>NC_031976.2:28395370-29004956 GCF_001858045.2 Oreochromis niloticus | reverse complement strand
TTATTTATTATTATTATTATTATATTATTATTCGGCAAATGAATGGCCTTTTGAGGGCCTAAACATGCTCGAAAACTCATGAAATTTTGCGACGCGTCAGGTCTGGTGAAAATTTACGTTTATGTCTATGATATGTAAAATTGGCTCAGTCCACCTAGAAAAATGAAAACGCGAGCCCCGAGATGGGTATGACTACATGTATAAACTCGGAACACATATCTAACGTTCGGAGACGCACAAAAAGTCTATTATGGCCATGTCCTAAACCAACAGGAATCCGCCATTTGAAGTGAAGGTGACATTTTGGCTTAATTTTGCCATTTCCATGCCTCGAACTTTTGCGAACTCCTCATTGGAATTTCATCGTACAAGCTTCATATTTGGTCAGTGTCAACTACACACCTGGGCCATGTTAAATTGCGGAGCTTTTGAGTTTTCGGGTTACTGTGAGGCCGTGGCGCCACGGCGAATTTCGATGACTCGCCATGAAAATCTTATTGCCTCTCGTTCTGTCATACATTGTCCGACCTTGACCAAAGTGGAAACATATGATAAGGCTCCACCCTGAACATATTTCAACTGCCATATTTGACATCAGGGACAGCGCCACCTAGTGGGAAGGAAATGTCATGTTTTACACTTTAGGGTACAGTATTGTAATGGGTGACATCTGCAGCCTCAAATTTCTCCAGAAAGCCTTAAGGAGTTGGTCTTGGGTTACAGAGAAAACTGTGAGTTTTCGCTGAAGGTGTGACCCCAGCAGCATGGCGAACATTGAGGTCTCGCCATGAAGAAACAAATTAGTGTAACTCAATGAAATCCAATCTGATCAGTACACATTTTACAGGGATGATGTCAGACCCGCCCTGAACAGATTGATATGCCCATTGTCAGGAATACGTAGAGCGCCACCTAGTGGCACCAGGAAATGTCATGTCTTTCATTTTGTTGTACTGATTTTCACAGGTTCATCGTGGCCACCTCAAAAGCGGTGAATATCACCATCAGTCCCTCTTGATGCTTCAGTGAGAAAATTGTGACTATAAACTGAACGGCGCACCCTGGTGGCAACGCAGTTCACCATGAAAGATGAAGTGGCTTTTGAGGGGCTTGAAAAGTTTAAAAAGTCTTGAAATTTGGCGCACACCTCTAATGTGATGAGGGATTTCTTTTTATATGTTCCTTTTCCTTGAACAGCGCAAAATGGCTCCACAGCGCCCCCTACAAAATTTCAAAACAACAGCCCCTGCTCTGTGTTTTAAGTATGAGTTTGAAACCTGGCAAGCTTATTGGAGATATCAAGATGTACAAAAAAGTCTCTTGGAGCAATATCCCAAATCCAACAGGAAGTCAGCCATTTTAAAATTAATGTGTAAATTTGGCGACATTTTCCCCTCTTTTCAGGCCTCATACTTTGACGAACTCCTCCAAGGGATTTCATTAGATTTACGCGATCTCCTGTGTGTGGAATCTAAAGACCTTTGTGATGTTAAATTGCGAAGCTTTTTACGTTCAGGGAAACGGGGTGGTCATGGCGGCACGTGGAGTTTCAATCACTCGCCAAAAAGCAGTAACCTGCTGTCGCTCAAAAACACAATGTCCAATCTCTCCCAAAGGTCGCAGGCGTGATGAGACTCGAGCTCGGAAATGTTTGTTATGCCATTTGTCAGTAATGGTTAGAGCGCCACCTAGTGGGACGACTATAATAATGGTTGAATGAGATGAAATTTTAGCTGGTGGTTAAATGCATGAATTCCATCAATGTGACATCAGATCGGAAGCGCTGGTTTTAGGTGTTGGGCTTGGCTCGACGCGCCGGGGGTGCGAGGGCCCTCATATCGCTGCTTGCAGCTTTAATTAGGGCCCGAGCACTGAGAGTGCGAAGGCCCTATTGTATCTGCTCTGTTTATTATTATTATTAGGGCCCGAGCACCGAGAGTGCGAAGGCCCTATTGTATCTGCTCTGTTTCTTATTATTATTATTATTATTATTATTATTATTCAGGCAAAAGAAGGGCCTTTTTGAGGGCTTTAACATGCTCGAAAACTCTTGGAATTTTGCACACATGCCAGGTCTGGTGAAAAATTTTGTATTTTAATGGTTTTACATATGACCACTGGGAAATGGCTCTGTAGCGCCACCTATGCCTTGTTAAATGCAGCCCTACGAACACATCGTTTTAGCTACATGTATGAAATTTGGCACACATGTGTATCATGCCAAGCCGAACAAAAAGTCTGTGGGACCATTGACGCAAACCCAACAGGAAGTCCGCCATTTGGAAGTGAAGGTGACATTTTGGCTCTAATTTTGCCATTTCCATGCCTCGAACTTTTGCGAACTCCTCATTGGAATTTCATCGTACAAGCTTCATATTTGGTCAGTGTCAACTACACACCTGGGCCATGTTAAATTGCGGAGCTTTTGAGTTTTCGGGATACGGTGAGGCCGTGGCGCCACGGCGAATTTCGATGACTCGCCATGAAAATCTTATTGCCTCTCGTTCTGTCATACATTGTCCGACCTTGACCAAAGTGGACACATATGATAAGGCTCCACCCCTGAACATATTTCAACTGCCATATTTGACATCAGGGACAGCGCCACCTAGTGGGAACAGGAAATGTCATGTTTTACACTTTGGGGTACAGTATTGTAATGGGTGACATCTGCAGCCTCAAATTTCTCCAGGAAAGCCTTAAGGAGTTGGTCTTGGGTTACAGAGAAAACTGTGAGTTTTCGCTGAAGGGTGTGACCCCAGCAGCATGGCGAACATTGAGGTCTCGCCATGAAGAAACAAATTAGTGTAACTCAATGAAATCCAATCTGATCAGTACCAGATTTTACAGGGATGATGTCAGACCCGCCCTGAACAGATTGATATGCCCATTGTCAGGAATACGTAGAGCGCCACCTAGTGGCACCAGGAAATGTCATGTCTTTCATTTTGTTGTACTGATTTTCACAGGTTCATCGTGGCCACCTCAAAAGCGGTGAATATCACCATCAGTCCCTCTTGATGCTTCTGTGAGAAAATTGTGACTATAAACTGAACGGCGCACCCTGGTGGCAACGCAGTTCACCATGAAAGATGAAGTGGCTTTTGAGGGGCTTGAAAAGTTTAAAAAGTCTTGAAATTTGGCGCACACCTCTAATGTGATGAGGGATTTCCTTTTATATGTTCATTTTCCTTGAACAGCGCAAAATGGCTCCACAGCGCCCCCTACAAAATTTCAAAACAACAGCCCCTGCTCTGTGTTTTATGTATGAGTTTGAAACCTGGCAAGCTTATTGGAGATATCAAGATGTACAAAAAAGTCTCTTGGAGCAATATCCCAAATCCAACAGGAAGTCAGCCATTTTAAAATTAATGTGTAAATTTGGCGACATTTTCCCCTCTTTTCAGGCCTCATACTTTGACGAACTCCTCCAAGGGATTTCATTAGATTTACGCGATCTCCTGTGTGTGGAATCTAAAGACCTTTGTGATGTTAAATTGCGAAGCTTTTTACGTTCAGGGAAACGGGGTGGTCATGGCGGCACGTGGAGTTTCAATCACTCGCCAAAAAGCAGTAATCTGCTGTCGCTCAAAAACACAATGTCCAATCTCTCCCAAAGGTCGCAGGCGTGATGAGACTCGAGCTCGGAAATGTTTGTTATGCCATTTGTCAGTAATGGTTAGAGCGCCACCTAGTGGGACGACTATAATAATGGTTGAATGAGATGAAATTTTAGCTGGTGGTTAAATGCAAGAATTCCATCAATGTGACATCAGATCGGAAGCGCTGGTTTTAGGTGTTGGGCTTGGCTCGACGCGCCGGGGGTGCGAGGGCCCTCATATCGCTGCTTGCAGCTTTAATTATTATTATTATTATTATTATTATTATTTTTCATTGAAATGAATTGCCTTTTTGAGGGCTTTAACATGCTCAAAAACTCATGAAATTTTGCACACGCATCAGGTCTGGTGAAAAATTTCGTATTTTAATGGTTTTACATATGAGCATTGGAAAATTGCTCTAGAGCGCCACCTATGCCTTATAAAATGCAGCCCTACGACCACATGGTTTGAGCTACATGTATGAAATCTGGGACACGTATATATCATGGCAAGACGAGCAAAAAAGTCATTGGGCCCATTGACGCAAACCCAACAGGAAGTCCGCCATTTTGGATTGAAGGTCACATTTTGGCTCTAATTTTACCATTTCCATGCCTTGTACTTTCGCGAACTCCTCCTTGGGATTTGGTCATTCAAACTTCATATTTGGACAGTGCCAACTACACACCTGGGCCATGTAAAATTGCGGAGCTTTTGAGTTTTCGCGATACGGTGAGGCCGTGGCGCCATGGCGAATTTCGATGACTCGCCATGAAAATCTTATTGCCTCTCATTCCCTCATACATGGTCCGACGTGGACCAAAGAGCACACATATGATAAGGCTCCACCCCTGAACATATTTCAAATGCCATATTTGACACCAGGGACAGCGCCACCTAGTGGGGACAGGAAGTGTCATGTTTTACACTTTGGGGTACAGTATTGTTATGGGTGACATTTGCAGCCTCAAATTTCTCCAGGAAAGCCTTAAGGAGTTGGTCTTGGCTTACAGTGAAAACTGTGAGTTTTGCGACAGGGTGTGACCCCTGCAGCATGGCGAACATTGATGTCTCGCCATGAAGAAACAAATTAGTGTAACTCAATGAAATCCAGTCTGATCAGTACCAGACTTTACAGGCATGATGTCAGACCCGCCCTGAACAGATTGATATGCCCATTGTCAGGAATACGTAGAGCGCCACCTAGTGGCAACAGGAAATGTCATGTCTTACATTTTGTTGTACTGATTTTCACAGGTATGTCGTGGCCACCTCAAAAGCGGTGAATATCACAATCAGTCCCTCATGATGCTTCAGTGAGAAAATTGTGACTTTAAACTGAACGGCGCACCCTGGTGGCAACGCAGTTCAACATGAAAGATGAAGCAGATTTTGAGGGGCTTGGAAAGTTTAAGAAGTCTTGAAATTTGGCGCACACCTCCAATGTGATGAGGGCTTTCTTGTTATGCGATCACTGTCCTAGAATAGTGCAAAATGGCTCCACAGCGCCCCCTACAAAATTTCAAAACAACAGCCCCTGCTCTGTGTTTTATCTATGAGTCTGAAACCTGGTAAGCTTATAGGAGATATCAAGATGTACAAAAAAGTCTCTTGGAGCAATATCCCAAATCCAACAGGAAGTCTGCCATTTTGAAATTCATGTGTAATTTTGGCGACATTGTCCCCTCTTTTCAGGCCTCGTACTTTGACGAACTCCTCCAAGGGATTTCATTAGATTTACGCGATCTCCAGTGTGTGGAATCCAAAGAACTTTGTGATGTTAAATTGCGAAGCTTTTTACGTTCAGGGAAATGGGGTGGTCATGGCGGCACGTGGAGTTTCAATCACTCGCCAAAAAGCAGTAATCTGCTGTCTCTCAAAAACACAATGTCCAATCTCTCTCAAAGGTCATAGGCGTGATGAGGCTCGAGCTCGGAAATGTTTGTTATACCATTTGTCAGTAATGGTTAGAGCGCCACCTAGTGGGACGACTACAATAATGGTTGAATGAGATTAAATGTTAGCTGGTGGTTAAATGCATGAATTCCATCAATGTGACATCAAATCGGACGCACTGGTTTTAGGAGTTGGGCTTGGCTCGACGTGCTGGGGTGCGAGGGCCCTCATATCGCTGCTTGCAGCTTTAATTATTAGGGCCCGAGCACAAAAGTGCGAAGGCCCTATTGTATCTGCTCTGTTTCTTCTTATTATTATTATTAGGGCCCGAGCACTGAGAGTGCGAAGGCCCTATTGTATCTGCTCCGTTTATTATTAGGGCCCGAGCACAAAAGTGCGAAGGCCCTATTGTATCTGCTCTGTTTCTTATTATTATTATTAGGGCCCGAGCACTGACTGTGCGAAGGCCCTATTGTATCTGCTCTGTTTCTTATTATTATTATTATTATTATTATTATTCAGGCAAAAGAAGGGCCTTTTTGAGGGCTTCAACATGTTCGAAAACTCTTGGAATTTTGCACACATGCCAGGTCTGGTGAAAAATTTTGTATTTTAATGGTTTTACATATGAGCACTGGGAAATGGCTCTGTAGCGCCACCTATGCCTTGTTAAATGCAGCCCTACGAACACATCGTTTTAGCTACATGTATGAAATTTGGCACACATGTGTATCATGCCAAGATGAACAAAAAAGTCAGTGGGACCATTGACGCAAACCCAACAGGAAGTCCGCCATTTGGAAGTGAAGGTGACATTTTGGCTCTAATTTTGCCATTTCCATGCCTCGAACTTTTGCGAACTCCTCATTGGAATTTCATCGTACAGGCTTCATATTTGGTCCGTGTCAACTACACACCTGGGCCATGTTAAATTGCGGAGCTTTTGAGTTTTCGGGATACGGTGAGGCCGTGGTGCCACGGCGAATTTCGATGACTCGCCATGAAAATCTTATTGACTCTCGTTCTGTCATACATTGTCCGACCTTGACCAAAGTGGACACATATGATAAGGCTCCACCCCTGAACATATTTCAACTGCCATATTTGACATCAGGTACAGCGCCACCTAGTGGGAACAGGAAATGTCATGTTTTACACTTTGGGGTACAGTATTGTAATGGGTGACATCTGCAGCCTCAAATTTCTCCAGGAAAGCCTTAAGGAGTTGGTCTTGGGTTACAGAGAAAACTGTGAGTTTTCGCTGAAGGGTGTGACCCCAGCAGCATGGCGAACATTGATGTCTCGCCATGAAGAAACAAATTAGTGTAACTCAATGAAATCCAATCTGATCAGTACCAGATTTTACAGGGATGATGTCAGGCCCGCCCTTAACAGATTGATATGCCCATTGTCAGGAATACGTAGAGCGCCACCTAGTGGCACCAGGAAATGTCATGTCTTTCACTTTGTTGTACTGATTTTCACAGGTTCATCGTGGCCACCTCAAAAGCGGTGAGTATCACCATCAGTCCTTCATGATGCTTCTGTGCGAAAATTGTGACTTCAAACTGAACGGCGCACCCTGGTGGCAAGGCGGTTCACCATGAAAGACGAAGTGGCTTTTGAGGGGCTTGGAAATTTTAAAAAGTCTTGAAATTTGGCCCAAACCTCCAATGTGATGAGGGCTTTGTTGTTATGTGATCATTTTCCTTGAATAGTGCAAAATGGCTCCACAGCGCCCCCTACAAAATTTCAAAACATCAGCCCCTGCTCTGTGTTTTATTTATAAGTCTGAAACCTGGTAAGCTTATGGAGGATATCAAGATGTACAAAAAAGTCTCTTGGAGCAATATCCCAAATCCAACAGGAAGTCAGCCATTTTAAAATTAAGGTGTAATTTTAGCCACTTTTTCGCCTCTTTTCAGGCCTCATACTTTGACGAACTCCTCCAAGGGATTTCATCAGATTAACCCGATCTCCTGTGTGTGGAATCTAAAGACCTTTGTGATGTTAAATTGCGAAGCTTTTTACGTTCAGGGAAACGGGGTGGCCATGGCGGCACGTGGAGTTTCAATCCCTCGCCAAAAAGCAGTAATCTGCTGTCACTCAAAAACACAATGTCCAATCTCTCCCAAAGTTCGCAGGCATGATGAGACTCAAGGTCGGAAATGTTTGTTATCCCATTTGTCAGTAATGGTTAGAGCGCCACCTAGTGGGACGACTATAATAATGATTGAATGAGATGAATCGTTAGCTGGTGGTTCTAGGCATGAATTCCATCAATGTGACATCAGATCGGACGTGCTGGTTGTAGGTGTTGGGCGTGGCCCGACGTGCCGGGGGTGCGAGGGCCCTCATAACGCTGCTTGCAGCTTTAATTATTATTATTATTATTATTATTATTATTATTATTATTTCGGCAAATGAATCGGCCTTTTGAGGGCCTAAACATGCTCGAAAACTCATGAAATTTTGCACACGCGTCAGGTCTGGTGAAAATTTACGTATTTTAATGTCCGTAGACATGTCCAGGGAAAATTGGCTCAGTAGCGCCACCTAGAAAAATGAGAAACGCGAGCCCCCGAGATGGGTATGACCTACATGTATAAAACTCGGAACACATATCTAGCGTTCGGAGACGCACATAAAAGTCTATTATGGCCATGTCCTAAACCCAACAGGAAGTCCGCCATTTGGAAGTGAAGGTGACATTTTGGCTCTAATTTTGCCATTTCCATGCCTCGAACTTTTGCGAACTCCTCATTGGAATTTCATCGTACAAGCTTCATATTTGGTCAGTGTCAACTACACACCTGGGCCATGTTAAATTGCGGAGCTTTTGAGTTTTCGGGTTACTGTGAGGCCGTGGCGCCACGGCGAATTTCGATGACTCGCCATGAAAATCTTATTGCCTCTCGTTCTGTCATACATTGTCCGACCTTGACCAAAGTGGACACATATGATAAGGCTCCACCCCTGAACATATTTCAACTGCCATATTTGACACCAGGGACAGCGCCACCTAGTGGGAACAGGAAATGTCATGTTTTACACTTTGGGGTACAGTATTGTAATGGGTGACATCTGCAGCCTCAAATTTCTCCAGGAAAGCCTTAAGGAGTTGGTCTTGGGTTACAGAGAAAACTGTGAGTTTTCGCTGAAGGGTGTGACCCCAGCAGCATGGCGAACATTGAGGTCTCGCCATGAAGAAACAAATTAGTGTAACTCAATGAAATCCAATCTGATCAGTACCAGATTTTACAGGGATGATGTCAGACCCGCCCTGAACAGATTGATATGCCCATTGTCAGGAATAAATAGAGCGCCACCTAGTGGCACCAGGAAATGTCATGTCTTTCATTTTGTTGTACTGATTTTCACAGGTTCATCGTGGCCACCTCAAAAGCGGTGAATATCACCATCAGTCCCTCTTGATGCTTCAGTGAGAAAATTGTGACTATAAACTGAACGGCGCACCCTGGTGGCAGCGCAGTTCACCATGAAAGATGAAGTGGCTTTTGAGGGGCTTGAAAAGTTTAAAAAGTCTTGAAATTTGGCGCACACCTCTAATGTGATGAGGGATTTCTTTTTATATGTTCATTTTCCTTGAACAGAGGAGGCAAAAGTACTGATAGTGAGGAACATGGAGGACCTGGACAAGTACAACTGACACTAATGTATCGAGGTAATATACAACTCTAATGACAATCAAAAATGATAAATACACCAACATCTCTAATTACACCAGGAAATGACATGGACACGTTGAAATCAATTCTCCAACAGAAAGTAATTGATCTAGATTGTGAATATAAGGAGCATAATATAATAGACCCAGAAATAGATTCTGAAAGTAATTTTCTCTCTTCTTTTGTTAAAAATTGTAATTATTTCACACAGGAACAATATGAAAAAAAAATCAACCTAGACGGGAAGCTCTCATTAATTCACTTTAACAGTAGAAGTATGTACTCTAATTTTGATTTCATTAAGGATTACTTGCAACAATTTTCTCGCCCCTTTAGCGTTATAGCCATCACTGAAACTTGGTTTAATGTCGATAAAGGAATAGATTTCTGTTTGAATGGATATGATTTAAAATACATGAATAGATTAAATAAGGTGGGTGGCGGGGTTGCTATATATGTTCATAACTCTATAAAATATAATGTTGTCACAACTATGTCTATGGCTATTGATGGAATTTTGGAATGTTTGACTATTGAGATCATGAATGAAAAAAAGAGAAATGTTATAATAAGTTGTATATATCGGACACCCAGTTCAAGTATTGACATTTTTAATGAATGGATAGAAAAAGTGTTTTCTTCGGTGAACCAAAAATTGCTATTCATCTGTGGGGATTTCAATATTGATTTGCTAAACCCAACAAGGATAAAAGCCATTGATGACTTTTCTGACACGATGTATAGCTTATCACTATATCCAACAATAACAAAGCCAAGCAGAATAACATCACATAGCGCCACTATTATTGACAACATTTTTACTAATGTCATGGATTTCCAAATTAATAGTGGCCTGTTTGTCTGTGACATAACTGACCACTTACCAGTTTTTACTTTGTATGACTGTGATTTAAAAAAAATAATAGATACCAAGATTACGATAGCAAAGCGAACAATAAATGAAGAAGCAATTCATGCCTTCAATTTCGATTTAGCGCAACAAGATTGGAGTTCGGTGTATGAAGAGTCAGAGGTGGACAAGGCTTATGAAAATTTCCTAGATATTTACACTATGTTGTACAATAAACATTGTCCTGTAAACGAATACAGGACAAAGAAAAAAAAGATAAAAAGTCCTTGGCTTACAAAAGGAATTATCAATGCTTGCAAAAAGAAAAACAATCTGTATAAACAGTTCATCAAAGTAAAAACAAAAGAAGTGGAACAAAGATATAAAGCATATAGAAATAAATTGACTGATATTATAAGAACGAGTAAACAACTTTATTATAGAAGAAGATTATATGATAATAAAAACAATATAAAAGGAACTTGGGATGTGTTAAATAACTTAATTAAACAAGGATCTTCTGGAACATCATATCCTGAATATTTCATTGATGCAAATGGTGTAAATTACAACATGAGTAACATTGTTGATGGGTTCAATAAATTTTTTATAAATGTTGGCCCTGAACTAGCAGCGGACATCCCGTGTCAAAAAAATGAAAATATCAGTAATATAAAACCAAATCCCTTTTCACTGTTCCTTTCAGCTACAAATGAGCAAGAAGTAATAAATATCACATTAAAATGTAAAAGTAAGTCTTCAATGGATTATCATGACATAAATATGTCTGTAGTTAAACAGGTTATTCTGAACATTGCTAGTCCCTTAACATATATCTGTAATTTATCATTTCAGTCTGGTTGTTTTCCGAAAAAAATGAAAATTGCAAAAGTAATACCACTATACAAAAGTAATGACAAACACAGTTTTACCAATTATAGGCCTATTTCACTACTGCCTCAATTCTCAAAAATTTTAGAAAAACTTTTTAATTCAAGATTAGAAAAATTCCTTGAAAAACATAAAATAATAAATGTTGGTCAGTATGGTTTCAGAACGCAAAGAACCACTTCTATGGCGATAATTGAGGCAGTAGAAGAAATTACCAATGCACTGGATAAAAATAAATATGCAGTCGGTATTTTTGTTGATCTCAAGAAGGCCTTCGACACAATCAATCACTCAATTTTATTGGATAAATTGGAAAGATATGGTGTTCGAGGGAAAGCTGGAAACTGGTTAAAAAGTTACCTAACGGGTCGGGAACAATATGTTAGTATAGGGCATTACCATTCAGAGAAACTTGGTATTACATGTGGTGTTCCCCAAGGGTCAGTGTTGGGACCAAAACTTTTCAATGTTTACATAAATGATATTTTTGATGTTTCTCAAGTACTTAAACTCATACTGTTCGCAGATGATACTAACATATTTTTCAGTAGCGATGATTATACCGATCTTGTAATGACCGTAAACAGGGAGCTAAAATTAATTAAAAAATGGATGGATATAAATAAATTATCATTAAATATAAATAAAACTAAGGCAATGTTTTTTGGTAATTTAAAATATAATATAGAATTACCAATTACTATAGAAGGTGTACCCATTGATAATGTGAGTGAAAACAAATTTTTGGGAGTCATAATTGATAACAAAATTTCATGGAAACCCCACGTCAGACACATAAAAACCAAAATTTCCAGAAGCCTCGCAGTTTTGAATAAAGTGAAACCATACCTTGATAAAGATGCACTTCGTACTCTGTACTGTACTCTGGTTCTTCCATATTTTACATATTGTGTGGAAGTGTGGGGAAACACATATAAAAACACAACTAATCCATTAGTCACAGTACAGAAACGAGCACTGCGTATTATTCACAAGGCTGGTTATCTAGATCATACTCACAAACTCTTTCTTCAGGCAAAGTTACTTAAATTCCAGGATCTGGTTAATTACAATACATCCATAATTTTATACAAAGCCTTTAATAAACTTCTACCTGCAAATTTACAATCTATATTTGAAATTCGAGAAAGGGCTTATAATGTGAGAGGCTTTGGACAATTCAAATTACCCAGAACTCGAACAACCCGTAAAGGTTTTTGTGTGTCTGTATGTGGTGTGAAAATCTGGAACAGTCTGAGTTTACAACTGAAACAATGCAAAAATATTCATAGATTTAAATTTCTCTACAAACAGTTGGTCTGGTCACAGTATAATCAATGATGGTGTTAGTGTGCTCTGAAATGTCTGTTCTCTTACCATTGCTGGTATGGATTCCAAGGGGGAAAAAAAAAAAAAAAAAAAAAAAGTTTGTGTGTATGTATGTATATATATGTACATGTGTGTGTAGATATATATGTATGTATGTATATGTATGTGTGTTTGTTACTTGTAATTATTATTGCCTGTTACCTGTGGTAACGCAATTTATAATTAATATATTCTGTATTCAGTTATGAAGGTTCTATTTGTTTTGCTTGGGCGTAGCTGCGGGAAGTTTATTGTTTCTGTTGATAAGTGAATATAGGGGTGGGATTTAATAAGTTTTCTTCATCCCACTCCTTTTCAGGTACATTTTGTTGTTTGTTTTTGTTTTTTGTGCACTTTATGTTCAACTTTATTGTTGTGCCTGAAATGAACAAATTAAAAAAAAAAAAAAAAAAAAAAAAAAAAACAGCGCAAAATGGCTCCACAGCGCCCCCTACAAAATTTCAAAACAACAGCCCCTGCTCTGTGTTTTATGTATGAGTTTGAAACCTGGCAAGCTTATTGGAGATATCAAGATGTACAAAAAAGTCTCTTGGAGCAATATCCCAAATCCAACAGGAAGTCAGCCATTTTAAAATTAAGGTGTAAATTTGGCGACATTTTCCCCTCTTTTCAGGCCTCATACTTTGACGAACTCCTCCAAGGGATTTCATTAGATTTACGCGATCTCCTGTGTGTGGAATCTAAAGACCTTTGTGATGTTAAATTGCGAAGCTTTTTACGTTCAGGGAAACGGGGTGGTCATGGCGGCACGTGGAGTTTCAATCACTCGCCAAAAAGCAGTAACCTGCTGTCGCTCAAAAAGACAATGTCCAATCTCTCCCAAAGGTCGCAGGCGTGATGAGACTCGAGCTCGGAAATGTTTGTTATGCCATTTGTCAGTAATGGTTAGAGCGCCACCTAGTGGGACGACTATAATAATGGTTGAATGAGATGAAATTTTAGCTGGTGGTTAAATGCATGAATTCCATCAATGTGACATCAGATCGGAAGCGCTGGTTTTAGGTGTTGGGCTTGGCTCGACGCGCCGGGGGTGCGAGGGCCCTCATATCGCTGCTTGCAGCTTTAATTATTATTAGGGCCCGAGCACTGAGAGTGCGAAGGCCCTATTGCATCTGCTCCGTTTCTTATTATTATTATTATTAGGGCCCGAGCACAAAAGTGCGAAGGCCCTATTGTATCTGCTCTGTTTCTTATTATTATTATTATTATTATTATTGTTATTAGGGCCCGAGCACAAAAGTGCGAAGGCCCTATTGTATCTGCTCTGTTTCTTATTATTATTATTATTATTATTATTATTATTATTATTATTATTATTTCGGCAAATGAATCGGCCTTTTGAGGGCCTAAACATGCTCGAAAACTCATGAAATTTTGCACACGCGTCAGGTCTGGTGAAAATTTACGTATTTTAATGTCCGTAGACATGTCCAGGGAAAATTGGCTCAGTAGCGCCACCTAGAAAAATGAGAAACGCGAGCCCCCGAGATGGGTATGACCTACATGTATAAAACTCGGAACACATATCTAACGTTCGGAGATGCACATAAAAGTCTATTATGGCCATGTCCTAAACCCAACAGGAAGTCCGCCATTTGGAAGTGAACGTGACATTTTGGCTCTAATTTTGCCATTTCCATGCCTCGAACTTTTGCGAACTCCTCATTGGAATTTCATCGTACAAGCTTCATATTTGGTCAGTGTCAACTACACACCTGGGCCATGTTAAATTGCGGAGCTTTTGAGTTTTCGGGTTACTGTGAGGCCGTGGCGCCACGGCGAATTTCGATGACTCGCCATGAAAATCTTATTGCCTCTCGTTCTGTCATACATTGTCCGACCTTGACCAAAGTGGACACATATGATAAGGCTCCACCCCTGAACATATTTCAACTGCCATATTTGACACCAGGGACAGCGCCACCTAGTGGGAACAGGAAATGTCATGTTTTACACTTTGGGGTACAGTATTGTAATGGGTGACATCTGCAGCCTCAAATTTCTCCAGGAAAGCCTTAAGGAGTTGGTCTTGGGTTACAGAGAAAACTGTGAGTTTTCGCTGAAGGGTGTGACCCCAGCAGCATGGCGAACATTGAGGTCTCGCCATGAAGAAACAAATTAGTGTAACTCAATGAAATCCAATCTGATCAGTACCAGATTTTACAGGGATGATGTCAGACCCGCCCTGAACAGATTGATATGCCCATTGTCAGGAATACGTAGAGCGCCACCTAGTGGCACCAGGAAATGTCATGTCTTTCATTTTGTTGTACTGATTTTCACAGGTTCATCGTGGCCACCTCAAAAGCGGTGAATATCACCATCAGTCCCTCTTGATGCTTCAGTGAGAAAATTGTGACTATAAACTGAACGGCGCACCCTGGTGGCAGCGCAGTTCACCATGAAAGATGAAGTGGCTTTTGAGGGGCTTGAAAAGTTTAAAAAGTCTTGAAATTTGGCGCACACCTCTAATGTGATGAGGGATTTCTTTTTATATGTTCATTTTCCTTGAAGAGCGCAAAATGGCTCCACAGCGCCCCCTACAAAATTTCAAAACAACAGCCCCTGCTCTGTGTTTTATGTATGAGTTTGAAACCTGGCAAGCTTATTGGAGATATCAAGATGTACAAAAAAGTCTCTTGGAGCAATATCCCAAATCCAACAGGAAGTCAGCCATTTTAAAATTAATGTGTAAATTTGGCGACATTTTCCCCTCTTTTCAGGCCTCATACTTTGACGAACTACTCCAAGGGATTGCATTAGATTTACGCGATCTCCTGTGTGTGGAATCTAAAGACCTTTGTGATGTTAAATTGCGAAGCTTTTTACGTTCAGGGAAACGGGGTGGTCATGGCGGCACGTGGAGTTTCAATCACTCGCCAAAAAGCAGTAACCTGCTGTCGCTCAAAAACACAATGTCCAATCTCTCCCAAAGGTCGCAGGCGTGATGAGACTCGAGCTCGGAAATGTTTGTTATGCCATTTGTCAGTAATGGTTAGAGCGCCACCTAGTGGGACGACTATAATAATGGTTGAATGAGATGAAATTTTAGCTGGTGGTTAAATGCATGAATTCCATCAATGTGACATCAGATCGGAAGCGCTGGTTTTAGGTGTTGGGCTTGGCTCGACGCGCCGGGGGTGCGAGGGCCCTCATATCGCTGCTTGCAGCTTTAATTATTATTATTATTATTATTATTATTATTATTATTTCGGCAAATGAATCGGCCTTTTGAGGGCCTAAACATGCTCGAAAACTCATGAAATTTTGCAGACGCGTCAGGTCTGGTGAAAATTTACGTATTTTAATGTCCGTAGACATGTCCAGGGAAAATTGGCTCAGTAGCGCCACCTAGAAAAATGAGAAACGCGAGCCCCGAGATGGGTATGACCTACATGTATAAAACTCGGAACACATATCTAACGTTCGGAGACGCACATAAAAGTCTATTATGGCCATGTCCTAAACCCAACAGGAAGTCCGCCATTTGGAAGTGAAGGTGACATTTTGGCTCTAATTTTGCCATTTCCATGCCTCGAACTTTTGCGAACTCCTCATTGGAATTTCATCGTACAAGCTTCATATTTGGTCAGTGTCAACTACACACCTGGGCCATGTTAAATTGCGGAGCTTTTGAGTTTTCGGGATACGGTGAGGCCGTGGCGCCACGGCGAATTTCGATGACTCGCCATGAAAATCTTATTGCCTCTCGTTCTGTCATACATTGTCCGACCTTGACCAAAGTGGACACATATGATAAGGCTCCACCCCTGAACATATTTCAACTGCCATATTTGACACCAGGGACAGCGCCACCTAGTGGGAACAGGAAATGTCATGTTTTACACTTTGGGGTACAGTATTGTAATGGGTGACATCTGCAGCCTCAAATTTCTCCAGGAAAGCCTTAAGGAGTTGGTCTTGGGTTACAGAGAAAACTGTGAGTTTTCGCTGAAGGGTGTGACCCCAGCAGCATGGCGAACATTGAGGTCTCGCCATGAAGAAACAAATTAGTGTAACTCAATGAAATCCAATCTGATCAGTACCAGATTTTACAGGGATGATGTCAGACCCGCCCTGAACAGATTGATATGCCCATTGTCAGGAATACGTAGAGCGCCACCTAGTGGCACCAGGAAATGTCATGTCTTTCATTTTGTTGTACTGATTTTCACAGGTTCATCGTGGCCACCTCAAAAGCGGTGAATATCACCATCAGTCCCTCTTGATGCTTCAGTGAGAAAATTGTGACTATAAACTGAACGGCGCACCCTGGTGGCAGCGCAGTTCACCATGAAAGATGAAGTGGCTTTTGAGGGGCTTGAAAAGTTTAAAAAGTCTTGAAATTTGGCGCACACCTCTAATGTGATGAGGGATTTCTTTTTATATGTTCATTTTCCTTGAAGAGCGCAAAATGGCTCCACAGCGCCCCCTACAAAATTTCAAAACAACAGCCCCTGCTCTGTGTTTTATGTATGAGTTTGAAACCTGGCAAGCTTATTGGAGATATCAAGATGTACAAAAAAGTCTCTTGGAGCAATATCCCAAATCCAACAGGAAGTCAGCCATTTTAAAATTAATGTGTAAATTTGGCGACATTTTCCCCTCTTTTCAGGCCTCATACTTTGACGAACTACTCCAAGGGATTGCATTAGATTTACGCGATCTCCTGTGTGTGGAATCTAAAGACCTTTGTGATGTTAAATTGCGAAGCTTTTTACGTTCAGGGAAACGGGGTGGTCATGGCGGCACGTGGAGTTTCAATCACTCGCCAAAAAGCAGTAACCTGCTGTCGCTCAAAAACACAATGTCCAATCTCTCCCAAAGGTCGCAGGCGTGATGAGACTCGAGCTCGGAAATGTTTGTTATGCCATTTGTCAGTAATGGTTAGAGCGCCACCTAGTGGGACGACTATAATAATGGTTGAATGAGATGAAATTTTAGCTGGTGGTTAAATGCATGAATTCCATCAATGTGACATCAGATCGGAAGCGCTGGTTTTAGGTGTTGGGCTTGGCTCGACGCGCCGGGGGTGCGAGGGCCCTCATATCGCTGCTTGCAGCTTTAATTATTATTATTATTATTATTATTATTATTATTATTATTTCGGCAAATGAATCGGCCTTTTGAGGGCCTAAACATGCTCGAAAACTCATGAAATTTTGCAGACGCGTCAGGTCTGGTGAAAATTTACGTATTTTAATGTCCGTAGACATGTCCAGGGAAAATTGGCTCAGTAGCGCCACCTAGAAAAATGAGAAACGCGAGCCCCCGAGATGGGTATGACCTACATGTATAAAACTCGGAACACATATCTAACGTTCGGAGACGCACATAAAAGTCTATTATGGCCATGTCCTAAACCCAACAGGAAGTCCGCCATTTGGAAGTGAAGGTGACATTTTGGCTCTAATTTTGCCATTTCCATGCCTCGAACTTTTGCGAACTCCTCATTGGAATTTCATCGTACAAGCTTCATATTTGGTCAGTGTCAACTACACACCTGGGCCATGTTAAATTGCGGAGCTTTTGAGTTTTCGGGATACGGTGAGGCCGTGGCGCCACGGCGAATTTCGATGACTCGCCATGAAAATCTTATTGCCTCTCGTTCTGTCATACATTGTCCGACCTTGACCAAAGTGGACACATATAATAAGGCTCCACCCCTGAACATATTTCAACTGCCATATTTGACATCAGGGACAGCGCCACCTAGTGGGAACAGGAAATGTCATGTTTTACACTTTGGGGTACAGTATTGTAATGGGTGACATCTGCAGCCTCAAATTTCTCCAGGAAAGCCTTAAGGAGTTGGTCTTGGGTTACAGAGAAAACTGTGAGTTTTCGCTGAAGGGTGTGACCCAGCAGCATGGCGAACATTGAGGTCTCGCCATGAAGAAACAAATTAGTGTAACTCAATGAAATCCAATGTGATCAGTACCAGATTTTACAGGGATGATGTCAGACCCGCCCTGAACAGATTGATATGCCCATTGTCAGGAATACGTAGAGCGCCACCTAGTGGCACCAGGAAATGTCATGTCTTTCATTTTGTTGTACTGATTTTCACAGGTTCATCGTGGCCACCTCAAAAACGGTGAATATCACCATCAGTCCCTCTTGATGCTTCAGTGAGAAAATTGTGACTATAAACTGAACGGCGCACCCTGGTGGCAACGCAGTTCACCATGAAAGATGAAGTGGCTTTTGAGGGGCTTGAAAAGTTTAAAAAGTCTTGAAATTTGGCGCACAGCTCTAATGTGATGAGGGATTTCTTTTTATATGTTCATTTTCCTTGAACAGCGCAAAATGGCTCCACAGCGCCCCCTACAAAATTTCAAAACAACAGCCCCTGCTCTGTGTTTTATGTATGAGTTTGAAACCTGGCAAGCTTATTGGAGATATCAAGATGTACAAAAAAGTCTCTTGGAGCAATATCCCAAATCCAACAGGAAGTCAGCCATTTTAAAATTAATGTGTAAATTTGGCGACATTTTCCCCTCTTTTCAGGCCTCATACTTTGACGAACTCCTCCAAGGGATTTCATTAGATTTACGCGATCTCCTGTGTGTGGAATCTAAAGACCTTTGTGATGTTAAATTGCGAAGCTTTTTACGTTCAGGGAAACGGGGTGGTCATGGCGGCACGTGGAGTTTCAATCACTCGCCAAAAAGCAGTAACCTGCTGTCGCTCAAAAACACAATGTCCAATCTCTCCCAAAGGTCGCAGGCGTGATGAGACTCGAGCTCGGAAATGTTTGTTATGCCATTTGTCAGTAATGGTTAGAGCGCCACCTAGTGGGACGACTATAATAATGGTTGAATGAGATGAAATTTTAGCTGGTGGTTAAATGCATGAATTCCATCAATGTGACATCAGATCGGAAGCGCTGGTTTTAGGTGTTGGGCTTGGCTCGACGCGCCGGGGGTGCGAGGGCCCTCATATCGCTGCTTGCAGCTTTAATTATTAGGGCCCGAGCACCGAGAGTGCGAAGGCCCTATTGTATCTGCTCTGTTTATTATTATTATTATTATTATTATTATTATTATTATTATTATTATTAGGGCCCGAGCACTTCGAGTGCGAAGGCCCTATTGTATCTGCTCTGTTTATTATTATTATTATTATTATTATTATTTTTCATTGAAATGAATTGCCTTTTTGAGGGCTTTAACATGCTCAAAAAGTCATGAAATTTTGCACACATGCCAGGTCTGGTGAACAATTTTGTATTTTAATGGTTTTACATATGAGCACTGGGAAATGGCTCTAGAGCGCCACCTATGCCTTGTTAAATGCAGCCCTACGAACACATCGTTTGAGCTACATGTCTGAAATCTGGCACAAATGTGTATCATGCCAAGACGAACAAAAAAGTCTCGGGGCCCATTGACGCAAACCCAACAGGAAGTCCGCCATTTAGAAGTGAAGGTGACATTTTGGCTCTAATTTTGCCATTTCCATGCCTTGAACTTTTGCGAACTCCTCCTTGGGGTTTGATTATATAAGCTTCATATTTGGTCAGTGTCAACTACACACCTGGGCCATGTTAAATTGCGGAGCTTTTGAGTTTTCAGGATACGGTGAGGCCGTGGCGCCACGGCGAATTTGGATGACTCGCCATGAAAATCTTATTGCCTCTCGTTCTGTCATACATTGTCCGACCTTGACCAAAGTGGACACATATGATAAGGCTCCACCCCTGAACATATTTCAACTGCCATATTTGACATCAGGGACAGCGCCACCTAGTGGGAACAGGAAATGTCATGTTTCACACTTTGGGGTACAGTATTGTAATGGGTGACATCTGCAGCCTCAAATTTCTCCAGGAAAGCCTTAAGGAGTTGGTCTTGGGTTACAGTGAAAACTGTGAGTTTTCGCTGAAGGGTGTGACCCCAGCAGCATGGCGAACATTGAGGTCTCGCCATGAAGAAACAAATTAGTGTAACTCAATGAAATCCAATCTGATCAGTACCAGATTTTACAGAGATGATGTCAGACCCGCCCTGAACAGATTGATATGCCCATTGTCAGGAATACGTAGAGCGCCACCTAGTGGCACCAGGAAATGTCATGTTTTTCACTTTGTTGTACTGATTTTCACAGGTTCATCGTGGCCACCTCAAAAGCGGTGAGTATCACCATCCGTCCTTCAGGATGCTTTTGTGCGAAAATTGTGACTTTAAACTGAACGGCGCACCCTGGTGGCAACGCGGTTCACCATGAAAGACGAAGTGGCTTTTGAGGGGCTTGGAAATTTTAAAAAGTCTTGGAATTTGGCCCAAACCTCCAATGTGATGAGGGCTTTGTTGTTATGTGATCATTTTCCTTGAATAGTGCAAAATGGCTCCACAGCGCCCCCTACAAAATTTCAAAACATCAGCCCCTGCTCTGTGTTTTATGTATAAGTCTGAAACCTGGTAAGCTTATGGAGGATATCAAGATGTACAAAAAAGTCTCTTGGAGCAATATCCCAAATCCAACAGGAAGTCAGCCATTTTAAAATTAAGGTGTAATTTTAGCCACTTTTTCGCCTCTTTTCAGGCCTCATACTTTGACGAACTCCTCCAAGGGATTTCATCAGATTAACCCGATCTCCTGTGTGTGGAATCTAAAGACCTTTGTGATGTTAAATTGCGAAGCTTTTTACATTCAGGGAAACGGGGTGGCCATCTCTCCCAAAGGTCGCAGGCGTGATGAGACTCGAGCTCGGAAATGTTTGTTATGCCATTTGTCAGTAATGGTTACAGCGCCACCTAGTGGGACGACTATAATAATGGTTGAATGAGATGAAATTTTAGCTGGTGGTTAAATGCATGAATTCCATCAATGTGACATCAGATCGGAAGCGCTGGTTTTAGGTGTTGGGCTTGGCTCGACGTGCTGGTGTGCGAGGGCCCTCATATCGCTGCTTGCAGCTTTAATTATTATTATTATTTTTCATTGAAATGAATTGCCTTTTTGAGGGCTTTAACATGCTCAAAAACTCATGAAATTTTGCACACATGCCAGGTCTGGTGAAAAATTTTGTATTTTAATGGTTTTACATATGCGCACTGGGAAATGGCTCTGTAGCGCCACCTATGCCTTTTTAAATGCAGCCCTACGAACACATCGTTTGAGCTACATGTATGAAATTTGGCACACATGTGTATCATGACAAGACAAACAAAAAAGTCTATGGGACCATTGACGCAAACCCAACAGGAAGTCCGCAATTTAGAAGTGAATGTGACATTTTGGCTCTAATTTTGCCATTTCCATGCCTCGAACTTTTTCGAACTCCTCCTTGGGATTTGGTCGTATAAGCTTCATCTTTGGTCAGTGTCAACTACACACCTGGGCCATGTTAAATTGCGGAGCTTTTGAGTTTTCGCGATACTGTGAGGCCGTGGCGCCACGGCGAATTTCGATGACTCGCCATGAAAATCTTATTGCCTCTCATTCTGTCATACATGGTCCGACCTGGACCAAAGAGTACACATATGATAAGGGTCCACCCTTGAACATATTTCAACTGCCATATTTGACACCAAGGACAGCACCACCTAGTGGGAACAGGAAATGTCATGTTTTAAACTTTGGGGTACAGTATTGTAATGGGTGACATCTGCAGCCTCAAATTTGTCCAGGAAAGCCTTAAGGAGTTGGTCTTGGGTTACAGTGAAAACTGTGACTTTTCGTCAGAGGGTGTGACCCCTGCAGCATGGCGAACTTTGATGTCTCGCCATGAAGAAACAAATTAGTATAACTCAATGAAATCCAGTCTCATCAGTACCAGACTTTACAGGCGTGATGTCAGTCCCGCCCTGAACAGATTGATCTGCCCATTGTCAGGAAAACGCAGAGCACCACCTAGTGGCAACAGGAAATGTCATGTGTTTCATTTTAGTGTACTGATTTTCACAGGTTCATCGTGGCCACCTCAAAAGCGGTGAATATTAACATCAGTCTGTCGTGATGCTTCAGTGAGAAAATTGTGACTTTAAACGGAACGGCGCACCCTGGTGGCAACGCAGTTCACCATGAACAATGAAGTGGCTTTTGAGGGGCTTGGAAAGTTTAAAAAGTCCTGAAATTTGGCGCACACCTCCAATGTGACAACTGCTATCTTGTTATGTGATCATTTTCATTGAATAACGCAATATGGCTCCGCAGCGCCCCCTACAAAATTTCAAAACAACAGCCCCTGCTCTGTGTTTTATCTATAAGTCTGAAACCTGGTAAGCTTATAGGAGATTTCAAGATGTACAAAAAAGTCTCTTGGAGCAATATCCCAAATCCAACAGGAAGTCAGCCATTTTAAAATTAATGTGTAATTTTTGCGACATTTTCCCTTCTTTTTAGGCCACATACTTTGACGAACTCCTCCAAGGAATTTCATCAGATTGACCCGATCTCCAGCGCGTGTAATCTAAAGACCTTTGTGATGTTAAATTGCGAAGCTTTTTACGTTCAGGAAAACGGGGTGGTCATGGCGGCACGTGGAGTTTCAATCACTTGCCAAAAAGCAGTAATCTGCTATCACTCAGAGACACAATGTCCAATCTCTCCTAAAGGTCGCAGGCATGATGAGACTCGACCTCGGAAATGTTTGTTATTTATGTATGTTTGTCAGTAATGGTTAGAGCGCCACCTAGTGGGACGACTATAATCATGATTGAATGAGATGAAATGTTAGCTGGTGGTTAAATGTATGAATTCCATCAATGTGACATCAGATCGGACGTGCTGGTTGTAGGTGTTGGGCGTGGCTCGACGTGCAGGGGGTGCGAGGGCCCTCATAACGCTGCTTGCAGCTTTAATTCTACATTTGTTTCTGTTCTTGCATTAGTGAAATGATACAGCTATGTTTTAAGACAGAGTTTATACATACAACTGCTAAAAATTTTGTGACATCCTTTAAAATATATGATGCAAAATGTGGATAATCCCTTGTTTTAATTCTGCATGTTTACATTATCTGCATTAAAGTTTATCTGTGGAGGGATTAACTGAATGTGTCATGCATCAAACATCGAACATGTTTGTTCTCATCTGGGCAATTCTGCTTTTCTCCATGAGCAGCAATGCTAAAAAAAAGTTTTGACTCTTCTGCAATCTTGTAATTAGGTTACAAATCTGGTGGAAGACGGCAATCTCAAGAATACTGTGTTATTCTTAGTGAACAAAACTAACAGCAGAGGCTGCTCATCTGCTGGATAAGTTATTCTGTGGAGGGAGAGACTGAACGTCTCGAGCATTGAACATGTTTGTTGTCATCTGGTCGGCTCTGTTTGTCTCTGTAAAAGGCAGCATTGCTGACACAGGTTTGTATCTTCTCCTTTGTTGTAATTCTGCTATATTTGTAGTTTAAAAAAAATATTTGCATGTGAAAAAAAGATGATAAGAATTTATTATTATCTACAGCTCATCATAAATTTGTGCCTTTACTATTTACATCTCTACTATCACCTTGTGTGCCATTTTAATTTATTTTATTTTTAATTTATTTTTTTGTTAAACATATCCCGAGATATTGTTAATCCAGGCAGATTTCATAGCCTGTATATATAATAGGCGATTTAATGTGAAAATTATAGTTGTGTAGTCTACACCACAAACAAGCAGCTTGTGTAAAACATAAGTTACTGTAATATCTTTAATTACATATAATTGTTATTGCTACAAACTAAATATTCCTTTCACTGTGTTTATCTTTCCCTTTGCATCAACAGGTGCCTCAGCCTGGAAACGACAACAACACTGTTACGACAAAGGATACTGTGTTACTCTCAGTAAGAGAAAACTAACAGCACAGGCTGGACTCTGTGTTGTGATCCCGTGTTCTTTCACTACTGCTGATGAGTTTACACCCAAACATATAGTTTGGTACAAATGTGAAGCATCTCAAACAAAATGTGGTGATGATGAAATAATATTTCACAGCAACAAAAACACAGACAAAAAAGCTCAGCCTGGGTTTGAAGGACGAGTGTCACGTTTGGAGCCTGATGTAAATCAGAAAAACTGCAGCATCATCATTAATGATCTAAAAGACTCTGATTCTGGATCATATCAGCTCAGAGTTACTGGTGAACTGAATGGACAACATGATGGATTCACATTCAGTCAGAGAGTAACTGTCTCTGTTAAAGGTACGAAAAGCTATTCCAAGAACAATCATGTGGAAAAAAATATTCAGTCATGTACAATAACATATTTAGTATTTTTATGGTCTTAATGAAGTATTCATTCTTTTGGGGAATTATTGACCTCTATGGTAGCTGGTAGGAACTGCAGCAGTTCCTGATAAAACTGTTTGCGTTTTTTATTAAATATCTTACTATTTGAAAAACAGAATGATGTACTAGATGAACTTCAGGTAGTTAATCTATTTTTACAAATGCACTGTATTTACATAAGGTCTTAAACAAACACCCAGAGTTAAAATTCCCACACTGACAGAGGGACAGCAGGCCACACTGACCTGCACTGCTCCTGGTCTCTGCTCTGGATCTGTTCCTGAAATCACCTGGACATGGAGAGGAGCAGGAGGGACTGAATCTTACATTACAGGAAACAGCACTGATTTCAAGACTGAGAATCTGACTGATGTAACACAGAGACACATCTCAACTTTGACCTTTAATCCTTCAGCCGAACAGCACGACACTAGTGTCACCTGCAACATCAACTTCACAGGTGGAAAAAGTACACAGAAGACTTTCACTGTAAATGTGAACCGTGAGTACTTTGCAACCTCTGATTTTTTTTATCTTAATTTTTAAATCTATTGAATGATCAGTAGAGTCTTAAAAGGAAATAACATTATTGTAAAATGTATATTTTTATCTCACAGATAAGAAAGAAATTACAATCAGAGATGTTACAACTGTTAAGGAGGGAGATGTTCTGAATCTGACCTGCAGTGTTGAAAATTTCCCTCCATCCATGATTGAGTGGTCTAAACTTGGTTCTGACACAAACCTGCACAGTTATTCTGGATCAGCCAGGCTTGTCATTGAGAATGTGAAACCAGAACATTCTGGACAGTACATCTGTGCAGTTACATATATGAACAATACCCTGAAGAAGGATGTCAGTGTCACAGTGATATGTAAGTACACAACTTTGTGTTTTTAAGCTGAACATTTTTAGCAGTGGTCATATTCGTTTCATCTGGTACCTGAAATGGTGAGTTTAGATTAGTGTAATTCTTTTGAATAACTCTTACAGCCACACCTCGTTAAATATGTAATATCATCTCAACATCTGTGTGTATTTGCTTTGAAATGTTTAGATAGTGATACCATTGACTACTTGTATTTTTTTTTAAAAATGTCAAAAATGTCATTTAAAATAATTTTGAAAAGTTGAAGACGATGTACAAATGTATATCTTTTATTTATAGATGTAGAGTAAAACTTTATTCAGAAAGAGAAACACTGTCGACTGCACTATACAGGGGAAGTAAGAGGAAATGTATTAAGAGCCTTTTGAAACCTGTGATGATATTGTACAGTGACCAAATTGTAATTTGCATTTTAATGACATTTGTGGCATTTTACACTTTGCATTAATTAAACTCGCATTGTTATCATTCTTATCCTTCATTTATGATTACATGTCAGTGTAACTTGCCCTCTCCTTAAATATACCACTGAAATCACTTAAATGTATTTTACAGATAACAGGGCTGCTCAGATCATTGGGAATACAACTGTGAAGAAGGGAGATGTTCTGAATCTGACCTGTAGTGCTGAAAGCTTTCCTCCATCTGTGATTCTGTGGTCTAAACTTAGTTCTAAAACAAAGCTGCACAATGACACTGGATCAGCTACACTTGTCGTCCATAATGTGACATCAGAACATTCAGGGCAGTACATCTGTACAGTAAAACATCTGGACACAACTCTGACTTCATATGTTGATGTAACTGTGACTTGTAAGTAGATGGCATTTTAACCTGAAATTCATATTAACATTATAGCTTGCAGCGTCCCCTGTTTTATGAATCTGATTACATGTTTACAGGGCATACAAAGATACAGAATGGCTCAGGATGTGTGCTTCAGTCTGAGGGTTTGACCTGTGTGTGTATCAGTGAAGGCTTTCCTTTACCTACCATCAAATGGCCTCTGTTGAATCACCACACTGAGTACTCTGTCATTACCACTGTATTAAACCACACAGTCAACAGCACTGTCAGTGTAACTGTAAAAAACCATGGCAACAGCACTGTTAAATGTGTCAGTAACAATGGAAATGGAGAAGAAAGAGAAAACCTGCTAGTCCATAAAAACCCGTCTAAAAACATGGTTTGTTCTTTTCATCTAAATACTTTCTAATTTAACATTTTCAGATTTTTAGTACTGTATTTTTATCACAACCTCTGTTTTTGCATATACTACTTATAATTCAGAAACCACGGACATTAACTTTTTTCTTTTTCCTTTCCATTTTATTTCCCCCGTGTGCAGAGCAACCATCTAGTTTTAGGCTGGAATTCCTGAAAGTCATGAAAGTCATCATTGGTCAGAAATTGCTATAGGTGCAGCATTAACTTTAGTAATTATTATCAGGTTTTCTCCGTAGATAAATTTTAATATATATTTGTAAACATGTTCTGTAAAAATTACCTTTTCTCCAGAAAAAAAAGAGTTTGGAGATGGATTTTTTGTTTGTTTGCATTTCTTATTGACCTGGGTGAATAATAATCAGTCTTTTTTTTTCAATAGACCTTATAGTTTTTAAATATTGATCTCTACCAAATGGTTTAAATATAACTTAATGGTTTACTTATATGTTTTTTAAATACAAGTACAGTAGATAATACTTCTGCAATGAAAAAAAAAAAACCAAATAATTATTTAATTAACAACAAAAACTATCCAGAGCATTTGTTTCTAGTAGTATGCCACAGAACATTGCTAATTTTTATTCCAGCAAAGAAAAATATTGTATCCAACAACAAAAAAGCGCATTTTTTTATCTTGACTGCATCTGCACTTTAACTGCAGCAGCAGAAAAGTCTCACATTCAGGACAATGGTGACTGTATCGCGCGCTGCAAAATCATTTGTACTTTCAAAAACAAAAAGGGAAAAAAAAACAAAAAATATCCAAAACAAAGGAAATATTTGCAATAAACATTTCCTAATCAACTTATCTCAACAACATTCTACACACTACGTATCAGTCAACGTGACGAAATATGTGCAGTATGTTCACAACTGTATAGATGTAGAGCAGAGGTTGGCAACCAGCAGCTCACGGGACACATGTGACTGTTTAGCCTCTCTTGGAAACGTTAAAATTTTAAAAAAGCTAAGCTTACATCTGTCATCTGTCTGTGCCCCCACAGCATTTTAGCCCGTGTGTGTGTGTGTGTGTGTGTGTGTGTGTGTGTGTGTTTGTGTGTGCTCTCTTCTGTCTTACAGCAGCCTGTATGAAACCTTGTGGTTCTTACAGTACAGTTCTTCCCTGGATTGTTGCTGGTGTATCTCTCACTTTGAATGCCTTCTGCATAACCTACATATGGTTCCTTTGGTATGTTTCTCCACTTGTATTTTTATGTTTTTTGACTCTTTGAATGCAGTCAAGACTTTTAGACAATAATGAGCTTCTGTTTCTTCTTATTAAAGGAATTCAAGAAAAAAGGTGAACCTACATCAGGAGGACAGAACCTACATGTCACTGCAAAAAGTGGATGCAGCATCAGATTATGATGTTATTGTACAACATATAAACTGAAAAGTTAGGTTTCAGATAGCTGTGTGGTTGTAATGGCAGCCTGTTGTCAATACTGTGGTGATGTAATTAATTTAGTTTCATTGTCTTTATTAAAGCAGATACTCTGGTATTAGAAATTTTAATTTAAATTGTCTATTAAATTAAAGCTTAATATTTGTTAATTATTTTTTACATTGCATTGTAAATAAATGAGATTGTTTTTTTATGTAATAATTTACACTTTCTATTTCAATTTATACATAGAGTTTAATAAAATTGTTCACCTGTCTACAGCTGCAAATTGAGCTTCTTTTGTTCTTTTCTTTTATCTTTGTAAGTTCAGGAGGTTGTAGCTAACAAGGCTACAATTATTCTACCTTTTTATCGATCAGATCAATTCACTAGCTCTCTGGGGTCAGTCAGTTACAGCACAGTTTTTCTACTGTTCATCTTTGCCATTGTTGTAAAACGTGGCATGGTGGAATAATTGACAGAATCTCCCATGAAACACTGGGTTAGGAATATTTTCCTGTTCAATTATTGGATGCATTTGTTTTTGTTTTTGTTTGTGAAAGATATAAGCCACACACATGTGGGAGTGGAGATTTCAGTCTAGTCCAGCTGCCAGGTATTTGGAGTTGAGTACTGGGAATAGCTGACTGGTGTAGATTTTGGCCCATCTCTGTAAAAGGTAGAGAAAGGAGGAAGGAGAGAGGTTGTACGACACAGTTGCAGCTGGTTGCAGCAGCAGACTCCAGTGAGAGAAACTGATATTTTAAAGGAACATAGATTTAACATGGCCTGAATTATTTTGCTTTCATAATAATTACATTTTACCAGAAGGAGGATTTATTTTAATTAGGAGTTATGTGGATTTGTTTTCACAGGACTGAATAGGAACCTATTAGTTTGCTGCACCTGTGTATTATGGACAGCGATCGGAACAATGGCGTTACAAGTAACAGCGTTACTAACGGCGTTACTTTATCAAGATGATAAAGGATTAGCGTAAGAGAATGGATTGATGTGTGTAAGCTCTGCGTTTATGAACATACTGAAAAATAATACATAGCTGATTTAAATAAATCCATTAACTTGTTAAAATTTGATATCTAGGAAGTATTATTTATTTCTAATAAATATGATTCAGTCAAAACAGTCTGTCTCATCTTAAATCTTAGACTGCTGTTTCATCTTGTCAATATTTAGTGTTTCACAGACTGATATAATTAAATATTCAGATTACTGCTATGTATATTTTACTCTTTACGAATGACAAAGCAGGAATCAAATTCAGAAGAAAGTCAGTAAGCCAATCTTAATGTGAAAAAGACTGAAGAGATTTTTTTAATGACATATATAATGTTGGTGATCACAATCCTCTGGGTCCAGCTTTGTAGAGGCACACAAACAACAAACTGCTGCACTGATCTTTTTTTAAATGGTTAAAAATAATTTTCACAAATACAAGTGCAGAGCAGTGCATCGTTATAACAATGTTAAAATAAGATTGCTTAGCAATACTAAGAGCAGCAGAGATGGTGCAGAATATAAATAGATACATAAGAAGCTTAAATATGCAGAAGTGTTTGCAGAGAGGCAGCAAACACTTCTGCTTATTTGGGCATGAAATATGACTAAATATGCAGAAATGGGGAAAATGAGAAAGTAGGAGTTTATTTTAAATTCTTAAGCTATCAAAATCTATTTACATCAAAATCTCAAGATAACAGTAGGTTTTAAAAAAGGTACATTATTAAATAAACAATGGAGATTTTGTAATTATATATAGCATACAGATGAACTTGAATGTCAGTCTGTAAAGTTGAGTGGTTTACTGAGAAACTTCCTGAAATCTTGTTGCAAGAAAGAGGAGGAAAAAAAATAGAGAAGAGAGGTGAGGATGAAAAACCCCAGTTTAGAGTCAGCAGTCATCAGTGCCTCAGCCTGGGGTCAGCAACACTGTTACGACAAAGGATACTGTGTTACTCCGAGTTAGCGAGAACTGGTGTTACCAAAAGACATAAATTAAAGGTAGACATTCATACATATTCATCATTTACCATTTATATTAAGGATGCAAAGAATTAGCTATCTCTGCAAGTAGTAGCTCTGAAGATGTGTTAGCCTACTTTCCAACATTCGTTCCAGTTTGGTATGATTTAATATATATCTCATGTGTGAGCCATACAGAGTAGTTAGCATTGCCAGAGTCATTGTTTCAATGTAGCTGCTTCTCATTGTTCAATACATGTCTATATATCTAGTTAATCAGAATGTTCTTCAATTCAAATGCAACCAACAAGAATGAATAAATTCATAAACATAAAAACAATGCATTTATATTAAGCAAGCATTTTTATAGTTAGCAAATCCAATATGACTTAGCTAAAAGTCTTGATACACTGAGCAACTTTATACAACAAATCATAAACCAGTCTTTTTCTTCACATAGGAGCTCAAATCAAATCAAAGACAGAACATACATGTCACTGCAGAGAACAGCTGATTGAATAAATATCACTCTTTAACACGTTGACTCCCATCTCATCCAACACCTTCACACTTGAGTGATTACTAATCACAAGTAGCTCAAACTCATTTTCATGCCAGTTTAATTAGAATGGGAGAAAGAAATAAGTAAAGTAAACATTTCTAAAAGGACGCTTTTCATTTACAAATGAGAAAAATAAGTGTTAAGGTCAATGTATGACCCACTCCCACTGTAAATACATGTGTAAATGTGCGTAAATACATTTACATAAATGTTATGGAAATATTCTGTATGCAAGTTAGGTGTTGTTGCTCAAAGGTTAAAAGAGCCAGACAGTGGGGATATGAAATTATGTGTAGGCTGGTGGAAACAGGGAGAGCATGAGACAGATTGTTAAAATTAATATACCTTATATACCTCTATACTGTAGATATGTAATCATAATTACTCACATAAATGCTGTGTAATCATATGTGCTCATCTATACTGTGCACACTTACAATGATGTGTCTTATATAGTGGAGTTGCTGTGTTAAGCTTTTAACCTGCATGTTCAAATAACATGACCCATATATTTAGATCAAATTTATCTACCATTATAGTAATGAAAACGTTTGTGCCACTTGTATGACCACATGCTGATCAATAGTGTTTAAAAATGTAATAATAAGGAACAATAAGTGACCATTGATTGCATTATGGCCAAGAGTGACTAGTCCAACATAGGGTTAATTCAGCTTGGCACTGCTGAAGTATGCACATAGGACCCTTTCTCGGTGTTGATCTGTGTTTATTTGTGCTGTCCCACATTGTGTCCAGTCCCTTCAATGCCTATACTGTAAACAAACCTGGCCTCGCTGGGCTGCACCTGAGATTCTGGTTCTTTCCTCAGTCGCCTGAAGGCGAGAAAAACCCTTTCTTAGCATAGATAGCAGTTTACATCTGGCATGCGCACCCGACAAAACTGTCAAACTGATTAACTGTTAATTGCGTCTTGCAGACTTTTGGACTCAGTTTGGCCATAAAACTGACAAATGGACCCAATTCAATGATGGATGAAAGAGGGTTTTTAGAGAAGTTATGTGGTAGGGTCAGAAAGGATGTATCATAAGTGGAAGATGAAAAGAAAGAACAAAAGGATCATACTTTGAATCATACTCTCTGCGGCTGAGAGTTTGATGAGTGTGATCTCCAAATGCATATGCTTTGCTGAATAAAGAAAACCCTTGACCTTCTCTCAGTGGCTAAAGAAAATTATTTTACCTGGATATGATTGTCTCTGATGACCCTAAGATACAAAACATGCCGGTGAAGACGATAAAGTTTTTCTAGCTCCCTGAGAATAAAAAACGCACACAAAAACAGAGCGACATTTCTAGGTCCATTTTAAAGTTGTCGCGCTGTAGGGCTAGCGACCGGAAAAACGCGGAACTAAGTGTGGACTTGAGCAAAGGTTAGAAGACTGTCCAACTTCACAGCCACTCACTTCTGGCATACCTGACCTTTGAAGGACCTGCCCTACGTACACCGGGTAGGTCAGGTCCTTCAAAGCATGCTACCCCTGAATTTGGACACAGCCAGTGTTAGAGTTTTTGATTGTTTTACTCAAATGGATGAAAGATTGCCCCCCTCTATGTGGTGATTAATGGTATTGCGCTGCTATAGAGGCTGTCAGTTAAGTTTGCTGAAAGAAGTAGATGCATTTAATATCCATGTCCAATATTATAGACTTAGTATTCTGTACTAATTACTGGAAAATGTAGAGAAGGAAACCACTGGAATTGAAAAATAAATAAATAATGCAAGACAAAGTGTTAGTTGGTTAACTAAGATAAATAGTATGATTAAAGGAACTACAGTATTAAACAAATTTGAACGTAGTAACAGTCTTTAATAATGGCAGTAAGTAATCATGCTAATATTCATGCTGTCAAGGACAGTTCATCTTCATAAGAAGATGAACTGTCCTTGACAGTCCTTGAACTGTTCTGGTAGGTCAAACAAAAAGTAACAGACAGGAAACTCTCTATGACAAAATGATTTTTTCAGTGTTTTCACACTTGGTCTCTTTCAGCACTCACAACAAGCTTAGTCAGCAGTCTTCGGTCATTGATTAGTCTGCATTTTTTGTGCATATCTCAATGCTGCAAACAAACTTTGAGTTAAAGTGTTTAATAACATCAGATAGATAAGATTGCTGTATAAAAATAATTTGACAACATTTACTGATTTGCTGAATCTTGCAGGTTGTAATTAATTGAATATTATGATTCTTGACCAGAATAAAATAGTGCATTTCTGTAGTGCAGAAAATGTAAAATATGGGAAAAAAAACTTGAAGTAAGAGTCTGTCAAACATGAGCACAGTAAATGCTGCTTTTTTTAAGTTCAGTTGTTATGTTCATTATATCAGATCATTTATACCCAACCATCTGATTTTTACTACTGTATGTATCAGGGTCTCTGCATCTTTCTGTCTCTCTATTTGTTACTCTCTTTCTCTCTTCTATGTGTGTGTGTGTGTGTGTGTGTGCGTGTGTGTGTGTGCGCACTTGTAATTTTACTATCAGATGTTTTTCAGAGATGAGAGCTGGTTCACCCTGAACACATCTTGACAGACATAAAAGGGTCTAGAAAAGCCGTAAAGAATGTTATATTGTACCTGTAACATTTTTCAGCATCTCCGGTTTGGCAGTGAGTCAGTGATGGTTTGGGGACAAATACCCATGATCTGCATGGGTCCTTGGACCCATTGTCAGTCCTGGGTTCCTCCTGGTACGTGACAATGCCAGGTTTCATGCAGTGAGAGTATGCAGGAGGATGAAGGAACTGATTCTACTTACGCGCCCACAAGCTCTTCTAACCTAAATCCAACAGAACACAGTTGGGACATTATGTTTTGGTCCATCCAGTGCCACCAAGTTGCACCTGAGACTGTCCAGGAAATCAGAGATGCCCTGCTCCAGATTTAGCAGGACACCCCCCTGCGTCATCTCATTAGGAGCATGCCTTGACATGGTCAGGCAAGCATACAAACATGTGAAGTCCATTCAAACTACTAAGTACCATTTGAAGTTGCTTTAATGAAATTTTGTCAGAATGGATTAGCCTGTTGCATAATTTTTTCACTTTGATTTTCAGGTGTTTGTGAAATTAACTCTCCATAAATTGAAAATTTTCATTTCCATCAAATGATGTGACATCTTTTCATTCCTCACTTTCTAGAGGGCATCATTCTATCCCCCCTTATCAAAGACATCAGATCATTTGTTACTCTGACAGACTGCCTAGTCTTAAGGAATCTGTCTCAACTTACTGAACTGGCCATAACCAGGAATCAGTAAATCCAGGTCTGAGGTTATTTGAATCATGCTTATAACACAGATATGCTGAAGAATGTTTCGGTGCCAGAATGTTTTAGGTGTTAATGTCACCTTCAGACATGAGCATCTCTGTCTGATCTGTGGTAAATCAGTCAACCTTGTATAAATTTGTTTTTTGATAGTTCCATTCAGTTATTATTGTATCTGGTTTACGTCCCTGTTACCTTCCTGCAATTCTTCCCACACTGCCTTAGAAAACCGTGATCCCTTCTGGAATCTAAGGCCCAGAGTTGTACTAGCACATCAACAACATTCAGGTTTTGGGATTCTCTTTGGGGAAAAAAAAAAAAAAACTTATTGGAAACTCACCTGCCTGCCCATGTTTTTTTTATTCAGTTTTACCATGGTAATGCGGGACTGGATGTTAATATTATGCTAGATGTCTCATACACTACAGGGCCTCCTGTAGCCAAGAAAAAAAATCAGTTTTCTTAATCTATAACATTATTCTACATTATTTTCTTATATCGTTCTACTTATTGGACTCTATGTAGACCATTACAAATCTAAAAGTAGCTGAGTATTTAGTCAATTGAGATCAGACATGAGCATCGTATGGCCTGCAGGCCATCCTTTGGTTGTCCCTGACTGGCTGCATGAGGTTAATGGGAAATCACTGTCTTTTGCAATTTTTATGGAAAGTCAGAATACAGCATTGTTTTACAAACCTACATGTGTACGTGCATGTAGCTTACACACTGGCAGTGTTGGGAAGGTTACTTTTAAAATGTATTCCACTACAGATTACAGAATACATGCCCCAAAATGTATTTTGTAACGTATTCCATTACGTTACTCAATGAGAGTAACATATTCTGAAAACTGATTACTGAATACTGATTACTTAATATAGTGTCTGGGTCAGTAGCCTTACATTAGTTTATGTTAACTAACTAATAACAAAACAAATAACACTGTGGATAACATTGTGGAAAGTAAAGATTCTAAAACTAAAAGTTTAAGGAGGTCATCTTTATACTGTCCCTGGATCCAACAATGAGTTTTATCTTAAGAAACCAAGGATATAATGTCCACTTTCACTGTCTCTCTTTAGCAGTAATTGTAACTGAAGTGTAAATCTATGCAATATTAATTTCATGCATAAAGGGACACCATGAGTGTTAGCTGAGAATATGTAGTGTTTCAAATCCTTGGCATGTCTTCTTCAACAGTTAATTTTTTTGAAAGTACATTTTAAGCAATTGCAATAAATTAAGCTTCAGTTCTTTCATTCTTTCTTCTGGACTCATTACCCCCCTCATCTATTAGCCATTTTCAGGCACATAACGTAAAAATGCACAAAGGAAATGAAGACCAAATAAACACATAGAAACATCTTTCTTACATCACTATTAAAACTGAGAACCTGACAGACACTCATTGCCAAATGTTGCAACCATAATTATTAACTCTGCAAGTCTCCAGACAACAATCTGGCTGTTTAGTATTTGCTGGGACTGCTGAGTCAGAGACTAGAATTCAAAACTAAAAATTAGGTGTAGATACATAAAAATCTGAGCTTTCCAATGACTGAACAATGGATTTAGCCAGCCCACTAATAAAGCAGTAAAGTTTTTGGTAGGGCTTCCTCACCCACCCTGTTGAGCCATGGCTTATACAGCAGCAGCAAGGGCACATCCAGTTAACCTTATTCATTTCCATTTTCATGTGCAACCTAGCATAGCTAATATGGAGGCACATTTAGCAGCACTTAGCTGGGAACTGGCAGGATCGGCCCAAGGCTAGCCGGGGTTCTTGCTTCTCCAGCACTTCTGCGTAGCTGTCAACCATGACCCGCATCCATCGGTCCCTAGAGCACAGTCTTCTGGTGACCTCACATTGTTGGATGATGATTTGTAGTCCTGTGTCCTAAAACCATTCCATATCTGCAGACCCCTGGCCCAAACGTCAACACAAGTGACCACTTAAACCAGTGTGTCAGCAACAATGGCATGCTTTCTTTCCCAACATGTGATACCTTGAAATTGAACGTTCATCTCTTCCAGTCAGACGACACAAGCACTCACACAGCTCTTAAAATCTGTTTGTTCTACCTGAATATTGCTGTCCTTTCTCTTTGAATAGAATAGAGAATACAATAGAAAAATACAAGTGGCTGTATTAAGTTAGAAAATATGTAGAGAACAGATATAACAAAATCTGTAACATTTTTGTGGTTACTAATAATTGAGGTTATTGCACATTTCGTCGATGCTGAAGGATGTTTCAGAGCAACATGTGTCCAGCAGAGGGCAGTGTTTGACTAATGACATAAATGTTAACCTATTTATTTTCAGGTTAGATGGTATTATCGGCTGGTGTCCACAGATTTTGTCCTATAATTCCAATTGTAGTATTTTTGTGATTTCCTAAAGTGTGTGTAGTAACAGAGAGAAATGTCTCTTACTTCTAACTGGACAGTACTTTGTTTAGGCAGCACAACATCACTTTTAAGAGATGCTGGGGAACAGCATAATTCACTAACACTGGTCTTTGGGATTTTCCTCACTTATAATACAACATGCACTTCAGTCAGATGTGCATGTTGTGTGGCTTTTTACAGTTGTGAAGTGATTTCTCAACCATTCTGCTGTGCTGAAACTGATTCACAGCTTAACAAATTCATTTAATCTACTTAGTTTAAGTTTATTTCAGTTTCAAAGGTGTTGGATTTCCAGTGGCTCTTTCTGTGTCCTTTAAAACACATCCTGCATGTCTGAAATGAATGTATAAGCATAATAGAGTATAGCACTTTCATATTGAGTGTAGAAATTTCCCTTCACCTGGCTAATATTGCAAATAGTGAAAGCCAAAGCAAACATTAACCTGATGTTTGGAGTGAATAGTTTCTTTCAGTTTGAATCCAAATATTGCCTCTAAATCATAAATTAAGATGAACAGTGCACTGTGTACATTACAGTGTACAACAGTAGGGATCGTTGACATGCAAATACTTAACTCAGTGACTGGTTACAACATGTTTTGCTCTGTTGCATCATCAGTGAACATACAGGCTGCCAGTGATAGTCTGACCTCTACGTTAGAAGAGGAAGTACTTAACCGTTGGTAGAACCTCAAATTCCCATCCTTTCGTTGTCCTCGTGGCAAAAAACGGCCACGCCCCAAAAAGTGCGCTAAAAATGTTATATATCAATATTTTTTTCTACTTTAAATTAGTCAGTCTTTTAAAACTACTTCTGCTTAAAATATCCATATCAAGTTTTAATTATATTTTCATTGTTTTAACCCTTTAAATTCCAGTTTAAGTGCATGAGCGCCGTGTTTTTTAACAGAAAAAAAATTAAAAACTTAAATATTTTCCATAAAATACATTTGAAGTAATATTTGATTGTTATTATAATTAGGCCTTTAGATGGTCTAAACATCGGCACCAACATTCATTTTGATCCATTATTATTTTTTGTGCAAGAGCACATTTTAAAAAATCCATCCTTTCGTTGCCCTCGTGGCAAAAAACGGCCACGCCCCAAAAAGTGCTCTAAAAATGTTATATATCAATATTTTTTTGTACTTTAAATTAGTCAGTCTTTTAAAACTACTTATGCTTAAAATATCCATATCAAGTTTTAATTACATTTTCATTGTTTTAACCCTTTAAATCCCAGTTTAAGTGCATGAGCGCGCTGTTTTTTAACAGAAAAAAAATTAAAAACTTAAATATTTTCCATAAAATACATTTGAAGTAATATTTGATTGTTATTATAATTAGGCCTTTAGATGGTCTAAACATTGGCACCAACATTCATTTTGATCCATTATTATTTTTGCGCAAGAGCACATTTTAAAAAATCCATCCTTTCGTTGTCCTCGTGGCAAAAAACGGCCACGCCCCAAAAAGTGCTCTAAAAATGTTATATATCAATATTTTTTCTACTTTAAATTAGTCAGTCTTTTAAAACTACTTCTGCTTAAAATATCCATATCAAGTTTTAATTATATTTTCATTGTTTTAACCCTTTAAATCCCAGTTTAAATGCATGAGCGCGCTGTTTTTTAACAGAAAAAAATTGAAAACTTAAATATTTCCATAAAATACATTTGAAGTAATATTTGATTGTTATTATAATTAGGCCTTTAGATGGTCTAAACATTGGCACCAACATTCATTTTGATCCATTATTATTTTTTGCGCAAGAGCACATTTTAAAAATCCATCCTTTCGTTGTCCTCGTGGCAAAAAACGGCCACGCCCCAAAAAGTGCTCTAAAAATGTTATATATCAATATTTTTTTCTACTTTAAATTAGTCAGTCTTTTAAAACTACTTCTGCTTAAATATCCATATCAAGTTTTAATTATATTTTCATTGTTTTAACCCTTTAAATCCCAGTTTAAATGCATGAGCGCGCTGTTTTTTAACAGAAAAAAAATTAAAAACTTAAATATTTTCCATAAAATACATTTGAAGTAATATTTGATTGTTATTATAATTAGGCCTTTAGATGGTCTAAACATTGGCACCAACATTCATTTTGATCCATTATTATTTTTTGCGCAAGAGCACATTTTAAAAAATCCATCCTTTCGTTGTCCTCGTGGCAAAAAACGGCCACGCCCCAAAAAGTGCTCTAAAAATGTTATATATCAATATTTTTTTCTACTTTAAATTAGTCAGTCTTTTAAAACTACTTCTGCTTAAAATATCCATATCAAGTTTTAATTATATTTTCATTGTTTTAACCCTTTAAATCCCAGTTTAAATGCATGAGCGCGCTGTTTTTTAACAGAAAAAAAATTAAAAACTTAAATATTTTCCATAAAATACATTTGAAGTAATATTTGATTGTTATTATAATTAGGCCTTTAGATGGTCTAAACATTGGCACCAACATTCATTTTGATCCATTATTATTTTTTGTGCAGGAGCACACTAAATGTCATATAGTGCCATATCAGGAGCACCTACACCAAGTGCTTTTTACTGTTTTTGTTCTAAAATAAAATAAAAATTGTCTAAATAACAATACAAGATCACTTTGAACCAGAAAAACATTTTAGAACGATGAACATGAACATTTAGGTTACTGGGAATCGGAGAAAGTTGTGTGTCCGGGGGCCGTTGCGAACACGGCAGCACCCGTCCTTCCCCGGCTATACCACCCGTCCTTCCCCGGCTATAGCAACCGTCCCGCCGCTACAAAAATGACCATTCGCCGGTATGACGGTGGGATTGCGTTTGTGCCCTGGTCCGTTTCCCCACCACGACACTTCCGATACCATGTGAAAACAAACGTATAATGTTTGTCGTAGCCAAAGGAGTTTGCAAAACAAATCTTGCAAAACAAAGCTACTTTGCGCATACTCGCAAACCAGTGCAGTCTAATTTGGCACGACATAGCACATGAGAATAGTAAGATTCAAGATTCTTTTTTTGGCACATGCATAGTTACATTTGACTGCGTGTTTTTCTTGTGTATCAAAAAAAGTTGCTTATGCTTCCTCCCGGGGCGCTTCTCTGTTATGACCCCGTGTCCAGTAGCAGCCTGATCGGCGCTGCGCGCCGAGCCGAGCCGTAGGGACACGGTCCGGCAGCCGATCACGCTGGATCGGGTTTCACAAGTTAACATGCGCGACCTTATCACAAACGTTTAGAAGTGATCTACTGTAGTAGACAAAACTAGACGATTTTGGGACGTATAAAAGAGCAATACAAAAGTAAACGAATACATACGCTCACAGTAAACAAAGAAAAATGCGATTTGGACCAGAAGGGACGTCACGGCCATCGTAACATTTAAAAATATCATTTTCTGTTGTAACCTTCAAACTAAAATGGTAATATAACAACACTTACTTTGCACTTTCACGAAATCATCAGTATTTTTTTGTAAATCCGACTGCGAGCGGGGTCTTCATCCGAGAATTCGCCATTTGGCACAGCTCCGACCTTTGCGCGCTGACTAGGGTGCCCATCCCCGGGAATTGTCCGTCAGTTTTTCGAAATTCTACTGTGACTGTTCCTTTGGATCTCCTCTTCGCACAATTTGCAGATAGTTTTGTCGCTACCCGGCTGGTGAGCGTTGGATATAAAACGACCGCGTCCATCTTCCATGCGTATTGATTCAGGGTTTGTTTACAACGGCACGAAATGGCTTCCGTGGGCGGGTACTTCCGGGGTCATAGGTGAATTAATTTTTTGAAAATTGTATTTGAAGGGAAAAATAACCTAATGTGGTTTTCGTCCTTGCTTTTATTGAATTTGCTTATATTGCTGTGTGGCTGTCTGAGAGAGAAAATACTTTTGAAAGAAAAAGTGTGTTTGTGTGTCTTTTTTTTTCTTTTTTAGACAAAGGCCTTTATATTTTTTTTAAAAAGTACAGTTACTATTATCCAACATCATATTCAACACCGATAGTGAAACACAACACCATTTTATTTCACTTTTGGTTGCAGAACAATGCGGCCAAAATCTGCAATTGTGGATGAAGTTGGTCAATTCCCTGAAATATGGGAAAATGGCGCCACCTGGTGGACACATGAAAAAATTACAATTTTAATTCCTGGGCTACAAAATGAAACCAAGACTTCGAAAATCCCAGTAACCCTTATAAAAATAATCCCGCAATGAAAAATAGCGTTTATAATGGGTTTCAATGGGGCAGAAATCGGCCACGAGGTTCGATAGTGGATGGATTTCTGTAGCTCAGCCATTTAAGCTCATTTAAGAAACTCAGACTGAAATTTTAAAATAAAATGAAAAAAAACTACATTTTTGAAAATTTGGCTATATTCCATTAAACACAGTGAAAATGGCGTGGAATTAAAAAACGAAATGGCCGAAAATCGACCAGAGGTTCTACTTAATGAGCACAGTGATGTGATATGAGGTTATGTATATATGTGTGTATGTTTATATGTGTATGTATATATGTGTATGTATATACCGCCAAATCACAACAACAGTTTCCTCAAGGCAGTTTACATTGCAAGGTAAAACCCTACAGTATTACATAGAAAGCCCCAACAATCACATGACCCCCTGTGAGGAAGCACTTAGTGACAGTGGGAAGGAAAAAAATCCTGTTTAACACCAAGAAATTCTCAGAATCTTTTTATTGTCGTCAACATCATCATCACCTTTATTTCTAAAGCACTTTAAAACAACCAGCCAGGCCAGCACAGAGGTTTTATGCTCTCTTTTACAAGTTCCTGTTAGCAGTCGTGCAGCGGTATTTTGAACCAGCTGAAGATGTGAGAGCAGCAACTGACTGACCCCCACATAAAGTTACAGTAGTCCAGATGGGAACAAATAAAAGCATGGATCTCTGTTTCGAGGTGCTGCCTAGAAAGAAAAGATTTCACTCTTGCCAGTCGCCTTAAATGATAAAAACTGGACTGGAACCTGCTAGTCCTGGTTTGGATGGACCTGTAGCGTCTACCTGAGGCCACCAGGTCAAACAGGTGTGCTGCAGGATGGGTGGAGTCTCTTGTGATCACCTCAGCTCTGAGGCAGTAGGATGTATAGATGTGAAAGAGGGGAGGGGGCAGTCGATCTTCTACACTGTGTTGACCACTGTGGAGTCTCTTCTGCTGAGTCTGGGTACAGCGTGTGTGTGAACCATCCCTAAGTAAATTAATTAATGGTATTTATATACTTTATCAGCTCCCTTTTATCTCAGGGCACACTAAAGCAGATTGATCAACATATTTGGTGCAGCCTCCTCCATTTATATGAGCTCAGAACAAGGCTGTGCATGTGATCTGGGAAACTTTTGGATACAAAGAAGTATTAGTAAGTGTTCCTGAAAAGGGTTGGTATAAAATGTTTACATTTACATTTTTGAAGTATAAGCTTCTGAGCAAGGGTTGAGCAATGTGAGAAAACTACTTGAAACTGACCACAAAGATAGAGGAAGTACATTAGAGGTACTTAAGAAAGAGGAAGTGTTAGTTGAAAGCAGAGACACTCTATAACAAGACACAAGGATGCCCACACAAACACGCATCAACACGAGCACACTGAGAGGGAAGCAGAGGACAGAGACACAAGCGAACCTAATAAACAAGAAACTAAACAGGGAATAGAAGAAACTCAAAACCGACTAACTTTAAACTAATAAATAACCTAAAACATAAACCATACAAAATATCACTAAAACACATGAAACTCAAAAAGCTGGGTCAAAAGGATCCAGAACCATGACACATATCTCATCACCCATGAACTAACTTCACAGCTGGTCAGAGGTTTCTGTGCTGATATGCTTTTTGAGTCAGAATAAGTTGTTTGGCCTTGGTGGAGAAGATTTGGCAAGTTATTCATAGACGCAATCTATACACTCAACTCTGCTGCTTAGCCTACAAATGTGTGGGGAAATAAACAGGCTTTCTGACTATATAAGATTTACTGCCAAGAAGGATTGTTACAACAAAAAAGTAATTGACCAAACACAAATTTCCTCATTTTTTTGTGCAACGTACCCAAATTTATATGGCTGATAAACACAAATACACAGCTCATTTAACTGTTATCATAATAGCATAACCCAGTACCACCTGTAAAATCAGCTTCACTTGTGAAACAAATAAAGAAAAAATGTATGTGAACTGTGACTGCTTTTACTATTTAATATTTTTTTCTATCTTGATGAAAAAATTGGAAAGTTATGGAAGTTATGTGATTGGTCAGTTTGTCCCTTTTTTCTCTCATAGATATAAAGATCACTGACAGTATAAGTCTGAGGAAGGGTGAGACTCTGAATCTGACCTGCTCTGTTAAAAGTTGTCCTCCACCTCAGATTGTGTGGTCTAAACTTAGTTACAACACAAACCACATTATTTTTAAGAGATAATTCTTAAGGCTGAATCCTAATTTGTCTGCTATGATAAAGGCTTTCTTTTTCCATTAATGATTTTTCCTTTTATTAACAGAGATTTGTAACTCTGACCATAATGAAAAAGAGCATCTTGTTCCATTTATAGATATCAAGATCAGATTTTCATTTTTTTCATAGTTTTACAGGATTTTACAATCCTCTGCCTTAACCCCTCTCTGGGTCGTCAGCTGTGCTGGAAATGGTCCCTGCTTCTTACTGGTCCTCTTGAACCCTTCTCTCCTGGTCTCAGTCTGCACCTTATGGATGATCTCCTTCTGCCACTTCACCTGTAATTTAAAACATTAAAATTTCCCTGGAAAACCCTCTTTTGCCACATGGTCCTTCCCATGTATCAGTTCAACACAATCAGAGATGCACAAGAAAAGATGTTCATTGTCTCTTAAAAATTCCAAGGCTTCTCCCCTGGAGTAGCTCCGCCTCAGGCCTGTAAACCTGTATTTAAAAAAACAAAACAAACAAACATTAGCCAGTGGTGTGTCCTGCTGTAAATCATGTGATTAAATCACATGATTAACCATCTGCTGTGGAAAAAGTGATGTAGATGTTAGCACAGTCCATCTGTATGCACACTTTCTCATAGTGACCTTTGCATTGTAAGCAATACATGGTCACGAATAACACACTGCTGGTAAATACACACAGAAAGTGGCAACTAAAAGGTTAAGTCTGCATGGCCCACAAGCTTATGCAAACCCAGGATTTTGCTGTCATCTTTCTGCTCCTGTAAAAAACATATATACATCCACCCTTTTGTCACGTCTGGGTGCAATCTTGCGTATTGGTGTCAAGTCAGTGAAGCTTTTGTCAGTCTAGTCAGTCCCCCATGTTTATTGCTGATAGTGCAACATGAGAGGTTCTGCTAAGTTTCTACTGCCAGCAATATGACGTCATTTAAAAAAAAGGAAAAGGTCCCAAATAAGTGCCTTTCTCCAGAGCCCATTGTAATGTGGAGAAGCTCACTTTGCGATCGTTTCTGGCAAAAATGTTGTGTAGCGCTTCCAGTTCATCATGCAGGCCTGCTTAAATGAGAGAGACAAACAAAACTCTCAGTGCACTGTGAAAGTAAAAAATAAGAAGGCCTAGTTAAGTCATGTCTAAGCATGCTCTTCATCTTAGGAGGGTAAATCAAACCAAAACTAAATGGCATTTTTAAATGCATTTCTAAATGCATTTTCTTTTGTAACAAAAGAAAATGCATCAGCCAGATAAATCCCCAAAACATCCATCCATCAGCTACACACACCACACAACACTAATGTTCTATTAGATACTGTGTTTCTTTCCATTTAATCAGGTGTGTGCCTTGTTAAAACCTTCCCCACACATCAGAAACAGGAAACTCAATAATCTATTAGTTTCACTCATTCAAAACCTCTCTTCAGCATTCTGTTTACCGCTGCTATAATTCAATCATCTTTCCTAATATAATACTAGTCCACTAGTTTATATATCACTTCTCATCCCACTAAGTGAACCGAACAAGATGATATAACAGCTGGACCATCATATGCAAAACCAATAAACTGTACGCTTAAGATTTCTTCAAACACGTTCATAGCAAGGTGTTCTAACTGCAGAATGCAAGACATGCAAAATTTATGTACTCAGCCGTCACTCCTGCCTGCCACACCGTGACTGATATTGTCACGGTGTGGCAGGCAGGATGTGGACTGTTTTGGAAGTTTCCATTTAATAAAGCCTGCAGAAAAAAGTCACACTTCTGCTCTTGCACTTTAAAGCATTCAGTCTGTCTCAAGGAACTTTTTTTTTTTTTTTTTTTACACTGAGTACATAAAAAACACTTATATAGCAAAATAATGATGTTGTATCAGTTTTATGATGTTGAACTGATGTAAAGATAAGCTAAATGTGATATATAAGTTATGTTTTCACTTTAATATTGTGGGGTCTTTACCTGACAGTGTAAAGGACCTTAAGGCAAATGATGATGATTTGACACTATATGAATATATAAAAGTTATTGGAGCACCATTACTGGAATCTTAAAATCTCAAGATAACATTATTATTACTTAATCAACGATGGACATTTTATAATTATACATAGCATACAGAGGAACTTGAATGTCAGTCTGTAAAGTTGAGTGGTTAACTGAGAAACTTCCTGAAATCTTGTTGCAAGAAGGAGGAGGAAGAAAAAGAAAAGCGAGGCGAAAATGAAAAACCTCAGTTTAGAGAGTCAGCAGACATCAGTGAGAAGAGAAGCTTGAAGAATAAAGTAAAAGAGGTAAAAAACAAAATTTAATGTGTTTCAAAATATCTTTTTAAAATAGGAAATGCAAAGACTTTTTCACATCTGTAGCAGTGATGGTGAATAAGACCATTATTTATTAATAGAATAAGATGAATGACCTAATGCTGTACTCTTATTTAGCAGTTAATATACATTTATTTATTAGTAAAAATGATTATTATTGTATTGAATTAGTGTATTGGTGCTAATGCTGCACTGTGAGGATATTTTTTATTCATTAAATAATATCTAAGAAATAGATGTCACAAAGGTCTTTACCATAACAAATGCTGGAGTATTGGTATATTGGTGTCACAGTTGGTTAAGTACACATAACTATGACTCAAAGCTAAGCATGCGACATCTTTTATTGAGCTGTGTGATGTGAGCTGTTGACTTTTTCTTTGTTTTAATTTGTGTTTTGATTTCTGCATGTTTGCTTCATCTGCTTGATAAGTTATTCTGTGGAGGGAGAGACTGAACGTCTCGAGCATCGAACATGTTTGTTCTCATCTGGTCGGCTCTGTTTGTCTCTGTAAAAGGCGGCATTGCTGACACAGGTGTGTATCTTCTCCTTTACTGTAATTCTGCTATATTTGTATTTGTATTTTTAAAAATGTTTGTATTTGAAACTTTTTTTCTGAAATTCATTCATATAAGAATTTAATATCACTCAAATTTGTGCATTCACTATCATCTATTGACTTGTGTGCCATTTTAATTTAATCTTTTGTTAAACATGTCCCGAGATATTGTTAACCAATATCCAGGCAGAGTTCATAACCTGGATATAATAGGTTATGAAATGTGAACATTATAGTTGGTGTGTAGACTACAGCACAAACAAGCAGCCTGTGTAAAAAAAAAAAAAAAAAAGTTACTGTAATATCTTTAATTAGGTATAATAGTTATTGCTGCAAACTAAATATTCCTTTCACTAATTTTATCTTTCCCTTTGCATTAACAGGTGCCTCAGCCTGGGGACAACAACACTGTGTTGGAAGATACTGTGTTACTCTGAGTGAGCAAGAACTAACAGCAGAGGCTGGACTCTGTGTTGTATTCCTGTGTTCTTTCACTACTGCTGATGAGTTTACACCCAAACATACAATTTGGTACAAATGTGAAGCATCTCAAACAAAATGTAGTGATGGTGACATAATATTTTACAGCAACAAAAACACAGACAAAAAAGCTCAGTCTGGGTTTGAAGGACGAGTGTCACGTTTGGAGCCTGATGTGAGTCAGAAAAACTGCAGCATCATCATTAATGATCTGAAAGAGTCTGATTCTGGATCATGTCAGCTCAGAGTTACTGGTGTACGGAATGGACAACAAGATGCATTCACATTCATTCCAAGAGTAACTGTCTCTGTTAAAGGTATGAAAAGCTATTCCAAGAACAATCATGTAGAAAAAAAGATATTCAGTCATGTACAATAACATATTTAGTATTTTGATTTTCTTAATGAAGTATTCGTTCTTTTAGGAAATTGTTGACCTGATTCCCACACTGACAGAGGGACAGCAGGCCACACTGACCTGCACTGCTCCTGGTCTCGGCTCTGGATCTGTTCCTGAAATCACCTGGACATGGAGAGGAGCAGGAGGGACTGAATCTTACATTACAGGAAACAGCACTGCTTTCAAGACTGAGAATCTCACGGCTTTCACACAGAGACACATCTCAACTTTGACCTTTAAATCTTCAGCTGAGCAACACAACACCACTGTTACCTGTAAAATCCGCTTCACAGGTGAAACAACTACAGAAGAGGCTTCAACTTTGAAAGTAAACTGTGAGTTCTTTTACAGTCTCAATGTTTGTATTTTTAAATCTACTGATGTTTACAGCAAGAAATTGTGAAATTTATATTTTTTGTCTCACAGATGTGAAGGAAGTTAACATCACTGGGGTGACAAGTGTGAGGGAGGGAAATGTTCTGAATCTGACCTGCAGTGTTGAAAGTTTCCCTCCAGCTCATATTGTATGGAAAAAAAAGTTCCTTCCAACACAAACCTTCAGACCAGAAACACTGACCTGCACAATGATACAGTTACACTCGTCACCCTGAATGTGACAGCAGAAAATTCTGGGCAGTACATCTGTATGGCAAAACATCTGGACAAAACACTGACTTCATATGTCAATGTGACTCTGACATGTAAGTGGATGATATGAATATTGAATCTGAGTTCATATTTGCATTAAAATCCTACCTTACCTTGTTTTATGATTCTGGTTACATGTTTACAGGGCATACAAAGATACAGAATGGCTCTGGATGTGTGCTTCAGTCTGAGGGTTTGACCTGCATGTGCATCAGTGAAGGATTTCCTTTACCTACCATCAAATGGCCGCTCCTAGAAAACCACACTCAGTACACTCTCATTACTACTGTGTCAAACCACACAGTCAACAGCACTGTCAGTCTCACTGTAAAAAACCATGGCAACAGCACTGTTGAATGTGTAAGCAACAATGGAAATGGAGAAGAAAGAGAGATCCTGCTGGTCCAAGAAAACTTGTCTGAAAAACATGGTATGTGCTTTTCATCTAAACACTTTTTTAGTACTATCTTTAATACAACCTCTGTATAATTTAACTACATTTAATCAGAAACCACGGACATTAACTTTTGTCCTTTTCTTAATTTTTCCTTTCTACTTTATTTCTCTTGAGTTCAGAATAACCATCTAGTTTTATTTTAGGGCTCCTGAAAGTCTTCATTGCCTTTTTGACTGGGGAAATTTTTCAGTAATCGTGCGCTGTTTGGTCAAAAATTGCTACAGGTGCAGCATTAACTTTAATAATTATTATCAGGTTTTCTCCGTAGATACGTTTTAATATATATTTGTAAACATATTCTATAAAACTAACTACTTCTCCAGGGAAAAAAAAGAGCTCCAGAAATCCTGATGAGACTTTAGAGATGGATTTTATTTGTTTGTTTGCATTTCTTATTGACTTGGATGAATAATAACCACAATCTTTTTTTTTTTTTCAATAGATCCTGTAGTTTTTAAATATTGATCTCTACCAAATGGTTGAGAAATCTCTTAATGGTTTACTTATATGTTATGTAAATACAAGTACAGTAGATAATACAGTTGCAATAAATGAAATAAAATACCAAATAATAATGAAAGTAATAAAAAAAAAATTATCCAGAGTATTTATTTCTGGGTAGGATGTCACAGAATATTGTTGATTTTCATTCCAGCAAAGGAAAATATTATATCAAACAACAAAAAAGTGCATTTTGAAATTTTTTTTATCTTACATGCATCTGCATTGAACTGCAGCAACACAGATGCAACTAAGTATCAGTTGACGTGACAGAAAAATGCGCAGTATGTTGACAACTGTATACATGTAGAGCAGAGGTTGGCAGGCAGCAGCTCACTGGACACATGTGACTGTTTAGCCTCTCAGCCGTGGCTCCTGGAAACGTTAAAATAAAAAAAAATAAAAAAAAATAAAAAAGAAACTATTTGACAGTACATGGGGGAAAAATACAAAGCTAAGCTTATATCTGTCATCTGTCCCACAGCATTTTAGCCCCCCCCACCACCACCACCACCACCACCATGCGTGTGTCTGTGTGTATCCATATATAAAATATGCGCGTGCATGTGCTCTCTTCTGTCTTACAGCAGCTCGTGTGAAACATTGTGGTTCTTACAGTACAGTTCTTCCCTGGATTGTTGCTGGTGTATCTCTCACTTTGAATGCCTTCTGCATAACCTACATATGGTTCCTTTGGTATGTTTCTCCACATGTATTTTTATGTTTTTTTGACTCTTTGAATGCAGCCAAGAGTTTTAGACCATAATGGGCTTCTGTTTCTTCTCATCAAAGGAATTCAAGAAAAAAGTCGAACCTACATCAGGAGGACAGAACCTACATGTCACTGCAAAAAGCGGATGTGTCACCAGATTATGATGTTATTGCACAACGTATAAACTGAAAAGTCAGGTTTCAGATAGATGTGTGATTGTAATGGCAGCCTGTTGTCAATACTTTGGTGATGTAATTAATTTGTTTCATTGTCTTGATTAAAGCAGATACTCGTATATTTACCCCCTGCAGATACTCTGGTATTACAAATTTTAATTTAAATTATTCAATTAAAACTTACTATTTGTTAATTATTTTTTACATTGAATTGTAAACAATGAGATTATTTTAAATGTAATATATCACACTTTCTATTTCAATTTATACATAGAGTTTAATAAAATTGTTCACCTGTCTACAGCTGCAAATAGAGCTCTGTCCATACTCTTGTTTGTTCTTTTGTTTTTATAAGTTTAGCAAGTTGTAGCTAAAAAGCCTACGATTATTCTACCTTTTTATCTATCAGATCAAATCATTAGCTCTCTGGGGTCAGTCAGTTACAGCAGTTTATTCACTCTTCCTCTTTGCCATTGTTGTAAAATGTGGCATGGTGGAATAATTGACAGAATCTCCCATAGGCATATTTTCTTGCTCGAGAGTTGAATTCCCAGGATCTAGTGTGGAAACACACTCCCCACCAGAGATGGGCAGTAACGCATTACTTGTAACTTGTGTTACTTGTACTTTTTTCAAGTAACGAGTAAAGTAAGGGATTACTATTGCAAAAACGGTAATTAGATTACTGTTACTTTGCTGTAAGCACGCTGCGTTACTGCGTTACTAAAACCATGATTTTTTTTGCGAGAGTGTCTCATGAAAATGATGTAAGCGGGTGCGACGTTCGTGGCAACAGCTGTCTGCAGATCAACAATGTATAATATATCGAGTGCGGAGAGAGTATGAGCGTGCAGCGTTTAAAGCGTGGAAGTACTGACCTTACTTTGAGTTTGATTCCGTAAAAAGTGACAAAAACATTAGCGTCCGCTGTTCACTGCGTGGGAAGAAAACTTCTTTTTACAGCGAAAAAAACCCTAAAGTTCCGGACAAGCGCCAAGTACGCTACCACGGAATGAGAAATTCACAGACGAATTCGCGGATTCTTCCACTGACCAGGGCAAACATCCACCTGCTATACAGGTGAAAATAGAGCAACAGGGCCACTGAGTCTTTGATTTTATTTATTTTCTGCTGTGTTTCACTTGCATTTATTTGAAAGACTGAGTGTAAACACAAAAAATATTTTATTTTATGTGCTGGAATGTGCAGAAAATAGGTTTAAATGTTAAACAAATTTCTTCCAGTCAGAGAATGTTGCATATAATTTAATTTTTGCTTGATGCATAAAGTTAAAAGATTAAAACTAATAAAACAAGTTTTAAAAAGAGACTTTTCCATTTGATTACATTTTGTATGATGGATTATGCAGAAAAAGTAGAATTGGGCTGAAAGATCTATCGCTTTATCACCTATTCAGGTTGTAAATCGTGTTTATAAAAAGTAACTAAGTAACTAGGTAATTAATTACTTTTGAAAATAATTCATCAGTAAAGTAACGGGATTACTTTTTTGGGGAAGTAATCAGTAATTAGTCACTGATTACTTTTTTCAAGTAACTTGACCAACACTGCTCCCCACTAATGCAAGGCCTATTAAGGTGGGTGAAAATGTCATGTGAAGGCTGTGTGCAGGGAGGAGTGGTGGTAAGGAGGACCCGAAGTGCAGACACTTAGAGGCAAAATGTGAAATCAAAAACAGCTTTAATGCTGAACTAAAAAGTAACAAAACTGAAAATTACAAAATAAACTCACATAGGCAGACCGAACACACAGTACAAGATGAGGGTAAATCACAACACACACAAAAGAAAACACGGGACTAAAATACACAGAGGGAACAATCAGGGAATGGGAGACAGGAGGGAAACACAGCTGGGGCAAATCAGGGCTGACGAGACAAAGGAAGCAAAACCAGACACGCTTACATGAGACACGGACTTTCAAAGTAAAACAGGAAACACAGACTGAACTTACAGACAGACTCACAAGCAGACACTGCAACAGAGGGAAGGGAGACGTGGGACCAGGAAAGACACAGACACTGACTGGACACAGAACAGAGGGTCTATGGAAACCCAAACTTTAGAACTACAAAATCACAAAACAAGAAGAACCGGGAAAAATTGAAATGCAAAACAGAAACCAAAACGTTCACAGTAATACACCAAGATGAGAACACAAATAAAGGTACAAAACTGAAAACACTGGGTGAACGACCTAGGTACCCTAACAGAAAAGTCTTCCTCTGGAAGATGCAAGACTGATAAGTGATTGACTGCTTGTTCTTATGAGTGACCACCTGTTCCTGTTTACAACCAGGCTGATAATTCTGACCCTGGTGGCATTGGGCCTTGGATTGCAGGCCAGAACTACACCTTCATTCACTTGTCTGCTTTGAAAGAAAAATAAACCTTGTGTGCCCTATTAAGTGTGAGCATGGTGGTTTTCTATTGGTCACTGTTAGAACTTCTTCCTTTCTTGTACCGTGGCTGTTTTGTTCTGAGGCCCACTTCTTAACACCATACTTGCACTTTCAGCATGCAAGTTTATAGTACTCATGAGTAAAATGTTAACAAAACTATTGAGTTTTTCAGAAGGATTGTTACAAAGAAGAAATACTCAACTAAACAACTTTCCTCAGTTTTTTGCAACAAGTATCCAAACTTAAGTAGCTGATGGACACAGATACAAAGATCAGTTGGTGCTTCATCGGATCCACACTTCAGACGTCTGCCAGCATTTAGTCTCTGTACTGCAGGTCTGATCCAGACAGCAACAGATTTGAGATTTCTCACAGGTAATCACAGTATTATTGCTTTTTATTACGATTCAATTGCATTTAAGTGCCAATTTGACACCATTCAAGTGAAGCAGACTGCCTCTAACTTTAAATATCAAAATATCTAACACCAAACTAAAACTTACAATAAGTCTGTTACTTACAAAGTGAGAACAGGAAGTTATCTGCTGCCACATGTGGTCATGTTTGAGTTATGTAATTTCATGTGATATGTTTTTGGTATTACTTGATGGAGTATTGATCAATAAAAATGATGCTTTTTTTCCCTATTATTTACTTGGTTTAAATCCTCTTGAGAACTGTTACGTTCCCCTAAAAAGTTCCAGGGGATGAGGGAAAGTAACAAAAGGTGTCCAGGTTGAAAAACGGAGACAGGGAAGCAAAATGGTCAAATTAACAGGTATTAATGTTTCTATTAATAACTAAATACAGAGATGCACAAGCTGCTATCACCTTTTAATGAAAGAAAACTCAGGTGTTGGTCAGTAAACTGAAAAGTAAGTACAAAAGGATTAGTCACCAAACACACACACTCCTCTCCACAGAGCAGGAGTAACCAATCACCACACACGGCTCACTAGCTACAACCCAAAAAGGCTCTCTGTCACTAGAGCTCACCTTTCTCTTGCCTTAAGTACTTCTAATTGCTGATGGGAGTCAGCTGTACAAAACAGATGGGACCTTAGGCAGGAGAGATGTCAGGACACACCCACACAAGGGCAATTTCAGGAAGAGGTCCTGCTAAGGCCGTAACAGGAACAATAGAGGTCAATACAAAATGTTTTATCTTAGACTTAGATCTTAGAATTCTTTGAAGGCAGCCATCAAATTCAGAAGAAAGTCAGTAAGCCAATCTTAATGTGAACAAGACTGAAGAGATTTTTTTATGACATATATAATGTTGGCGATCACAATCCTCTGGATCCAGCTATGTAGACGCACACAAACAACAAACTGCTGCACTGATCTTTTTTTAAGTGGTTAAAAATAATTTTCACAAGTACACGTGCAGAGCAGTGCATTGTTATAACAATGTTAAAATAAGATTGCATAGCAATACTACGAGCAGCAGAGATGGTGCAGAATATAAATGGATACAAAATAAGATTAAATATGCAGAAGTGTTTGCAGAGAGGCAGCAAACACTTCAGCATATTTGGGCATGAAATATAACTAAATATGGAGAAATGGGGGGAATGAGAGAGGAGGAGTTTATTTTAAATTCTTAGGTTCTTTAATGCACTCAATCTGTCTGAAGGAACTTTATTTTTTTTTTAACTGAGTACATAAGAAAGCACTTATATAGCAATATAATGATGTTGTATTGCTTGTATGATGTTGAACTGATGTAAAGATAAGCTAAATGTCCTATACAAGTTATGTTTTCACTCTAATATTGTGGGATCTTTACCTCACAGTGTAAAGGGCCATGAGGTGAATGATGATGATTTGATGCTATATGAATATATAAAACTTGTTGGAGCGCCATTACTGCAATCTTAAAATCTCAAAATAACATTATGTTTTAAAAAGGTAAATTACTTAATCAACAATGAACATATTATAATTATATATAGCATTCAGAGGAACTTGAATGTCGGTCTGTAAAGTCAAGTGGTTTATTGAGAAACTTCCTGAAATCTTGTTGCAAGAAGGAGGAAGACAAAGAGAAGAGAGGTGAGGTGCGAATGAAATACTCTAGTTTAGAGAGTGAGCAGACATCAAGAGAAGAGAAGCTTGAAGAGTATAATAAAACAGGTAAAAATAAAGTTTAATGTGTTTCAAAATATCTTTTTAAAATAAGAAATGTAAAGACTTTTTCACATCTGTAGCAATGATGGTGAATACGACCATTATTTATAAATTAAATAATATGAATGACCTAATGCTGTCCTCTTATTTAGCAGTTAATATAGTTCTAATTAATATTACAAATGATTATTGTTGTAATGTATGATTGTATTCTTGCTATTGCTCCACTGTGAGGATTTTTTTTTATTCATTAACCTCCTAGGACCTGCCGTCCACATATGTGGACATCACATTTTGGGTTATTTAGACCAAAATGCTCAATTTTGCTCTACATGGGCCTGATATCCACTTATGAGGACATTATACTGCTACTGTTCTTTCAAAATTTTAAACGAATATCCTCATATGTGGCTCTTATTTTTCTTAAAAACAAAAATAAGGTAAAAAAAAAAAACTCTGGTAATTCTTTGTTTTTACATTCATCGGGTCCCAATATGCCCAAATATCAAAGTGAAATTAAAAGTGCATGCCGTGGAAGAGTTCGGGTCTTAGGAGGTTAAATAATATTTAAGAAACAGATGTCAGAAAGGTCTTTACCATGACAACTGTTAGATCATTGGTTTATTTGTGTCACAGCTGGTAAAGTACACATCACTATGACTCAAAGCTAAGCATGCAACATATTTTATTAAATTGTGTGATCTGAATTGTTGACTTTTTCTTTGTTTTAATTTCTGTTTTGATTTCTGTATGTTTGCTTCATCTGCTGGATAAGTTATTCTGTGGAGGGAGAGACTGAACGTCTCGAGCATCGAACATGTTTGTTCTCATCTGGTCGGCTCTGTTTGTCTCTGTAAAAGGCAGCATTGCTGACACAGGTTTGTATCTTCTCCTTTACTGTAATTCTGCTATATTTGTATTTTTAAAAATGTTTGTATTTGAAACTTTTTTTCTGAAATTCATCCAGATGATAAGGATTTATTATCAGTCAAATTTGTGCCTTTACTATCATCTGTTGGCTTGTGTGCCATTTTAATTTAATCTTTTGTTAAACATGTCCCGAGATATTGTTAATCAACATCCAGGCAGATTCCATAGCCTGGATATAATAGTGAACATTATAGTAGTTGTGTAGACTACAGCACAAACAAGCAGCCTGTGTAAAAGATAAAACTTACTGTAATATCTTTAATTAGATATCATTTATTATTGTTGTAAACTAAATATTCTTTATCATTATATTTATCTTTCCCTTTGCATTAACAGGTGCCTCAGCCTTGGCACAACAACACTGTGACACAGGATACTGTCTTAATTTCACTGAGCGAGAACTAACAGCAGAGGCTGGACTCTGTGTTGTGATCCCGTGTTCTTTCACTACTGCTGCTGACTTCACACCCAAACATGTAGTTTGGTACAAATGTGAACCATCTCAAAGATGTAGTGATGGTGGTGATTCTTACATAATATTTCACAGCAACAAAAACACTGAGAAAAAAGCTCAGTCTGGGTTTGAAGGACGAGTGTCATGTTTGGAGCCTGATGTGAGTCAGAAAAACTGCAGCATCATCATTAATGATCTGAAAGAGTCTGATTCTGGATCATATCAGCTCAGAGTTAATGGAGAACTGAATGGACAACAAGATGGATTCACATTCATTCCAAGAGTAACTGTCTCTGTTAAAGGTATGAAAAGGTATTCCAAGAACAATCATGTAGAAAAAAAGATATTCAGTGATGTACAATCACATATTTAGTATTTTTATGGCCTTAATGAAGTATTCATTCTTTTGGGGAATTGTTGATCTCTATGGTGATAGGAACTGCAGCAGTTCCTGATAAAACTGGTGCTTCCCATTAACCATTTTCATTAAATATCTTATTATTTGAACCCAGATTAACGATGTGCTAGATGAACTTTGGGTAGTTAATTTGGTTTCATTAGTGCAATTTATTTCCATTAGGTCTTAATCAGAAGCCCACAGTAATGATTCCCACACTGACAGAGGGACAGCAGGCCACACTGACCTGCACTGCTCCTGGTCTCTGCTCTGGATCTGTTCCTGAAATCACCTGGACATGGAGAGGAGCAGGAGGGACTGAATCTTACATTACAGGAAACAGCACTGATTTCAAGACTGAGAATCTGACTACTTTCAGACAGAGACACAGCTCAACTTTAACCTTTAAATCTTCAGCTGAGCAGCACAACACCACTGTTACCTGTAAAATCCGCTTCACAGGTGAAACAACTACAGAAGAGGCTTCAACTTTGAAAGTAAACTGTGAGTTCTTTTACAGTCTCAATGTTTTTATTTTTTAAATCTACTGACGTTTAAAGCTGCAAGTTTTTCAAGAAAGTCAGAAAGTTAAGGAAACTACATGATTGTGTACTTTATATTTTTTGTCTCACAGATGTGAAGGAAGTTAAAATCACCGGGGTGACAAGTGTGAGGGAGGGAAATGTTCTGAATCTGACCTGCAGTGTTGAAAGTTTCCCTCCAGCTCATATTGTGTGGAAAAAAGTTCCTTCCAACACAAACCTTCAGACCAGAAACACTGACCTGCACAATGATACTGGATCTGCTATACTTGTCAGCCTGAATGTGACAGCAGAAAATTCTGGGCAGTACATCTGTATGGCAAAACATCTGGACAAAACACTGACTTCATATGTCAATGTGACTGTGACATGTAAGTGGATGATATGAATCTGAGTTCATATTTGCATTAAAATCATACCTTACCTTGTTTTATGATTCTGGTTACATGTTTACAGGGCATACAAAGATACAGAATGGCTCTGGATGTGTGCTTCAGTCAGATGTTTTGACCTGTGTGTGTATCAGTGAAGGGTTTCCTTTACCTACCATCAAATGGCCGCTCCTAGAAAACCACACTCAGTACACTCTCATTACTACTGTGTCAAACCACACAGTCAACAGCACTGTCAGTCTCACTGTAAAAAACCATGGCAACAGCACTGTTGAATGTTTTAGCAACAATGGAAATGGAGAAGAAAGAGAGAACTTGCTGGTCCATAAAAAACATGGTGTGTGATTTTCATCCAAATACTTTGCACTTTAACATTTCCAGATTTTTACTACTGTATTTTTAACACAACCTATTTTTATAATTGTACTACATTTAATCAGAAACGACGGACATTAACTTTTGTCCTTTTCTTTATTTTTCCTTTCCACTTTATTTCTCTCGAGTGCAGAACAACCATCTAGTTTTGGGCTGGAATTCCTGAAAGTCATCATTGCGTTTTTGACTGGGGTACTTCTTTCAGTAATTGTGTGCTGTTTGGTCAAAAATTGCTACAGGTACATTTACTTTAGTAGTTATGATTAGATTTTCTCTGTACATAAATTTTAATATATATTTGTAAACATGTCCTATAAAATTAACAGTTTCTCCAGAAAAAAAAAGAAGAGCTCCAGAAATTCTGATAAGACTTTGGAGATGGAGACACGTCGAAATGATAAAATGGTATTTATGTTCTTTTGGCCTCTTTGATTGGCTCCTGGCTTTGGCTCCTGTTGAAACATGATTTTCTGCACAAATTTTTAGAATACTGAAGTGTCCACAATTATCTTTTGGAATTTTACTATAAATGAGCATATCCTGATCCAAGGTTCTGCAATGTTAAGGAAATGGGGACAGATTTATGTCACAATTAGTCGGTTCCTTTTATATGCCCATACCTCAGCTTTCCACTGACTTTAATCTAGTTCAGCATAATCCATAATGTTGCTAAAAGACATACAAACTAATTGCAAACTGATGTGTTAGAAGAGGAATAAGTGGTTATGATGTAATTAATTTTAAAAATGAAAGAAAATCTGCAATTCAGAGTTTCTGGTGTAAATGTGTATGACTGAATTAAGACTGGCCAGCAGCACTGCAAGTCACTGAAAGTATTATAGTATCCAAAGTCTTACTTGAATAACTACAACTTTTATATAGCTCAGTCAGTTTTCAATATATGCTATACTCAAGAATATTTTGGATATTGCACTGTTGTAGATATTGTTAGTAGCTCAAAACTCACTGCGATATCAAAAAACGAATATATTTGCTCACACAAAAGTTCTGCTCTCATGAGAGACTTTTCTTTGTCTCTGAGAAGCAATATCAATAACAATAACAAATATTCACAAAACACGCCCAATAATATGAAAAGAAAAACTGTCAGTTTGTTGCCAGAATTTGATGACCAGGTCATTGATGTTGAATATAGCAGCTAAGTTGGGCAAATCATGGAAGTCCAAATTCATGCAACATTAATTTCATGTATACAATGAGTTAAAGCTTAGATCAGGGGTGTCGAACTTCAGGCCTCGAGGGCCGGTGTCCTGCAGGTTTTAGATCTCACCCTGCGTCTACACACCTGAATCAAATCATTAGTTCATTACCAGGCCTTTGGAGAACTTCAAGACACGTTGAGGAGGTCATTTAGCCATTTAAATCAGCTGTGTTGGATCAAGGACACATCTAAAACCTGCAGGACACCGGCCCTCGAAGCCTGGAGTTCGACACCTGTGGCTTAGATCATGTAGCATCTTGTTTCTGTCTCACTCTGCACCATCTTTTCAAGTGCATTGTAAATGATAAAAGTAATTCAGGGTTCATTTTTTTCTTCAAGCTGATGCAAAAATAAGCAGAAACTAAAGAACTTTGTGTATGAAGCAGAATATAAATATACAAGAGGGGCATGAATAAGTCATATTATTTACTTTGTACTCAACAGGTATATGATGGTCCAGCATTTCAAGACAATCAGATGCTAAACTCAAACAGCGGGAGAAAAGAAGTGCAATATGCTACAATTAATTTTTCCCTGTTGAAAAGAAATGGAAGAAAGCAGGCGAGCACGAAGACAGAGTATGCTGAAATTAAGAAAGCAGTCAAAGAACAACGTGAAGATGCTGAAGAGGAAGATGAATTGTTAGAGGCCAAAGAAGATGAGATGGTGGTGGAGTTGGAGATGAAATACCGTGAACCAGAAAATGAGGAAGGTGGGGACGAAGCAGTGTACTCCATTGTGAATGACATAATCAATGAAATTTGAGAAACGTTTTACTGTGGAGTTAACTGGGATAAAAGTTCCTTGATCTCATCAGATGTATGAATAATGATCTTTTGAACAATTTCCACAATGCTGTGAATCTCTACATGCTGCAGCAGGGACCATGAAAATTCATTAAGTCAGCAAAGTGAGCAAATGAAGTTGGACAGAATTGAATTGTTCCACTGTTATTTTGTGCCAATATAGTAGCACAACATGCATGCATGCATGTGTATATATTAGTCTTAGTCTATTTTACTCATGCTGTTCTGTTGCATCCTTTGGCCATTCTTTATACTCATAGCTGGACTGGCCATCCTGCATACCGGGCATTTGCCTGGTGGGCCGATGTTGATTTTTTGTTTTTATGGGCCAATGATTTTTTTTTGTTTGTTTGTTTGTTAGTAACGGTATAAACAAAGAAAGATGGTGATTTGGCCAGATGTGTAAAAATAACTCAGTTGTTTGGTGGTGGCAATGGCGGAGCTTCCACAGAGGCCAGCAGGTGGATGAGGGAAAGGGGAGGCAGGAGGAGGAGAGACCCGAGTCGGCCGCCCGTCCGAGTGTCAGGTGAACTGAACTTCAGGTGAGGAGTTATGACCTGCAGTCTATCTGGGTCAGATATAAACCAAGTTTAGGTGTAGTTTATTTTCGTTATGCTGACTTTTTACAGTCAGTTACAATAACTCGTACTGCGTACTAGCTAGCATGACGGAGTTTCTATACAGCTGGGTGGGTGCTATGTTACTGATAGTGAACTTTATTTTATTCATAAGGTTAGTTAGTAGAGTTGCCAACCGCCCCTTAAAAAATGAAATGGTCCCTCATTCAGAGAAAATATTACGCGTTTCGTGTTGAGCTGAGAAGGAACGCAGTTTGTCCCGGACTTCAGCTACAATGGAAAAAGACACAAAGCTGGAGTTATTCTGTCTTTACGCTGCACAGCTGTTTCTTCTTCTCTCATTCTCTCTCCTCCCTCTCCTGTTGCTACTTCAATCATGAAACTGATCAATGATCAGCTGATCGGCTTTTCTCTCTTGTTTTTCGCCCACTTTGCGCCAGAAACAGGAAACCAGTGGATGTCGCGCTAAACAACAGCAGCACGTTTAAGCTTGATCAGCTGTTGTTAGAATTTATTTAATATTAATTTGTAGTATCAGCTGATGTTGGAGCCACAGCTGTAAAAGCTGCTGGTCATGATATCGGTTTGGATATGTGGTGAGAGGGAAACATGAAGATGAAACCAGGAGATGATCAGAGCTGAACAGGTGATGGAGAAACAGGTTTACCTTTTAGGTGACATGAATGAGTTGAAGGAAAGTTATGAACTGTTTCTGAGAGACAAATAACACCAGGATCCTTTTCTGTGTAGCTGACAGCTGGTAACTGTGCAGGGGCGGGTCTAGCAAAGTGTTGCCAGGGGGCCAGGTAGGGCATTAACAGGGAGAGGGGGGGACAAGGAAATACTTTTCTTTCTTATTCTCATTTAAAATGTCTAGTTTTTAATAATTATCTGAATCTTACAACCAAAGTTTTTATATGATGTAAAATGTATAGAAATCATAAATATACCAACAAGACAGTGTACATCACTGTCACAACAGCGTTCATTTTCATTCAAACGCTTTATGGCTTTCCCTATAATACCTGGTGGGCTGGTCTCTAGTCAAAATGCCCGGGCCGATTTTTTGTCCCAGTCCAGCCCTGTTTATACTCGCCTGTAGGGTGCAGAGTAAGCCATTTGTGTGAGTTTGCTGCTGCCATGCAGATGGATTTTTGCATGTTGTCTGATTATGCATGATGAATAAATAAAAATGAACATTTCATAAATATCTAATTCTGTTAGTCTGAATCGTGTAACACGAGCAGGTTTCCTCAGATATTAAACTGTTCCATATTTTATGGACCTATTTCATGTCAAACAAAGCATTTTCTGTATCTTTTTGTTTGGCTGAATAAATTCCTTCTGCAAACCTGCATCTTTGACATAAATATTTCTCTTTCATCTTTACTGCAGAAAAAAGATGGAGCAATGAGTACATTTCTTAATACAAAGACAAACATCTTTTTAAAGTAGTATTTTTCAAATAAAATATTATAATTGCATTTACAGCTTCAACTCATGGTTTATTTAGCACGTAAATCACGTAGAAGAAATGAGCTAGCAGGTGCAATAAGCTCAAAGAAACCTAATCTACAGCATTACTCAGTATGACCCAGTCAGATAAAGTGTGCAGTGTATTGAAGGAGTAGATTCGCCAGTTCATAAAAAAAACACCACCAGGGGGCATCGGTTAGCATACAGTTCTTTTAATGAAAGTAAGTGCAGATTGCCATTCTGGTCTTGTTTCTACTATTATGATGTAGTTCTATAACAAGGAATAAGTTACACAATAAAACAGATTATTTTGTGCTGTATAAACATGCAGTGTAACAGCAAGCCTTGACTTTACTTTTCATAAAGATATGAAAAGAGAGATTATATGATGGAGAGATTATATTGATTGATTGATTGATTGATTGATTATACTTTATTCATCCCGAGGGAAATTGGGTTAAGGCTGCCAGCCATGCCAGCGCCATCTTACCCTCCGACCATACATACATTACACAAACATCACATGGGGAAGATAGGTCAGAGGGGTATAACATGGAAAAGCACAACATGAGGAAAGATAAGGAGAAAAAAAATAACTCCCCCCAGACTGAGCTCCAACAGGGAGATCAGTTTGAGAACAGAAAAAAAGCCCTTTGGGCTTTCGGAGCATGTAGCAGAGCCTTGACCTGAATTTTAAAAATAATTGGAAAAAAGCACTATGCTCCTAAAAAATAAATAATAAATATTGGCAAAATATCTGCATAAATATTTGTTTTACCTGGTTAATGTGTATGGGGGGGACATGGCTTGCAGTGCCGCTGCAGGAGAGGTGGGCGCACCTGAGCGGCATTCGCAATCACGCCTCGCCACCTTAAAGTCTGTGCTCTCTCTGCTGTTGTGTTATGTGTCGGGCTGTGTGCTGGAAAGTTAGAGCCAGCTGCATGTGTGCACCAACCGTGTGTGAAAACTGGTCAATAAAGAGAAGCTGTAAAGCATGTTCATGCAAACATCGTCGGGTCTGCCGTGATATGTTTACAATGGGACTTCTGCTCCTTAACCTCTGCGCACAGCAACTGCAGACCGGGGCTGTACGAAGTCACTTTCATCTTTACGCAGGACTGTAACCTGTCGTCTGTGAGGTGTGAGCGGTTTTTGTTTTTATCATAGTTCATGGTTGGGAATAGCTGCTCAAATACGTATGCGGATCCGTAGATCGACAATCCACAAATTAGGCAAACTGGTAGGCCGCTCTCGTCAGAAGTAAATGCAAATAAATCTGCCCGAGCATCATTAAATGTTCTATATTCTTCAGATATTTTTTTCTTACATTTCTCCATACTTGGCCTACCTCGGGTTGAAAGTCTCGATAAATGCATGCCGTTTTGGCGGGTATACCGGCTTCCGCGAGTGTGACTCTTATTTTGAGAGACGAAAAATGATAAAATAATAAAATGCTAAATACTTCTACAATTTATTTTCCCAAACGATGGAGCCGCAGTACAAAGACTAAAGAGCCGCAGGTTGCCGACCCCTGGCCTATACGGTAAACAAACCTGGCCCCGCTGGGCTGCACCTGAGATTCTGGTTCTTGCCTCAGTCGCCTGAAGGCGAGAAAAACCCTTTCTTAGCATAGATAGCAGTTCACGTCTGGCATGCGCACCCCACAAAATTGTCAAACTGATTAACTGTTAACTGCCGTCTTGCAGACTTTCGGACTTGGTTTGCCTATAAAACTGACAAAGGGACCCAATTCAATGATGGATGAAAGAGTGGTGCTTGAGAAGTTATGGGGTAGGGTCAAAGTATGTATCATAATTGGAAGATGAAAAGAAAGAACCAAAGGATGAACTAAAAGTAGTTCTATTGAGAGGAAATGTTTCAGATCATACTATGAATCATACTCTGTGCGGCTGAGAGTTTGATGAGTGTGATCTCCATATGCATATGCTTTGCTGAATAAAGAGCTGAAGTTGGAATTCACGTCTCCGAGTGACTTCTTGCTATCAAAGAATCTGGTGAAGCTGGCGTGCTTCGATAATGTGTAACTAAGTATTTTCAAACTGAATTTCCACCTGCAGTACCTGATCTAGCTGATTACACACAATCAATATAGATTATTAATATAATATATATGAAAATGTGGTATTCTTGACAGGGGCAATAATGACTAGCAGTATTTAGAGTAATTTACCAGACAATGTTCACAAAGACAAAGGAAGCAAATAAGGAGGAAATGACATTTCAGTTTAAAGCAGAGACACTGGGATTGATCACTCATAATTATCTGACTCACTGAATAGTGAAAGTTAAATTTATTAAAAGCTACAGAACAGCTTGATTGTTACTTTCTTAATCTAGGCGTGCACTGAACGTAACAAGAAATTGGCCCCACTCACACACCACCCAAGAAAAAAGATTGCTGTATAAAAATAATTTGACAACATTTACTGATTTGCTGAATCTTGCAGGTTGTAATTAACTGAATATTATGATTCTTGCCCGGAATAAAATAGTGCATTTCTGTAGTGCAGAAAATGTAAAACATGGGGAAAAAACTTGAAGTAAGAGTCTGTCAAACATGAGCACAGTAAATGCTGCTTATTTTTGAGTTCATTGGTTAGGTTAGACTTGTAGTCAAGACCACCTAAACCAAGACCAAGACAATACCAAGGTCAAGGTCAAGGTCAAAATTGATTTATATAGCACATTTCAAACAGCCGATGCTGCACAAAGTGCTTAACAATATAAAAATGGCATTAAAAAGTAACAATGTAATACAATAATAACAATAAAAAACAATAATAGGACAATGAAAGAATTAAAACAATAACTAAAACTAATTCAAATAAGACCAAAATGCTTGGATCATAGTGTGTTAAAAGCCAGGGCATAAAAATGTGTCTTTAGTAATGATTTAAATTGCTCAAGTGTTTGTGCAGATCTAATATTTAAGGGGAGACTATTCCAAAGTCTGGGACCTGCCACAGAGAAGGATCTATCACCACGGGATTTGAGATTAGTCCGTGGGATGGACAGCATTAATTTTGAGCTAGACCTCATGGTTTTTCCTGGAGCATAGGCAGAGAGGAGCTCAGACAGGTAAGGAGGGGCTCGGGCATTAAGTGACTTAAAAACAAAAAGTAAAACTTTAAATTGGATCCTGTAGGAGACAGGAAGCCAGTGGAAAGAAGCTAAAACTGGGGTTATATGCTCTCTCCGTTTGGTACCAGTTAGCAGGCGAGCAGCTGCATTTTGAACCATCTGAAGACGATGGATGGTGGCCTGATCTAGACTATAATACAATGAATTGCAGTAGTCTAATCTGCAAGTAAGAAAAAGGTGAATAACACGCTCAAAGACGTTAGCCGGGAGGTATGGCTTTACCTTGGCTAGCTGTCTTAGCTGAAAAAAGCAGGACTGAACTACTGCACTCACCTGCTTATTCAATTTAAAAGAACCATCAATGTAGACACCGAGGTTTTTTACATGAGTTTTACAATACAAGGAAAGGGCGCCCAGAGTGCTGTCGATATGATTAAAGTTGCCAAAAATGACAACCTCAGTTTTATTTTCATTTAGCTTTAAAAAATTTAATGACAACCACTGTTTGACATCGTCAAGACAGCAGAGGGTATCGAGACCAAGACAAGACCAAGACCAAAACAGACCAAGTCAAGACCAAGACAAAGTCGAGACGAGACCAAGTCCGAGACCGAGACAAAAAAAGTCTTTAAACTGCAGCCAGATGCTGCTTCGTTTACGGGTGTCAGGCATTTTTATGTGTTTTTGCGATGCGCTCGCACAGCCCTCCTCACCGCTGTCTATTGTCTCACTCACTTACTGAGTGGACAGACGCACGCTCCACTTGACTGTCGCGTCTCTCACCCTCTCTGTTTTTCACATAATGATATTATCCTATATCCTCGCATGTGATTGGCCACAATATGAAGGGATTGAAGCATAGCTGAGCCACTGTGTGAGAGCTGAGCAGCAAAAGGAAATTAAGTGAGGAGCCGGCTCTCGCTCAATGGGAGTCGACTCTTCCGATTCACCACAAAGCACTCTCTAAGCACGGCTCTTAGAGCTGATGTGTTGGCGCATGACACATTATCGAACGTTATGTGTCATGGATACTGTTGACTCCAAATCTCCCGACCACTATGTTGATCTGAGACAGCAAGACTGAGACCAAGACAAGACCAAGACCAAAGTCCGTTGAGACCAAGACAAGACCGAGGGATCTGAGACCAAGACAAGACCTGATAGGTTTGTAGCTTGAACCTATTCGCTGGAACGTTGAAGGCAATGTAATCACACAACAAGCAAGACCCGAGTAGGCAACATTCTTTATGTTTCACGTGCACGGGAGAGAACTGGACAGGCGCCGTTCCTTCGCTTGACCCCAGTTGCTCTCGTCCGTTCCCCCGTAACACTGCTCTTTTATTGTGGTTACATGAATATGCATAGGTTCATTAACATATGACATCTTATAGGTATACATGTGAACAAAGAATACCTTGTGTGTGGGGGTCAAACTGTGACCCCAGGAAGACTCCCCAGAGCCGTCCATCTAAACAAAAGGCACTTAGACTAAAACAGACATAGATACGTTTATCCTACCATAAAACAATAAGACAAGGTACGACCTCTCCCATGCTCCTAAAATGTGGGTGTGAAAGTCAGAGAGCTCTGGAATGCACACAAAGCTTGCAGACTATTAAGGATCAAACCTCTACCAATCTACACCTAATTATAAAACTCTAAGAATATATAAGTAGATATTTCTAAGCATAAATGACAATCACAATACAAATCTAACAAGACCAAGACCAAAGTCCGTCGAGACCAAGACAAGACCTAGACCACGTAAAAGTGGTCTCGAGACATCCAACTCTAGGTTAGGTTCATTATGTCAGATTCATTTGTATATGAACAAAAGTCAGAAAGTCAAAACATAATTAGGTTCATACTTTTGAAGAAAGAGAAAATGGACGAACATAAGTCAGGGGAAGCGTAGTAGGGAGAAAGTGTTTTTTATCCCTTACAGTTAAGGTGAATCTACTCTTAGAATTCTTAATTTCGGTCATGCTTTCTTTATCTGTTTTGGAGGGCATTTTGGTCACTTGTGGTTGTTGTCTCATTCCTTGTGCCAGAGGTTTGATAGAGAAGGTGATTACAAGGACAGTGGACCCCGGAGCTGTGGCTCCGATGTCCATGATGCTATTGATGGACATGGAAGGAGGCATGTGGGTTGAGGAGTGACACAACAGCCAGTGTGGTGACCTCTGGATGTTATCCAGAAGTCATGAGAGGAATTGTAAGGAAGGAAGTATTATTTTTCTGTTATTTTTATTATTTCCATTTATTATTTCAGTTTTATTAATTCTATTTTTATTATTTTGTTATTACTGTTGCATCATAATCATATAACAAGCATTTGCATTGACGCATTTATTGAAGTATTGATATTGTATTCATAGGTTTAAACATATTGGCACCCAATTAATTAGTCTTTATTACAGGTCCAGTAAGAACCACTTTAAACTGTGGAGTTGAGTCTATAACCCGAAATGCTTTTGAATCTATAATCTTAAATGTTTATATGCAGACTGCATTGTGAAAGAAAGTATACTCTGTGGCAAAATAAGACAGGAAACTACATGTTTGCAGGGCATGCTTTCTGCAGAAGTGAAACCGAAACCGAGTCTGAGTGCAAGTTATTTTGAGCAGGTTATTTTGTATTATCTTTTATTCATTTATATCTTTTGATTAAGCTTTCAGTAGAGGTTCTTGATTAAAACATTTATTCAACATGTTACATTTATAGTTCCAGTTAGGTTATTACATGTAAGGATGAGCCTCTGTTCTGGTGAAAGGTCAGAAGTGCAACGGGTGAGATGAGAGAGCATTTAAGGACGAGACACACATACAGTTAGTGGGTTCATTTATAGGTAAGAGTTTAATCATGTTTTGCTTGCAACTGCAAAGTGTGCCTGCAAAAGTACCGTTTATTGCAGAACGTGGGCCTGATGTTCCAGAGAGATAAGCGAGCGTCCGGTGACAACAGGAAGACACCTGGGATGGACGAGGCGATGTTCTTTTAATTGTGTCACAAGTTGTCAAATAGAACATTTGTGGTTTTGAAACTGATGCATGTGACTGACGTTGAGAGGGCGTCAGTAAAAATATACCTTGACGGGATAAAACTAATGCTGTGTCGTTGTTGAGATGAGATTTTGATGCTGTCTGCGTACAGGGTCAGCTCATTCTCCCACGCTGCGTGTGTTTCATTAAAATCATTGTTTGACTCCACCTGACAGGGTCAGTGTGTTATTCCGATCTCCACCATCTCGCTCTCCTTAAAATGAACCTTAACACCAACCATATCTAGGAATCTGATTTTCACTATTGTTTGTATCAGGGTCTCCAGACCCCTCTATCTTTCTCTCTTCTATGTGTGTGTGTGTGCACACTTGTAATTTTACTGTCAGATGTTTTTCAGAGATGAGAGCTGGTTCACCCTGAACACATCTGACAGACATGAAAGGGTCTAGAAAAGCTGTAAAGAATGTTATATTGTACCTGTAACATTTTTCAGCATGTCCGGTTTGGCAGTGAGTCATTGATGGTTTGGGGACAAATACCCATGATCTGCATGGGTCCTTGGACCCATTGTCACTCCTGGGGTCCTCCTGGTACGTGACAATGCCAGGTTTCATGCAGTGAGAGTATGCAGGAGGATGAAGGAACTGATTCTACTTACATGCCCCCAAGCTCTTCTAACATAAATACAACAGAACACAGTTGGGACATTGTGTTTCCGTCCATCCAGTGCCACCAAGTTGCACCTCACACTGTCCAGGAAATCAGAGATGCCCTGCTCCAGATTTAGGATGACACCCCCCTGCGTCATCTCATTAGGAGCATGCCCTGACATGGTCAGGCAAGCATACAAACATGTAAAGTCCATTCAAACTACTAAGTACCATCTGAAGTTGCTCTAATGAAATTTTGTCAGAATGGATTAGCCTGTTGCATAATTTTTCACTTTGATTTTCAGGTGTCTATGAAATTAACTCTCCATAAATTGAAAATTTTCATTTCCATCAAATGATGTGACATCTTTTCATTCCTAGATTGAGGGAGCCTTGTTGCATTCTTTTAAGACAGTTCTCACTTTCTAGAGGGCGTCATTTTCTATCCCCCCTTATCAAAGACATCAGATCATTTGTTACTCTGACAGACTGCCTAGTCTTAAGGAATCTGTCTCAACTTACTGAACTGGCCATAACCAGGAATCAGTAAATCCAGGTCTGAGGTTATTTGAATCATGCTTATAACACAGATATGCTGAAGAATGTTTTGGTGCCAGAATGTTTTAGGTGTTAATGTCGCCCTCAGACATGAGCATCTCTGTCTGATCTGTGGTAAATCAGTCAACCTTGTATACATTTGTTTTTTGATAGTTCCATTCAGTTATTATTGTATCTGGTTTACTTCCCTGTTACCTTCCTGCAATTCTTCCCACACTGCCTTAGAAACCTGTGATCCCTTCTGGAATCTAAGGCCCAGAGTTGTACTAGCACATCAACAACATTCAGGTTTTGGGATTCTCTTTGGGGAAAAAAAAAATACTTATTGGAAACTCACCTGCCTGCCCATGTTTTTTTTATTCATTTTTACCATGGTAATGCGGGACTGGCTGTTAATATTATGCTAGATGTTTCATACACTACAAGGCCTCCTGTAGCCAAGAAAAAAAATCAGTTTTCTTAATCTATAACATTATTCTACATTATTTTCTTATATCGTTCTACTTATTGGACTCTATGTAGACCATTACAAATCTAAAAGTAGCTGAGTATTTAGTCAATTGAGATCAGACATAAGCATCGTATGGCCTCCAGGCCATCCTTTGGTTGTCCCTGACTGGCTGCATGAGGTTAATGGGAAATCACTGTCTTTTGCAATTTTTATGGAAAGTCAGAATACAGCATTGTTTTACAAACCTACATGTGTACGTGCATGTAGCTTACACACTGGCAGTGTTGGGAAGGTTACTTTTAAAATGTATTCCACTACAGATTACAGAATACATGCCCCAAAATGTATTTTGTAATGTATTCCGTTATGTTACTCAATGAGAGTAACGTATTCTGAATACTTTGGATTACTTAATATATTATCAATTTATCAATTTATTATCAATTTACCACTACATGAATGTACTATTGTTGTGTGATTTATTACTATTACTGAAAGATACTCGCCATACCAATACCAACTAGATTTTAAAATCTTAATATAAAATGAGTAACAGTCCGGTGGACATTAGGTAAGGCTGCACTTCTTGCAGCAATCTCAAAACTATTCCAAACCATAGTAAAGGGACCTCTGGCTAATACGTCGGGTTCGTGTCGGGCTCGTAACCGAAACTAGCTTTACTTTGTTGTCTGGGTCAGCTTTGGTAGCGAGAGACAGAGAGAGGCGTTGAAAGGCTGCTCCAACAGAACTTATTGTTTTGGAGGAAAACACAAACACATTAGGCTATACAGTCGAGTCTTAATAGCTTACTTACAACTAGGCTACACTGCCCATGAGGCTACATTCTTTAGGGCTATGCCTGTAACACTCTGGCTATAGACTTCATATTAAATAATTTTTTGAATAATAATTTAAAAAAGTATTTTGTCACGTCATTATGTGGGCTGCAAGTAGGGGTGACATGGACCGCGAGATTGAGACACAGGCAATAGGCAGAGTGTTACAGGCATAGCCCTAAAGAATGTAGCCTCAGCCTTTCAACGCCTTTCTGTTTCTCCCCAACACTGCACACTGGTTGGAACCAATGTTTATGAGACATTTGAGACATGAGCATTTAAGTATTTATTCACTGAAATAAGAGGTAAAGGACTACACACCCTAGACAATGTTGCAACTCAAGTAGACTGCAAACAAGAAGTTTCCATAGAAACAGAAGGTGTAACAGTGCCTTAGTAAGAATAGTACAGATACCACAGAATATAAATAGATAAAGAAAAAAATCTAAATATGCAGAAGTGTTGCAGAGAGGCTGCATGTGGCTGAAAAACGGCAATGCTATAAAAGTGTATTTTGAATCCTTTAAGTTGTTTAATGTCTTTAATGTGCCTCAAGAATCCTTTATAATGTGACTCTTTAATGGCTGCATGTATTAAAATTAACAAAGCTTGTTTATTGCTGTTCGTGTTGTACTATGTTGAAGTGACGTAAAAATGAGCAAAATGTCTCATGAAAACACTGAATTAAGTACTTCTGCTGGTGTGTTAAATTCTCAAGTTAAGACACGGGTTTTTACCAAAAATAAATAAATAAATAATAATAATGAACATATATAAGATATTTAGTGTAACAGAAGATGCTATATTTATGAAAGCCAGTTTTGAAAATCTTTTGAATCTGTACTGTCTGAGAAGAATTTAGTTGCAAAATGAGGAAGAAATGTAGATGAGGAAGTGAAACCTGAGATTAAAAAGTCAGCAGAGATCATTGTGGAGAGAAGACTGACAAACAGCAAAATCACTGAGATAAAAAAAAAATGTATAAAATATATTCAAAATATCTTAAAATTCTTAATTCTTTTAAAATTCTTAAAGTTTTCATGTCTTTCATTGCAAATAAAAGTAGGAGCCGATTCAGTGCTAGGAAATGAAGAAAAAAAGCCTGAATTTGATTTGATGATTAAAGATCATTGTGCATTCATTATGCACTGTGAAATAAGTGAGCATGGAACATCCTTTAGAGACATTTCTGGACATTTACTTCATATACTGCATGTTTGTCTGTGGAGGGAGAAACTAAATGTGCCAAGGATCAAATCAAAATGTTGGTTCTGATCTGGTCAGCTGCGCTTTTCTCTGTGACGGGCAGTGATGCTGACACAGGTTTGTATCTTCTTTACAATTTTATAATTCTGCAAATATTAAATAATCTTCTAACATTTGTATGTAACACTGTTTTTTGGACATGCATCCAGATTATAAATATTGCTTCTCATCTGCTGACTCGTGGTGTCATTTAAAAAAAAAATTGTAAACGCACAGTAAAGGGTAAAAAAATGTACAAAAAAAAAAGGTCAAATTGTCAATTTGATTACAAACAAAACATAAAAAACAGCAAAGGCAAATGCAGACTCAAGAAACAAACTCATTTTTTCTTGCCTGAAACTGAAGTCTGCTCAGGTGATTCAGAAATGAGAAATCCATACTTTGACAGAGAATACTGCGTCACTCCTAATGTGAGAAAACTGACAGCAGAGGCTGGACTCTGTGTTGTGATCCCGTGTTCTTTCAAGACTCCTGAAGGCTTTGAAACCCAACATATAGTGTGGTATAAATGTGAAGCATCAGAAGCAGGATGTGAGCGTCCTGTCATGATATTTCACACCAACAAAAGAATAAGAATAAGAATAATAACTTTATTTATCCCGAGGGAAATTCTTTTGTCATGCACATTCTCAAAGCAGCAGGAGACAGAGGAACAGATGGATAAGATATAAGATATACAATATATACAATAAGAATAGTAGTGTACAGTAATGCACTAAAAGCACTGATGTTCAACCTGGGTTTGAAGGACAAACCACTTATCACTTATCGAGCATGTTATTCAGAACAACTGCAGCATCATCATCAGTGATCTCAAAGAGTCTGATTCTGGATCATATCACCTCAGAGTTATTGGTGAACTGAATAGGAAGACAGATGCATTTACATTTAATCCTACGCCATTAGTACATGGTACAGTACTGGAATGTTTGCTTTATCAGACTATGTGTGGGGAAAAGAGTGTGATTTAAAGCTCTTAGTAACAAACAACAGAAATGACTGTTTAGATTTTTGTTTATATTATTTTAGTTTATTCTGATTTTGGGCTTTGGGAATGTGAGACAGAGATGTTAAGAAGTTTTTGCAACTTGTTGTGAACACATGAATGTGTTTAAATAAAGATCTGGCAGAAGCGAGAGAGGAAACACACTACCTGTCGTCCATATCATGATTTATCTGTTTTTTTCAGAATCAGACATAATCTGTCGGCCGCCCTCTTGCTTGGGGCGTGGTACATGAAGAAAATTAAAATCACTAAGGATACAAGTGTGAAGGAGGGTGAAGCTCTGAATCTGACCTGCAGTGTAGAAAGTTCAATTCAATTCAATTCAATTTTATTTATATAGCGCCAAATCACAACAAAAGTCGCCTCAAGGCGCTTCATAGGTACAGAGAAAAGCCCAACAATCATATGACCCCCTATGAGCAAGCACTTCCTTTTAACAGGAAGAAACCTCCGGCAGAACCAGGCTCAGGGAGGGGCGGCCATCTGCTGCGACCGGTTGGGGTGAGAGAAGGAAAACAGGATGAAAGACATGCTGTGAAAGAGAGACAGAGATTAATAACAGATATGATTCGATGCAGAGAGGTCTATTAACACATACTGAGTGAGAAAGATGACTGGAGAGGAAAAACTCAGTGCATCATGGGAATCCCCGGCAGCCTACGTCTATTGCAGCATAACTAAGGGAGGATTCAGGGTCACCTGGTCCAGCCCTAACTATATGCTTTAGCAAAAAGGAAAATTTTAAGCCTAATCTTGAAAGTAGAGATACTGTCTGTCTCCCGAATTCAAACTGGAAGCTGGTTCCACAGAAGAGGGGCCTGAAAACTGAAGACTCTCCCTCCCATTCTACTTTTGAATACTCTAGGAACAACAAGTAAGCCTGCAGAGCGAGAGCGAAGTGCTCTAATAGGGTGATATGGTACTACAAGGTCATTAAGATAAGATGGGGCCTGATTATTTAAGACCTTGTATGTGAGGAGCAGGATTTTGAATTCAATTCTGGATTTAACAGGAAGCCAATGAAGGGAAGCCAAAACAGGAGAAATATGCTCTCTCTTTCTAGTCCCTGTCAGTACTCTTGCTGCAGCATTTTGGATCAGCTGAAGGCTTTTCAGCGAGTTTTTAGGACAGCCTGATAATAAAGAATTACAGTAGTCCAGCCTGGAAGTAATGAATGCATGAACTAGTTTTTCAGCGTCACTAACCGACAGGATATTTCTAATTTTAGAGATGTTGCACAAATGGAAGAAAGCAGTCTTACATATTTGTTTAATATGTGCGTTGAAGGACATGTCCTGGTCAAAAATGACTCCAAGGTTCCTCACAGCATTACTGGAGGCCAAGGTAATGCCATCCAGAGTAAGAATCTGGTTAGATACCATATTTCTAAGATTTTCAGGGCCAAGTAAAATAACTTCAGTTTTATCTGAATTAAGAAGCAGAAAGTTAGCGGCCATCCAGGTCTTTATGTCTTTAAGACATTCCTGCAGTTTAACTAATTGGTGTGTGTTACCTGGCTTCATGGATAGACAGAGCTGCGTGTCATCTGCATAGCAGTGAAAATTTATGCTATGTCTTCTAATGATGCTGCCTAAGGGAAGCATGTATAATGTAAATAGAATTGGTCCTAGCACGGAACCCTGTGGAACACCATAATTGACCTTAGTGTGTGAAGAGGACTCTCCATTTACATGTACAAATTGGAGTCTATTAGATAGATATGATACAAACCACTGCAGTGCAGTACCTGTAATACCTACAGCATGTTCTAATCGCTCTAATAGAATATTATGGTCAGCTGTATCGAATGCTGCACTGAGGTCTAGCAGGACAAGCACAGAGATGAGTCCACTGTCAGAGGCCATAAGAAGATCATTTGTAACCTTCACTAAAGCTGTTTCTGTGCTGTGATGAGCTCTGAAACCTGACTGAAACTGTTTGACAACTACTCTTTCAAGGATTTTTGATATGAAAGGAAGGTTGGAGATTGGCCTATAATTAACTAAGACAGCCGGGTCTAGAGATGGCTTTTTGAGTAAAGGTTTAACTACAGCCAGCTTGAAGGCCTGTGGTACATAGCCGATTATTAGAGATAGGTTGATCATATGTAAGATTGAAGAATTAATTAATGGCAGGACTTCTTTGAGCAGTTTTGTAGGAATGGGGTCTAAAAGACACATTGATGGTTTGGAGGAAGTAATTATTGAAGTTAACTCAGAAAGATCAATTGGAGAAAAAGAGTGTAACGTAACATCAATGGTACTAAAAGTAGCTGTAGACGATATTACATCTGTGGGATGATTATTGGTAATTTTTTCTCTAATGATAAGAATTTTATTTGTGAAGAAGTTCATGAAGTCATTGCTAGTTAGCGTTAAAGGGATGGTTGGCTCAAAAGAGCTCTGACATTTTGTCAGCCTGGCTACAGTGCTGAAGAGAAACCTGGGGTTGTTCTTATATTCTTTAATCAGTGACGAATAGTAAGATGTTCTGGCTTTGTGGAGGGCTTTCTTATAAATCAGCAAACTATTTCTCCAGGCTAAATGATGATCCTCTAAATTTGTGACACGCCATTTCCTCTCCAGCTTACGAGTTATCTGCTTTAGGCTACGTGTTTGAGAATTATACCACGGACTCAGGTACTTCTGATTTGAGACCTTAGTTTTCACAGGAGCTACAGTATCCAGAGTCGTACGTAGTGAGGAGGTAAAATTATTAACAAGATAATCGACCTCTGTTGGGGTAGCGTTCAGATAGCTGCTCTGCTCTGTGTTGGTACAGGGCATTGAAGATGACAACAGTGGGTGGATTATATTCTTAAACTTAGTTACAGCACTTTCAGAAAGACATCTACTGTGATAAAGTCTACTCTCCGCTGCTGTGTAATCAATTATTGTAAATGTAAATGTTATCAGGAAATAATCAGACAGCAGAGGGTTTTCAGGAAATACTTTTAAATGTTCAGTTTCTATGCCATATGTTAAAACAAGATCTAGAGTGTGATTAAAGTGGTGGGTGGGTTCTTTTACATTTTGAGAGAAGCCAATTGAGTCTAATAACAGATTAAATGCAATGTTGCGGCTGTCATTGTTAGCATCTACATGGATGTTAAAATCACCCACAATAATTATTTTATCTGAGCTGAGCACTAAATCAGATAAAAAGTCTGAGAAATCAGAGAGAAACTCTGTGTAAGGCCCAGGTGGACGATAGATGATAACAAGTAAGACTGATTTCTGAGTTTTACAGCTGGGGTGGACAAGGTTAAGCATCAGGCTTTCAAATGAATTAAAAGTCTGTCTTGGTCTTTCGTTGATTAATAGACTGGTGTGAAAAATTGCTGCCACACCGCCCCCTCGGCCTGTGCTTCGAGGTTTCTGGTAGTTAGAATGACTCGGGGGTGTTGATTCATTTAAACTAACATACTCATCCGACTGCAACCAGGTTTCTGTAAGGCAGAGTAAATCGATTTGTTGATCAATTATTAAGTCATGTACTAACAGAGACTTGGATGAGAGAGACCTAATATTTAATAATCCACATTTCACTGTTTTACTCTTTGGTTCAGATGTGGATACTGTATTGTTCTTTCTTTGTGATTTTTTATATTTAAGTTGTTTATTGCTGGTTTTTAGTTTGTTTTTTGTCTGTTTGGGAGCTGACACAGTTTCAATGGAGATGGGTTTTTGGGGGGGTAGCAGGAGGAGAGAAGCTGCAGAGAGGCGTGTAAGACTGCAACTCTGCTTCCTGGTCCCAACTCTGGATAGTCATATTTTGGGGGGGTTTAATAAATTGGTCCATATTTCTAGAAATGAGAGCTGCTCCATCCAAAGTGGGATGGATGCCGTCTCTCCTAACAAGACCAGGTTTCCTCCAGAAGGTTTGCCAATTATCTATGAAGCCCACATCGTTTCTGGGACACGACTCAGACAGCCAGCAATTTAAGGAGAACATGCGGCTAAACATGTCACTCCTGGTCTGATTGGGGAGGGGACCAGAGAAAACTACAGAGTCCGACATTGTTTTGACAAAGTTACACACCGATTCATTATTGATTTTAGTGACCTCCGATTGGCGTAACCGGGTGTCATTACTGCCGACGTGAATTATGATTTTACTGAATTTACAGCTACCCTTAGCCAGCAGTTTTAAATTTCCTTCAATGTCGCCTGCTCTGGCCCCTGGAAGACAATTGACTATGGTTGCTGGTGTCTCTAGCTTCACATGTCTGAGAACAGAATCACCAATTACCAGAGTTTGACCCCCGGCGGGTGCGTCGCCGAGTGGGGAAAAACGGTTAGACACATGAACAGGTTGGTGGTGTACCTGGGGCTTCTGTTTAGGACTATGCTTCCTCCTCACCATCACCCAGCCGCCCTCTTTCTCCAGCTGCTTGGGGTCTGCCGGGGAACAGCTAACGGGGCCTATGCTATCTTCGGCTGCACCAGTTACAGGGGCCTGGCTAGCTACGGGTGAATGAAGGGTGCGAAGCTGAGTCTCCAATTCAGTAATCCTGGCCTCCAGAGCTGCAAATATGCTACATTTGTTACAGGTATCATTACTGCTAAAGGAGGCCGAGGAGTAACTAAACATCTGACACAATGAGCAGGAAAGTGCAGGAGGGACAGGTGAAGTAGCCATGGTGCTAACGAGTCGGCTATGAGCTAAGCTAAGCTAGCGAAACAGTACAGAGACAGTGAGTGAATACTTTGGCTATAAATTAGGTAGTGAGTAGACAGAAAGTGTGCTTCGGATGAAGCACGTGAAGATTATACTATGAAAAAAGAATGTATTTAAAAGTTTTTAATTAAATTGCTAAGCAGATAAGCTACTCAGAAACACCACTGTGTTTGAGCAGGAACAGGAAGTGATACTCTACCGCAGAGCGAGCGAACACCAAGTGGCAGCCAAGTGAAAGTTTTCCTCCATCTCTGATTATCTAGTCTAAACATAGTTCCAACACCAGCCTACACAGTGACACTGGATCAGCAACTCTCTCCATGCTGAATATGACAACGAAAGATTCTGGACAGTACATCTGTACAGCTAAATATATGAACAATATAGTCAACAATACAGACAACAAAGTCAATGTAACAGTCATATGTAAGTACAAACCTTTTTTTTAAAATTGATGTATTTACTGTAATTATTATTATTATTATTATTATTATTATTATTATTAATTCTATTATTATTAATGACAACTGAAAGATGAGTTTAGCATTAAAGCCCCAAGGATTCTAAACTACTTAGAACCACCAAGAAGTGTCATTTTGCTCCCTCCTGCAACAACAGCATTTGAAAAAGTTAAGTTTGTTCTTTTTCAATTTGACAAAATAAGAATTAAAAATAAGATCTGGCAAGCTCTGTTTCATGTTACAGCAGTTCTCATCAAAATGTGTGTAAACAGTCGTGTTGCTTGGCAAACCAAACTGGCATAGTTCGGCCCATAGTCCCACTTAGTAAATCATTTGAGTCCCACGCACCCAATCCTCAGTCTAATCAAAATATGAGTGAAAGTGAAGTATTTCCTTAAAATTTTTATTCAAAAAAACTTAAACAAAACATGCTATTGGCTATGAATTGCTAATGCTATCCAGCAAAGTGTTAAGTGTCACCCACCTGCCACTGAACTGTTTAGTATTCACTGGGACTGCTGAGTCAGAGACTAGAATTCAAAACTAAAAATTAGGTGTAAATACATAGGGCATAGGGCTTCCTCACCCACCCTGTTGGGCCATGACTTATACAGCAGCAGCAAGGGCACATCCAGGTAACCTCAAGGCTCGCAAAATTTCAAAATCTCTGGTAGCCCTTCTGGCAGGCACTCTTCAGTGTTTGGTAGCCCAAAATAAATTTAAGTAGCCCGAATAAAAAAGAGAGCAATTTTTTAATGTTTTGTTTCCTTTACAATATTATACATTAAAGTATAATAAGACAAGGAAGACACGGAGACAAAAACCTAAAGGCTAGAAAACCACCAAGGTCCAAATTAATAACTAAGACACATGAAACATGAAAGCTAAAACCATAACAAAGAATAAAAAAAAAACCTGATACACAAACAACAAACTGTTACACTGATCTTAATTTAAATGGTTAAAAATAATTTTCACAGATACAAAGTACCCAGCAATGCATTAATATAGCAATGCTAAAATAAGATTGCATTACCAAGAAAAGCAGAAATGCACAATATAAATGGAAACAAAAGAAGCTTAAACATGCAGAAGTGTTTGCAGAGAGGCTGCAAACACTTCTGCTCTTGCTCTTTAAAGCTGTCAATCTATCTCAAGGAACTTTATTTTTTTTTCACACTGAGTACATAAGAAAGCACTCATGTAGCAAAATAATTATCTTGTATCAGTTGTATGATGTTGAACTGATGTAAAGATAAGCTAAATGTTATATACAAGTTATGTTTTCACTCTAATATTGTGGGATCTTTACCTTACAGTGTAAAGGACCTTGAAGCAAATGATGATGATTTGATGCTATATGAATATATAAACTTATTGGGGCACCATTGCTGGAAAATCAAAATCTCAAGATAACATTTTGTTTTAAAAACATAAATTATTTAATAAACAATGAACATTTTATAATTATACATAGCGTACAGTGGAAGTTAAATGTCAGTCTGTAAATTTAAGTGGTTAACTGAGAAACTTCCTGAAATCTTGTTGCAAGAAGGAGGAGGAAGAAAAAGAACAGAGGCGAGGATGAAAAACTTCAGTTTAGAGAGTCAGCAGACATCAGTGAGAAGACAGTGTTGAAGAATAAAGTAAAACAGGTAAAAATAAAGTTTAATGTGTTTCAAAATATATTTTTAAAATAAGAAATGTAAAGACGTTTTCACATCTGTAGCAGTGATGGGGAATAAGACCAGTAATTATTAATTAAATATTATGAATGACCAAATGCTGTACTCTTATTTGGCAGCTAATATACTGGTAAAGAACACATCGCTATGAGCATCGCTCAAAGCTAAGCGTGCAACATTTTTCATTGAGCTGTGTGATGTGAGCTGTTGACTTTTTGTTTTCATTTTTGTTTTGATTTCTGCATGTTTGCTTCATCTGCTGGATAATTTATTCTGTGAAGGGAGAGACTGAACATCTCGAGCATCGAACATGTTTGTTCTCACCTGGTCGGCTCTGTTTGTCTCTGTAAAAGGCAGCATTGCTGACACAGGTTTGTATCTTCTCCTTTATTGTAACTCTGCTATATTTGTAGTTTTTTAAAAAAAATATTTGCATGTGAAAAAGATGATAAGAATGTATTATTATCGACAGTTCATCATAAATGTGTGCCTTTACTATTTACATCTTTACTATCATGTTGTGTGCCATTTTAAAATATTTTTTGTTAAAAATGTCCTGAGATATTGTTAATCAATATCCAGGCAGATTTCATAGTCTGGATTTAATAGGCTGTAAAATGTGAAAATTATAGTTTTTGTGTATAGCACAAACAAGCAACTTGTGTAAAACATAAAAGTTACTGTAATATCTTTAATTAGATATAATTGTTATTGCTACAAACTAAATATTCCTTTCACTATGTTTATCTTTCCCTTTGCATTAACAGGTGTCTCAGCCTGGGGACAACAACACTGTGTTGGAAGATACTGTGTTACTCTGAGTGAGCGAGAACTAACAGCAGAGGCTGGACTCTGTGTTGTGATCCCGTGTTCTTTCACTAATGCTGATGAGTTTAAACCCCAACATGTAGTTTGGTACAAATGTGAAGCAGCTAAACACAGTTGCAGCGAAACTGACATAATATTTCACAGCAACAAAAACACAGACAAAAAAGCTCAGGCTGCGTTTGAAGGACGAGTGTCACGTTTGGAGACTGATGTGAGTCAGAAAAACTGCAGCATCATCATTAATGATCTCAAAGAGTCTGATTCTGGATCTTATCAGCTCAGAGTTACTGGAGAACGGAATGAACAACAAGATGGATTCACATTCAGTCAGAGAGTAACTGTCTCTGTTAAAGGTATGAAAAGCTATTCCAAAAACAATCATGTAGAAAAAAATATTCATAACAATAACATATTTAGTATTTTTAAGGTCTTAATGAAGTATTCATTCTTTTGGGGAATTGTTGGCCTCTGTGGTAGCTGGTAGGAACTGCAGCAGTTCCTGGTAAAACTATGATTTTCACTAAATATGGTATTATTTGAAAGTCAGATTGATGTAGTAGATGAACTTCGGGTAGTTAATCTGGCTTCATAAATGCAATTTATTTCCATTAGGTATTAAACAGAAGCCCACAGTAATGATTCCCACACTGACAGAGGGACAGCAGGCCACACTGACCTGCACTGCTCCTGGTCTCTGCTCTGGATCTGTTCCTGAAATCACCTGGACATGGAGAGGAGCAGGAGGGACTGAATCTTACATTACAGGAAACAGCACAGATTTCAAGACTGAGAATCTGATGGGTTTCACACAGAGACACATCTCAACTTTGACCTTTAAATCTTCAGCTGAACAGCACAACACCACTGTTACCTGTAAAATCCGCTTCACAGGTGAAACAACTACAGAAGAGACTTCAACTTTGAAAGTAAACTGTGAGTTTTTTTACAGTCTCATTGTTTTTGTTTTTTTAATCTACTGAAGTTTACAGCGCCATTAAAGCTTTTCATGAAAGTCCAAAAGTTAAGGAAACTACATGATTGTTTAATTTATATTTTTTGTCTCACAGATGTGAAGGAAGTTAAAATCACTGGGGTGACAAGTGTGAGGGAGGGAAATGTTTTGAATCTGACCTGCAGTGTTGAAAGTTTCCCTCCAGCTCATATTGTGTGGAAAAAAGTTCCTTCCAACACAAACCTTCAGACCAGAAACACTGACCTGCACAATAATACTGGATCTGCTACACTTGTCACCCTGAATGTGACAGCAGAAAATTCTGGGCAGTACATCTGTATGGCAAAACATCTGGACAAAACACTGACTTCATATGTCAATGTGACTCTGACATGTAAGTGGATGATATGAATATTGAATCTGAGTTCATATTTGTATTAAAATCATACCTGACCTTGTTTTATGATTCTGGTTACGTGTTTACAGGGCATACAAAGATACAGAATGGCTCTGGATGTGTGCTTCAGTCAGATGCTTTGACCTGTGTGTGTATCAGTGAAGGTTTTCCCTTACCTACCATCAAATGGCCGCTCCTAGAAGACCACACTCAGTATACTCTCATTACTACTGTGTCAAACCACACAGTCAACAGCACTGTCAGTCTAACTGTAAAAAAACATGGCAACAGCACTGTTGAATGTGTCAGCAACAATGGAAATGGAGAAGAAAGAGAAAACCTGCTGGTCCAAAAAAAACATGGTGTGTGATTTTCATCTAAACACTTTGCACTTTAACATTTTCAGATTTTTAGTACTGTATTTTCAACACAACAACTGGTGTATAATTGTACTACATATAATTCAGAAACCACGAACATTAACTTTTGTCCTTTTCTTGCAGAAGAACCATCTAGTTTCAGGTTGGGATTCCTGAAAGTCATCATTGTCTTTTTGACTGGGGTACTTTTTTCAGTAATCATGCACTGTTTGGTCAAAAATTGCTACAGGTACAACATTTACTTTAGTAGTTATGATAAGGTTTTCTCTGTACATAAATTTTAATATATATTTGTAAACATGTCCTATAAAATTAACCTTTTTTCCAGAAAAAAAAAGAAGAGCTCCAGAAATTCTGATGAGACTTTGGAGATGGAGACACGTCGAAATGATAAAATGGTATTTATGTTCTTTTGGCTTCTTTGACATGCTCCTGGCTTTGGCTCCTATTGAAACATGATTTTCTGCACAAATGTTTAGAATACTGAAGTGTCCACATTTATCTTTTGGATGCATCTCTTACTTGAATAACTACAACATTTTATATAGCTCAGTCAGTTTTCAATATATGCTATACTCAAGAATATTTTGGATGTTGCACTGTTGTAGGTATGATAATGATGTTTTGTTTGTTTACCAATTCAGTTAGTAGCTGGAAACTCACTTCAATATCAAAAAATATATTATTTATATTATTATATATTTGCTCACACAAAAGTTCTGCTCTCATGAGAGACTTTTCCTTGATTCTGAGAAGCAATAACAATAATAACAACAAATATTCACAAAACACGCCCAATAATATGAAAAGAAGAACTGTCAGTTTGTTGCCAGAATTTGATGACCAGGTCACTGATATTGCATGTAGCAGCTAAGTTGGTCAAATCATCATGCAACATTAATTTCATATATACAAAGACTTAAAGCTTAGATCATGTAGCATCTTGTTTCTGTCACACTCTGCAGCATCTTTTCAAGTGCATTGTAAAGGATAAAAGTAATTCAGGGTTCATTTTTTTCTTCAAGCTGATGCAAAAATAAGCAGAAGCTAAAGAATTTTGTGTATGAAGCAGAATATAAATATACAAGAGGGGCATGAATAAGTCATATTATTTACTTTGTACTCAACAGATATATGACGGTCCAGTATTTCAAGGCAGTCAGATGCTAAACTCAAACAGCGGAAGAAAAGAAGTGCAATATGCTACAATTAATTTTTCCCTGTTGAAAAGAAATGGAAGAAAGCAGGCGAGCACGAAGACAGAGTATGGTGAAATTAATAAAGCAGTCAAAGAACAACGTGAAGATGCTGAAGAGGAAGATGAATTGTTAGATGCCAAAGAAGATGAGATGGTGGTGGAGTTGGAGATGAAATACCGTGAACCAGAAAATGAGGAAGGGGGGGACGAAGCAGTGTACTCCATTGTGAATGACATAATCAGTGAAATTTGAGGAACGTTTTACTGTGGAGTTAACTGGGATAAAAGTTCCTTGATCTCATCAGATGTATGAATAATGATCTTTTGAACTATTTCCACAATGCTGTGAATCTCTACATGCTGCAGCAGGGACCATGAAAATTCATTAAGTCAGCAAAGTGAGCAAATGAAGTTGGACAGAATTGAATTGTTCCACTGTTATTTTGTGCCAATATAGTAGCCCAACATGCAACCACCGCTGTTATTTTTGCTATGCTTCAATTCAAGTTTTATGTTAGATATTTTGTTCATAGTGGTCAGCGAGACAGAAAAAATGCTTTTTAAAGACCAATATGGTTCCTATGGGCGAACATTAATCAGCAGAATAATTCAGGTGTCTTAATGTCAATTTTTCTGACTGCATGGCATAATCCTAATATTTATTTCATTTAGAACATTTACTTGTCTATTTTACATTCAAAAATAATGTCAGTACAGTCACAAGACAAAGACAGTAGTCTTTGCTTATTTAACCTATGCTATTTGGTTGCATCCTTTGGCCATTCATTACACTCGCCTGTAGGGGGCAGAGTAAGCCATTTGTGCCACAAGTCAAATGGTTAAAATGGTCTGTTATGGAACTGTGAGTCTGCTGCTGCCTTGGAGATGGCTTTTTGCATGTTGTTTGATTATGCATGATGAATGAATAAAAATGAACATTTTTTAAACATCTAATTCTGTTAGCCTGAATCATGTAACACAAGCAGGTTTCCTCAGATATTAATAATAATAATAATAATAAATTTTATTTATGAGCGCCTTTCAAGTCACCCACGGACACTTTACAATAGGATAAAACACTTAGTAAAACAATGGCAGAATAAGAACAATAAAACAAAAGCACAAGCTAAAATTAACAAACAGTGGATTCACAGTGAATATGCAGATTTGAAGAGATGAGTTTTGAGTTGGGATTTAAACTGGGGGAGAGAACCAATGTTTCTTATTTCTGGGAGTAGAGAGTTCCACAGCCTGGGAGCAGAGCAGCTGAATGCTCTGCTTCCCATGGTGGTGGTATTAAACTGTTCCACACCTATTAAACTAGGAGCAGGTTTCTCCCTCTGGGGGCAAGAGTACCTGGACCTGGGGGATAGAGTAAGTTTGGGGAGTGTGATTGTGTGTACAGTGTCCATTTGTGTTTGTCTCCACGTTGGGTGAATTCTGAGTATTTGTATATGTGTGCATGAGGGTGGAAATGCACCTTTGTGTCTGTGTGTACCTGTTCATCTGTGTCTATATATGTCAGGTCGCGTCTTAGACTCCACCCCTCTGGGAACATCTCAGGCCCTCAAAGGTATGGAGGCCTGTCTCCTCACCACACTCCCTGCCGGTGGCTGATGCCCTCAGATGTCAGTGCGTTGGTGGTCCGTGGTGTCTGGGGTTGGGTGCTCAGGTATGTACCGACACACTCCCGGTGGCTGCTTGGTGGGACCTGGCGCCTGTGGCTCGGTGGGCCCCTTCTGGGGGTGGGGGACCCTCAGGCCTCTGGCCTCCGGCCTCCGGGCCTGTGGCTAGGTCCACTGTGGCGCAGCTGGCTGCTGACAGTGAAACTGTTGCCCCTCCGATGGTCATCCTTGGGCTCACACACTCTGGGAGCCTCTGGATGTCTGGAGCCTGGATCTCCTCCATGCATGCTTCATGTCCTGGGGTATGGGCTATGGCTCCCCACACCCCCTAGCAGATCATTACGAGGAGAACCCTTTTGAATAGAAGCGCGCTCATCCACACAGGTGTGCACACAGGTGTACACATGGGTGTACACAGACACAAACTACACCTTTCTTGGCTGCTGCCTCAAAGCACATTGTGTGCTGTCGGTCTTGTGTGCTGCACAATAACATTCAATATTTAGTATTTACTATTATTTACAATTAGCTAGATTATTGCGATGGTGATCTGTTTATTATGTTGCTCTCTTTTTTTGCTTGTTTTCTCTTCTTTTTTTCTCTAAAAAGTGATCCAGGTGATTTTTTAAGTGCCCTTTCTCTCTGTCCCTCTTCCCCTCTGTTTTTCTTTACTTCTGTCTCTTTATTTCTTACTTTCTCCCTTCCCTATTCCCCAGTCATGTCTGTCCCAGCTGTAACAACGGAAAATAAAATAAAATAAATAAATAAATAATAATAATAACAAATGTCAATCAAATGCACCAATACAGCAAGGCCGTGATGATGCACTTGGTAAAGTAAGTCCACTGGGCATCTTTCTTGGCCTTCAGACAATAATTTTGATGGCTAAAGAACCAAACAAAAAAAAAGAAACAAACAAAAACTGTTCCATATTTTATGGACCTATTTCAGGTCAAACAAAGCATTTTCTGTATCTTTTTGTTTGGCTGAAGAGATCCTTCTCCAAACCTGCATCTTAAACATAAATGTTTCTCTTTCATCTTTGCAGCAGTAAAAAGATGGAGGAACGAGTACATTTCTTAATACAAAGACAAACATCTTTTAGTTGTAGTATTTTTCAAATAAAATATTTTAATCGTATTTAGAACTGTGATTGTTCAGCTAATGGTTCATTTAGCAAACTCTTATATCAAGCGGAAGAAATGAGCTAGCAGGCGTAATACAGTGGCTTGCAAAAGTATTCGGCCCCTTTGAACTTTTCCACATTTTGTCACATTACAGCCACAAACATGAATCAATTTTATTGGAATTCCACGTGAAAGACCAATACAAAGTGGTGTACATGTGAGAAGTGGAACGAAAATCATACATGATTCCAAACATTTTTTACAAATAAATAACTGAAAAGTGGGGTGTGCGTAATTATTCAGCCCCCTGAGTCAATACTTTGTAGAACCACCTTTTGCTGCAATTACAGCTGCCAGTCTTTTAGGGTATGTCTCTACCAGCTTTGCACATCTAGAGACTGAAATCCTTGCCCATTCTTCTTTGCAAAACAGCTCCAGCTCAGTCAGATTAGATGGACAGCGTTTGTGAACAGCAGTTTTCAGATCTTGCCACAATCAGCACAATAATAATGCCTTCTTAATGGAGTTATGACCATTAGTTGTGTTGTGCAGAAGTCAGGTTGGTACACAACTGTTAGAATTCAAATTATGGCAAGAACCAATCAACGAAGTAAGGAGAAACAACAGTCCATCATTAATTTATGAACTGAAGGTCAGTCAGTCTGGAAAATTGCTAAAACTTTGACTGTGTCCCCAAGTGCAGTCGCAAAAACCATCAAGCGCTATTCAATTCAATTCAATTCAATTCAATTCAATTTTATTTATATAGCGCCAAATCACAACAAAAGTCGCCTCAAGGCGCTTTATATTGTACAGTAGATAGCACAATAATAAATACAGAGAAAAACCCAACAATCATATGTCCCCCTATGAGCAAGCACTTTGGCAACAGTGGGAAGGAAAAACTCCCTTTTAACAGGAAGAAACCTCCGGCAGAACCAGGCTCAGGGAGGGGCGGCCATCTGCTGCGACCGGTTGGGGTGAAAGAAGGAAAACAGGATGAAAGACATGCTGTGGAAGAGAGACAGAGATTAATAACAGATATGATTCGATGCAGAGAAGTCTATTAGCACATAGTGAGTGAGAAAGGTGACTAGAAGGGAAAAACTCAATGCATCATGGGAATCCCCGGCAGCCTACGTCTATTGCAGCATAACTAAGGGAGGATTCAGGGTCACCTGGTCCAGCCCTAACTATATGCTTTAGCAAAAAGGAAAGTTTTAAGCCTAATCTTGAAAGTAGAGATAGTGTCTGTCTCCCGAATCCAAACTGGAAGTTGGTTCCACAGAAGAGGGGCCTGAAAACTGAAGGCTCTGCCTCCCATTCTACTTTTAAATACTCTAGGAACAACAAGTAGGCCTGCAGTGCAAGAGCGAAGTGCTCTAATAGGGTGATATGGTACTACAAGGTCATTAAGATAAGATGGGGCCTGATTATTTAAGACCTTGTATGTGAGGAGCAGGATTTTGAATTCAATTCTGGATTTAACAGGAAGCCAATGAAGGGAAGCCAAAACAGGAGAAATATGCTCTCTCTTTCTAGTCCCTGTCAGTACTCTTGCTGCAGCATTTTGGATCAGCTGAAGGCTTTTCAGCGAGTTTTTAGGACATCCTGATAATAATGAATTACAGTAGTCCAGCCTGGAAGTAATGAATGCATGAACTAGTTTTTCAGCATCACTCTGAGACAGGATATTTCTAATTTTAGAGATGTTGCGCAAATGGAAGAAAGCAGTCTTACATATTTGTTTAATATGTGCGTTGAAGGACATGTCCTGGTCAAAAATGACTCCAAGGTTTCTCACAGTGTTACTGGAGGCCAAGGTAATGCCATCCAGAGTAAGAATCTGCTTAGATACCATATTTCTAAGATTTTCAGGGCCGAGTACAATAACCTCAGTTTTATCTGAATTAAGAAGCAGAAAGTTAGCGGCCATCCAGGTCTTTATGTCTTTAAGACATTCCTGCAGTTTAACTAATTGGTCTGTGTTACCTGGCTTCATGGATAGACAGAGCTGCGTGTCATCTGCATAGCAGTGAAAATTTATGCTATGTCTTCTAATGATGCTGCCTAAGGGAAGCATGTATAATGTAAATAGAATTGGTCCTAGCACTGAACCCTGTGGAACACCATAATTGACCTTAGTGTCTGAAGAGGACTCTCCATTTACATGTACAAATTGGAGTCTATTAGATAGATATGATACAAACCACTGCAGCACAGTACCTGTAATACCTACAGCATGTTCTAATCGCTCTAATAGGATATTATGGTCAACAGTATCGAATGCAGCACTGAGGTCTAGCAGGACAAGCACAGAGATGAGTCCACTGTCAGAGGCCATAAGAAGATCATTTGTAACCTTCACTAAAGCTGTTTCTGTGCTGTGCTGAGCTCTGAAACCTGACTGAAACGCTTCAAATAAGCCATTCCTCTGCAGATGATCAGTTAGCTGTTTGACAACTACTCTTTCAAGGATTTTTGATATGAAAGGAAGGTTGGAGATTGGCCTATAATTAGCTAAGACAGCTGGGTCTAGAGATGGCTTTTTAAGTAAAGGTTTAACTACAGCCACCTTGAAGGCCTGTGGTACATAGCCGATTATTAGAGATAGGTTGATCATATTTAAGATTGAAGCATTAATTAATGGCAGGACTTCTTTGAGCAGTTTTGTAGGCGCTACAATGAAACTGGCTCACATGAGGACCACTGCAGGAAGGAAGACCAAAAATCACCTTTGCTGGTGAGGATAAATTCATCCGAGTCACCAGCCGCAGCAATTGCAAGTTTATAGCACCTCAGATTAGAGTGCAGATAAATGCCACACAGAGTTCCAGTAGCATCATTGTGGAGCAAAGATATTTACAGATTACATGTTATGGATTCTGTCAGTTGTAGATATTGTTGAAGCTTTTCCAAGACCATTGCATTGACATGATAATAAGAATAAGCAGTTCATCTACGTATATTAATTTTATTCATCCATATAGTATCATTTGGAGATTATTCCACACTTTAATCTCATTATCCCAACTCATAACTTCACATCAAGAATGAAATACAAATCCCTGAGTAGGTTTTTTAAGTAACAATGTTACTTAAATTTTATAGGAAGGGAAACTTGCATGTGTGTCTTGCCAAAGCATTGAAGCACAGTTGGACAAAATATGTGACTTACACTCATTTTGCCAACATGAAAGCCAGTGGCAAGCTGTTTCTCTGAGCTACTTTGGTGGTTCAAAGAAACAGCTAAACACACACAACTGCCTGTTAGGCTATTCAACACTTTTTCTCGTTCAGCTTAAAAGAGGATGTGAAAACACCCTTTGTCTTGACCATTAAATTTACTGTACATGTTACTACTTTTAGTTATTTTTGGCTTACTGAATATTGATATTAAAATAAAACAATAACAGACATTCTGAGATTTCCCTTTAAATACTACTTATTTTGATTCACGTAAAAATATTACTTAATATGAACTCTGCAATATGAAAGCGTGTATGAAACTTTGAAATCTGCTAAATCCCCAAAAATGTCAAAGTATGCAATGTGCCAGGCAGGATGAAGAACCCAAAAGCAGGACTCATACACAAAGGTATAAACTCAAAACGGCAGCTTTATTGCTGTAGAAAAACTTGAAAATAAAATACAAGAAAACTAAACTAGAAACTCAAAATGAGTAGCTCAAACTAGAGAACCAGGAAACAGAGAACCAGAACATTACCAGGAGCATGGAAGAAAAACACAGCGCTGTGAGGGGACGACACAACAAAGAGCAAAGGAAGACACAGGGCTTAAATACACAAGGGATTAATGAGGGAAAGAGAAACAGGAGGGAAACATGTTTCTTGAATTTACACACCACTGTTGCTTGTGAAGCTTTCACTCACATGTGCTGTACCAGTGTGCCAGTAATGTGATTTCAGATCATTTGTGGCCTACAGTCGGGTAGTTGCCTTTGGATTTGTTGCTACTTATGTTTTTAATGTATACATACAGTGAGACATTAAATGCAAGTGACAGCAAAAGATCAGCAAAGTATATGAAAAAGAAACTTTATGCCACAGCCAAAACTTGCGGCCACGACTGTGCATGTATCACACACTGTCAGTTACATGAGGTTTCTTCACCAGTTCCAATTCCTTAATCTTTACCAGCTTCAAGTTATCGAGAGAGAGAAAAAATACTCTTCCTGCAGAGATTCAGCAGTAGAGTCTTTTTAAGCAAATAAAACAGCTGTATTTCTCAGTGCTTATGTAGTGAGAAATACATTTACACAGTTTGATATAAGATGGTGCTTTTACAGAAGCCAGTCTTGCTCAGTAAAATTTAAATGTGTGCTGAGAAACTTCCTGAAATCTTGGTGCAAAAACAAGGAAGAAACAGAAAATAGAGACGACGAGGGCAGTCAACTGAGATCACTGTGGAGAGAAGAGTGAACGAGAAAGACAGGAAAAAGGTAAAAAATAAATACAATTCTACCTTTTCTTCTATATGGTACTGTTGATAAAAGTTAATTGTGCTGGACAAAACAACTGGTCTGACTGGTGGACTGTTGTTTTGTTTCTGTTGTTACATTAGTGAAATGATACAGCTATGTTTTAAGACAGAGTTTATACATACAACTGCAAACAAATTATGTGACATCCTTTAAGATATATGATGTAAAATGTGGACAATCCCTTGTTCTAATTCTGCATGTTTACATTATCTGCATTAAAGTTTATCTGTGGAGGGAGAGACTGACCAATGTCAAGCATCAAACATCGAACATGTTTGTTCTCATCTGGGCAATTCTGCTTTTCTCTGTGAGCAGCAATGCTAAAAAAAACTTTTGACTCTTCTCTTCTGTAATCTTGTAATTAGGTTAGAAAATCTGGTGGAAGAAAGCAGTCTCAAGAATACTGTGTTATTCTTAGTGAAATAAAACTAACAGCAGAGGCTGCTCATCTGCTGGATAAGTTATTCTGTGGAGGGAGAGACTGAACGTCTCGGGCATCGAACATGTTTGTTCTCATCTGGTCGGCTCTGTTTGTCTCTGTAAAAGGCAACATTGCTGACACAGGTTTGTATCTTCTCCTTTATTGTAATTCTGCTATATTTGTAGTTTAAAAAAAAATATTTACATGTTTAAAAAAAAAAAGATGATAAGAATTTATTATTATCTACAGTTGATCATAAATATGTGCCTTTAGTATTTACATCTCTACTATTATCATGTGTACCATTTTAATTTATTTTTTTCTTAAACATGTCCAGAGATATTGTTAATCAATATCCAGGCAAATTTCATAGCCTGTATATATAATAGGCTATTTAATGTGAAAATTATAGTTGTTGTGTAATACATAAAAGTTATTGTAATATCTTTAATTGTGTGGATGCTGTAGGCAATTGAGTTCCTGTTTCTCTTTATTATTTATCCTTTATTATTCTTCTAGTTACATATAATTGTTATTGCTGCAAACTAAATATTACATTCACTGTTTATCTTTCCCTTTGCATTAACAGGCGCCTCAGCCTTGGCGCAACAACACTGTGACAGAGGATACTGTCTTAACCTCACTGAGCGAGAACTAACAGCACAGGCTGGACTCTGTGTTGTGATCCCGTGTTCTTTCACTACTGCTGATGAGTTTACACCCAAACATGTAGTTTGGTACAAATGTGAAGCATCTAAAAAATTTTGCACTGATGCTGACATAATATTTCACAGCAACAAAAACACAGACACAAAAGCTCAGCCTGCGTTTGAAGGACGAGTGTCACGTTTGGAGCCTGATGTGAGTCAGAAAAACTGCAGCATCATCATTAATGATCTGAAAAAGTCTGATTCTGGATCATATCAGCTCAGAGTTACTGGTGAACTGAATGGACAACAAAATGGATTCACATTCATTCAGAGAGTAACTGTCTCTGTTAAAGGTATGAAAAGCTATTCCAAGAACAATCATGTGGAAAAAAAATATTCAGTCATGTACAATAACATATTTAGTATTTTTATGGCCTTAATGAAGTATTCATTCTTTGGGAGAATTATTGACCTCTATGGTAGCTGGTAGGAACTGCAGCAGTTCCTGTTAAAACTGTTTGCCTTGACAATATCTTACTATTTGAAAAACAGAATGATGTTCTAGACGAACTTCAGGTAGTTAATCTGTTTTTACAAATGCAATGTATTTACATTAGGTCTTAATCAGAAAACCAGAGTTAAGATTCCCACACTGACAGAGGGACAGCAGGCCACACTGACCTGCACTGCTCCTGGTCTCTGCTCTGGATCTGTTCCTGAAATCACCTGGACATGGAGAGGAGCAGGAGGGACTGAATCTTACATTACAGGAAACAGCACTGATTTCAAGACTGAGAATCTGACTGCTTTCACACAGAGACACATCTCAACTTTGACCTTTAAATCTTCAGCTGAACAGCACAACACCACTGTTACCTGTAAAATCCGCTTCACAGGTGGAAAAAGTACACAGAAGACTTTCACTCTAAATGTGAACCGTGAGTTCTTTGCAACCCTTTTTTTTTAATATTAATTTTTTAAATCTATTGAATGATCAGTAGAGTCTTAAAAGGAAATCACACTATTGTAAAATGTATATTTTTATCTCACAGATAAGAAAGAAATTACAATCAGTGGTGTTACAACTGTTGAGGAGGGAGATGTTCTGAATCTGACCTGTAGTGTTGAAAGTCTTCCTCCATCCATGATTGAGTGGTCTAAACTTGATTCTGACACAAACTTGCACAATGACACTGGATCAGCTACACTTGTCATCCCTAATGCAACAGCAGAACATTCTGGACAGTACATTTGTGCAGCTACATATATGAACAATACCCTGAAGAAGGATATCAGTGTCACAGTGATATGTAAGTACACAACTTTGTGCTTTTAAGCTAAACATTTTTAGCAGTGGTCATATTCGTTTCATCTGGTACCTGAAATGGTGAGTTTAGACTAGTGTAATTCTTTTGAATAACTCTTACAGCCACACCTCATTAAATATGTGATATCATCAACATTTGTGTGTATTTGCTTTGAAATGTTTAGATCAGGGGTCCCCAATCCCAGTCCACGAGGGCCGGTGTCCCTGCAGGTTTTAGATGTGTCTGTGATCCATCACAGCTGATTTAAATGGAAAAATTACCTCCTCAACATATCTTGGAGTTTTCCAGAGGCCTGGTAATGAACTAATCATGTGATTCAGGTGTGTTGACCCAGGGTGAGATCTAAAACCTGCAGGGACACCGGCCCTCGTGGACTGGGATTGGGGACCCCTGGTTACCAGTGACTACTTGTATTTTTTTTTTTTTTAAATGTCAAAATTGTCACTTAAAATAATTTTGAAAAGTTGAAGATGATGTACAAATATGTTTTTTTATTTATAGATGTAGAGTAAAACTTTATTCAGAAAGAGGAACACTGTCGACTGCACTATACAGGGGAACTAAGAGGAAATGTATTAGGAGCCTTTTGAAACCTCTGATGTTGTACAGTGACCAATTGTAATTAGCATTTTAATGACATTTGTGGCATTTTACACTTTGCATTAATTAAACTCACGTATTTATTATTCTTATCCTTCAGGGGTTTTTTGTGTTGAATGATTACATGTCAGTGTAACTTGCACTCTCCTTAAATATACCACTGAAATCACTGAAATGTATTTTACAGATAACAGGGCTGCTCAGATCATTGGGAATAAGACTGTTAAGGAGGGAGATGTTCTGAATCTGACCTGCAGTGTTGAAAGCTTTCCTCCATCTGTGATTGAGTGGGCTAAACTTGGTTCTGACACAAACCTTCACAATGACACTGGATCAGCTACACTTGTCGTCCATAATGTGACATCAGAACATTCAGGGCAGTACATCTGTAAAGTTAAATATATGAATAATACCCTAAAGAATAACGTCACCATAACAATAATATGTAAGTACCACACATTGTCACATTACTGGTTAACATAAAAAGTGATGTCATCAACAGCCTTACCATCTTGCAGGTTAATTTTGCAGTTTAAGCTGTGAAGAATGATTACATGCCAGTGTTGTTTCTGAACTCCTTAAATAAACCACTGAAATATCATCCACAGATAACAGGGCTGCTCAGATCATTGGGAATACAACTGTTAAGAAGGGAGATGTTCTGAATCTGACCTGCAGTGTTGAAAGTTTCCCTCCATCTCTGATTGTGTGGTCTAAACTTGGTTCTGACACAAACCTTCACAATGACACTAGGTCAGCTACACTTGTCGTCCATAATGTGACATCAGAACATTCAGGGCAGTACATCTGTACAGTAAAACATCTGGACACAACTCTGGCTTCATATGTTGATGTAACTGTGACTTGTAAGTAGATGGCATTTTAACCTGAAATTCATTAACATTATAGCTTGCAGCGTCCCCTGTTTTATGATTCTGGTTACATGTTTACAGGGCATACAAAGATACAGAATGGCTCAGGATGTGTGCTTCAGTCTGGGGGTTTGACCTGTGTGTGCATCAGTGAAGGGTTTCCTTTACCTACCATCAAATGGCCTCTGTTGAATCACCACACTGAGTACTCTGTCATTACCAGTGTATTAAACCACACAGTCAACAGCACTGTCAGTGTAACTGTGAAAAACCATGGCAACAGCACTGTCGAATGTGTCAGCAACAATGGAAATGGAGAAGAAAGAGAAAACCTGCTGATCAACAACAACTTGTCCAAAACAGATGGTAAGTTTTGTTTGGTTGTTGTTGTTGTTGTTGTTTTAAATTAAAACCCTTTCTTTAACACTTTTAACCACTTGACATTTTTACTACCATTTTTTTTAACCCATGTAATCTATGACCTATGTAATTAAGACAATCATTAGACCAGCAATTAGGTGTACTATATATAATTCAATATGTGAGTTAACAGGTTTTTCATGTTGTTTCCTTCGAATGCAGAGCCATCATCGGGTCTTAGGTGGCAATTTCTGGAAATTATCATTGCATTTTTGATTGGTGCAGTTCTTTCATCAGGTGTTTGCTTTTTGGCCAAAAAGTGCTACAGGTACAGAATTTACTTTTGTAGTTATTATTAAGGTTTCTCTGTAGATGCAATTTAACATTCATTTCAACGTTTTTTCTGTAAATATGCCCTTTTCTACAGGAAAGAAATGAAGAGTTCTGGACATTTGAATGACACTTTTGTGATGCTGACACGTCCAGATGATCCACTGGTATTTATGTTAATTCGTCTTTTTTGATATAGCTTAAAATAGTTCAAATGGGTTTCTGCACAAATATCTCGCATACATTTGGAGGAAGTCTCACTGCTGCTGGTAATCCACACCCAGTCCTATACAGCTAAAGAGAGGGGAGAAACAAAATTAAAAATCATTAAAATAATCATTAGCTGGATTCAGTGGATTAACAGCAGCTGGTAATTGCACATAACCAGATAAAACTCATCTTTTCAAGGCATCAAAATAAAAATCTTTCACATCTCTGTGCTACTTAAAGGCAGATGTATATGCATAGTAGGTAGATAGGAATCTCTCTCTCACACACACACACGCTCACACACACACACACACACACACACACACTGAACCATCTCTTATTATAAAACAAACCACCCCACCAAAAGAACCACTCACTGCACAGCGCTATCACGTGAAACAATAATAAGTCAGCTCAGTCTGCCAGTTCAACACTAAACAACAACACACAAGACAGCTTCAAGCAAGACAGTGTCAGAAAAGATGATTGTTTCCCAGAAATGAAAAGCCAATCCTTTAATGGACACTACACATTATACAACTTTAGACAGGTGCATCATTGAAAACCTGGGCTGACAACTCAGGCATAGCTGTGATGGTAGGCAGAGGCTTCAGGATAAATTGACGCAATTTACAGGTGCACCCCCTACACCAGCACAATGCAGGAAGGGACAGATGGAGAGAGAAACCAAAACAAATAGGATAGCTTGACTTAGAATATGGTGCAGAACTCACACCCCTTGGAAGCATGAAAGAATATACACGAGATACATAGATAGTACTCACAATGTTGGGGTGCCTGTAGCTGATAAATGACTCAAACTATTTACTTTGTAACAGATATATGATGGTCAAGCATTACAAAACAACCAGACCCTGAACCCAAACAGTGGGACAAACGAAGTGGAATATGCCACCATTGATTTTTCCCTGTTAAAAACGAAGGCAGCAAGGAGGCGAGAAAGCACAAAGACGGAGTACGCTGAAATCAAGAGGATAATAAAAAAAGAACAAGTAGATGATGGTGGAGACGACGGTAAAATGTTGGAGGGGGAGATGAAACACTGTGAACCAGAAAAGAAGGAAGAGGAAGATGACGCAGTGTACTCCACTGTGAATGACATAATAGATGATAATTGAGGAATTCGTTTGTATAGTTGCTAAGGATAAATATTGATCTCATCAGATGTAATGGATGGATTGATGGATAGATGGATTTCTATTTTGTGTTTGAATGAAAACCTTTTGAACAATCTTCTCTATGTTGTAAACTTCACAAATATTAACAAATCAAATCTTACAGGGATGAAAATGTTACCTCTGAATATAGTGCTCTGCAATAGTTTAATGACTACAAATATTAGAAAAATGTTTTGGTTAAGCAATTTTTAGATATCTATACTTCTTTACTATAAAATCTTGTCCAATGACATTTAGCTGTAGTAGTAAATATAGTGGCTTATCTTTTTCTTGACTTTATTCTTGATGTATTTTGGAGATTTTTAACAGTTTAAGTTTCCAGGTGGCAGATGGCCAACACTGACCTTGTCTGGTCAAATAAATTTGAAAGTGTGCAGCCAAAGTGTGCCAAATTACCTTTGGAGTTTCCTTTAAGTGCTTTCACAAAATGCCCTTTTAAATCATGTTTTGTGCTTTGTATTCTTGCTGAAAAATGTATGTCTTTTTGCTTAGTAAATGTATTTTTTCCCTGTCTTGCAGTCTTGTCTTTTTCAGTTTTTATCCGACACGTTCATCAAGTCAGAATGTTTATTTTGACCAAATCATTTGTTCTATACCACACAATGCATTTCAAGCTAATGATATAACTAGCTTCAGTGGTTCTAATGCTAATGTCAAAAGTCCCCAAACACTTCTTAAGTACACAATAACAATGCACGGGTAAGGGTTCCTAAAAACAACATAAAAAGTCAGCTTAAAATTACAAGCATGCTCACTTTCAGCAAGCACACTACAGTTCACATATTATTTGGGGCTGTTTTTGAGTTGCTTGCTCAGGCAACAGTTTTCTCATTCCAGCAGTCAAAATCAGGTTATGACAGTAACGATGAAATTTCCTTTTTTCAGTATGATAATGTATTTCCCTACAAAACAAAGCGTGCAAAGATTTTCTTCAGGAAAGGCATATCAGCTCTAAGACATGGCCAACAAGTGCTTAAAGTGCAAAGAATATAAACAATTTTTGATTTTATGGCTACAAAATATCAACACTGTTTATATATTCATATACTATTTATTTTCATTTACTTGCCTCTAAAAAGGTTTTGCATTCATTCTGAGCAGTATGCGCCATCTAGTGGCATCTTTGAGTAACATAAGTCAAGTCCAACTGAACCCAGCATCTGCACTTAAAGACGCAACAAAATTTAAAAAAAGTCATCCCGCTTTTAACTTAATGATCTTGTACAAAATTATCTGTGATTTTTACATGATCATAACCATACCTTTTTTTTTAGCTATGTTTTTAATGTATCCGTCTTGTACACACATTTTTCAACCCTTAACACACTCCGTATGCATGTTTTTAACCCTTAGCATTATATTCCTGGTGTGTCATGCCTCTTTTATACTTTGCAGATAAGGGGACCACCTCTGCATCCTCACCAAGGCTGGCTCTTTTATGCTTGTTTCAGTGTTCAGGTCCTGAAGTTGCTGCTTAATCTTTGCTTATAGCTCCTTCTGCAAAGGTCCTCATTCCCATCTCCTTCAGATGTATTTTAGGAACTGGGAATTCCTTTAAGGTGACACACTGAGACAAATTTCCAAATTACAGGCAGAAGGATGGAGAGCAAAGAAATGGAAGCATAAAATGTGAGAGAAATGAGAAAAGCCCACACTCTCAGTAACATCCATCTCCAGAGTTAAATGTCATGAAAATGTTATTCATGCTTTTGTTTTCTCTAAGCTACTGTAGATTACTTCAGCTCTGTTCAGCAGCACATTTTCTCATTGGTATTAGCAAATAGACCTACATACTGCAATCCTGGCTACTGACTTGGAATTGTCATTCTTTTTAAAGCATGTGGTGTCTTGGCTCCAAGTCAAAAGCAGCACACATGTTAACCCTATAGCAATCTTACATTCTCCCCTCAAGCGTTGTTTTTAGGGCTATTCCAAAATAAAGGCCTAAACAATGTTTTTGCCGTTAGGGCTCCTAACTTTGGAATAACCTGGACATAACATTGTGTCGCTACCCCAGTTTTCCCCTTATTAGTCCTTCTGTTTAGTTTTATTCTTTTTTTATTGTTTTATTTCTGTTTTACTTATCTTATTTTAATTGTACTTGTCAGTCAAAGCACTTTGACTAACAAGTAGCAATAACAATCTTCTGCATCAAACAAATATGACCCAGTTTCTGTAAAGTAGCTAACATTTATGAAAATTTACACTGCACACATCACTTTAAAAACAACAACAACATGTTGATTAATTTCCAAGTAGCAGTAGCACAACGCTGACATTTTTGTGCCCAAGCTAATAATATGCTGTTCCAGTAATTTTGTATTTTCTTCTTGTTCCTTTCTTACTTTCAGTTGTTAACATGATAACTGTGTATCATAAAGAGAATGCCTACTTTGTCAGTTTGAACTGCAGGTTATCATCGGACAAATACTGTCATTGTCTTGACCTACGACAGATGCAGGAAGACAGATACAAAAACTGTGCTATCTGTCCTGAACTGAATATAATCTTCATAATCTCCATTGTGTTTCTTTGGTGAGATATTACATCTTCATTTATTATTTTAAAGGCTCTTTTTCATGCAAGTGATATCATCCACTTTTCTACTTTCTTATACAAGAACTCAAGAAAAAAGTTAAACTCAATCAAGGAAAGGAAGGAAACGCTGGCCTTTCTGTTCCAGAAGGAGAGTTCATTTAAACCCTGAGTCAGTCACTGGGGTACTTTAGATCATCTGAAATTGTCCAATGATTCACATAAATTTCATCTGAGATTTTAGATGCTGCCTTCTGGAAAGAAGTACCAGAGCCCTCACTACGAGACTATGGACAAGTTTCTTCCCCCAAGCCGTCAGACTCCTGAACACTCAGGGACTGGAATGACATACACACACACACACACACACCTTCATACAAGTCACTACCAAGCACTTATTTGCAGAATCTCACACACACACACACACACACTCAAATTGTTACATTATTCTTACAATGTTGCACCTCAGGCTTAACAAGAGGTTTCCATAGATACAGCGAGCACATCAGTGCCTTATATGGTGTTAAAATACACAGTACAGCAGTTACAATACAAATACATTAAAAACAATCCAAAAATTGCTGAAGTATTTGCAGAGATGTTGTACGCAGCTGAAATGGGGAAATGCTGAGTGGTATTCTTTATTTTATTTTGGGCATTTTAGTCCATTTAATCTGACTCGGGGATTTTAATATGACCATTTTAATACATGCAGATGTTCGTTTTTGACAAAGCCCATCAATGACAATATAGTTGTTCTATTTGTGGGTTACTCTGTTGAAGTCATGTAAAAAAAAAAAATTAATTAATTAAAAAAAAAAAAAATCTCAATGATATGGTTTTACTGGTATTTAAATTCCTCAAAGAATATTTTTCCTACTCAACACTAATTATTCAATCAATGAAATGAAACATATGTATATCATACAGAGTGTGATATAATAATAACTTTGTGAAAGCCAGTCTGTAAAGTTCAGAGTTATGCTGATAAACATGTGGAAATCCTGTTGCAAAACGTAGGAAGAAATAGAAAAAAGTGAGGAACAGAAACTTTGAATTAAAACGCCAGCACAGATCAGTTCGGACAGAAGAGAACAAGACAAAAAGAGGTAAAGATGGGTTTCAAGTACATACTTTAAAACTGAAGATGAACCATACTTTGTTATATTATTTAACCTGTTTTTATCTTATTTATTTTATACTAAAATATTATAGATCTCACTGCTGTAATAACTATGAGTTAACTGTGTATAATACATTGATACAGATAACATAAAACTGTCCTGTTAAGTGCTTAACTATATAAAGATTAAGTCTTTGGAGCAGCTGTAGTCCTCCGTAAAGGATGTACACATCATAATTACAACATAAATAAGCATGTGACATGAGATGTGACTTTCATGAGATGTGTGACTGTAGCTGGAGTCTTTCCTTTGATGTAATTTCTGAATGTTTATTTTTAGCATTAATACAAGTTTGTCCAGTGGAGGAAGAGACTCAACGTGTCGAGCATCGAATATCAAGCATGTCTGTTTTCATCTGGGCAGCTCTGCTTTCCTCTGTGACATGTAGCAGTGCTGACATAAGTTTGTATCTTCTTCTAAGTAACCTCCTAATTCAGCTGATATTCAATAATCTTTTAACATTTGCATATAAAACTGTTTCATAACATGTATCCAGATTATAAATTATCTATTATCACCCAGAATTTATCATAATTTATTATTACTACTGTCTCAAGTAGTAATTTATCAAGGATCAGACACGATCTTTTACTGTTTGAAACTAAAAACTGTCTATTTTTTATATTTCCCTTGCATTAATAGGTGCCTCAGCCTGGGGACGACAACACTGTGTCAGTGGATACTGTGTCACTCTCAATGAGGGAGAAGTAACAGTAGAGGCTGGACTCTGTGTTGTGATCCCATGTTCTTTTAGGACTGGTGATGGCTTTACACCTAAACATTTAGCTTGGTATAAATGTGAAGTATCTGAACCAAGATGTGGTAATCCTATCATGATATTTCACACCAACAACCGCATTAAAGTTCAGTCTGGGTTTAAAGGGCGAGTGTCCTTTTTGGAGCCTGATCTGAGCCAAAACAACTGCAGCATCTTCATTAATAAGCTAAAACAGTCTGATTCTGGATCATATCACCTCAGAGTTATTGGTGAACTGAATGGAAAACCTGATGGATTTTCATTCTCTCCCAGAGTGACTGTTTATGTAAAAGGTATGAAAATGTAGACTAAAACACAAACATACTTGAAGTCTTAAACACCCAAAATGTTTAACCAAAAATGTCAAAGGAGTTTGCAAAGAAAAGCGTCTGGACTTCTTTGAGTTGCTTGAAGACGTTTCACCTCTCATCCGAGAAGCTTCTTCAGTTCTAAGGTCAAATGGCCGAGAGTCCCAGATTTAAACCCAGTGGGAGTATCCCCCCAAAGAGGGACAAAGGACCCCCTGGTGATCCTCTAATCACATGAGCCAAGGTGTGAAAGCGGGTGTGGTACCTAATCAGCCAGGGTTTCAGGTGAGCTCATTGTGAAACCTGGCCCCATCTTGTCATGTGAATTCCTGAGGTCAGATGGCCCAGGATGTGAGTGGGCGTTAAGGCGTCTGGGGAGGGAACTCAAAACTGGATTATAGATGGCAGACAGTTGGTGTCGTAAACCACCGCCTCTGTTCAAAGATGGTCGCTCACAGTGGACATAGATGGCCTCTTTCACTCCTCTTTCAAACCATCTGTCCTCTCTGTCCAAAATGTGAACATTGGCATCCTCGAAAGAGTGTCTCGGCCATTTGACCTTAGAACTGAAGAAGCTTCTCGGATGAGAGGTGAAACGTCTTCAAGCAACTCAAAGAAGTCCAGACGCTTTTCTTTGCAAATTCCTTTGACTACGATGACCTGGATGACTGAGAACCTTCACAGACATTTAACCAAAAATCAAAAATGTATTGTTTTCCCATTAGGTCTTAAGCTGAAGCCCACAGTAATGATTCCCACACTGACAGAGGGACAGCAGGCCACACTGACCTGCACTGCTCCTGGTCTCTGCTCTGGATCTGTTCCTCAAATCACCTGGACATGGAGAGGAGCAGGAGGGACTGAATCTTACATTACAGGAAACAGCACTGATTTCAAGACTGAGAATCTGACTGCTTTCACACAGAGACACATCTCAACTTTGACCTTTAACCCATCAGCTAAACACCACAACACGAACGTCACCTGTATGATCAGTTTTACAGGTGAAACAATTACAGAAGAGACTTCAACCTTAAATGTGAACTGTGAGTACTTTGCTATAAACACAAAATATTGTGAACCTTGTTGACTTGTACAACTTTGGGGGGAAATGTAAGGAAGTTATTTTTTGGTTTTTTTTGACTCATAGACTTGAAGGAAGTTAAAATAAGTGGTGTTACAAGGGTGAAGGAGCATGAATCACTGAATCTGACCTGCAGTGTTGAAAGTTTCCCTCCAGCTTTTATTGTTTGGAAATCATTGACTACCAATATAAATCCTGACAATGGAACTAACACTGATCTGTACAATGACACTGGATCAGCTACACTTGTTATCCAGAATGTGGCAGCAGAACATTCTGGACAATATGTCTGTGAAGCAAAACATCTGGATACATTTCTAACTGTAAATGTCAACGTAACTGTGACTTGTAAGTAGACGGTAATAATCTTCTCAAATCTGCAGTTCACTAATGCACATAAGTGTATAAACCTGACAGGTAGTCAGCTTCAGTATTGTTTCTGAGAGATGAAAGACCATTCTTCCAAAACATATTACCTCTTTTTGGTGTTTCAGTGACTATAGTGGAGAGCACTATTACAGAAAAATAAAGCCAAAACATAACAAACAGAAAAATTCCCATAGTGTGAAAAATATTGGATCCCATCACTGTATGGATCAAAGATTTTTTTTTTTATGTTGTTTTAGTAATACATTCATTGTTTCATCCCACTTTACTTGTGTGCCCCACAGATAAAAGGAAACTTCAGATCACTGGCAATACAACTGTAGAAGAAGAACATGTTCTGAATCTAACCTGCAGTGTTGAAAGTTTCCCTCCAGCTCTTATTGTGTGGAAAAAATTGAGTACAAACCCAAACCTTCATAGTGGAACTTACCTGTATAATGACACTGGATCAGCTACACTCACCATTCCAAATGTGACAGCACAGCATTCTGGACAGTACATCTGTACAGCAAAACATCTGAATACCACCGTGACTTCTTATGTCAGTGTAACTGTGACTTGTAAGTAGACAGTACTAATCTTCTAGTAAAGTTTAGAATTGCACACAATTGTATAAATATGATAGGAAGCCACAAACCTTGATCTGTATTGTTACAGTAAACCTTTTTTAAATGTCATGACATAAAGATAAAGGTGGGTAAGAAAATAGAAATACATTTTCAAAAATAAAATAATAGTTATCAGGCCACAGTGCACTGCCAGAGCAGCTACTGTACAATTTGCCATTGTTTCTCTGGAAAACTACTGGACCAATGGAACAGGTTTTTAAAAGACATTCCCTCTTTTTGTGTTTTGATGATGATGGTGGGAAAAAAACTTAAACCATACCAACAAAATGGAGCCCAAAGTATAACAAGGAGACTGGTGTCCCTCACTGCATCAACAAGGCAATAATAAACCCGAAACATCCATCCATCCATATTGTATAAAATCACTGTCTGGGTCAAAGGTTTTGTCATGCGTTAGAATATTAAAATATTTTTGTTTTAGCCATTTCATCCTTCCTTATCTTAAATAAATTACAAAAATCTGTTCCACAGATTTAAGGCAACCTCTGATCATTGGGAATACAACTGTTAAAGAGGGAGATGTTCTGAATTTGACCTGCAGTGTGGACAGTATCCCTCCAGCTCTTATTGTGTGGAAAAAACCTAGCTCCAACACAAACCTTCATATTGGAACTGACACTGATCTGCACAATGACACTGGATCAGCTGCACTTGTCATCCAGAATGTGACAGCAGAACATTCTGGACGGTACATCTGTGCTGCAAAACATCTGGACACAACTCTGACTTCTTACGTCAGTGTGACTGTGACTTGTAAGTAGACAATACTAATCTTCTGCTATAATGATATATATTTAGTTCAGCTGTGTTCTCCCCGGTTTCCATTCATCGTCAGTATCCAGTGTATTTAAGCCCTCAGTTTCCCTCAGTTTCTTGTCTCGTCGTTGCCTTTTCATTATGTGTGTTTTCAGTTCAGTCCACTTAATCAGTTTAGTTCAACCTTTCATGTTCTGTTCATCCCGTCTTTATAATAAACACCATGCTCATAGTCAGTCAGTATGTGCGTCCTGCATTTGGGTACTCTCTTTCCATTCCCAAACACCTGACCGTCAAAAAAGCGTTCCATAGCACAGAGTGTGATTTGCCTTCAATGTTTGAATTGGGAAAAGAGAAATACAAGTGAACTGAAGGAAAATCTAATTATGGATGAGATACCAATATTTCTTCTATTCCCAAGGATATTCCCTCCTTTAGTGTTTGGATGTGAATCACAGAGAGCAGTATGAGGAACGAGGAAACTTAGTCTTTCATGATTCTTTAAAGGTTATCTTGAATAAATCTTTTTTTGCCCTACATATTATAAATTGCTGAATTCTGTTCCACAGATAAAAGGAGACCACTGATAGCTGGGAATACAACTCTTAATGAGGGAAATGTTCTGAATTTGACCTGCAGTGTTGAAAGTATCCCTCCAGCTCTTATTGTGTGGAAAAAACCTAGCTCCAACACAAACCTTCATATTGGAACTGACACTGATCTGCACAATGACACTGGATCAGCTACACTTGTCATCCAGAATGTGACAGCAGAACATTCTGGACGGTACATCTGTGCAGCAAAACATCTGGACACAACTCTGACTTCTTACGTCAATGTGACTGTGACTTGTAAGTAGACAGCACTAATATTTCACTATAATATATTGGAAAAGTAGCCATAATTTTGTTTAAAGGTATAATAAAGTGTTCCAAAATTTAGAGTGTGATTTCCCTTCAACTTTTGAATTGTTAAAAGAGAAATAGAGGTGAATTGGTAAATTGAAAGAGAGATAACATAGATTATCTTATTATGACCCTTCATCAATACAAAATGTCATATTATCAAAAGTCCACATTAATTAAAACACTTCCTAAAATCTTTAGACCAAATTATGACTACCTTACCAGTATATAAGTACTAAACACTACCCCAAGGAAACTTGTTATTGATTGATTTGCCACTGTATTAAAAAATGGATTTCAGTTGCATTAATGTTATTAATGCCAATACTAACTATTATTCCCAAGGATATTCCCTCTTTTAGTGTTTTGATGTGAATGATACTGAGCAGTATGAGGAACAAGGAAACTTAAACCATGCCAACAAAAACGTGCTCCATATTATACTTGAGAATGGTCAGACATCATCTTATCAAAAGATATTCCCACTTTCTGTGTTTAAGTTATCTTGAATAATTATTTTGTTTCCCTCCATACTGTAAATAACGGGGACACTGGTGTCCCTCACTGCATCATCAAGGCAAAAATAAACCCGAAACATGCTAGCCAAAATGCCCCCTACATGGAAAAAGTATTGTACAAAATCACTGTCTGGGTCAAAGGTTTTGTCATGCGTTAGAATATTAAAATATTTTTGTTTTAGCCATTTCATCCTTCCTTATCTTAAATAAATTACTAAAATGTGTTCCACAGATTTAAGGCAACCTCTGATAGCTGGGAATACAACTGTTAAAGAGGGAGATGTTCTGAATTTGACCTGCAGTGTGGACAGTATCCCTCCAGCTCTTATTGTGTGGAAAAAACCTAGCTCCAACACAAACCTTCATATTGGAACTGACACTGATCTGCACAATGACACTGGATCAGCTGCACTTGTCATCCAGAATGTGACAGCAGAACATTCTGGACGGTACATCTGTGCTGCAAAACATCTGGACGCAACTGTGACCTTATATGTTGATGTGACTGTGACTTGTAAGTAGACAATACTAATCTTCTGCTATAATGATATATATTTAGTTCAGCTGTGTTCTCCCCGGTTTCCATTCATCGTCAGTATCCAGTATATTTAAGCCCTCAGTTTCCCTCAGTTTCTTGTCTCGTCATTGCCTTTTCATTATGTGTGTTTTCAGTTCAGTCCACTTAATCAGTTTAGTTCAACCTCTCATGTTCTGTTCATCCCGTCTTTATAATAAACACCATGCTCATAGTCAGTCAGTATGTGCCTCCTGCATTTGGGTACTCTCTTTCCATTCCCAAACACCTGACCGTCAAAAAAGTGTTCCATAGCACAGAGTGTGATTTGCCTTCAATGTTTGAATTGGGAAAAGAGAAATACAAGTGAACTGAAGGAAAATCTAATTATGGATGAGATACCAATATTACTTCTATTCCCAAGGATATTCCCTCCTTTAGTGTTTGGATGTGAATCACGGGAGCAGTATAAGGAACGAGGAAACTTAGTCTTTCATGATTCTTTAAAGGTTATCTTGAATAATTCTTTTTTCGCCCTCCATATTATAAATTGCTGAATTCTGTTCCACAGATAAAAGGAGACCTCTGATCATTGGGAATAAAACTCTTAATGAGGGAAATGTTCTGAATTTGACCTGCAGTGTGGACAGTATCCCTCCAGCTCTTATTGTGTGGAAAAAACCTAGCTCCAACACAAACCTTCATATTGGAACTGACACTGATCTGCACAATGACACTGGATCAGCTACACTTGTCATCCAGAATGTGACAGCAGAACATTCTGGACGGTACATCTGTGCTGCAAAACATCTGGACACAACTCTGACTTCTTACGTCAGTGTGACTGTGACTTGTAAGTAGACAGCACTAATATTCCACTATAATATATTGGAAAAGTAGCCATAATTTTGTTTAAAGGTATAATAAAGTGTTCCAAAATTTAGAGTGTGATTTCCCTTCAACCTTTGAATTGTTAAAAGAGAAATAGAGGTGAATTGGTAAATTGAAAGAGAGATAACATAGATTATCTTATTATGACCCTTCATCAATACAAAATGTCATATTATCAAAAGTCCACATTAATTAAAACACTTCCTAAAATCTTTAGACCAAATTATGACTACCTTACCAGCATATGTAAGTATTAATCACTACCCCAAGGAAACTTGTTATTGATTGATTTGCCACTGTATTAAAAAATGGATTTCAGTTGCATTAATGTTATTAATGCCAATACTAACTATTATTCCCAAGGATATTCCCTCTTTTAGTGTTTTGATGTGAATGATACTGAGCAGTATGAGGAACAAGGAAACTTAAACCATGCCAACAAAAACGTGCTCCATATTATACTTGAGAATGGTCAGACATCATCTTATCAAAAGATATTCCCACTTTCTGTGTTTAAGTTATCTTGAATAATTATTTTGTTTCCCTCCATACTGTAAATAACGGGGACACTGGTGTCCCTCACTGCATCATCAAGGCAAAAATAAACCCGAAACATGCTAGCCAAAATGCCCCCTTCATGCAAAAAGTATTGTACAAAATCACTGTCTGGGTCAAAGGTTTTGTCATCCGTTACAATATCAAAATATTTTTTTTCAGCTATTTCATCCTTCCTTATCTTGAATAAATTACTAAAATCTATTCCATAGATTCAAGGAAACCTCTGATCATTGGGAATACAACAGTTAAAGAGGGAGATGTTCTGAATCTGACCTGCATTGTTGAAAGTTTCCCTCCAGCTCTTATTGTGTGGAAAAAATTGAGTACAAACCCAAACCTTCATAGTGGAACTTACCTGTATAATGACACTGGATCAGCTACACTCACCATTCCAAATGTGACAGCACAGCATTCTGGACAGTACATCTGTACAGCAAAACATCTGAATACCACCGTGACTTCTTATGTCAGTGTAACTGTGACTTGTAAGTAGACAGTACTAATCTTCTAGTAAAGTTTAGAATTGCACACAATTGTATAAATATGATAGGAAGCCACAAACCTTGATCTGTATTGTTACAGTAAACCTTTTTTAAATGTCATGACATAAAGATAAAGGTGGGTAAGAAAATAGAAATACATTTTCAAAAATAAAATAATAGTTATCAGTCCACAGTGCACTGCCAGAGCAGCTACTGTACAATTTGCCATTGTTTCTCTGGAAAACTACTGGATCAATGGAACAGGTTTTTAAAAGACATTCCCTCTTTTTGTGTTTTGATGATGATGGTGGGAAAAAAACTTAAACCATACCAACAAAATGGAGCCCAAAGTATAACAAGGAGACTGGTGTCCCTCACTGCATCATCAAGGCAATAATAAACCCGAAACATCCATCCATCCATATTGTATAAAATCACTGTCTGGGTCAAAGGTTTTGTCATGCGTTAGAATATTAAAATATTTTTGTTTTAGCCATTTCATCCTTCCTTATCTTAAATAAATTACAAAAATCTGTTCCACAGATTTAAGGCAACCTCTGATCATTGGGAATACAACTGTTAAAGAGGGAGATGTTCTGAATTTGACCTGCAGTGTGGACAGTATCCCTCCAGCTCTTATTGTGTGGAAAAAACCTAGCTCCAACACAAACCTTCATATTGGAACTGACACTGATCTGCACAATGACACTGGATCAGCTGCACTTGTCATCCAGAATGTGACAGCAGAACATTCTGGACGGTACATCTGTGCTGCAAAACATCTGGACACAACTCTAACTTCTTACGTCAGTGTGACTGTGACTTGTAAGTAGACAATACTAATCTTCTGCTATAATGATATATATTTAGTTCAGCTGTGTTCTCCCCGGTTTCCATTCATCGTCAGTATCCAGTGTATTTAAGCCCTCAGTTTCCCTCAGTTTCTTGTCTCGTCATTGCCTTTTCATTATGTGTGTTTTCAGTTCAGTCCACTTAATCAGTTTAGTTCAACCTTTCATGTTCTGTTCATCCCGTCTTTATAATAAACACCATGCGCATAGTCAGTCAGTATGTGCCTCCTGCATTTGGGTACTCTCTTTCCATTCCCAAACACCTGACCGTCAAAAAAGCGTTCCATAGCACAGAGTGTGATTTGCCTTCAATGTTTGAATTGGGAAAAGAGAAATACAAGTGAACTGAAGGAAAATCTAATTATGGATGAGATACCAATATTTCTTCTATTCCCAAGGATATTCCCTCCTTTAGTGTTTGGATGTGAATCACAGAGAGCAGTATGAGGAATGAGGAAACTTAGTCTTTCATGATTCTTTAAAGGTTATCTTGAATAAATCTTTTTTTGCCCTCCATATTATAAATTGCTGAATTCTGTTCCACAGATAAAAGGAGACCACTGATAATTGGGAATACAACTCTTAATGAGGGAAATGTTCTGAATTTGACCTGCAGTGTTGAAAGTATCCCTCCAGCTCTTATTGTGTGGAAAAAACCTAGCTCCAACACAAACCTTCATATTGGAACTGACACTGATCTGCACAATGACACTGGATCAGCTACACTTGTCATCCAGAATGTGACAGCAGAACATTCTGGACGGTACATCTGTGCAGCAAAACATCTGGACACAACTCTGACTTCTTACGTCAGTGTGACTGTGACTTGTAAGTAGACAGCACTAATATTTCACTATAATATATTGGAAAAGTAGCCATAATTTTGTTTAAAGGTATAAAAAAGTGTTCCAAAATTTAGAGTGTGATTTCCCTTCAACTTTTGAATTGTTAAAAGAGAAATAGAGGTGAATTGGTAAATTGAAAGAGAGACAACATAGATTATCTTATTATGACCCTTCATCAATACAAAATGTCATATTATCAAAAGTCCACATTAATTAAAACACTTCCTAAAATCTTTAGACCAAATTATGACTACCTTACCAGTATATAAGTACTAAACACTACCCCAAGGAAACTTGTTATTGATTGATTTGCCACTGTATTAAAAAATGGATTTCAGTTGCATTAATGTTATTAATGCCAATACTAACTATTATTCCCAAGGATATTCCCTCTTTTAGTGTTTTGATGTGAATGATACTGAGCAGTATGAGGAACAAGGAAACTTAAACCATGCCAACAAAAACGTGCTCCATATTATACTTGAGAATGGTCAGACATCATCTTATCAAAAGATATTCCCACTTTCTGTGTTTAAGTTATCTTGAATAATTATTTTGTTTCCCTCCATACTGTAAATAACGGGGACACTGGTGTCCCTCACTGCATCATCAAGGCAAAAATAAACCCGAAACATGCTAGCCAAAATGCCCCCTACATGGAAAAAGTATTGTACAAAATCACTGTCTGGGTCAAAGGTTTTGTCATCCGTTACAATATCAAAATATTTTTTTTCAGCTATTTCATCCTTCCTTATCTTGAATAAATTACTAAAATCTGTTCCACAGATTCAAGGAAACCTCTGATCATTGGGAATACAACTGTTAAAGAGGGAGATGTTCTGAATCTAACCTGCAGTGTTGAAAGTTTCCCTCCAGCTCTTATTGTGTGGAAAAAATTGAGTACAAACCCAAACCTTCATAGTGGAACTTACCTGTATAATGACACTGGATCAGCTACACTCACCATTCCAAATGTGACAGCACAGCATTCTGGACAGTACATCTGTACAGCAAAACATCTGAATACCACCGTGACTTCTTATGTCAGTGTAACTGTGACTTGTAAGTAGACAGTACTAATCTTCTAGTAAAGTTTAGAATTGCACACAATTGTATAAATATGATAGGAAGCCACAAACCTTGATCTGTATTGTTACAGTAAACCTTTTTTAAATGTCATGACATAAAGATAATGGTGGGTAAGAAAATAGAAATACATTTTCAAAAATAAAATAATAGTTATCAGGCCACAGTGCACTGCCAGAGCAGCTACTGTACAATTTGGCATTGTTTCTCTGGAAAACTACTGGACCAATGGAACAGATTTTTGAAAGATATTCCCTCTTTTTGTGTTTTGATGATGATGGTGGGAAAAAAAACTTAAACCATACCAACAAAATGGAGCCCAAAGTATAACAAGGACACTAGTGTCCCTCACTGCATCATCAAGGCAATAATAAACCCGAAACATCCATCCATCCATATTGTACAAAATCACTGTCTGGGTCAAAGGTTTTGTCATGCGTTAGAATATTAAAATATTTTTGTTTTAGCCATTTCATCCTTCCTTATCTTGAATAAATTAGTAAAATCTGTTCCACAGATTTAAGGCAACCTCTGATCATTGGGAATACAACTGTTAAAGAGGGAGATGTTCTGAATTTGACCTGCAGTGTGGACAGTATCCCTCCAGCTCTTATTGTGTGGAAAAAACCTAGCTCCAACACAAACCTTCATATTGGAACTGACACTGATCTGCACAATGACACTGGATCAGCTGCACTTGTCATCCAGAATGTGACAGCAGAACATTCTGGACGGTACATCTGTGCTGCAAAACATCTGGACACAACTCTGACTTCTTACGTCAGTGTGACTGTGACTTGTAAGTAGACAGCACTAATATTCCACTATAATATATTGGAAAAGTAGCCATAATTTTGTTTAAAGGTATAATAAAGTGTTCCAAAATTTAGAGTGTGATTTCCCTTCAACTTTTGAATTGTTAAAAGAGAAATAGAGGTGAATTGGTAAATTGAAAGAGAGACAACATAGATTATCTTATTATGACCCTTCATCAATACAAAATGTCATATTATCAAAAGTCCACATTAATTAAAACACTTCCTAAAATCTTTAGACCAAATTATGACTACCTTACCAGTATATAAGTACTAAACACTACCCCAAGGAAACTTGTTATTGATTGATTTGCCACTGTATTAAAAAATGGATTTCAGTTGCATTAATGTTATTAATGCCAATACTAACTATTATTCCCAAGGATATTCCCTCTTTTAGTGTTTTGATGTGAATGATACTGAGCAGTATGAGGAACAAGGAAACTTAAACCATGCCAACAAAAACGTGCTCCCTATTATACTTGAGAATGGTCAGACATCATCTTATCAAAAGATATTCCCACTTTCTGTGTTTAAGTTATCTTGAATAATTATTTTGTTTCCCTCCATACTGTAAATAACGGGGACACTGGTGTCCCTCACTGCATCATCAAGGCAAAAATAAACCCGAAACATGCTAGCCAAAATGCCCCCTACATGGAAAAAGTATTGTACAAAATCACTGTCTGGGTCAAAGGTTTTGTCATCCGTTACAATATCAAAATATTTTTTTTCAGCTATTTCATCCTTCCTTATCTTGAATAAATTACTAAAATCTGTTCCACAGATTCAAGGAAACCTCTGATCATTGGGAATACAACTGTTAAAGAGGGAGATGTTCTGAATCTAACCTGCAGTGTTGAAAGTTTCCCTCCAGCTCTTATTGTGTGGAAAAAATTGAGTACAAACCCAAACCTTCATAGTGGAACTTACCTGTATAATGACACTGGATCAGCTACACTCACCATTCCAAATGTGACAGCACAGCATTCTGGACAGTACATCTGTACAGCAAAACATCTGAATACCACCGTGACTTCTTATGTCAGTGTAACTGTGACTTGTAAGTAGACAGTACTAATCTTCTAGTAAAGTTTAGAATTGCACACAATTGTATAAATATGATAGGTAGCCACAAACCTTTATCTGTATTGTTACAGTAAACCTTTTTTAAATGTCATGACATAAAGATAATGGTGGGTAAGAAAATAGAAATACATTTTCAAAAATAAAATAATAGTTATCAGTCCACAGTGCACTGCCAGAGCAGCTACTGTACAATTTGGCATTGTTTCTCTGGAAAACTACTGGACCAATGGAACAGATTTTTGAAAGATATTCCCTCTTTTTGTGTTTTGATGATGATGGTGGGAAAAAAACTTAAACCATACCAACAAAATGGAGCCCAAAGTATAACAAGGACACTAGTGTCCCTCACTGCATCATCAAGGCAATAATAAACCCGAAACATCCATCCATCCATATTGTACAAAATCACTGTCTGGGTCAAAGGTTTTGTCATGAGTTAGAATATTAAAATATTTTTGTTTTAGCCATTTCATCCTTCCTTATCTTGAATAAATTAGTAAAATCTGTTCCACAGATTTAAGGCAACCTCTGATCATTGGGAATACAACTGTTAAAGAGGGAGATGTTCTGAATTTGACCTGCAGTGTGGACAGTATCCCTCCAGCTCTTATTGTGTGGAAAAAACCTAGCTCCAACACAAACCTTCATATTGGAACTGACACTGATCTGCACAATGACACTGGATCAGCTGCACTTGTCATCCAGAATGTGACACCAGAACATTCTGGACGGTACATCTGTGCTGCAAAACATCTGGACACAACTCTGACTTCTTACGTCAGTGTGACTGTGACTTGTAAGTAGACAGCACTAATATTTCACTATAATATATTGGAAAAGTAGCCATAATTTTGTTTAAAGGTATAATAAAGTGTTCCAAAATTTAGAGTGTGATTTCCCTTCAACTTTTGAATTGTTAAAAGAGAAATAGAGGTGAATTGGTAAATTGAAAGAGAGATAACATAGATTATCTTATTATGACCCTTCATCAATACAAAATGTCATATTATCAAAAGTCCACATTAATTAAAACACTTCCGAAAATCTTTAGACCAAATTATGACTACCTTACCAGCATATGTAAGTACTAAACACTACCCCAAGGAAACTTGTTATTGATTGATTTGCCACTGTATTAAAAAATGGATTTCAGTTGCATTAATGTTATTAATGCCATTACTAACTATTATTCCCAAGGATATTCCCTCTTTTAGTGTTTTGATGTGAATGATACTGAGCAGTATGAGGAACAAGGAAACTTAAACCATGCCAACAAAAACGTGCTCCATATTATACTTGAGAATGGTCAGACATCATCTTATCAAAAGATATTCCCACTTTCTGTGTTTAAGTTATCTTGAATAATTATTTTGTTTCCCTCCATACTGTAAATAACGGGGACACTGGTGTCCCTCACTGCATCATCAAGGCAAAAATAAACCCGAAACATGCTAGCCAAAATGCCCCCTACATGGAAAAAGTATTGTACAAAATCACTGTCTGGGTCAAAGGTTTTGTCATGCGTTAGAATATTAAAATATTTTTGTTTTAGCCATTTCATTCTTCCTTATCTTGAATAAATTACTAAAATGTGTTCCACAGATTTAAGGCAACCTCTGATCATTGGGAATACAACTGTTAAAGAGGGAGATGTTCTGAATTTGACCTGCAGTGTGGACAGTATCCCTCCAGCTCTTATTGTGTGGAAAAAACCTAGCTCCAACACAAACCTTCATATTGGAACTGACACTGATCTGCACAATGACACTGGATCAGCTACACTTGTCATCCAGAATGTGACAGCAGAACATTCTGGACGGTACATCTGTGCTGCAAAACATCTGGACGCAACTCTGACCTTATATGTTGATGTGACTGTGACTTGTAAGTAGACAATACTAATCTTCTGCTATAATGATATATATTTAGTTCAACTGTGTTCTCCCCGGTTTCCATTCATCGTCAGTATCCAGTGTATGTAAGCCCTCAGTTTCTTGTCTCGTCATTGCCTTTTCATTATGTGTGTTTTCAGTTCAGTCCACTTAATCAGTTTAGTTCAACCTTTCATGTTCTGTTCATCCCGTCTCTATAATAAACACCATGCTCATAGTCAGTCAGTATGTGCGTCCTGCATTTGGGTACTCTCTTTCCATTCCCAAACACCTGACTGTCAAAAAAGCGTTCCATAGCACAGAGTGTGATTTGCCTTCAATGTTTGAATTGGGAAAAGAGAATTACAGGTGAATTGAAGAAAAATCTAATTATGGATGAGATACAAATATTTCTTCTATTCCCAAGGATATTCCCCCTTTTAGTGTTTGGATGTGAATCACAGAGAGCAGTATGAGGAACGAGGAAACTTAGTCTTTTATGATTCTTTAAAGGTTATCTTGAATAAATCTTTTTTTGCCCTCCATATTATAAATTCCTGAATTCTGTTCCACAGATAAAAGGAGACCACTGATAGCTGGGAATACAACTCTTAATGAGGGAAATGTTCTGAATTTGACCTGCAGTGTTGAAAGTATCCCTCCAGCTCTTATTGTGTGGAAGAAAGTTAGTGACAACACAAATCTTCAGAGTGAAATTCACACTGATTTGCACAATGACACTGGATCAGCAACACTTTTCCTCTCAAATGTGACAGCAAAAGATTCTGGACAGTACATCTGTGCTGCAAAACATCTGGACACAATTGTGACCATAAATGTCAGTGTGACTGTGACTTGTGAGTAGACAGCACTAATCTTGAATCTGAAATTCATTTTCATACCAAACTCACAGTTTACTTTGTTTTATGATCTGGCATTTCTTTTTACAGGGCTATCAAATATTCAAAATGGTTCAGGATGTGTGCTTCAGTCACAGATCTTGACCTGTGTGTGTATCATTGAAGGGTTTCCTTTACCTACCATCCAGTGGTTGCCCCTCAAGAACAACACTGAGTACTCTGTCATTACTGCTGTGTCAAATGACACAGTCAACAGCACTGTCAGCCTAAATGTAGAAAACCATGGCAACATCACTTTTGAATGTGTCAGCAACAATGGAAATGAAGAAGCTAAAGAAAAATTCACAATCCACAACAACTCTAAAAAATATGGTATATGTTTTCAAATAAACACTTTTTGACCACTACAATTAGTTTTTTAGTAACACATAAGAAAACATTTAACTTGTGCAAAATATAATAAAGTAAAAATATGCTTTTTTCCATGTTGTTCCTTTGAGTGCAGAGCAACCATTAGATTTAAGCAAGGGATACCTAAAAGTCATCATTGCCTTTTTGATTGGGACACTTCTTACAGCAGTTGTTTGCTTTTTGGCCAAAAAGTATTACAGGTACAGCATTTACTTTTCTAATTATTATTAGGTTTTCTCTGTAAATAAGGTTTTTGGTTCTGAAAAAATATAATTCTCAGAAAAAAACAGAAGAGCTCTGGAAACCTTCATGAGACTTTGGAGATGGACAGACGTCAAGATGATCCACAGGTAGTAATGTCCATCTGGCATTTTTTTTTTTATATATATAACTGGTAAAATATGAGTTTTTGCTCACATGTCTAGAATGCTGAAGTGGCCATATTTACACTTTATTAATTAATATTTCGTAATGGTTTTTTGTACTACTAAAAGTCTGCAAAGTTGCAAAGATCCAAAGCTTTTGAAATTAAAAAGATTAAAACCAACTATTTTTAAGCATTGAAAGAAGTTTCATTTAAACTGTAAAACAGGTTCTACAGTTTGAATGAAAATGGGTCATTTTCATTCCACAATTAACTGATTTCTTTTACATACCCACCATTTGTCTGTCCGCCAAGTTTAGTTCAAATTGAGAAAGTTGTGCATAATTTCACTAACAGATAAACTGAAAACATATGTGTTAGAAGAGAACCAGCTGCTCATAATGCCAGTTATTTTGCAAGTGTTAAACCCTGCAAACATTTTTATGAATTGTGTTGGGATTCAGTTTGAAATGTGTATGGTCAAACTATAACGTTTTGTTACCCATACTCATAGAGTCATGACTACAGATACAGTACAATCAAGATTGTGTGCCAACCAAACAAATTCACTAATCATAGCAGACTGGACTTGCAGACTGAGCAGGAAAAGAGATGCTTTATAGCATTGAAACCTGCAGACTTATTCTGGTGAACCAAAATCTAATCATGAACCTATAAATGAGCAAACATGCATCTTTAACAGCCATGATCAAAAACAACAAATACAAAAACTGCAAAGCATGACAGTAATTCAAGGCGATTGTCAGGCCAAAAAAAAGTCACAACAATTTAATAACAAAAGAATGTAAAGATTCCAGATAGAAATGAACAACTAATATTATTTATTTTCTATCTAACAGGTATATGATAGTTCCCTATTAGAAGAAAATCAGACTCTCAACCTAAACCGTGGACCAAAAGAAGTGGAGTATGCTGACGCTAATTTATCCTTTTGAAAAGAAATAGTGCCAGGGAAGCATCAAGGAGGAAAGCAATAAATGATGCTCAAATTAAGAAAGTAGTACAAGAAGAAGGGGGAGATGATGGTGGAGAAGAAGGTGAAAGAGGAGGAGGTGGTGGTACTGGAGATAAAAGACTGTTTTCCAGAAAAGGAGGACGGACATAAGGATAAGTATTTGTTTTAAATGTCCATCTGATCAGAAAAAAGTGCTTGTGGCCAATATGGTTCTCAGTTTCAGAAAATATTAAATAATCAAATGTTCCAGTGTCAGCTTGTCTCTCAAATTATCTGAAAAAGCATGATATTTTAGAAAAATGTCACGGTTGATACAAATTTTAGATATATCTTTATTATATTAAAATCTCCAATTTAATCTTAGTCTTAAGTCTATGTGTTGTGGAATGATTTTTTCCTGTTTTATTGTTGAGATGGCAAATGCCCACCCTGAGACTGTCTTGTCAGAAACATTGAAAAGATGTAATTAAAAGTGTGTAAATTTAGTTACCAATAAAAGTTGGTCTTTTTTACCATACAGCTACTTAATAGTTTGTTCTCAGTATTTTGTTCTCAGTAATGTTTTTTTCCCAGTTACCAAAATTCACATCTATGTTAATGTATTTTCTTTTCTCTGAAAACCTCCAGCTTGTAAGAAATTTCCTTATGTTATGTTGGCATGGGTATCCACCATATTGTTCCAGTGGCATTTAAAATTGAATGGCATAAATTTAATTTAATTTATATAGAGCCAAATCACAGTTGCATCAAGGCACTTAATATTGTAGGGTAAAAAACCTAACATATAAAACTGAAGAAAAAAAAACAACCAACATTCAGATGCCCACTGTCAGATTTTACTGAAATTGACACTTTTGTTTAGGGAGTTTTTTTTCTCCTCTACCCTTTACACATTTCACCAATAGGGGGCAGTGTAAACCAGCAGCGGCACATGACAACTGTGGAGTTGTGATCCTGCTGCTGCTGCACCATGTATGATGATTTAATCAAAGTCAGAACACCTATTAATGCTGTAGCAGTCTGAATTGTGTAACACAAGCAAATACAGAGTGGAGAGGAGGACCCAAATGTAATCTCACAGATAGACTGAGTGAAACAAACAAGCCGTTTATTTAGGCTGATGACCAAAATACAAAAAAGGTGAAACACAAAATAGAAAAAGGGAACTGAAAACCTGTACTTACAGAAATTTGAGAATAAACACTATGGAAAGAGAGCACTAGAGCTGGAGAAAGTGAACTGACAAAGGACAAAGCGAAAGATAGCAGACTTACCAAAATAAAACAGGAAGTGAGATAAGTGAAGGGGGAAAACAGTCACATGAAAAGACTAAGTACACGGGGCTTGAGACAAAGGGAGGAATGAAACTAAGGCAGCTGCTAAGAGGATGACTACATTGATTAAGAGGGACAAATACAAGAGTCAACATAAACACTAGGCAAGCCAGGAATCTATAATACTTAAATAAACTAAACTGGAAAACAGACGCAGGACCATGTCATTGCAGTCAGTTTCTGATTTTATGCTTGTTTGCACTGCACACTGTTTCAACATGCAGGTCTAAAAATCGGGGGGAGAATAAAATAATTTAGCAGAAAGCAGGGACATGCAAACTGACTCTGACTGAAACCTAAAACTATATTTTAAAAAAAAAGACAAATAATTTCCAGAGAAATAATGAAACTCTGAACCGCTTCCTAAGGATTCAAAACCACACACCCATAGAGACATAACCAAACACAGAATATTTAATAATAAACATGAATTCAAAGTTGAAAAACTGTTTCAGTCATGGATGATATTTCTGTTGTTTTTAAAAAGAAAATAAAAGTTGGGGGTTTTTTTGTAATTATGAGTTGATGATGACTATTTTATTATATAATATAGAGCATATAAGATAACTTCATAAAAGTGAATGTGTCATACACTTCCTGAAATCTTGCTGTAAAAATACGGAAGAAAGGAAAAAGAGAAGCTTGAAGATTAAAAGTCAGCAGAGATCACTGTGGATAGAAGAGTGAAGAAGAAATAGGCAAAAGAGGTAAAAAAACAAAAACAAAAACCATTCATTTAATGTTTTTTTCACAATATCTTTAAAACACTAAATGAAAAACAATATTGTATAAAAGTGTTGACTGTGCTGGTCAAAAATGTGTTAGTTTGAGAATCCACTGGTCACAGTTCTCCAATTCATTAAATCATACAGATGATCTAAAGTTAGATAGTGACAGTTTTTTATTGTATTAGTGCTCTTGTTGAGCTGTAAAAAATATTTTTGCTTTAGTCATTTATCTTTTGAGAGCAGATCTTTGTTTACGAGAAAAACTTTAGGGTAATGATGTAGGCATACATAACTACGGAATAACCAAGCATGCGACATCCTGTATTGCCATGTGTGATGTAAAATGTTGAATTCCCTTAATCTCTCTTTACTTCATTTGCTCCAGTAAAGCTTCTCTCTGGAGGGAGAGACTGAACGTGCCGAGAATTAAATCAGGATGTTTGTTCTGATATGGGCAACTTTCCTTTTGTGTGTGAGAGTCAGCAATGCTGAAACAGGTTTGATTCTTCTTCTTTATAATCTTGAAATTCTGCTTTATCATTGCTTTGTTTTATACGGTTATGTGTGTGTGTGTGTGTGTGTGTGTGTGTGTGTGTGTGTGTGTGTGTGTGCGTGTGTGTGCGTGTGTGTGTGTGTGTGTGTGTGTGCGTGTGTGTGCGTGTGTGTGTGCGTGCATACTGAAAGTGTTTTTTGAAATGCATTCAGATTATAAGTATTCATTCTTGAAGTAGAATTCATCATAAATTAATTCAACTATTCAGATGAACCAAATATTCTTTTCCTCTTTTTTTACCTCCTTTGTATTAACAGGCAGATCACAACAATGTAGTGGAGAATACTGCATCACACTTAGTGAGAGACTAACAGCAGAGGCTGGACTCTGTGTTGTGATCCCGTGTTCTTTCACTACTGGTTCTGGATTTACACCCAAACATATAGTTTGGTACAAATGTAGACCATATTCAAGATGTGAATATGATGATGAAATAATATTTCACAGCAAAAACAATATCCACATTCAGAATGGCTTTGAAGGACGTGTGTCACTCTTAGAGCCTGATATAAGACAGAAGAACTGCAGCATCATCATTAATGATCTCAAAGAGTCGGATTCTGGATCGTATCGGATCAGAGTTAATGGTGAACGGAATTGGAGAGAAGATGGATTTGCATCCATTCAAAGGACAACTGTCTCAGTTGAAGGTGTTTTTTTTTTTTTTTTTTGCTACTTCATTTAATTAATTTTTGTCTCAAGTATGAAATGATTTTGCACATTTATTTACCCCTGTGTGCTGTTAGAACAAAATACAAAGCTTTATGTTCCACATCTACCTGTTTAACATAATTTCCTATTATTTAAGCCAAAATATAAGTAGTTGATGAACTTCAGGCAGTTAACCAGATTATGCTAATGTTCTGTGTTTCCACTAGGTCTTAGTCAGAAACCCAGAGTTAAGATTCCCACACTGACAGAGGGACAGCAGGCCACACTGACCTGTGTTGCTCCTGGTCTCTGCTCTGGATCTGTTCCTGAAATAACCTGGACATGGAGAGGAGCAGGAGGGACTGAATCTTACATTACAGGAAACAGCACTGATTTCAGGACTAAAAGTCTAACTGCTTTCACACAAAGACACATTTCAACTCTGACTTTCAACTCCTCTGCTGAACACCACAACACCAATGTCACCTGTAAAATCCGCTTCACTGGGGAAAAAACTACGGAGGGGGATTCGACTTTAAAAGTACACTGTGAGTATTTTTACTATTTAATGTTGCATGATGAAATCCTTTGAAAGCAGTGTGCACTCTTAGTCAGATGGTCTTACAGGAAAGTGAAAAAGAGAAGTTTTATTAATATGTTATTTGTATTTTTGTGTAACAGATGTGAAGGAAGTTAATGTCACTGGGGACACAAATGTGAAGGAGGGTGAAACTCTGAATCTGACCTGCAGTGTTGAAAGTTTTCCTCCATCTCCTATTATGTGGTCTAAACCTGGTTCTGATATAACCCTGCACAATGACACTGGATCAGCCACACTCTCCATAATTAATGCTACAACTGAACATTCTGGACAGTACGTCTGTACAGCAAAACATATGAACAATACCCTGCAGGAAAACATCAATATAACAGTAATATGTAAGTAAACAAATTTGTGCTTTTTTCAGTCAGGTAAGCAGCAACGCTGACATCCGCTAATGGTGGATGGTTTTGTCCATCCTAACACTTAACTGATCTTGCACATTAATAAAGTACAAATAATTAGTAAAACTGGCTAATATTTCTGAAGCCAACTAGCAAGGGCAACATTCATTTATAGAGTTGACAAATAGACATTTGTAACCTAGCTAAGCGTCTGTGTACCTACCTCTCAGATGTTTGGTTAACATGGAGCCAAACATTCTGATCAACTTACTGCATGTGTCAGGCTTTCAGGTTTTATTTTAATTTCACACCAGGCTGTTTTCTTTTTTTTCTTTTCTTTTCTTTGTATATATATATACACTAAGTATTTGAGATATTTTTCCTTCTTAATAAACCGAATGTGTGTCACAGATAAAAGGAAACTTTAGATCACTGGGAATATAAGTGTTAATGAGGGCAAAACAGTATCTCAGCTACACTTGTGATCCAGAATGTGACAGTAGATAGTACCAATGTTGAATGTGAAGTTAATACTTTCACTAAAATTATATCTTACCTTGTTTATGATGTTGTTTATATTTCTGATCATGTGTTTTCAGAGTTTTCAAAGATCCAAACTGTGCAAATCAAAGGAAACATTTGCATTAAACAAAATATCTCAACAACATTCTGCACACTACGCATCAGTCAGCGTGACAGAGATATCTACAGTAGCTACACAACAGTATAAATTTAGAGCATAGGTTGGCAACCTGCAGGGAGATGTTTAGCCTCTCAGCTGTGGCTCCAGGAAACATATTTTTATTATATATATCTGTGTGTGCGTGTGCTCTCTTCTGTCTTACAGCTGCTTGTGTGAAACATTGTGGTTCTTGCAGTACAGTTCTTCCCTGGATTGTTGCTGGTGTATCTCTCACTTTGAATACCTTCTGCATAATCTACATATGGTTCCTTTGGTATGTTTCTCCACATGTATTTTTATGGGGTTTTTTGACTCTTTGAATGCAGTCAAGACTTTTAGACAATAATGAGCTTCTGTTTCTTCTTATCAAAGGAATGCAAGAAAAAAGGTGAACCTACCTCAGGAGGACAGAACCTACATGTCACTGCAAAAAGCGGATGCATCTCCAGATTATGATGTTATTGCACAACATATAAACTGAAAAGTCAGGCATCAGATTTCCAGTCACAAGTTTCAGAAAGCTGTGCTGTTGTAATGGCAGTCTGTTATTATTTTGTTAATTATTTTTTACACTGCATTGTAGGGAATGTTTTATATGTAATAAACTACACTTTTTGTTTCAATTTATACATAAAGTCCATTAAAATTGTTCACAACGGAGTCTGAAAGGCAGAAAAACAGAAGACCACTAAGATTCATAGCACACAAAATGGATGCTGATTGGCTCAGAGAAGGCCGGCATGATAACGCAATGATTTCAGCACTGAGTTTGACAGCATGGCAAAGTAGCAATTATGAAGAGAAAAGACTAGCAGCCAAACATCCAGGATGTCAGGCAGAGGAATAATTACAGAGATGAATATATCACCTAGAAAATGACACAAAAAAGTTTACTACTCTACCTTAAACTTTTCCTAAGAAATCATCCACAGGTACAAATTAGAGGCAACAATCTTTTTAAATCAGGGGTCTCAAACTTGAGCTGTGGGCCACTGCTGGCACTCATTGGATGGCCACTTTAGTGTTCAAGTAATACAAAAAAAACCCCAAACAAACAAGAAAACACCCGCCAAGCTTTTCGAAAATGTGGTGTTTTATTTGCTTTTCTAAATTTTTTTAATAGTTTTATTTAAAAAGCAAAAATAGTTTTTTGCTTTTTAAATAACTTATTTTAACATTGCACTCAACAACCAACAAATCCTTCCCCCAAAAAATGTAACTTCATGGGCCAAATTGCATCATATTTCTTCAGGCCAAGTAAAGGTGATGTGGGCCACAAGTGGCCCCCGCTCCGCACGTTTGAGACCCCTGGTTTACATGGACTAATCACAGAGCATGCCTGTTTTATGATTATGCTATGCTGCATACACAGTTTGTTATTAATATCAAGGGAAAACAGTCATTACACATTAAATAAATCTCTTTGGACTATGTGGCCAGTATGTTAAAGTGGAGCTAAAAGCAGACTCAGAGGAGAGAATAATAAAGATTTTAGTGAAGGTAGCTGGGTGAGCATCTGGCTGAATAGCAGGGTGTGTAAAGGAAAGGTTCCGACCTTATATTTCCAGTGATCCAGAGGAGAGCAGGGGCATAGGCATGTGAGAGCGGTGAGTTTGCGGGCTGACTTGGTGAGTTTTGACAGCAGCGACCAGCATCTTGGTGATTGTACTGCAGGTGAGTTGAATCAGAGTCTTTGGCAAGAGAACTGAGGCACAAAGAGACGAAGGTAAGCACGAGGCAAAAAACATGAACAACAAGTAGCATGAAAGCCTGGTTACCACCGTGAGGTAGCTGACAAACTGGGAGAGTGAAGGCTGAGCTTGTCTTAAATGTCATTCTGCTGATTGCCATTGATGGATCACTGGCTGCAGAAGACCACTGAGAAAGGCTGCAGCAACTGCTGCGACCCCACTCCAGTTCTGCCGGAGGTTTCTTCCTGTTAAAAGGAAGTTTTTCCTTCCCACTGTTGCCAAAGTGCTTGCTCATAGGGGGTCAGATGATTGTTTGTTTTTTTTCTCTGTATGTATTATTGTAGGGGCTACTATACAATATAAAGCGCCTTGAGGCGACTGTTGTTGGGATTTGGCGCTGTATAAATAAAATTGAATTGAACTGAATTGAATTGGTGGGAGAAGCAGGTGAGAAAATAGGGCTACACCCTCATAGGTGGGCACAGGAAAACACAGTGCCCAAGTCAAAAAGACACCAGACACTCAGTTTTCTCTTGTTCCTTCCTTACCATTGCTAACTAACATATTAAATGTATTGCCAAGCAAACACTTGCAAATTAATGTCAGAGTTTCACCTCTGATACTGCTGGATAAACAGAAACTCACTCAGGAACGAGGTCACACAGAGCTCTGGTTTACACTCGCCGCGAGGGAAGCAGTTGTCTCCAGCCCACTTCAACTTGCTTCCCCCTGCAGGTTGCTGTTATTGTTTAAACACAGGAATATTCATAAAGCTTGTTGCTGTGTTAGCTAAGACAAATTACTATATATGTTTACAAAGTGTGCTGTGCAAGCGTGGTTATACGATGTGAGTGGTTATACGATGTGAGTGCAACCCCCCAGGATGTTGTTGTTATCTTGTCCTGCCAGGTGGTCGTGCACATACTCATATGCGTGGGTTACATAGGGAGCAAACAAAAGCATTCTAGCTTTTTAAATGGCAACCTACAACACATTAACCCTAACATTTATAGTCTTCTATTCTTACTACAGCTTATCATTTGTCAGTGCTTCTCTTTACATTTCTGTCCTCATAATTGTGCTTATTTTTATTTATGTTGTGTTTGTCTCGGAAGTTTGTATGTTTATTACATATAACTGATGTGTAATTTCTTTTTAACACCCTTTAAATTGAAAAGCTAGATTAAAAATGAGCACATAGAAAGTATATTGTTACAGCTGTTTTTATGTTTAATGGGGTTTTTGCACATTTGTCGACCTCTGTGGGCAGCTAGAAAAATTGCATTTCTTTACAATGTTGTGAAACCTGTTGAACTTTACAGCTTTTTTGGACAAGTGTCAGGCAGTTATGTGCTATTCCTTAAGATATGTGCAAAAACAGACTCGCAGACTCTCACATTTAGAAGGGGTTTCTTCAGGGGGCGTATGTGATGTTTGATTTGGCAGATTTTTACACCAGATACCCTTTCTGACACAACCCTAAAGGGATTTGTGTTTTCTCTTTCAAAGCAAACACTGCTCCTGAACAACATGCTTGTAGTACGGGCTATTCTTTGTAAAAAAAAAAAAAAAAAAAATCTGTGTTATTCAAACACATCAAAACCATCAGATTCATGTGGTCACAGAGCAAGGTCATGATAAAAAAAAATAATGCTGATGGAAAATCAGAAATGGAAACAGTAAACAGGGACTAGATTACAGTTGCAGTATTTTCATGTTGTCCTACAATAAAGTGTTTTTATATATGTGACAATCACCATGTTATGCATGTAACCTATTGTATAAGATAAGATTGTGCCACTTGCTGTGTAAGATACAATAATTAGGATTAATGTGCGATGTTTGACCGTGTCATGACCTATTGTGATAAGAAAAAGCCAAAGGGTCCTGACTGGCCTCTGGCCAGGACCTTGGCTGCTACCTGACCCTGCAGCTGTGTTTGGCTGGAGGACGGGTGGGAAAGTTACCCAGCAGCAGGGGGCGGGGATACTGGTACCTATATATAAGGACACCCTTTCTTCCTGCTGCTTCTTTCTGTCCATCTCTGTGTTGCTCTGCTGTCTGTGCTTAAGGCTGTACACCCCAGGGTTTTGCTTTGCTTGCTTTCTGCTATGTAATTCTCTTGCTAAATGTCTGTATGTATTTTTCCTGCTGTTCATGTGATTCAATGTATTAAACTCTGTTTCTTGAATTCTACTTTTTTCCAGATCATCTTTTTGAGTGCTTGATTTTAATTGGATCTAAAAAAAAGTTGGATCTCCACATCGTTGGTGGGATAAGGTTATCAGGATAGCTTCAAAATTTGCGACCACAGCTTTTCTGATTAGGTAGAGGATCAATAGGGTGCCCATAAAACAGGGGGACACTCCCATAGGATTTAAAATCTTGGACTCTCCACCATTTGGTCTTAGAGCTGAAAAAGCTTCTCGGATGAGAGGTGAAACGTCTTCAGAAACCTAAAGAAGTCCAGACGCCTTTCTTTCCAAACTCCTTAGAGAATGCCCTGGATGACTGAGAGCCTTCACAGACAAAATAAACAGAAGGCAAATCAAAAGAAAACATAAACCCAAAACCATTAAAATAGTTATTGTTATATAAGTATTGAAGACATAAACAATCGCACTGGCAACCAAACCAACGAAACCAAAATCTAAGGAACATAACCAAACTGAGAGTATTTCATGAATTTAACATTCAAAAATACTTCTGTCATGGTCTCCGAGACTCTCACATATCCTGCCTTTTTCTCTCTCTTGTTTTTTTCAGTTTTTCTCTTGCACCTGTTTTTGTGGGCATTGTGTTTGTATTCATTGTATCTAACAAACCTGAAAATAAACCTACTTAACTTTTCCCAGTGATCAGCAACAACTTATCTTTATAAAGTTTCAGTCATTTTTGTTGTTTTTACAAAGGTTTGTTTTTTTTCAGTACTTGATGAGTATTTTATTTGAGCATATATAGTGTGATATAAAATAATAACTTCATAAAAATGGGTCTGCCCTAATTCAGTTTGAACATGTACTCACAGTTCCTGAAATCCTGTTGTAAAAAGAAGGAAGAAAGAAAAAAGAGAAGTGAGGAAGAGAAACTTTAAGGATAAAGGTCAGCTGAGACCATGGTGGAGAGAAGAGTGGTGAAAGACCACACAAAAGAGGTAAAAAAACAAACATTTAATGCTTTTTGTGGAAAATATATTTTAAAACACTAAATGAACAGCAGGATTATATAAACGTGTGAACTGTGTGAACTGGTCAAAAAACTTGATAGATGGAAGCCACTTTTTGAATTCATTAAATGATACAGATGACCTAAAGTTACATGGAATATGACAGAGAATATGTAGTAGTAACAGTTTGTGTGTGTTTACCATAAAAACTTTAGGGTAATGGTGTTGGCACAGTCGGTAAAATGAGTACATAACTATGGAATAACCAAGCACGCAACATCCTGTATTGCGATGTGTGATGTAAAATGTTGCATTTCCTTTGTTCTAATCTCTCTTTACTTCATTTGCTGCAATAAAGTTTGTCTCTGGAGGGAGAGACTGAACGTGCTGATAATCAAGTCAGGATGTTTGTTCTGATCTGGGCAACTTTCCTTTTGTGTGTGTGTGCTGAAACAGGTTTGATTCTTCTTCTTTATATTCTTCTAATTCTGCTTTATTAATGTTTTGTTTTATGCGGTTATGTGTGCGTGTGTGTTTGTGTGTGTGTGTGTGTGTGTGTGTGTGTGTGTGTGTGTGTGTGTGGATTAAAAGTGTTTTTTTGACATGCAATCAGATTATAAGTATAAATTCATGTAACAGAATTTAGAGAGCACATAAATTAATAAGATCACTGTCACCTGTTGACTTGTGCATTATACAACTATTCAGATGAACCAAATATTCTTTGCCTCTTTTTTTATCTCCTCCTTTGTATTAACAGGCACATCACAACAATGTGTTGGACAATACTGCATCACACTTAGTGAGAGACTAACAGCAGAGGCTGGACTCTGTGTTGTGATCCCGTGTTCTTTCACTACTGGTTTTGGATTTACACCCAAACATATAGTTTGGTACAAATGTATATATTCAAGATGTGACTATGATGATGAAATAATATTTCACAGCAAAAACAATATCCACGTTCGGTATGGCTTTGAAGGACGTGTGTCACTCTTAGAGCCTGATATAAGACAGAACAACTGCAGCATCATCATTAATGATCTCAAAGAGTCGGATTCTGGATCGTATCGGATCAGAGTTAATGGTGAACTGAATTGGAGAGAAAATGGATTTGCATCTATTCAAAGGACAACTGTCTTAGTTGAAGGTACAAAAAACTGCATCAAAAAAGGATGTTGAGAATAAATCTTGGTTTTTGTGTTACTTTATTTATTATTTTTTTGTCTCAAGTATGAAGTTATTTTGCACATTTATTTACCCCTGTGTGCTGTTAGAACGAAATACAAAGCTTTATGTTCCACATGCACATGTTTAACATAATTTCCTATAATTTAAGCCAAAATATAAGTAGTTGATGAACTTCAGGCAGTTAACCAGATTATGCTAATGTTCTGTGTTTCCACTAGGTCTTAGTCAGAAACCCAGAGTTAAGATTCCCACACTGACAGAGGGACAGCAGGCCACACTGACCTGTGTTGCTCCTGGTCTCTGCTCTGGATCTGTTCCTGAAATCACCTGGACATGGAGAGGAGCAGGAGGGACTGAATCTTACATTACAGGAAACAGCACTGATTTCAGGACTAAAAATCTAACTGCTTTCACACAAAGACACATTTCAACTCTGACTTTCAACTCCTCTGCTGAACACCACAACACCAATGTCACCTGTAAAATCCGCTTCACTGGGAAAAAAACTACAGAGGGGGATTCAACTTTAAAAGTAAACTGTGAGTATTTTTACTATTTAATGTTGCATGCTGAAATCTTTTGAAAGCAGTGTGCTCTCTTAGTCAACTGGTCTTGCAGGAAAGAGAAAAAGAGAAGCTTCATTATTGTGTAATTTGTATTTTTGTGTAACAGATGTGAAGGAAGTTAACGTCACTGGGGGCACAAATGTGAAGGAGGGTGAAACTCTGAATCTGACCTGCAGTGTTGAAAGTTTTCCTCCATCTCCTATTATGTGGTCTAAACCTGGTTCTGATATAACCCTGCACAATGACACTGGATCAGCCACACTCTCCATAATTAATGCTACAACTGAACATTCTGGACAGTACGTCTGTACAGCAAAACATATGAACAATACCCTGCAGGAAAACATCAATATAACAGTAATATGTAAGTAAACAAATTTGTGCTTTTTTCAGTCAGGTAAGCAGCAACGCTGACATCCGCTAATGGTGGATGGTTTTGTCCATCCTAACACTTAACTGATCTTGCACATTAATAAAGTACAAATAATTAGTAAAACTGGCTAATATTTCTGAAGCCAACTAGCAAGGGCAACATTCATTTATAGAGTTGACAAATAGACATTTGTAACCTAGCTAAGCGTCTGTGTACCTACCTCTCAGATGTTTGGTTAACATGGAGCCAAACATTCTGATCAACTTACTGCATGTGTCAGGCTTTCAGGTTTTATTTTAATTTCACACCAGGCTGTTTTCTTTTTTTTCTTTTCTTTTCTTTGTATATATATACACTAAGTATTTGAGATATTTTTCCTTCTTAATAAACCGAATGTGTGTCACAGATAAAAGGAAACTTTAGATCACTGGGAATATAAGTGTTAATGAGGGCAAAACAGTATCTCAGCTACACTTGTGATCCAGAATGTGACAGTAGATAGTACCAATGTTGAATGTGAAGTTAATACTTTCACTAAAATTATATCTTACCTTGTTTATGATGTTGTTTATATTTCTGATCATGTGTTTTCAGAGTTTTCAAAGATCCAAACTGTGCAAATCAAAGGAAACATTTGCATTAAACAAAATATCTCAACAACATTCTGCACACTACGCATCAGTCAGCGTGACAGAGATATCTACAGTAGCTACACAACAGTATAAATTTAGAGCATAGGTTGGCAACCTGCAGGGAGATGTTTAGCCTCTCAGCTGTGGCTCCAGGAAACATATTTTTATTATATATATCTGTGTGTGCGTGTGCTCTCTTCTGTCTTACAGCTGCTTGTGTGAAACATTGTGGTTCTTGCAGTACAGTTCTTCCCTGGATTGTTGCTGGTGTATCTCTCACTTTGAATACCTTCTGCATAATCTACATATGGTTCCTTTGGTATGTTTCTCCACATGTATTTTTATGGGGTTTTTTGACTCTTTGAATGCAGTCAAGACTTTTAGACAATAATGAGCTTCTGTTTCTTCTCATCAAAGGAATTCAAGAAAAAAGGTGAACCTACATCAGGAGGAGAGAACCTACATGTCACTGCAAAAAGCGGATGCATCTCCAGATTATGATGTTATTGCACAACATATAAACTGAAAAGTCAGGCATCAGATTTCCAGTCACAAGTTTCAGAAAGCTGTGCTGTTGTAATGGCAGTCTGTTATTATTTTGTTAATTATTTTTTACGTTGCATTGTAGGGAATGTTTTATATGTAATAAACTACACTTTTTATTTCAATTTATACATAGAGTCCATTCAAATTGTTCACAAAGGAGTCTGAAAGGCAGAACAACAGAAGACCACTAAGATTCATAGCACACAAAATGGATGCTGATTGGCTCAGAGAAGTCCGGCATGATAATGCAATGATTTCAGCACTGAGTTTGACAGCATGGCAAGGTAGCAATTATGAAGAGAAAAGACTAGCAGCCAAACATCCAGGATGTCAGGCAGAGGAATAATTACAGAGATGAATATATCACCTAGAAAATGACACAAAAAAGTTTATTACTCTACCTTAAACTTTTCCTAAGAAATCATCCACAGGTACAAATTAGAGGCAACAATCTTTTTAACTCAGGGGTCTCAAACTTGAGCTGTGGGCCACTGCTGGCACTCATTGGATGGCCACTTTAGTGTTCAAGTAATACAAAAAAAAACCCAAACAAACAAACAAACAAGAAAACACCCGCCAAACTTTTCGAAAATGTGGTGTTTTATTTGCTTTTCTAAATTTTTTTAATAGTTTTATTTAAAAAGCAAAAATAGTTTTTTGCTTTTTAAATAACTTATTTTAACATTGCACTCAACAACCAACAAATCCTTCCCCCAAAAAATGTAACTTCATGGGCCAAATTGCATCATATTTCTTCAGGCCAAGTAAAGGTGATGTGGGCCACAAGTGGCCCCCACTCCGCACGTTTGAGACCCCTGGTTTACATGGACTAATCACAGAGCATGCCTGTTTTATGATTATGCTATGCTGCATACACAGTTTGTTATTAATATCAAGGGAAAACAGTCATTACACAATAAATAAATCTCTTTGGACTATGTGGCCAGTATGTTAAAGTGGAGCTAAAAGCAGACTCAGAGGAGAGAATAATAAAGATTTTAGTGAAGGTAGCTGGGTGAGCATCTGGCTGAATAGCAGGGTGTGTAAAGGAAAGGTTCCGACCTTATATTTCCAGTGATCCAGAGGAGAGCAGGGGCATAGGCATGTGAGAGCGGTGAGTTTGCGGGCTGACTTGGTGAGTTTTGACAGCAGCGACCAGCATCTTGGTGATTGTACTGCAGGTGAGTTGAATCAGAGTCTTTGGCAAGAGAACTGAGGCACAAAGAGACGAAGGTAAGCACGAGGCAAAAAACATGAACAACAAGTAGCATGAAAGCCTGGTTACCACCGTGAGGTAGCTGACAAACTGGGAGAGTGAAGGGCTGAGCTTGTCTTAAATGTCATTCTGCTGATTGCCATTGATGGATCACTGGCTGCAGAAGACCACTGAGAAAGGCTGCAGCAACTGCTGCGACCCCACTCCAGTTCTGCCGGAGGTTTCTTCCTGTTAAAAGGAAGTTTTTCCTTCCCACTGTTGCCAAAGTGCTTGCTCATAGGGGGTCAGATGATTGTTTGTTTTTTTTTCTCTGTATGTATTATTGTAGGGGCTACTATACAATATAAAGCGCCTTGAGGCGACTGTTGTTGGGATTTGGCGCTGTATAAATAAAACTGAATTGAACTGAATTGAATTGGTGGGAGAAGCAGGTGAGAAAATAGGGCTACACCCTCATAGGTGGGCACAGGAAAACACAGTGCCCAAGTCAAAAAACACCAGACACTCAGTTTTCTCTTGTTCCTTCCTTACCATTGCTAACTAACATATTAAATGTATTGCCAAGCAAACACTTGCAAATTAATGTCAGAGTTTCACCTCTGATACTGCTGGATAAACAGAAACTCACTCAGGAACGAGGTCACACAGAGCTCTGGTTTACACTCGCCGCGAGGGAAGCAGTTGTCTCCAGCCCACTTCAACTTGCTTCCCCCTGCAGGTTGCTGTTATTGTTTAAACACAGGAATATTCATAAAGCTTGTTGCTGTGTTAGCTAAGACAAATTACTATATATGTTTACAAAGTGTGCTGTGCAAGCGTGGTTATACGATGTGAGTGGTTATACGATGTGAGTGCAACCCCCCCAGGATGTTGTTGTTATCTTGTCCTGCCAGGTGGTCGTGCACATACTCATATGCGTGGGTTACATAGGGAGCAAACAAAAGCATTCTAGCTTTTTAAATGGCAACCTACAACACATTAACCCTAACATTTATAGTCTTCTATTCTTACTACAGCTTATCATTTGTCAGTGCTTCTCTTTACATTTCTGTCCTCATAATTGTGCTTATTTTTATTTATGTTGTGTTTGTCTCGGAAGTTTGTATGTTTATTACATATAACTGATGTGTAATTTCTTTTTAACACCCTTTAAATTGAAAAGCTAGATTAAAAATGAGCACATAGAAAGTATATTGTTACAGCTGTTTTTATGTTTAATGGGGTTTTTGCACATTTGTCGACCTCTGTGGGCAGCTAGAAAAATTGCATTTCTTTACAATGTTGTGAAACCTGTTGAACTTTACAGCTTTTTTGGACAAGTGTCAGGCAGTTATGTGCTATTCCTTAAGATATGTGCAAAAACAGACTCGCAGACTCTCACATTTAGAAGGGGTTTCTTCAGGGGGCGTATGTGATGTTTGATTTGGCAGATTTTTACACCAGATACCCTTTCTGACACAACCCTAAAGGGATTTGTGTTTTCTCTTTCAAAGCAAACACTGCTCCTGAACAACATGCTTGTAGTACGGGCTATTCTTTTGTAAAAAAAAAAAAAAATCTGTGTTATTCAAACACATCAAAACCATCAGATTCATGTGGTCACAGAGCAAGGTCATGATAAAAAAAAATAATGCTGATGGAAAATCAGAAATGGAAACAGTAAACAGGGACTAGATTACAGTTGCAGTATTTTCATGTTGTCCTACAATAAAGTGTTTTTATATATGTGACAATCACCATGTTATGCATGTAACCTATTGTATAAGATAAGATTGTGCCACTTGCTGTGTAAGATACAATAATTAGGATTAATGTGCGATGTTTGACCGTGTCATGACCTATTGTGATAAGAAAAAGCCAAAGGGTCCTGACTGGCCTCTGGCCAGGACCTTGGCTGCTACCTGACCCTGCAGCTGTGTTTGGCTGGAGGACGGGTGGGAAAGTTACCCAGCAGCAGGGGCGGGGATACTGGTACCTATATATAAGGACACCCTTTCTTCCTGCTGCTTCTTTCTGTCCATCTCTGTGTTGCTCTGCTGTCTGTGCTTAAGGCTGTACACCCCAGGGTTTTGCTTTGCTTGCTTTCTGCTATGTAATTCTCTTGCTAAATGTCTGTATGTATTTTTCCTGCTGTTCATGTGATTCAATGTATTAAACTCTGTTTCTTGAATTCTACTTTTTTCCAGATCATCTTTTTGAGTGCTTGATTTTAATTGGATCTAAAAAAAAGTTGGATCTCCACATCGTTGGTGAGATAAGGTTATCAGGATAGCTTCAAAATTTGCGACCACAGCTTTTCTGATTAGGTAGAGGATCAATAGGGTGCCCATAAAACAGGGGGACACTCCCATAGGATTTAAAATCTTGGACTCTCCACCATTTGGTCTTAGAGCTGAAAAAGCTTCTCGGATGAGAGGTGAAACGTCTTCAGAAACCTAAAGAAGTCCAGACGCCTTTCTTTCCAAACTCCTTAGAGAATGCCCTGGATGACTGAGAGCCTTCACAGACAAAATAAACAGAAGGCAAATCAAAAGAAAACATAAACCCAAAACCATTAAAATAGTTATTGTTATATAAGTATTGAAGACATAAACAATCGCACTGGCAACCAAACCAACGAAACCAAAATCTAAGGAACATAACCAAACTGAGAGTATTTCATGAATTTAACATTCAAAAATACTTCTGTCATGGTCTCCGAGACTCTCACATATCCTGCCTTTTTCTCTCTCTTGTTTTTTTCAGTTTTTCTCTTGCACCTGTTTTTGTGGGCATTGTGTTTGTATTCATTGTATCTAACAAACCTGAAAATAAACCTACTTAACTTTTCCCAGTGATCAGCAACAACTTATCTTTATAAAGTTTCAGTCATTTTTGTTGTTTTTACAAAGGTTTGTTTTTTTTCAGTACTTGATGAGTATTTTATTTGAGCATATATAGTGTGATATAAAATAATAACTTCATAAAAATGGGTCTGCCCTAATTCAGTTTGAACATGTACTCACAGTTCCTGAAATCCTGTTGTAAAAAGAAGGAAGAAAGAAAAAAGAGAAGTGAGGAAGAGAAACTTTAAGGATAAAGGTCAGCTGAGACCATGGTGGAGAGAAGAGTGGTGAAAGACCACACAAAAGAGGTAAAAAAACAAACATTTAATGCTTTTTGTGGAAAATATATTTTAAAACACTAAATGAACAGCAGGATTATATAAACGTGTGAACTGTGTGAACTGGTCAAAAAACTTGATAGATGGAAGCCACTTTTTGAATTCATTAAATGATACAGATGACCTAAAGTTACATGGAATATGACAGAGAATATGTAGTAGTAACAGTTTGTGTGTGTTTACCATAAAAACTTTAGGGTAATGGTGTTGGCACAGTCGGTAAAATGAGTACATAACTATGGAATAACCAAGCACGCAACATCCTGTATTGCGATGTGTGATGTAAAATGTTGCATTTCCTTTGTTCTAATCTCTCTTTACTTCATTTGCTGCAATAAAGTTTGTCTCTGGAGGGAGAGACTGAACGTGCTGATAATCAAGTCAGGATGTTTGTTCTGATCTGGGCAACTTTCCTTTTGTGTGTGTGTGCTGAAACAGGTTTGATTCTTCTTCTTTATATTCTTCTAATTCTGCTTTATTAATGTTTTGTTTTATGCGGTTATGTGTGCGTGTGTGTTTGTGTGTGTGTGTGTGTGTGTGTGTGTGTGTGTGTGTGTGTGTGGATTAAAAGTGTTTTTTTGACATGCAATCAGATTATAAGTATAAATTCATGTAACAGAATTTAGAGATCACATAAATTAATAAGATCACTGTCACCTGTTGACTTGTGCATTATACAACTATTCAGATGAACCAAATATTCTTTGCCTCTTTTTTTATCTCCTCCTTTGTATTAACAGGCACATCACAACAATGTGTTGGACAATACTGCATCACACTTAGTGAGAGACTAACAGCAGAGGCTGGACTCTGTGTTGTGATCCCGTGTTCTTTCACTACTGGTTTTGGATTTACACCCAAACATATAGTTTGGTACAAATGTATATATTCAAGATGTGACTATGATGATGAAATAATATTTCACAGCAAAAACAATATCCACGTTCAGAATGGCTTTGAAGGACGTGTGTCACTCTTAGAGCCTGATATAAGACAGAACAACTGCAGCATCATCATTAATGATCTCAAAGAGTCGGATTCTGGATCGTATCGGATCAGAGTTAATGGTGAACGGAATTGGAGAGAAAATGGATTTGCATCTATTCAAAGGACAACTGTCTTAGTTGAAGGTACAAAAAACTGCATCAAAAAAGGATGTTGAGAATAAATCTTGGTTTTTGTGTTACTTTATTTATTATTTTTTTGTCTCAAGTATGAAGTTATTTTGCACATTTATTTACCCCTGTGTGCTGTTAGAACGAAATACAAAGCTTTATGTTCCACATGCACATGTTTAACATAATTTCCTATAATTTAAGCCAAAATATAAGTAGTTGATGAACTTCAGGCAGTTAACCAGATTATGCTAATGTTCTGTGTTTCCACTAGGTCTTAGTCAGAAACCCAGAGTTAAGATTCCCACACTGACAGAGGGACAGCAGGCCACACTGACCTGTGTTGCTCCTGGTCTCTGCTCTGGATCTGTTCCTGAAATCACCTGGACATGGAGAGGAGCAGGAGGGACTGAATCTTACATTACAGGAAACAGCACTGCTTTCAGGACTAAAAATCTAACTGCTTTCACACAAAGACACATTTCAACTCTGACTTTCAACTCCTCTGCTGAACACCACAACACCAATGTCACCTGTAAAATCCGCTTCACTGGGAAAAAAACTACAGAGGGGGATTCAACTTTAAAAGTAAACTGTGAGTATTTTTACTATTTAATGTTGCATGCTGAAATCTTTTGAAAGCAGTGTGCTCTCTTAGTCAACTGGTCTTGCAGGAAAGAGAAAAAGAGAAGCTTCATTATTGTGTAATTTGTATTTTTGTGTAACAGATGTGAAGGAAGTTAACGTCAGTGGGGGCACAAATGTGAAGGAGGGTGAAACTCTGACTCTGACCTGCAGTGTTGAAAGTTTTCCTCCATCTCTGATTATGTGGTCTAAACTTGGTTCTGATATAACCCTGCACAATGACACTGGATCAGCCACACTCTCCATAATTAATGCTACAACTGGACATTCTGGACAGTACATCTGTACAGCAAAACATATGAACAATACCCTGCAGGAAAATATCAATATAACAGTAATATGTAAGTAAACAACTTTGTGCTTTTAAACAGAGCTTTTTTTTCACTCAGGTATCTGAAAATATGAGTTCAGAGAAATTAAACAACTGTATTCAGACACTTTTAAATATGAAGCTGCCTCACATCTATGTATTAAAGAGCCATTGGAAACCATTTCTTATATTTTAAAATAACAGGCACATTGTGCTTTGGATATAATGCTTGGCATTGTTGTCATGAGCTTCCAGCATCTATCTTAATGTCTTTCTTCATTGCTCATAACTTCCTGTCACAGACAGCAACACTGACATCTGCTAATGGTGGATAGTTTTGTCTGTCCTAACACTTAACTGACCGTGCACATTAATAGAGTACAAATAATTAGTAAAACTGGCTAATATTTCTGAAGCCAACTAGCAAGGGCAACAACATTTATTATAGAGTCGACAAACAGAGATTTGTCACCTCGCCAACCGTCTGTGTACCTACATCCCAGATGTTTGGTTGGAGCCAAATGTTCCGATCAACTCATTGTATGTGTCAGGGTTTCAGGTTTTCTTTTCTTTTTTTAAAAAAAAACCTATGATAATTTTTACCTCCTTAATAAACCAAATCTGTGCCACAGAAAAAAGGAAACTCGAGATCACTGAGAATATAACTGTTAATGAGGGAATCACAGACCTTTACAATGAAAATTACACTGACCTGCACAACACTGCATCAGCTACACTTGTCATCCAGAATGTGATAAGAATATTGTGGACTGTACATTTGTACATCTGAATAGCAAAACATTTGAAGACAAATTTGTATTTACCTGTTTGAATGGTTTTATGATGGTGGTTAGGATTACCATGGGGAACAACTAAACTATGTATTACTTTTTCCCTATTTATTTCAATTTGTTTCTTCCTTCTAAAAAAAACTACTGTAATGTGCCCCACAGATATAAGGACACCTCAAATCATTGGGAATACAATCATAAAGGAGGGAGATGTTCTGAATCTGACCTGCAGTGTTGAAAGTTTCCCTCCATCTCTGATTATGTGGTCTAAACTTGGTTCTGATATAACCCTGCACAATGACACTGGATCAGCCACACTCTCCATAATTAATGCTACAACTGGACATTCTGGACAGTACATCTGTACGGCAAAACATATGAACAATACCCTGCAAGAAAACATCAACATAACAGTGATGTGTGAGTAAGCAATTTTATCCTTTAGACAGAGCTTTTATCCAGTCAGGTAAATAAAAATATCAGTTTAAAGAAATTAAACAACTGTATTCAGACACTTTTAAATATGCCAAGCTGCCTCAACATCTATGTATTAAATAGCCGTTGGAAACCATTTCTTATTACTTAAAGAATAGTTGAAAGTAGTTGAAAGTAAAGAATACTGAAAGTTGTGGCACATTGTGCTTTGGATATAATGCTTAGCATTGCTGTCATCAGCATCTGCCATCTCCTGTCAAAGACAGCAACGCTGACATTTGCTAATGGTGGATGGCTTTGTCAGTCCTAACACTTAACTGACAGCACAGACCTTTACAATGAAACTGACCTGCACAATGACGCTGGATCAGCTACACTTGTCATCCCAAATATGATAAGAATATACTGGACAGTACATCTATACATCTGTACAGCAAAACATCTGGAGAAAAATTTGACTTTACCTGTTTGAATTGTTTTATGATGGTGGTTACCACGGGGAACAACTAAGCTGTGTATTATTTTTTCCCATTTTATTTCAATTATTTTCTTCATTCTGAAAAAAAAACTACTGTAATGTGCTCCACAGATATAAGGACACCTCAAATCACTGGGAACACAATCATAAAGGAGGGAGATGTTCTGAATCTGACCTGCAGTGTTGAAAGTTTTCCTCCAGCCCTTATCATGTGGAGAGATCTTAGCTCTAAAGCAAACAACAAACATAGTGGAGCTTACACTAACCTGCATAATGACACTGGCTCAGCTACACTTGTCATCCAGAATGTGACAGCAGAAGATTCTGGACAGTACATCTGCACAGCAACACATCCGGACACAACTGTAACATCATCTGTCAGTGTGATTGTGTCTTGTAAGTAGATAGCACTAGTGTTTAATGTGAAGTTCATATTTACACTTAAAATCATACCTTACATTGTTTATCTTTCTGATCATGTGTTTTCAGGGTTTTCAAAGATACAGAATGGCTCTGGATGTGTGCTTCAGGCAGAGGTTTTGACCTGTGTGTGTATCAGTGAAGGGTTTCCTTTACCTACCATCAAATGGCCGCTCCTAAAGAACCACAAAGAGTACTCTATCAAAACGACTGTGTCAAACCACACAGTCAACAGCACTGTCAGTCTAAATGTAAAAAACTATGGTAACAGCACTGTTGAATGTGTGAGCAACAATGAAAAGGGAGAGGCAAAAAAAAATCTCATGATTCAAAGTGTGTCCAATACAGTGGGTATGTATTTTCATTTTCATAAGTGAGACCTTTGCATTTCTAAAATCATTAGAAAATTGACTGTATATAATTGAAAGCATCTGTTTCATGTTGTTCCATTTGAGTACAGCTCACTCACCAGTTTTGATCCTGGGATATCTGGAAATCATCATTGCCTTTTTGATTGGAGTAGTTCTTTCTGCAGTTGTTTGCTGTTTGATTAAAAAATGTTCAAGGTACGACACTTATTTTTTTATATTTTCAGTTTTTTTAAATAGATGTATTTACACTTGACTTTAATAATGTAAAACCCTTTTATTCAGAAAAAAAACAAAGAATTCTGGAAATTTGGATGAGACTTTGGAGATGGTAACAAGTCAGGACGATCCACAGGTATTTATGTTCATTTGGCTTTTTTAAAACATAATCATAAAGTATTTAATTGTGCACAAATTTCCTCAATACTGAAATATACATATTTAGTCTTTTGGTTTTCTATATAGTTTTAACGTACTAAAAGAGCTGCAAGGATAAACAAGTACTGGAGGTAGGTTACTGTGTATTCATGATGCCTTTGAACTACAGTCCAACCTCTATCAGTCTGTTTCATCAGCATTTGCTTAAGGAAAATATATCCAATAAAAGAGGACAGAGAAAAAGAAAACTCATCTTGCTTCAAAGTTTTGCAATTTTAAAGAAACAGGGAGAGGTCAGTCCCAAAATTTAATTGGTTCTTTTCATAAGCCCACCCTTCATTTCTCCACCAAGTTTCATGATACCCAAAAGGGTAAGTTTTGCATAATCCTCCTAAATCACTGAAAACAGATAAATCAACATAATCCCAGTTATTCTGATTAAGATTATTTCATGAAAACACTGTGGACTATAACATAGGAATGGTGAACCACATATAGGTCCATAATTTGTTGGATAAAGACAGAATTTCTGTAGTTTTGCCTCTGTACACAGCCACATCGGATTGCTGCTATTTCAAACACCACGACTTAAACTTAATGGAAAAATGTAAGGAATGTGTAAGCATTGTGAAAAAGTAATTTAAGTTTGAATCCACCTGATTTTCAACCCACAGAAAAAAGAACTGCATGATTGCATGATTTTGACATAGCAGTATTGCAGATTTCCCAGATAGACACAATCTAATGTGCAATACTGGGTTTTTGGAGGCTGGTAACTGACTTGTATCATTTACGTTGTACCTAGCACATATATGATGGTCAAGAAACACAAGACAATCAGTCCGACCCACAAGAAGAAGTTGAAGATCAAGGTGTGGCAGCAGAGAAAGACGTGCCTGAACTCAGCAGTGCTCCGCAAGAAGTGGAGTATGCAGACATTGATTTTTCCCTGTTGAAAAGAAACAGCAAGTCAGAGAGAAAGCAAGAAAGCACAAAGACGGAGTATGCTGAAATTAAGAAAGCAATAAAAGGCAAATGGGAAGATGAAATGGTGACGGGCGAGGAGGAGGAGATGATGACAGAGATGGACTTGAAACAGTCTGAACCAGAAAAGGAGAAAGAGGAAGACGAGCCAGTGTACTCCACTGTGAATGATATAATCGAAAAAATTTGAGCAATGTTTCATTGTGGGTTTCCCTCGGATGAATGTTCTTTGATCTGATGGTTTTGTGTATGAATAATTCCACTTTGAACCATTTTCATCACACTGTGATCACCACACCTCTACATCTTAAAGTAGGGGCTATGCAAAATAAGGACTGGAGCTGGGACATCATTTTCTTAATCCCTCTGCTATTTTGCTGCCATGTTTTTGGTTTAATAACCTTTTCAGGTAACATTTTAAATGTTTTATAATGCAAGGGTAAGTGTGCCTCTTTGAACTGAACACATTTGCCTAACATGTAAAAGGTCCCCAGTCAGGACCAAGAGAAGATAGCAGGCACAAACCAAGCCTCTGGGCATCACAAGCTAGTGTACTCCTAGTTTACATCCCAATCCCCATTAAATAGGAGTGTTATGCCTTAAAAATCATCAGGCATAAAATCTGAGCCAAATCATATCAGGTGTGGCAATACTAACTTACCTAGATTGTATAAGGATAAATACTTGCTTTAAACCTCCATCAGGTGAGCACTTTTTAATGGCCAATATTTTTCTCATTCTGGGAAAATGTTACTCAACAAATTCTTCCCGGGATGCATTTCTCTCTGGATATTCTGTCATAGCTTAATGAGATTAATAATTTTGAGTATGAAACATGTCTACTGTAGGTTAAATGCAAATTTTAGATGTTTGATGTTGGAACAAATTTGTGTTTTCAACAGCGCCCTCACAGAATACTCATTGATAGTTTCAGCATGTAGACCTTGCTTTTTACTTTCTTTGATAGCAAAGTTTCTCCAGGGGAATTTAAGAGTGGTCAGAAGAATATTAGTTAACTTCATAAACTATAAATCAAAAAAGCAGCATTATTCTATGCATGCACACAGGTATGGCACCAATACGTTTTAAACAGTATCTGCTTATTTTTCTGTTTGTTTATATCGCTTTTTTCCCCCCTCTGCACATTTGCTACACTCACCAGCAGAGGGCAGAGTTAACCCTTACAGTTTTTTCTGATTGCTTAAGCACATTTTTTGTAACTATTGGCTATTTTTGCAAAACTCTACACACAAATAAGAAAACCTGTCACCCAATTATCAAAACATTGTAGTTCTCTTGCAAAAGCGAACACAGCTAGATTAACTCTTCACACCTTCGTAAAAATGGTGTTTTCGTATCAAACAGTACACACAAGCCATCATCTACTAAGCACACAATGCGCCACCTGCACACTGATGGTATGAATACAAAACACATCTGGCTTTTGCTTTCTCTGTGTACAGATGTCAATTTGAGGTCACACTTTTGTCATAGTGTCATGTAAACATACAAGGATCCAAACTTCAAGTATTGGTGTTTATTCACACTCATCAAAACCAAGACAAAGTCAGAACACAAAATAGGAATTTCACAAAAAAAGGGAAAAAAAGACAATCAGCCTACATCGTGTCGTCTTTCTGGGTCCGGCCACAAAATTTCGTCCACATCGCATGCGATATCCTCCAGTCCAAGGCACCGGGGAAAATATCTCCTTGAATGCCGTATCCAGGACTGACATGATGCCTGGTCAATATCTCCACATGCCTCCTCCATTGCCTGTAAAAGGGCTACCTGTTGATGAGGATGACGGTTGTACACTTTCCAGCGCCAGGCAGAGAAGAACTCCTCGATGGGTTTTAAGAATGGAGAGTATGGAGGGAGGTTGAGTGCCATGAAGGATGGGTGGTCTGTAAACCAGTTGCGGACCAAAGCAGCCCTATGGAAACTAACATTGTCCCATATGATGATATATCGGGTCTGCTCTGGTCTCTGAACAGTGAGCATGTCATGCAAGGTGTCCAGGAATGCAATATGTGTGCAGTGTTGTATGGGCCTATAGTTGCATGATGGTGAACAACACCATTTTGGCTTATAGCTGCACACATGGTTATGTAACCACCACGTTGTCCTGGGACACTGATGATGGCACGGTGTCCAATAATGTTCCTGCCACGTCTCCTGGTTTTACTGAGGTTAAAACTGGCCTCATCCACAAAAAGTAGCTCATGTCCCATTGTATCTGCTTCTAGTTCCATCACTCTCTGGACAAGACAAAACAAATGCAACACATCAGGCCCATGCACAGCACTACAGTATGCACTTCCAAATTCAGAACCAATGACACTAGCTTACCTGCACATAGTCATATCACAGTTGCTTTACACGTTCTGTTTCTCTCGAAAGGAACTCTGTAAATTTGCTTCATTCTTATTCTGTGGCACGCAAGTACACGACTTAGTGCAGAAATGCTTGCACTGTGTATATTTTCAAAGATGGTGTCATTATCAATTATGCGCTGCTGTATTTCGCGCAGTCTTATTGCATTATTGGCAATCACCATGTTCACTATATGGGTCTCTTGCTCTGGAGTGAACATTCTGCCTCTGCCCCCAACAGCTGGACGTCTAGCAATTCTGTGAAGTAACAATTTCAGTATTTTTGCATGCATGGTACTGTTGTGTTTCTCATTAGAGTATGGCAGTACTACAAAGTACTTACCGATTCTCATTTCGAAATGTCCTAATGATGCCTGCCACAGTGTAGTGGCTCAGTTTAGGCTGAACCCATTGGCCAGCTTCCCTCAGGGTCATCCCATGGTTGGTGACATGGTCCACTATTGTAGCTCTGATGTCATCAGTTATTCTGTTTCTTACTCTTCTTACTCTTCTTACCCTTCCTCTTTCCCCTCCTCGTCCTCTTCTTGCTCCTCCACGTCCTCTTCCTCCAACTTCTTCACCTCCACGTCCTCTCCCTCGGCCTCCTCTGATTCTCACTCTTCTCACTCTTGCTGCTTCTTCCATTGTACTCCACATAGACAGCTTACCTGTGGCCTGTTTATAGTGCTTAGGCTGATTGCAAAGTGGACTCATTATCTAAGACAGTTTTCACATGTGAAAGTGTGCCAGACAGTTGGCAAAATAGTGTTAATGATAGCCATACATGTGTATAATTTTGCTAGGAGTGTGTTGGAAATTTGGTAATTGAGTGTAAGCAGTGAGTTGTGTCTACAGTTTTGCAAAGTGTGTGTTACAAAATGGCAAACTGAGTGCAAAGCAGTGTTTGTGCTTTTAGTTTTGCAAACTCAGTGAGTGGTATTGCTATAAGTATTAATAGTTTTAGAAATTGTGCTATGGAAATCACAGTTAGGGTTTAAGCATTCAGAAAAAACTGTAAGTCAAAGTGTACCTTGTGGTCGTGAGACTGTGAACCTGGTGCTTCTGCACTGACAGCTTGTATATTTTGCCTGGTCCTGCTTGGTGAGGTAAAAAAAAAAAAAAAAAAGGTTAGATTTTCTACACCTCTGTTTCTCTATTTAAATTGTGTAAAACAAGCACATTTTAAACTGTTAAAACTCGGCCATATTTTACTCACCTGTTTTATATCATTTGTATTTTTTTCTGTGTGTCATTGTGTGGTGTAAATGTCTTGAACTTTTTTAATTTAAATAATTAATATCTAATTTAATTAGTAAATAATTAGTAAGCATGCACAAATCACACTTTGTATTTGTTTGATTCCTTATGTTGAGTTATGCTGGACTAATTCCTGACAGTGTCTGCAGAACACTCCACCAAGGTCCAACTGTCCAACTGTCACTGTGATCCACTGATCTAAGCAAAGACACAAATACCACTGCAAATTCTAATACTACAAATTATTGCAATCATATTGCCTGCTGACTGTGGGTTAGTGGTAGTGATGGGCAAAGCGAGGCTTTGTGGAACACTGAATCATTTGAAGCATTTAAGCAGGATTTGTATTGAGGATTAAAGATAATCTGACACCCATCTCCACAGTGACACACCTTCACCCACTCTTTTGCTAATCATCACATTTTGGTAAAAGCTATCTGTGGCACAGACAAGCACTGCGCACACACACACACACAACGGTGCATACTCATTATTACCACATGTTTGGGTGGATGGATTTTTTTCCATTCTGTTCCATTCATTCACAGTAGCAATACTCCGGCACATGGGAGTCAGAGCTGAAAATTTGTGCCTGTTTAAGTTTTCTCCTTGAAAGCAGAGGCAGTTTCTCTTGAGATAATTTAATACATTTTCAGCACAATGCATTACTCTCTCTTTCTGTGCTTGTGGAAGTCATTGGAGTCAGCGGGGGAGCTGGTCCTAGGTAGGGACTACTTGCATGTCCCCACCCCAGGGAAAAGGGTAACATCTCCTGGGTCTAGGAGCCGATTGTCCCTCTGGGGGCGAGGGTACCTGGACCTGGGGTATAGAGTATGTTTGGGGAGTAGAGTGTGTGTAAGGTGTCCATTTCTGTTTGTCTCCACATTGGGTGAGTGCTGAGTATTTGCGTATGTGTTCATTAGGGTGGGAATGCATGTTTGTGTCTGTGTGTGCCTGTTTGTCTGTGTCTATATCTATGTCTAAATCCTGTGGTAAATCATGTTGCTTCATTTTTTTTATTTTTATTTTTTTGTGGAAATCAGGTCCTGTTTGATTATGGAATGATATGAGGCCTGAGTGAGGCAGGAAGATATTTTACTCAGAATTATGGAAGTTGAGTCATACTTAGAGCTGTCAGCAAATGACCACCAGATATTAGAGCAAGAAGATGAAAGTTCAGGCAAAGGACAAAGCAGGTTTTGAGGAGCCTGAGAAGTCCATTATGGATAAAAGGAATTATGTAAGCTAGCGCTCTGAAGTTATGGGATTTGGTTTGTAAAGCTCATACAGGACACCGGCCTGTGAAGGGAATCTTTCCATGGCAGCTTTGTTGAAATCTATTTAAGAGAGCTCTCACTTTCCAGAGGGCTTTATTATTTCCCCCCTTATCAGAGACATCAAGGTCATTTGTTACTTTGACAGGCTGCCAAATGCTGAAGAATCTGTCTCAACTTATTGACCTGCTACAACCAGGAACCATTAAATTTTAATCTACTGATGAATGTTTCAGTTCTACAATGTTTTCAGTTTTAATGTTGCTTTCAGAAATGAGCATCTCCCTCTTGTTTGTGTGCTCATTAGTTTTTTTTCTAAAACCTTGTTGCTTGTTTTATGTTTGAGATCAGAGGTCCACTTATTTGGTGGCTGTGGGCTGCATTTCCTGTTTTCATGTTTTATAAAATGAATAAATAAATAAATAAAATTTCAGGCCATTTGAAGAGTGGCATTAATGCTACTTTCCCCTCAGAAATGAGCACCACCCTCCGGTTTGTGTGCTCTGATATTCTTTTTCTAAAACCTGCTTGCCTGTTTTCTGTGTGGTGTAATCAGACGACTACATGTTTGGTGGTTGTGGTTGTGGGCAGCGTTGTCCTCTTTTCATTTTTCAACTAAAACAAATCAATAAAAACTCAACCCGATTTCAGTATGTTGAAATTGAATTCATAAAGACAGGACAAGCAGAATTTAACGTACTTTAGCATAGATATTTTGTGTGTGTGTGCATGTGTGTAAACTCAACTGAAAATTTGTGTGTTTCTTCTAAATATTGTAATGCCTAAAAATTTCAGCGCCTATAAAACAACAACGTGAAGTATGGACCCTGTGAACATGTGAGGAAAAGTCCCACTTTTCACTACAACAGATGCTGAGTAAATGTTTTGTTTTGGAAGAGGTAAAATAACTGTACATTTATGAGATCCCACTAAATGAAAATTAAGACTCTTTTTGAAAAGAAAGCCCACGTGCTCTGGTACAAATGTGACCTCAATAGAAAAAGAAATGGTGGTTGACGTAGCGTTCTCAGACTCATGTCTCTGACAGAGAGGAAAAATGTATTGCTTGTTATTAAGAGGAAATAGGGCGACGTTAATAAAGTTATTGATACTCCAACAACTCGAATTAAAGTTTCACATAATGACATAATGTGACAAGAAGTTTTAGCTCTGCATCTAGTACCAAACCAAGAAAAAATAATCTCCAACAGAGTACAAAAAAAACTTCCTGGGAACATGTTGAAGTGCAAAGAGAGGTAACAAAGGAGGAGGAGGAAGAGAAGAAGAGTCAGTTCAAAGCAGACACGCTGCAGAGATCAGTGTGTGGACACAAGAGCTGGAGATTCACACAGAATGAGGGTAAAACACTTTTATCCCATTTTAAATTTCATTTCTTCTTAGTATTCTCTCTTCAGTACTATCATAAAAAAGTATTTCAGAATGAGCGGTGGATACTTAACTTAAGAAGTCCAGAGCTGGCAGCTTTTATTTAGTTATTTTTAACCTCTCCACACTCCAGATATGAAGAAGTGCTTTAAATTTTGATATTTCAAGATCCCAGTCAAGGTTATTGATTATATGTAACTACAGAAATAATACATATATCATTGTAATAACTTGGATTTATTTTATCATCCAGTGAACTTTCTGTGTGTTTGTGCTTTGGAAAGAGAGACTGTATCCTGTGGAGAGAAGCCGTGCTGTCTAAAGTGGCAAATCAGAATGTTAACTCTCATCTGGGTGATTCTGCTGTTCGCTGATAAAGGTATAGAAGGAAATTTTATTTAAATCTGAATTTACAAAGTGTAAAAAAAAAAAGGAAAGTAATGGTAATATGTCTTTTAACTTCTTTTTCATTGCATTGCTTATCTAAATAATACTGGCCATATATTACTCCAAATATCATTAACAATGGCAGCGAACTGCAGGCATTTGATTTTTCACAAACTCAGCAGACTCTCTCCTTGTTCGTCTCTTTTATTTTTGCATTTTCAGGTTTGACTAGGAGCACTCCTCCAGTCTGTACAAAGAGCAAAGACAATGTCACGTTAAGTCAAATAAATATAACAGCAGAGGCTGGACTATATGCAGTGTTACCATGTTCTTTTACTACAGACGATGGGTTTGATGCCAAAAGTATAACTTTGTACAAACATGGTAAAACAATATTTGACTCCAGTGATGATCAAAAAAACAACTCTGAGTTTCAAAGGCGAGTCTCACTACTGGAGTCTGACCTGAAGATGAAGAACTGCAGCGTCATCATTAATGACCTCACCGAGACAGACTCTGGATCATATCAAGTCAGAGTGTCTGATAACAAGACGGAGCATGGCTGCACATTGAAGTTCACAGTCACCGTTACAGGTATCAAATCTTACAGCAAATACCTTTAAATTCCTAATAGCGATAGCTTCACTAAATTATAGAAAGGTTTATTAACCACATCTGTGTCACGTCATGAGGACATTTTTGTTTTATATTAGATGCTTCTATATTTAAATATGAAACTGAAACGGTTCTTAAATCATTACCACACAAAAAATATTTTTTGTGAAAAAGATGCAGATTAAACAAATCTCACATAAATGATAGCTGTTGAATCTGCTTTTGTCAGGTATGAACTGATGTCTTAGTATACCTCAGTGGGGAGAGAGCTTATATTTGTCACAGAAAATCTTGTACTTAATACAACCACTTTTATTCCAAATCCCAGGGGCCTCTTACATGCTGTGCTAGAATCCCATCTAGGAACCCTACATCAGATTCTGACTTGTTTAAGTCATCATTCATTTGTTTCTTCATTTTTCTGGCACATTTTTTCTTAGATCTTCAGGAACTAAAGATCAGTGGAAGTACAGTTGTGAAGAAGGGTGCTACCCTTAATCTAACTTGCAATGCTGACAGTTTCATTGCATCTTCTATCAACTGGATTAAATCTGACTCCAACAAAAACTTGAACAGAAAAAATGAAAATAAAACCACAAAAGGCAATGGGTCAGCCTCGCTTACCATTTTTAATATGACACCAGAACTTTCTGGACAGTACAAGTGTATAGCAACACACAAGAACAAAAACATTACGAAAACCATTGATGTAAAATGTGAGTACATTTTTTCATATTTATTAATAATAAATAAAATCCTGTCCTACGCCATCAAGCTGAAGCCACATATGGAGGACATTTCTGTTCATGTGAGTTTACTGTGGATTTGACCTAATGTTGAGATTCTTTTTCAGTATTTGCAGCTGGTCCAAGAATTTTGAATAGCTCTGGGTGTGAGGTTCAGTCTGAGGTCCTGAGCTGTATGTGCATCAGTGAGGAGTTTCCTCCACCCACCATAAAATGGCCACATTTAAAGAGCCACACTGAGTACTCTGTAACAACCAACGTGTCAAACGCCAGAGTCACCAGCACCATCACTGTGTTTCTAAAACACTATCACTACACCACTATTGAGTGTGTCACCAGTAAAGATAATGAGCATATAAAGAATGAAGGTAAGCAGTTAGAACTAAAGCAAACCACTTTTAAGACATTTCACTCCCTTTTTTAGGTTTTAGGCAATGTCTTGAACAAGAAACATAAGTGAGCACATGTTTCACTCTTTTGATTTCAGATGTATTCAAACAAAGAAATGAAGAACCAAAAGTTAAGACTGCAGCACTGAGGGGGTTTCTGATTGGGGTCATTGTTTTAGCAATCATTGGTTTTTTGGTAACACGATGCTACAGGTACAATAACATTTTTAAATATACGTTTTTTATACTCTAACACTTTTTTGGTGTTAATCAGTGGATTTCTTTTTGTTTGTTTTTCAAGGATTCATGCTAATTCTAACATTAATCAATTAACCTGAACTTTTGTACATATCTTGTAATATATCCCAGTATCCAGTTTTGACTTCACTATTATTAGCACCATTGTTACAAGCTCATCTTTACTTGCTCAATTTTTTCATAAAGTTTTAACTCATGTAAAAGCTCATAAAGGCAAGTTAATAATTGTCAATAAATTGCGATTCTTAACTAATCAGGACAATATACAAAAATAAAGCATTTTTAAAAATTACATGTAGGAATCAATATATTTTTTGTCTTTGAGGAACCAAAGTTATCACAGAAAACACTCAAATTATGTGAACTTCTTGGCTTTGGTGGGGTCTTCAGTAATTTTCATTTCTATTAATTAATTTCACTCCAGAAAAAATCAGAGTTCTGAAAACCTGTCTGAAGACCTGGACGTGGTGACCACTGACGCTGTTCCACTGGTAATGTAAATTCTTAGTCTGACATTATGTGAATATTACACTAGTATTGTATTAATTAAATGTTCGGTAAAATATAAAGCTATACTCTTTCTGTCATCTAATTACATTTTACAGTTCTCTGGTTTTTACTAGCTAACAAAGGGCCTGTGATTTCTGCAATTGTCTGACAGATGGATGCTGATAAAGCAGCAACAAATAATAGGATCCATGAACCAGGCAAAGTTAAAAGAGAAGCTGAGTCTACTGCATAATCAGTGTCCGATGGTGATGTGGGACCAAAAGAGGTTGAGTACTCTGACACTGACTTCTCTGTGATAAAGAGGCATAGAAGATACAGGATACCAGAGAAATGGAGTATGCTAAAATTAAGACAAAGAAGAGAAAATGATGGGGTGTCTGCCTTTTTGTTTGATTATAGTTTTCTCTTGTTTTTCTTCGTTACCAACTCCTTTTTAGTGTCAAATAACTCAACGAACTAACGCATTAATGTTGTGGTTTGGCCACCCCTAGATGGGCCATAACAGGTGGACAGTGCCAGAAGGCTGATTGGTGTGATCAGTCCTCATATTTCAGTTGCCAGCTGGGACCAGAGAAAGGAAAGCTGCGCTAGGAACAAGTCAGCTGAACAGCTGCACAGTGCAATTTAAAAAAGTTGCAGATGAAACGTAACCAGCCCTTTAACAGCCTGTACATGTGGGTCCTTTGTGTCACAGATTATTATTATTTTATTTTGGTTTTGCTTTGCTGCTGGTAAATTGCTTTAATAAAATATTCTGTTTAAGTTGTGGACATTCTCTTTTTAACCGTTTGTGAAACATTAAAGGTAAAATCCTGAGTATTAATCCATTCTAGTGTGAATAGCTCTTACAGGTTACTTTAGCCCTTTAGAAATAACAGACTCTTGAGACCCTCTGTCCAGGCCCCTAAATTTAACCCAGTTAATTACCAGCTAAGTACACCGATCTAGAAGAGACCTGCCATTAACGGATGTGGCTGACGGCGGTTGGGCCTACAAGGCTATTCCTGTCCCTGGTTTTTAGAGACAAGCGGGGTAGAAAGTCTGATGATTTTGAGGCAGTTAGAACTGGGCGAATCGCCTCATCCACATTCGTTCTATCTAAGATCTGTATCGACCGTTGGGTAACACTCATAGGTCAGACTGTAGGACTCTTTTAGCAGAGAGACAATTCAGGCTTCCTGTATTGGGTGCTGGTCCCACCAGATCGACGTCACCTCTTATGTTTCACTATATCTGTACTATGTCTGTAAAGTCTCATTGTTTGGTTTTGCATTTTTAAAAATACACTCACAATATACTCAGGAACAGAACTTTCTTTGTCAGCCAAGTCTTTTAGATAGCATTTGAGAGTGGGCAGAAGTCGTATCAGGTAACCTCATAAAGCTATAAAGCAGGAAAAGCAGCCTTATTCTATACATGCGCACAGGGATGAAATCTTTACTACTGATGAAGACAAACTGTATTTAGATTGAAACAAATGTGACCTTAAAATAATACAGTGTAAACAGGAACTTAGAGTGACTAAAATGATACTATATGGGGCAACACAGTAATCTTAATAATTGTCCAGAAACTTTTGAGAACACAGTGTAAATCCCCAAAGTTTTGCAACCCAGCAACCTTAAAATCCCTCCCTAGCAAAGACAGAAGTTCTTTCAAATATGTGTGGCAGTTTCTCTTTTCATATTAATAAAATTCATAATTAAATATGTGGCTATTATTTTCTTTATTTAAGTGGCACCAAAAACAGAGCATTCACATAGATGCATGTATCACAGTGATATTAGATGATTGGGTCTAACTGAATCTGCAGAACTCCCAGAATCTTCCAAATATTTCAAAGCTTCACACTTGATACTAAAAATAATCCCTGACTTCATTGCTGTTAAAATGTCACATTAATGGTGGTTTTAGCTCTAAGTGTGGTGGCAGTGTAAGAGGAAATAGTGGCGGGCAGAGTATAGAACAACTTCCTGGAAACATGTTAAAGATGCAAAGAGAAGTAAATTAAATAAATAACAGCAAAGGCTGGACTGCGTTGCTTTGTCACGTTCTATTATTACAGAAGATGGTTCTGATGTCATTTGACACAAACATCATGGGAGCTCTAAGAAAGACCAACTCTGGATCATATCGAGTTATTATTGTTAGTAAGATGAAGAATGTCTGCATGTTGATTTCTGATGCAAACGTCACAGTTACAGAAATCAAAAACTTACTGCAATACTCCCAAAAAGTTGATTCTGAGAATCGTTTCATCGCCCATCCAAGTGACTTCTTTAGTCTCAGCTGACTGCAGTGTGGACCGCTGGTCATGACAATTTGCATATTAATGATCAAGAAACTGACCTCATATTTAGCAATGAGACGCTAAATGTTTTCTCTTATGTCTGTGTCATTCTGACTCACTCTCTTCACGCCCAGATGATTTCAGGAGAATATCCAGAGCAGTGACCAGGAGCAGTTGAGGTATTGTTTCAAACTGTTTAAATATCTGTAGATTTAAAGACAAAGCTTCTACATAAATGCAGTTTCATGTTTGATCTGTATATTGTGGTATGAATTAGTATAATCTGCAGTTACTGTTCTCATGAGAACTAAAGTATATATTTATGTACTTCCTAAATAGACATCAGTATAGTTTCAGTCTGGCCAAACGTGTTCTCAGAGTTTACCACAGTAAGACACTATAACAGTCATCTGTAAATTCACACAATTTTTCTGTAGGTTGCAAAAGAAAACTTAAAGAAACTAAAACTACTGCAAGCACCTCTCCAGTGTTCTGTTTTTGTGGAGATGAGAAATAGCCTGAAGGCCTGAGCTGGACTTTTGCAATAGCAGGATTTCCAGGTGTCCAGCAGAACACTGGCATCCCTCAACAGAGAGGCACCAAATCTAGAAATAGCTGAAATTTTCTGTGGCCTCAAAGTACACAGCATGTTTACTAGGGTGGACAGAACACGGAGAAAGGAAACAGTGTTAAGAGGTGAACAACACTCAACATATGGACCAAGTCCTGAGCCTTGACCTTGACAGCTTCTGAAACTTGAAAACAAAAACAGTGAAGGTGTTCTCGCCCACTGTGGCACAATCAGAGGTGGCAAAAGTACAGAAATTCTTTAATTAGTAATATTACAGAATATAATATTAGTAAATGAGAAAATAAATGAATCTAAATTCTAATTAAAATTCTAATAAATGTACTCAGAATTAATCTGTTAGTAAAATATACATTTTCTGTTGCCTACATGTTGTTGGGTGACTTTGCCTCCACACCAAAAAACAGAAAAAAACAGTCAGGGGTTAAAGTGAAATTTGGCAAGTGGGGCAACAGTAAGATCTGTCGTAGTGGCTCAGTGTGGGTAAAATACTCACAACTCACAATAATTTCTAATGTGAGCTCCAGTAGATTTTCTAAATGTCCTGTTCTCACAGTTTACCACAGTAACAGACTATAGCAGTCATCTGTGAATTCACAAGATTTTAAGCAGTAAAAGAAAACTGAAGAATAGCTATTACAAGTATAATAATTATCACATTTACTTTGAACTTAGGATTTTATTGAAGTGATAAAACAAAAACTGTTACATGAAGCTACTGATTTTGCCTGATACAGTATACAGACATGTGTGAAATGTACAGATGCTTTTTTTGCATACAAGAACGTCTCCACAAAGATTCACACTGTTTCACTTTGGTTATGCTTTTGTTGAAGTTGGAGTTAATATGTAGATTTGTTACATTTATTACACAGTATAGTTGACACCTCAAAGTTTCCTTGTATTAAATGAAGTGGAGTAGCATAGTATTACATTAAGATTGCATGTCTTGATATCTTTAGCTAATCCCCACTAAGAACTGTCACTTACAAGGAGCCATCACACGAGAGTGTGTTTTATGAAAACCTCTTTGCCAGGATCTACATCTATATTAGAAACCCTGTTATTGTTTTATTTAGACTGCATTAAACAGCACAGCCTAATATCTGAATGATTTTCCTTTTTTGTAAGTGCTGCAACAACACATGATCATCATTGTCCCTTTTTTCTGTCTTTATTTCAGCATATTCTGTTTCTTCTCTCCTTCCTGGTTTTTACTGCAAGACGTCATTGTCAACGTTCTCCACCTCTTTGGTGCCATGTCATCATCGGCACCAGCGATGCGTTCTCACATGACTATGTTTCTCCTTCAGCTGCCTCTCGCTCATGGATCCCATCTTATACTGTTGTTTGATCAGCATCCAGCTATCAGACACATTACAGGATAATTTGTCAGCTAATAAAAGTCAAACATCTGTATAATTAAGCTACATGACAGAAGGCTAACTAATGATATGCATTACCATTGGTACTGCTTCAGTGGTCACAGTCTCCAGGTTTTCAGACCTCCTCCAGTTTTTTCTGAGAACAAATCAATTAATATGAATCCTTCTTGCAGAAGGTCCCACAGCAGCTCACAGCAACAGCAGGGCATTCACATAAACTGAATGTTTTCTGCAATCACTCTGTTTTTATTTTTGTTTTTTTCATTTTTCGGGGGAACAAATTATATCTTGTATCATAAATTCCAATTTATCCTTATATGTAATAATGATATGTGCATTACTTATGTATACTGGTGCCATTAGGTAGGAATTACAAGGTATTGGAAATGACAGATTGCCAAACTAACTATACATGATTAGCCCAAACATTATGACCAAATGAAGCATATAAACATTATGCTAACAATGGTGAAATCAAAAATCGGCATATATTAGAAAATGTGTGATTGACAGATGTCGTCCATAACTGGTGGAACATGGTGTGATATTTTAAAACCTGTTTCTTGTGGCTGCAAGCAAAGAACAGCATATAAAGCACACACACACACACACACACACGCACACAGACATATACACATGCAGATATACACTCATCCCCCCTCCCCCTCCAAACGCCTTCGACGCTTATTCCCTTCCGATGCTGACGGTGGATCATGGAGACCAGCGCATAGGCTGCAGGCCCGGATGTACTGTCTACATTGGCTGTCTCTCACCCTTTACCCACCCCTGTTGCTTGTCATGTGTTTCTTTGGTGTATTAAGAGTTTTTTTTCATCAAAAATCCATGTGCAGAGGTGTTTTTTTCTGTTCTCAAACTGATCTCCCTGTTGGAGCTCAGTCTGGGGGGAGTTATTTTTTTCTCCTTATCTTTCCTCATGTTGTGCTTTTCCATGTATACCTCTCTGACCTATCTTCCCCATGTGATGTTTGTGTAATGTATGTATGGTCGGATGGTAAGATGGCACCGCCATTGCGTGCAATAGGTCGGCAGCCTTAACATGAAATTTCCCCTTGTGGGACTAATAAAGGTATATCAAATCAATCAAATCAAATCAAAAAGCAGCAACTGTCAAAATGTTTTGGCTCATCAGTTTTGTTATTATATTGTATTAAAATAAACCAATGTGTGGATGTTTATCGCTAAAAAAACTGCATTGTGATACAATGAAAGTGATCATTTGCATCAAATATATAGGAACATTTCTTTTTTCTAATATAATAGGATTGATGTTAGAACTAGATTAAATTCTTAGATTAAAATAATCTATATATATTTAAAAAATTAAAAAATAATCTTTGCATTCCAAAATTAAACTTTGAAATGTACCTGTTGGATTTTGTTACCAAAAAAGCAACGACTGCTGAAAGAATGATCCCAATAAGACAAATCAGAAAGCCCCTCAATGTTGCAGCGATAACTTTCGGGTCTTGTTTGTAAAGATCTGAAATCACAAGGTTAAAAAATGTTTTTTGCTTATGTTATATAAAACATGTAAAAACAGAAGTGAATGTCTTACATTTTTTGATAGCTCTAGGATAGCAGATTTATAAATACTTACTAACTCCGTTTAACTTCTTTACTGTAATGCTGTGATTTAATTGTCCAATACTGTTACCGCTGACACATTCAATAGTGGAGTTGTCTTAAATTTGAGTATAGGGGAGATATTTCACTCGTAGATACTTACTGTTATTTTTTTCTTCAGATGATGATGAATTAACATTGCACTCCTTTATTATAAGGCTGACATTTGATGAGGTATTTCTAATACTATTACTGCTGACACATTCAATAGTGGTGTTCTGACAGTGATCGTGGGACACAGTGATGGTGCTGGTGACTCTGGTGTTTGACACATTGGTTGTTACACAGTACTCAGTGTGGCTCTCCAAGTGTGGCCATTTGATGGTGGGTGAAGGAAACCCCTCACTGATACACACACAGGTCAAAACCTTTGACTGAGCACTACAATTAGAGTCATTCAAGATTCTTGGTGCATCTGCAAAAACAGAAGAAGAAGGTCAGCATCAAAATTACAGTAAACTCATAGGAACATAAATAGTCTTAACACATCGCTTCAATATGAGAATATGTGATACTGAAGACACAACAATGCAATTAATATTACATTTACTTTCCAGATTTTAATGAAAACTAAGAGTAATACTCACACTTGACATTAAGAGTTTTTGTCTCATTTGTTGTGACACTTTTGAAGGTGACCTTACAGGTGACCTGCCCACCGTTGTGTTTAGCCGAAGCGTTAAAGGTCAGAGTTGACTTGAAACCAGTCTGATTCTTAGACTTGAATTCAGTGTTGTTTTCTTTGATTTCATAGACGCTTTGTCCTGATCCACTCCATATCCAGGTGATTGTGGATCCATTGCAGAGACCAGGAGCGCTGCAGGTCAGTGTAGTCTGCTGTCCCTCTGTTATTTCAGGAATCTCCAGTGTGGGCCTTTCACTCAGCTCTAATAAGAGAGTATATGAAACAAGAAATTACAATCAGCATACAGAGCACTGCTGATTTAAAGTAGACATATGATACTTTGTTAGGTGTCTTAAATTGTAAAAAGTACAAGATAAGGCTGAAAAGTTCCAAGACAGATGCAAGCTCTGTCCCCAGAGAGGTATACCCAAACATCAGTTTCTGTCTGACCAAAGGAAAAGACTAAAGGACATTCAGCAGTTTCTGTTTTTGTTTTTCACTTTAGCTGACAAATCTGATGAATGGAAGACACAGGACCTTCATTACAAGAATATGTTGTGCCTTTGTGTTAATCTGAGCATCATGTTTATTCACAAAAATCTTTGGAGTGGTAATGATTTAATAACACTTAAACTCATGTTAAACAAACATGTACTAGTGCCATAATGCAGCTGTAGTTAATACATCTCATTGTAATTTAGTCAAACTAACTCATTTAAATCAAACATGATAACATAGTGACTGTGCATGGAGTATCAGTGGTAGGTTTGGGTACCTGTAACTGTGACTGTGACGTTTGCATCAGAAATCAATGTGCAGGGAGTCTCTGTCTTAAAAACAACTTGATATGATCCAGAGTCCGACTTGGTGAGATCATTGATGATGATGCTGCAGTTCTTATTTTTCAGGTCAGACTCAAACAGTGACACCCTCCCTTTAAACTCAGAGTCAGCTTTCGTATTGTTACTGGAGTCAAATATTGTTTTATTTACGTTTCCATCATGTTTATACCAAGTTATACTTTCAAAATCACCATCGTCTGTAGTAAAAGGACATGGTAAAACAACACACAATCCAGCCTGTGCTGATACATTTCTTTTTACTTAGTGTGATACTGCTGTTGCTGTTTGAACACTGAGTCCCAGAACCTGAACATGCAAAAAGAAAAGAGACGAAACCAGAAGAGAAGATGCTGAGTTCATGAAAATAAAAAAAAACAATGGTAACCAACACCATCAGTTTACATCATTTACAATGTTTGTATTTAAAGATGCCTCTTTTACTTTACTTCTGCTGTTAACTGATATGACTTAGATAAGCGATGCAGTACACAGCTGTTGCTTCCCATTTTTAATTTAGTAAATGACATTTTCAAACACCACTGTCTTTGAAACTGCAGTTTTCCTTCTTTTTGTAGTTTCCTTAAATCCATATATTGTTAAAAATTTAAATAAAATTTCCTTCTATACCTTTGTCAGCGAGGAGCAGAATCACCCAGATGAGAGTTAACATTCTGATTTGACAATTTAGACAGCAAGGCTTCTCTCCACAGGATAAACACTTTCTTTTCAAAGCACAAACACACAAAAGATGCAGTAAAAATGTAGAAGGCTCAGTGGCTGATAGAATCACATACAGGATATTACACTTACATATTTACTGTTTTAATATATTTTATGTGACCAATAAATTTGGCTGGGATCTTGAAATATCACAGTTTAAAGCATTTCTTGATATCTGTGCCATCGAGAGGCTAAAAATTATGAATGGAAATCTCCCAGCCTCAGACTTCTTCAGTTAAGTATACACCAATCATTTACAATCATTTTTATGAAATTACTGAAGCAAGAATACTACAGAGAAAAATGGATGAAAGTGTTTTACCCTCACTCTGTGTGAATCTCCAGCTCTTGTTTCCACACGCTGATCTCTGCAGACTGTCTGCTTTCAACTGACTCTTCTTCCTCCTCCTCCTCCTCCTTTGTTACTTCTCTTTGCACTTCAGCAAGTTTACAGGAAGTTTTGCTTTACTCTGCTGGCCATTATTAGACTGCCACCACACTTACAGCTAAAACCTCCCATCACATTATGATGTTAATATAAAACTTTAACAGCAGTAAAATCAGAGACAATCTTGAACCTGAGGTGCTAAGCTTTCAAATATTTGGAAGATTCAGGAGTACTGCAGTACTCGGTTTAAAAACAATCATCTGACAATCATGTATTATAATACATTCTATTATATGGATTCCTTAATACTCTGTGTTATGGTACCACTTAAATGATGACATTATGAGTCATTCATTTAAACAGTTGTTTTTTAACACGTGAAAAAATAGAAACTCCCACAGATCTTTGAAATAAGTTCTGTATTTGCACAAAGATTTGCTGTTTTGCAAAATACTTGTGTTAAACAAGGCATTTAGATGAGTGATGAAGTGTTTCTCCTACTGAAAACTGAAGTAGAAGCTGAACAGAATAAACTATTGGGATTTACACCGTGCTCTCAAAAGCTGCTGGATTATTATTAACATTATTAATGTTGCCCCATATAGTATCACTTTATTCTCTCTAAGTTCCTGTTTACACTGTAGTATTTTAAGGTTACAATAATTCTGTGTAAATGCAATTTGTCCTGATCAGTTACTGACAGCACGAACTAATGAAACCTTTACACAGTGCTAACTGTGACAGAGATAAGAAAGACATTGTAACTAATGTGCCCCTTAAACCTGCTTTCTGTTTAGAGTGACATATTGCCCACTGTGATACTGTAAGTCAAGAATATTCATACAGTACATTTCTAAAAGAGGCTGTCTGAGGCTGTGTAGGGCTTGCAGCAGGCTCTGGATGCTGGGATGTAGACAGAGCGGGGCTCACAAGGGGGCCCTAGCCACCCTCAAAACTGGAACGAATGCAGGGGAATGCAGGGTCTGAACCGCCCTGGGAGCATGAGCAGGAAGAGAGACATGTTCTCGGGTGATCACAAGAGGAGAAAAACTATCATTTTCAGGAACATAAAAGTCCTTGATGAGAACCTCAGAGTACGGAACAATTGTTATGGAAGCAGGCTGATAATGAACATTCTTCCTATAGTCCAGCATGGGTTCACAATAAACAGTATTAGTTTTTTTCTGGGCTGTGAACAACAGTCTTTGCGTTCCACGGAGACGGTGGAAGCATGCATTGAACAATACAACTCTTATTTAAATTTGTTTAATGATCTGAATCATTTAAGTGTGACAAAAATACAGATAAAATTGGAAACCAGGAAAGCAGCAAACACTTTTTCACACCACTGTACTTGAACGTTCACCTGAACGATGGACTGGAGGAGCAACAATGATGCTATAAGCAGGGGATGAGCAGATTCTACTTTCTAATGAAGCCCAGATGCTTTAATGTGCCCAGAGAGTTGTTGGAGCTCTTCCATACCATCTTCCTCTGCTTGTCCACCACTACCATGTCTCATTGGTTGATGTCATCCATGCAGAGGAGGTGGTTGATGATTGCTCGATTCCGTTATTGCTGTGAAATGTGCTTCCTTTCCATTCCTGTTATAAACAGCTTTATGTTTTCCACAATTTACATACAGTATACTCATTAATTGTGCACAATATTTGACTTTTTTGTCAAATGGCATTTAAGAGTGGTCAGAAGCCATATTAGTTAACCACAAAGTGAAAAAGCTGCAACAGCTTTTTTGTTCAATACATTCGCACAGGTATAGCACCTATGTTTTTAAAATGGTATCTTCTTTATTTTCCTGTATATTACTCTTTGTTTATATTACTTATTAGCTGCTATTTTGTTTCCTATGTAAATTCTTCCACTCACCTGTAGAGGGCAGAGTAAACTATCTACAGCACAGTAGTCATAGAGCCTGGAGCCTCTGCACAGACAGGTTGTATACTATTATACAACCTTATGTAATACTATTACAAAAGTAAATACTATGCATAAATGAACCCATGCACCCATATTGGCAATGAGTGAGAAAAATTATACTTGTGTGTTAAAATAGACAATTTATCGTTGTCAAAATGTTCGCCTAATTTTCATATCAGAGGCTGACAAATTCTACCCAATTAAACGTGATGACACCAGCTCATATATTACATTAAGCTATTCACACATTTACTAGCGGTTGCAAAACTTCACCACTGCATAGGTCAAAGGTAGCTGCTTGCACGAATGATCTGTGGGGTTATTTTTTCGGTGCAGGCTTGTACAACCTGCCAAAGCTAATACATGAGCTGGAGAAGCTGAGGGACTATGTTTTTCAAAGTTAGGCTTTCTGTCTTCCTATTTTTTTCTTTATTACAGAGGAAAGATGAGACGATATGCAAATTTAATGATGAAAAAAAAAAACACTTCAGATATAATAGTTTATAGTATTTAGTGATATTTCTTTTGCATATTAAATGTTTTAGGTTGAGTTTCCCTTTATGATTCTGTTGAAGTTGTTCTATATGTCAGGGGTTACTTCCCCTTTTAGAAATGTACTGCATGAATACTCTTGACTTACAGTATCGCAGTGAGCAATATGTCACCCTTTGAAACAGAAAGCATGTTTGAAGGATATGTTAGTTACAACATCTTTCTTACCTCTGTCACACTGTGGGACTGTCTGAAGGTTTCATTAGTTCGTGCTGTCAGTAACTGACAAGGACAAATTGTATTTATACAGAAATTATTGTAATCTTAAAGCAGTAAAGTCTAAACAGGAACTTAGAGAGAATAAAGTGATCATTATTAACATTATTAATAATGTTAATAAGAATGCATAAATCCCCAAGAGTTTATTCTGTTCAGCTTCTCCTTCAGTTTTCAGTAAGAGAAACATTTCATCACTCATCTAAATGACTTCTTTAGTACAAACATTTTGAAAAACAGCAAATCTTCCTCTTGCAAATACAGAAGTTATTTCAAAGATCAAAGTGGCCCCAAAGAGCGGAGCATTAACATGCATCTATGTATTACAATGCATTACAATGTATGATTGTCAGCCAATTGTTTTTAAAACAATTGAACTGTTTTGAACATCCAAATATTTGAAAGCTTAGCACCTAGGGTTCAAGATTATCTCTGATTTCACTGCTGTTAAAGTTTCACATTAACATCATAATGTGATAGGAGGTTTTAGCTGTAAGTGTGGTGGCAGTCTAAGAGGAAATAATGGCCAACAGAGTAAAGCAAAACTTCCTGTAAACTTGCTGAAGTGCAAAGAGAAGTAACAAAGGAGGAGGAGGAGGAGGAAGAAGAGTCAGTTGAACGCAGACAGTCTGCAGAGATCAGCGTGTGGAAACAAGAGCTGGAGATTCACACAGAGTGAGGGTAAAACACTTTCATCCATTTTTCTCTGTAGTATTCTTGCTTCAGTAATTTCATAAAAATGATTGTAAATGATTGGTGTATACTTAACTGAAGAAGTCTGAGGCTGGGAGATTTCCATTCATAATTTTTAGCCTCTCGATGGCACAGATATCAAGAAATGCTTTAAACTGTGATATTTCAAGATCCCAGCCAAATTTATTGGTCACATAAAATATATTAAAACAGTAAATATGTAAGTGTAATATCCTGTATGTGATTCTATCAGCCACTGAGCCTTCTACATTTTTACTGCATCTTTTGTGTGTTTGTGCTTTGAAAAGAAAGTGTTTATCCTGTGGAGAGAAGCCGTGCTGTCTAAATTGTCAAATCAGAATGTTAACTCTCATCTGGGTGATTCTGCTCCTCGCTGACAAAGGTATAGAAGGAAATTTTATTTAAATTTTTAACAATATATGGATTTAAGGAAACTACAAAAAGAAGGAAAACTGCAGTTTCAAAGACAGTGGTGTTTGAAAATGTCATTTACTAAATTAAAAATGGGAAGCAACAGCTGTGTACTGCATCGCTTATCTAAGTCATATCAGTTAACAGCAGAAGTAAAGTAAAAGAGGCATCTTTAAATACAAACATTGTAAATGATGTAAACTGATGGTGTTGGTTACCATTGTTTTTTTTATTTTCATGAACTCAGCATCTTCTCTTCTGGTTTCGTCTCTTTTCTTTTTGCATGTTCAGGTTCTGGGACTCAGTGTTCAAACAGCAACAGCAGTATCACACTAAGTAAAAGAAATGTATCAGCACAGGTTGGACTGTGTGTTGTTTTACCATGTCCTTTTACTACAGACGATGGTGATTTTGAAAGTATAACTTGGTATAAACATGATGGAAACGTAAATAAAACAATATTTGACTCCAGTAACAATACGAAAGCTGACTCTGAGTTTAAAGGGAGGGTGTCACTGTTTGAGTCTGACCTGAAAAATAAGAACTGCAGCATCATCATCAATGATCTCACCAAGTCGGACTCTGGATCATATCAAGTTGTTTTTAAGACAGAGACTCCCTGCACATTGATTTCTGATGCAAACGTCACAGTCACAGTTACAGGTACCCAAACCTACCACTGATACTCCATGCACAGTCACTATGTTATCATGTTTGATTTAAATGAGTTAGTTTGACTAAATTACAATGAGATGTATTAACTACAGCTGCATTATGGCACTAGTACATGTTTGTTTAACATGAGTTTAAGTGTTATTAAATCATTACCACTCCAAAGATTTTTGTGAATAAACATGATGCTCAGATTAACACAAAGGCACAACATATTCTTGTAATGAAGGTCCTGTGTCTTCCATTCATCAGATTTGTCAGGTAAAGTAAAAAACAAAAACAGAAACTGCTGAATGTCCTTTAGTCTTTTCCTTTGGTCAGACATAAAGTGATGTTTGGGTATACCTCTCTGGGGACAGAGCTTGCATCTGTCTTGGAACTTTTCAGCCTTATCTTGTACTTTTTACAATTTAAGACACCTAACAAAGTATCATATGTCTACTTTAAATTAGCAGTGCTCTGTATGCTGATTGTAATTTCTTGTTTCATATACTCTCTTATTAGAGCTGAGTGAAAGGCCCACACTGGAGATTCCTGAAATAACAGAGGGACAGCTGACTACACTGAACTGCACCGCTCCTCTTCTTTGCCCTGGATCCACTCCTAATATAACCTGGATATGGAGTGGATCAGGACAAAACCTCTCTGAAATCAAAGAAAACAACACTGAATTCAAGTCTAAGAATCAGACTTATTTCAACTCAACTCTGACCTTTAACGCTTCGGCTAAACACAACGGTGGTCAGGTCACCTGTAAGGTCACCTTCAAAAGTGTCACAACAAATGAGACAAAAACTCTTAATGTCAAGTGTGAGTATTACTCTTAGCAAAAATATATTTTATCATTATTACAGTATTAGTAGTAGTAGCAGTAATTATAGTAATATTGTTGTTATTACTGTAAGTATAAAACTTTCATAACTGACATTATATTTTATCCTCTCTTATTATTTGCATTTTTTACTTAAAAGAAAAACAGTTTTCATTAAAATGTGGAAAGTAAATGTAATATTAATTGCATTGTTGTGTCTCCAGTATCAGATATTCTCATATTGAAGCGATGTGTTAAGACTATTTATGTTCCTATGAGTTTACTGTAAGTTTGATGCTGACCTTCTTCTGTTTTTGCAGATGCACCAAGAATCTTGAATGACTCTAATTGTAGCGCTCAGTCAAAGGTTTTGACCTGTGTGTGTATCAGTGAGGGGTTTCCTTCACCCACCATCAAATGGCCACACTTGGAGAGCCACACTGAGTACTGTGTAACAACCAATGTGTCAAACACCAGAGTCACCAGCACCATCACTGTGTCCCACGATCACTGTCAGAACACCACTATTGAATGTGTCAGCAGTAATAGTATTAGAAATACCTCATCAAATGTCAGCCTTAAAATAAAGGAGTGCAATGTTAATTCATCATCACCTGAAGAAAAAAATAACAGTAAGTATCTACGAGTGAAATATCTCCCCTATACTCAAATTTAAGACATTTCAATACCTGTTTTCAGCTTTAGGTAATCAGCGCGGTTTATCTCCTTTGATTTCAGACATATTCAAACAGTTTTTAATGATTATTCAAGAGCTGAAAGTCATCATTGCAGTGTTGACGGGGTTTGTGATTGGGATAATCCTTTCAACAATCATTGCTTGTTTGGTAACAAAATCTCGCAGGTAATATTACATCTATATGTTATTTTCTATTTTTAACATCGGTGTTTTTGTATATTTTATTTTATAAAAAGGAATATTATATTTTCTGAAATTTTCATATTAATGCTCACCATTTTCCTGATTTCTGTATGCATACATGTAAATTTCTATTAGCTCATTTTTATATTAAGTTTATTATATACTGTTAGAGGTTCTAAATGGTGACTTAAGTTTTTATACCAGAACTTTCCACACATAAATCCCATTATATATGGGAAAGAACTGAAACACATATTGTAAAATATCAAAATTTTCAGATATTGTATTGTCACCATTATCATGCTGCAATCATTATTTACTTTTTGTGAGTTGTCATAAAGTTTTGGCTTATCTTACGTCATCAGCTTCTGAAAATTAAAACTGAGACACATGCCATTATATTTATATGTAAAGATAAAGTGCATTTTTTGATTCAAGACATTCTGGGGGCTTTTAACCTGAGAAAAACAATTTCTTCCCAGAAAAAAGTGGAAGAGGTCGGAAAATCCTTCTGAAAACCTGGAGATGGGGACTTCTGAAGCTGGTCCAATGGTAACTTAAATAACTAGTTAGCCTTTGGTAACATATCTGAATATCATATTTGTTTTATGATATTAGTTTGATTTTAATTATATTTTTGCTAAAATATTAAGCTCATTTGTTTTCAGTCATGTAACTACATTATTAAATTTTCAGTTTTTTATAAGCTGTTAAATTACCTGTAATTGCTGCCTTGTGCTTGGTAGATGGATGCTGATCAAGCAGCAACATATGATGGGATCCGTGAGCCAGAGGACGCTGAAGGAGAAGCTGAGTCTGTTGCGCAATTACCATCCAATGGAAACTGCAGAACAGAGGTGGAGTACTCCGACATTAACTTCTCTGCACTAAGACCCAAGAATCCTGAAGAGGCAGAAAACACGCAGGATGCCAGAGACACCGAGTATGCTGAAATTAAAAGAGAAGGACTGAGACAAGAAGACGCCCAAGAGGACAGTGAAATGTTGGAGGGCAATGAAGAGAATGAGTTGATGAGTAAAAAGGACAATGAGGAAGGTGAGGATGTGGCGCTGTATTCCAGTGTGGAGGAATTAATGGGTTAATTATGAGAGGTGTGAGATCTATGAGATTTGGAGAGATTAACTGTGAAGCATCACACAACCATTACAAACAGAAGATACATGCATGCTGCAATCAACGTATGCATTGAGAATTGTGTGTGCTTTGTTAGATGAGATGGAATTTCTGGGATTTTTCAATTGCGTTTCCACAGGACTTACAAAACTGGTAAAAATATCAGGCTATGGTGTTTAATGTGGTCTAAACAGAATGATAGTGGGTCGACTAATCAGATCCAGGTGCTGACAAAAAGGTTTTCATGAAATATCCTCTCATGTGATAACTTCTATCTTTGGTATGTAAGTGGCAGTCGTTAGCGGGGACCTATGGTGGCTATGCTACTCCACTTATTTAATACAATGAAACCTTCAGGTGTCAGCCATACTATGTAAATATTGTAATAAATCTTCATATTTACTTCACCTGTTCCACAAAAACATAACAAGGTGAAACTGTTTAAATCATGGGTGTCAAACTCCAGTCCTCAAGGGCCGGCGTCCTGAAACGTTTCCATGCGTCCCTGCTGCAACACACCTGGATAACATTAGTAGGTCATTTGCGAGACTCTGTAGTGCTTGACTGCATGCTGAGATGGCAACCCCTAACCCAAGTCAAGTAAATGTAAATAAATGAAGTGAAAAATGTACGTCTAAAAGTTCTTTTATTGCACTGTGTTCATTCACTTATGAGCTGCTGTAACATGAATCAAATAGCTGAATTCCCACCTCAGCATGCTAATGACCTACTAATGTTATTCAGGTGTGTTGCAGCAGGAACACATAGAAAAGTTTCAGGACGCCGGCCCTCGAGGACTGGAGTTTGACACCTGTGGTTTAAATCATGAATATAAATCTTAAATCTTTGTGAAAAAGTTTTTGTATGCAAACAATATTCTTTACATTTTGCATATCTCTGTATGATACAATTAACAGCTTCATGTAACAGTCAAACATTTCATCACGTTAATAAAATTCAGTCATAAATAAGGTGAATGCAACTGAAATCACATTCAAGCTCAGAGTGAGAATTTATTCAGTTACATTATGAAGTTTGCCACAGTGGAGGAGGGGAGAGATCACCTTTGCTTTGTTTTAAACCATAAAAAGCTAAAGGAAAGCTCACCCTGGTAAAGCTTTTGTACAAATTCAGACCACGCATGGCATTTTCTAGTTTGACGCCTCTCAGTCTAAGGTTGTCTGTGTTCTGCTTAACTGCTGTAAATACTGCAATTGCAAAAGTCCAGCTCCACCCTTCAGGCTACTTCTCTACTCCACAAACACTGGACTAAGGGGGTCATAATATTTAGATTTCAGGTTTCTTTTACAGCTTAAAATTGTGTGACTTGACAATTGACTGTTATAGTCTCTTACAGTGTCAAAATGTGAGAACAGGAAGATTAGACCCAGTGAAAATAGAGTGATGCCTAATAAGGAAGGATATAAATGTATTCGCCTGTAACTGTTGTGAGAACAATAACTAGTTCATGAGTACTGTACATAGGTGACAGATGTAAGTAGATGAATGCGCAATCTTTGTGTTTGAATCTGCTGGTATTTAAAGCATGTGTTAAATAATATTGTTTTAATCATATATTTTTTAATATGGTTTTTATATATCAATAATCTCACACCATCGTACATTAAACAGTATGCACTGTGTTGCACAAAGTAAAAAAAACAAGCCAGCTATTTCACAGTTTTAAAGTGCTGATGCAAAGTGAAGATACGGTTGTTGTTGGTTGGTTGGTTTCTCCGCATGACAACAATTTGTTTCTTCTGTTTTTAGCAACTGTTGTGTACTTCCCTTTTTTTTAAAAAAAAAAAAAAGGTTTATGTCACTTATAGTCAGTGCTACAACAAAAATGCTTACTTTTTTAGTGCTCTTTGTTACATTTCTTTTTGGCATACTGTGATACCCTGAGATTGAGGAATTACTGTAATGTGAGGAGAGGAGCAGTTATACTCTGCAGTAAATGTGTGTGCAGGTTTTGTTTTGTAAGTTTTTTCAAACCTGCCGTTAAACATTTTTTGGGGGGGGTGGGGGTCCAAAATTGATTCCCATGAGGACCGCAGTAGTCAAATACTGTCACATCAGTATGGAAAATATGAATTTGTAACATCCTGTAGCGACATCTGTGTTAGGCCTGTTTCCTGTGCAGTTTGCTTCCTGTACATTTCTTGAGCATTCTTCTGTTAATAAAACTACTGAATTTTGAAAGGACAAAAAAAAAAACTGCCCTCTTGTCTCTCCTGAGAACATTTCTCAACATTATTTCTCTTTCAGTACAATTTTGACCTCATCAGCACTGTTTTCAGAAATATGTAACACACTAAAATTACTTAAAAATTGCAGGGGTTATTTTCTTTTTTCTTGTTTTTGCTATTGACTATAGCACTTTAATTAACTGCTATTTAGTACAGCGGTTAATTAAAGTGCAACACTTTGCTCTTATATTCATATGTAAGAATGACATACTTCTTATTGCTGCAAATAGCATTTCCTCTTTCAGGGGTTAGGTAGAATTTCAGAAGCCTTGCCATCTTACATTTGAAGAAGTCTGTCAATAGTAAATACATTTCATGATATATTAACAACATTTTCAAGTCTTCTGTCCCTAATGTATCCTTCTTCTTGAACATTTGCCTTTTTGTTGAGATTTGGTGTTGAGTTCAGTGCATGGCTTCTCTGGAGGCAGCAGTGTGCAGTGTTGTTGAACTGCATTATATTATTACTGGACACTTCATGAAGTACACGTTGCTTTTGGATCAATCTTTTGATTTTGAAGTGTTGTACATTCAGAGATGTTCTTCTGCATACCTGGGTGTAATGAGCAGTTATTTGAGCTACTGTTGCCTTTTTATTAGCTCAAAAAAGTGTGATTGCTGAGCTCTGACATCAGGCGAGGATGTTTTTAGCCACTTTCTGGATATTTTCTCTTTTTGAGACCATTTTTATATATCTTTCTTTACACATTAAAGACTATAAATAGTGTTATTCAATCAGGAGTATCCTTAAAAATGCTGAATAAATAAATTATAAAGATAGATAACTTTGTAGGGGTGTAGGGTGGGGTTATGTTAACCATAAATTAAAATTTGTCTTCAACATGGATGAAGAAAACTATGATTCTTATAACTGTCTTAATGCTGTCTTTATATTTATATTTACGAGGAGTAAAAGCCAAACTCGTGTCTTGTGGAGGAAACCTGTCAGCGAGCAGGTTTAGTTCAGAGTGCGCCACCCCAATAACTGACTCAGACGTTTGCTCTATTTCTGCATCAGAAAACCCACAGTTTCCCTTATTTCACAGTTAACAAACTCAGGTTTGACTTAAACGTGCTTTCTGGAACAACAGGTCTGACTTTTAACGGCTTTGACACAGCACAAATGGCACTCAAGCAGCTACACAGTGTGACAGCAAAAGTAGTCTGGACAGTGCATCTGCAAGCAAAACAATATTTTTTATCATGTAGCCTTAGCGCCGCATTTAAATATACAAGTTACTTTTACTTTAAATAAGTAATATTGTGGTCACCTATTCTGCTCCATTACAACTACACATATTTATTCTTGCAGTCTATTAGCATGAATCATACTATAACATAATCACTGTTTGTCATATAATGAGCTTTGATGCAGTGTTTAGAGCAAAAATTTTCAGCTCCTTTCCCTTTAAGACTACCTGCCATTTACCGTAACCTTTTCTTTTCATCAACAACAGCTTTTAATAGTACGTCAGGACTCTTAGCAACAGAGCTGTGTGCAAGGCACACAGCTCTGTTGCATTCACATCATTATATATGATCAAGACTAGAGAAAAAAATGTGTGAATGTGTGTTTAGAGAAGTGTAAAGCCTGACATTGTGGCTCACAAGGATTGCTTGCACATAAGCTGACCTCATTATTTAATATTGATCATGTCTGATATCTATTTTGAACATTCACCATTGTGAGTCATTCTATATGACCAAAAACAAGGAAAAGCATCACAGGTCTGCTTTTGAGGTTTTATTTCCTTCTTCGGTTTCAAGCTGAATTTAACATTTTAATCTCATCTGTTACAAGCCCACTGAAAGTAGCCGGGGTGTTTACGTAACAATATATAAAGTCACATTTTTAGAGATGTGCAGTAAGAGTAAAGACTATGAATACAGATGATTTCAAATGGAGATAAAACTGACTAGAAGAATGAAACCTGAGCAGTCACTCTAATAATGACTTGCACAACATACGTAGCTCTGAAGCAATATATCACAACCCAAATCTATGCATGTAAATGTCTCTTGAAAGGAGACTTATGGCTACCTCCGCCTTTGATGTTGTGATTCAGCGTGTTTGCACTGCAACCAAAGATTCTGCAAAGGCCTGACCTTTTTCTTCAAAATGCCACTATTGAGGAACTACACTAAATCTGCTGTCATTTCTGTCCTTCTTGAACCACGAGGTCAACAACACCGTCATCCTTACTGTAAAAGATTAAAGCAGAACTTCTGCTGCATGTGTGAGTAGAAATGAAAAAGGGAGAAATAAAAGGGAACCTCACCACAAAAAAGTAGAAGAAGGCGGTCCCTCATCATCATTTCTAAATATATCTTCTTCTTTTTTTTTACCACCACTGTTTCTTGACATTAGTTTGACAGTTTTTAAAATCTATATCTTTAAAGAGAAACAAACCTATTGTATGTAAAAGGAGAAGCACTTCAAACGAAGAGGAAGAAGGTGATTAAAAAAGGATTCCATAAGTCTATTCAAGTGTGACAATAATTAAGAAATGTTACTATGTTGTACTTTGACAGTTGTTGCTATAGTGTAGCTATATAAAGGAATACATTGCAAAGACAGAAATAAACAAACAACAAACTGATGACTTATGTCAAGAAGATTGCAGCAAAATGTGTTCCGTGTTATTAAAAGGCTGCTGTGGTATTTTACTCTATGTTGACATCTAGTGGTTTTATTAGGAAACTGTTGTAAACAGCGGTGCAGGAGCCTATGTGAGGGGTTTTAAATGTAGCAGGTGATGAACGGCTCACTATTTGTCACCTCTATTTGTCCGGTGAATATGGCTGATTCAACTGAGAGGTGAATGAACAAATCACTTGCGGACTTCTCAAAAACTGATATCTCCTTGTTGATAAGCAAAGCAAGATACAGGAAAAAGACAATGGGCCAAAGAGAAGGACAATGGTGAAATTTAGAAAGGAGGTGCAAAGGAAAGACCAGAAGGAGATGGTGAAGAGGAGATCACAGGCGAGGATGAGGAAGTATTTTAACGCTATGGAGCAGTAAAGTGAGGTGAGGACAAAGTTAGTCACCTCAATTCAAATGACTGGGGTAGTTATAAAGCTTTCAATTTCAAATCTCATTTTGTTTAAGCCTACACAGTTTACACAGGATTGTCGCACTGTATCGGGGTCTATGCTGGACCTGAATATTAAAAAAAAATACACAAAGTCAATGTTAAATATCTTAAACCTGAATTATTTCAAATGGGCAGCAGGGGCCAATTTGTGTGGTTGCAAAAAAGAAAAAATGTCCAGTTATTTAGAAGTCTATTTTCAGCAAAATTTTTATTTAAATGGAAAAGACATCAGTCCGCAATCCATCTTCTTCTACTTCCACACCTATGACCAATTTAGAACCACCAATTAACCTAAAGCCTTGCATGACCTTACACTATAGGAGGAAGGGGAACATGCAGAACATGCAAACGCCACACAGAAAGGCCCCAGGCTGGTTTCAAACCTTGGATTTTTAGCTGGGAGACAACAGTGCTACTGAGAGCAGCACCGTGCTACCCTGTATGTCCTTTTTGTTAAGTACAAAGACACAGTAAAAAACTGTGGATTTATAATATAGAATTTCATTTCCTGCATATTTGCAGTTCTGTATTAAGATGGACTAGTGCACACTGTACAGGTCTGCATGAGCTGGCATATCATATCAAGACATAAGTACCATGCAAGATCATACTGTGGTTTTAACCCTTTCACGCATAGTGGTCACTGCAGCTGACAGCTATTCAAAGGCTGTTTTTTTTGTAATTGCGTCAGTGTTGATACTTGGACATAAACCACTACATTGGACACTGATGTGTCACTCCATATCTTGCCACCCAGTCAAAACACATGTTGTCCACCTAAGAGGACATGTAAATAACTCTTTGAAAAGTACGTTTAAAAAAAATGAAGTTCAAAAATCTTGTTTGCATGCCTAAAGATGAATAAAAATACTTAAGAAAAAAAATCCTGATTGAGGTTGTCTTAATGCATGCATGAAAGCGTTAAAAAGACTTTAACCTCCTAGGACCTGGCGTCCACATATGTGGACATCACATTTTGGGTTATTTAGACCAAAATACTCAATTTTGCTCTACAAAGGCCTGGTATCCACTTACGAGGACATTATACTGCTACTGATCTATCAAAATTTTAAATGAATATCCTCATATGTGGCTCTGATTTTTCATAAAAACAAAAATAAGGAAAAAATAATAATCTGGTAATTCTTTGTTTTTACATTCATTGGGCCCCAATATGCCCAAATATCAAAGAGAAATTAAAAATGCATGCCGTGGAAGAGTTCGGGTCTTAGGAGGTTAAGCTTGACTAAGAAATGTATGTTTGATTAAAGTGAAGATCAAAGTTCATGTTCATGCACTATTTGTGCAGGGGGCTATTTTGAGAAATTTGCTTTTAATAGATAAGATCAATACCACAGACACAGGCTCACGGCTTACGTGTGGTATTGCAGAGACAAAAGCTACCACTCTCTGTCTGTCTGCCCAAAGTTCAGGACTATAGCCACACATTTTGTTTTTTTTAATCCACACAGAAACAGAAATGTAAAAAACAAACAAGAAACAACAAAAAAAAACCGTAACACATTAACTACATCTTGCCCAAAGGTTTCCTAGCAACCTGGCTGTAATGTCAAGGTGTCACTGCACCCAGCCGTGACAGTAAGTTATGGTTGAGAAAGTCTGGTGTAGAAATAAAACAATTGTCCCCTGCTGTCAAATAGATGAGGAGTAACTCACAGATGAAACCTAAAATAACATCTGACGCTTAGCAGGTGTTAGTTATTTTGCATACAGGGTTCCTCTAAAAATAAGAAGGGGGAAACTCTGTAGCATTTTTCATGACTTTTGAACACGTAGCGCTGCATAGCTGTAACAGTTTTAATGGTTGTTCCTCTTTATTAGTAACGCCAAAAAAGAATTTAATAAATGAAAGAAAAATGAAACTGTCATGTTGCTCTTTCACTGTGTCAGCACTGATAAAGAAAGAAGCAGAGGTACAGAAACAGATGCTGAACTGTAGCATTACCATGAGGGCATCCCCATATCATTCAGGTGTTGTTCTATATACACTAAATGAATCTGCTGGTTTAGGGCTTAACCTCAGGTTTAATTTCCAGTCAGATCTCATAATCTGTATTAAAGACCACTATAGGGGAATATTCATAATCTTTATTATTAGTTTCTTAAGTGTAGGTTCAAACTGTGTTTTGCATAATGATGGTTTACTTTAGTCAAGGTCATGAACACAGTCATGTTACAGTGCAAAAGATTCAATCCCAATTCAAATATAGTTTATCGTTTTAAAATTTATGGCAATCAGTGGACTTTTGGTAGTATAACGTCGTCCTATTTTTTGCCTGACATAGGATTATAGCTGCGCAACAGTCCTGGGTCTTCTTTGACATATTTCTTTCAGAATATGATGCACAACTGCGCAACATGTTTGCAGCTGGTGAAACATCTGGACTGTTAGCAGGCCGGTTTTGCACCCAGAGTCTTTAGCAGTTTAGCATCGTCTTGCTAAAATATGCAAGGCTTTCCCTGAACAACACATTACTTACATGGGAGCATTTGTTGCTCTAAAACCTGTGTATAAGTTTCAGCACTGGCGGTACCTTTCTAGATGTACAAGCTGCCAATTCCACAGGCATTAATGTACCTCCATCCCATCAGAGATCCAGGCTTTTGAAGTGAGCACTAATAACAAGGTTGAGTGTCCTCTTTAGTATGCAGAAAGTATTATCCATTTTTTCTAAAAAAAAAAAAAAAAAAAAAAAAAAAGAATTCTGAAATAGTTCCTACAGATATATCACACATATATACATGTATAAAATATTAAGCTGTAATAATGACATTCTTGCCCAGATAACAGTAATTATTTGTGACATTTTGCTTATTTTGAAAAAGTATATATTACGCCATAAATAAATCGCCATTACAAAGTAAGTTATTCAGCTGTATCTCATTTATATTTGGGGAAATGCGTCTTTCTTCTAGCAGGCTAACATATGTTAGCCGCTGGCTTTGCACATTCTGTTTAATCATGTATGTGCTTAAAGTGATTTTGGATTAGGGCTGAGCTTACAGGATTAGAATGTTCCACTAGCTGGATGGACCCTTAAATAGCTCAACCTGAAGCTGTCAGTACTTCAGAGCTGTAGGAGAATCGCTGTTTAACAGCAAAATATTTCAATGATAGGACCATTTCTGTTCCAGAGGTGCAGGTAGGTGTGTGTAGTATTGTTCAACGGACTTAACAGCAATGTATTTTTAACATTTCAGAATTTCTCTTCATCATTTTTATTCTGTTAAGTATTTATTTTTTTAATACCTTTGTGGGCTTTAAACTGTTTATGAAAACAGATGAGATTTCCTGTCAGTGAAAACAATTTCCTGCATGTTTGTCTATTGAACCATGAGAAAACAACAGAGGACTTATTTATTGATTATACCTTAAATTAACAAAGTAGAGATGATAGAAGAAAACATAAAACTGATGTTTTTAAATCATCAAAAAATACTGTGTAAAGCTCTTTAGTAAGTCGTTTTCTCCTCCTTTCTGTTACCCCAAAGTTATTATTGTTTTTGATAAATCGTTGCTTTTTCAAAGCTACCCTTTATCAATTTGCCAGCTGTAATCATCTCTATTTTTATACTTTAGAAAGATAATAAAGTGTTTTAGAGCTGTATTTTTTTTTCTAATTGTACTTTTTGTCTTTCTTTAGCAATGGCTGATGTTTTCAGAGGCCTAAACCTCCTTGAAACCCTTAAGGAATCTATTGAGAGCAATAGGTTATCAGATGTTAAGGATGCAGTGGAAGACCTCCTTATCAGCAGGATCAATTTGGGTGTGGTGGGGGACCGTGGGGAAGAAAAGGCCTCCTTCATGAACTCCCTCCGTGGTCTCGGGGCTGACGATGAGGGAGCAGCTCCTTCTCCAGCCTCTGTTGCTCCAGAGGGTGTAGCAGGCTACCCTGACCCCAAACACCCTGACTTTCGCCTGTGGGACCTGCCAACTGTTCCAGACATATCTCCATTTGAACCAGAGGGATACATGGATAGATACAAGTTCCTCCGCTACACTGCGGTCTTTATGACATCCACACAGACAGTCCAACCCAACAGTGTAGATGTTTTCTTGGAGGCCCTTTCCCTGCAGCGACAAACTGTGTATTTCATTCTCTTAGCTTCAGTTAAAGACTCAGAAAAGATCCTGGAAGAAAAAAAGAAAGCCAGTCTGGAAGTGCTGAAATCAAAGGGTATGGCACAGCCTAAAGTCTACCTGGTCAGACCAGCCGCCCTGGAGAAGCTTGACTTCCCTACTCTGTTAGCAGATATGAGTAATGATCTTCCAGAGATCCGAGCACACGCCCTTGTCTTAGCTCTACCAACACTCACCTCAGCTCTGGTCACTCAAAAAAAGGAAGCATTCAAAGCACTAGTATGGGCAGCTGCCTCACTGTCAGGTGGGCTATCAGCAATTCCTGTTCCCCTTGTTGCATCTATGGTGGACTCAAGTATAGGAGTGCGAATCTTGACCAAAGCACAGTTATCTCTTTGCCTGGATGATGAGTCTGTGGAGCGATTAGCCCGACAGCGAGGTATGGAACCTACAAAACTTAAAGAGTTACGAAACTGTGTGCTGTCAGTGGAGGTTAGCAAGGGTGAAGTGAAAAGGAGGTTGGCGGCAGCAGAGAAGGACTTGGCCACAGTTTCATCAAAGCTGCTGGAGATGGCGATGCCTAGAAATGCCCGTTCGGTCAGCCGCTCCTTTGCTGCTATGCTGAAGGCTTTAAACAGTGCTATTGATGAGATGGCAGCTGATGCTCAAAACATACTAGCGGCTGCTCATGCAAAGGGGAAATGAAGGCAAATGTTTGTTTGTTTTTTATGTTATGTTCAAAAGTGTATATTTTTCATTTGTAATACAAAAGTACACTGTTAACACTATGTAAGCATAAATTCTACAAATAAACGCCAAGCACTTTAAGATTCTCTGTGCCTGTTATCAATAAATACATAAAATAAGCTTTCACTTTTAATAGTTGGTGCTTTAAATAGATGAATTGGGAGGAACTGAATCTGTACTGTAACAAGCATGTTGAAAATTTCACCTTCAGATTCTCCTCTAGCTTGACTAGGCATGCAAATATTTTCACGATTTTAAGTCAACTGTGAAAACTTCCTTATTGCTACTTTAGAAGAGATCATGCATTCTACATACTGTAAGTGGGTCCTCTAAGGTAAGAATACGCTTTTTTGTACTTTTTATGAAAAGCTCTTCTACACTCCCTCTACTTATGAATTCAGTTGATAAAGTTATCTCTGTCAGCAATCGTTTTCCTTTTCAACCATTTCATTAACCACAAAGGTACCAGAAAATGCAATAGCTGTCTCAAAGCTGTAAAAAAAGAAAAAAAAATCGTGAGAGTAGCTGATTTGGATTGACCACAAAATGCTACTTTGTAAACTTACATTATGACTTGATTGCATTAAAAATGTTCTGGGATCTGCCAAAGTGTGTACAAATTCCTGTTTGTTTTTGTTATTGCAGAGACCAGGCTTTAGCCCTGTGTGAAAATGAAAGCTCATACTTTTGACTGGTTGATGTTGCTGACTCTAATAAAAAGTAGGTGTTTTATGAGTCCTTGATGAAAACTTTTTTTCAACATCTCCACTAGGGTCACATTTGTTAACAAACTTCCACTCTTTCTCTTATCACTATAGGTTTTTCTTGTAACAAAAACCCCTTCAGTCTAAAAGACTCTAACCTGACAGCTACAGAAGGCTCCTGCATTAAAATTGAATGCAAGGTTTCAACAGTGGTCAACTTTAATGATGCATACTGGTTTTGGATGAAAGACCCAGTATATGAAAACCAACAATATAATGCCACTATCATTTACAGTTCATCGAAAACACAACGTCCTGTCAATCCACAGTTTGTAAACAGGGTCAAATATGTTGGCTCTGAAGATACAAAATGGAAAACTTTATCCTCACCAGAGAAATGCAGTGTTTTGATCCATGACCTAAACAAAACTGACAGTGGAAACTATTCTTTTAGATTTGTAGGAGAAGGTAATTATAAATGGGTAATTCAGCCATTTACAAGCCTCACAGTTGCAGGTAAGTACAAAGATCAGAATACTGAAAATAATTTACATGTACTTAAATTTATACTCTATACTAAATACTCTATGACTATAGATTTTTTAAAATGCATTTTTTATTAAAATGGAAAAATTGTGGCTTAATAATAATAAAATAAACTGGAAAATGTTAACATTTTTACTTAGCAAAGATGCTTTGACACATATTTTATTTTGATAAAATGGTAAAAATAAAACTACAATACTATCTCTCCACTTGTCACATCTATTTGGCCTTTTCATGAAAACCAGAAATAAATTAAATGATCTTTCCAGTAATGCTCTCTCTTGTCATATTATTTTTACAGTTTATCGTATTACCTATTATGTTATTCTTGATGTTGTCTTGTATTGGCAGAAAATCCATGTCTGCTCACTTTTGAGGAACCAAAAAATGTTACTGAAAATAACACTGTAACACTTACTTGCCACACACTGACCTCGTGTACTTCAGACCCAGAAATCAAAGCTTTGGGACCACTTTCGCTATCATTAATACAATCAAAAAAAAGTTCTAAAAGAGCCACACTGAGTTTTAATGTCACTTTGGAGGATGATGGGAGGATGTTTTCATGCCAAACAGAGAACAATAAAGATCCATGTTTGATTCGGAATATCAGCCTCACTGTAGAATGTAAGTTCATAACCAGAAATGTTTTCTACTGAAGTGTGGACCTATACTAATTATGCATAAGATATGAATGAGGTTGAATGAAGGGTCCAACATAGACTAAAATTATTAAATTGTTACTTTATTAGGAAATTGGTTTACTGAACAATAAAAATTTGAACTCTTTGTTTGCTGGTATTATTTCTCTTATAAAAAAATTAATTATCTGCAAAAAAATTTGTTAATTCTGTGTCGGAATCAGATTAGAAGAAAGTGATAAAAATTTCTAAGTTGATTTAAGATCTACCACCAGAAAATGATCTTGTTCTGCTAAAAGATGAAAAATAGAAAAGTTGTGTTTTTCTGTTTTTTCTAAGTCATTTCAGAAAACCTGAATTGGTACAGTGTCACACCTGCGTTGTAATAAATGTGATTAGCTATTTTCACCTTGCTGCATTTGTGAATATATGGATGTATCTGAAATCCAATACTTGTTCTATTCTTTATTTTTCATTTGTGTAAACAATCAGCACACTGTGTACCCGTATGCACACTATTTGCTCATCTGTATTGATTTGCCTTTTGAACAGATGCTCCCAAAAACATGTCTGCAAATATAAGCTCTAACATTGTAAAGGAAGGAGAATCTGTCAGTTTCACTTGCTCTGCTAAAGGACAACCTGAGCCCGCTTTTACATGGACTAAACATGGTCGAGATCTTCACTCACAGGCCAATTGGACGATCTCATCAATTAATGCATCACAGAGTGGATCGTATGCCTGTGAAGCTAAAAACAAACATGGGAGTGAAAAATCAGTGGTGACTGTCAAGGTTATTTGTGAGTATTGTTTCACATTAATTATTTTAATCTATTTTTACAATTTTTACAATTTTTTAGCAAATGTCATCATACCTGAATGCCTTTTAATGTTTTTGTATCTCAGTGGTTTAAACTTATGTTGGTGCAGTTTAAGATATTGCTGTTGTATTTGGCATAAGCCTTTATTTTTAATGAGAATCCTGAATTTTATCATTTTTTAGTTCTGATTTATCAGCCCAGTATTTTCAGCCCTGATTATTACAATGAATCAACTTTACCAAATACTGACATCTTCTGTTATAGATGCCCCTGATGTTGACATAGTGATTTCACAGGAGCCTGAAAGAAGGACAAAAATGATTATACAAGGAGATAAAGTCACTTTTACATGTTCTGTTAAGAGAAGCAACCCACAACCAGACTCTTTTACTTGGCTGAAAGATGGTAATCCTTTTAAATCAAAAAATATAACTGTTGTTGAAAACATACAGCCAGAAGACAGCGGTGATTACACATGTCGTGCCGAGAACAAAGTGGGCTCTGGATCAAAAACTCTTCAACTTACAGTACAATGTAAGTTTTACACCTCTGTGTTCCATATGTCTATTAACATAGCAGAGAAAATAAAAAAAAATAGATTAGTGCTGATGCTGGATAAACTGTTTCAGTATCAAAAATATTCCGAAAACTATTTATTGTTTTCCAGACAAACCAAGGAAAACCAACATTTCTATCTATCAGACAAGAGTGAAAATTAATACAGCCGCCAAATTCACTTGTTTAACTGATGCAAATCCAGCCCCTTCGAGCTATTCCTGGTTCCATTATAAGCAGACTGACCCCTCCCGGAAGAAGATGCTCATGGTTTTCGAAAAAACTCTTCACTTAGAAATAGTACAAAGAGCAGATGAAGGATGTTATATATGCAACGCGAGCAACAGCATTGACAAAGGGGACACTAGTAAGCCGGTGTGCATAGACGTATTGTGTAAGTACTCTGCTGATATATTAAAGCTTCTCTGCACTTTGTTTTAGAACTGATTCACTTTATAAACCAGCACCACCATAGAGATAAAAATGCATACATGCTTTTTCAGATCAATGTGGTTATTACTGATGTAGCATAGCATTAGATGAAGCTACACTTGCCTTATGATAATTAATTAGTATGTTAACTGTCAAGCAAACTAGTCGGTGTTAAATTAGATATTTTAACCCAAGTAAAAGCACAAATCTTACTTAAACTGCAACTTCTATACAAAGAAAATAAAAACATACTGCGTTATTTAGTGAATGCTGGTTCAGAATAGAGCTGACTTTCTGTTTAAGGACTAATCTTTTAATATCATTCAGTATGTTAAAAATGATGCTCACAGGTGCTTCCTCTCCACAGTTCCTCCCAATAATACCAATTTGTCCATGACTAAGTTGGTCACTGAAGGCAAGCTTGTCGAAGTCAACTGTGCTGCTGAAAGTTTCCCACCGCCAACTTTCACCCTGACAAGATATTCTACATCAAATTCTCAGACTCCAGAATGGAGTTTAACTTTAGACAACTCCTCCTACAAATTTAAGGCAAATTCAACAAACGCAGGCTTTTACACCTGCAATGCCTCAAACAGCGAAGGAAACCAGGAGAGCTCAAAAAAGCAACTGGTGGTGAAATGTAAGCAACTGAGTGATGCATGTCTTTGTCATATATATGTTACATCCAAAACAATTATATTCTGATAATATTCAATCATCTAATAACTGGACAATATCTTAAACTGAAACGTGATTTTAGTACATTGTTGTAATATATTAACTACTGTTTTTCTTTATTAGCAGGTTAGATTATTTTACTGCTGAACTTCTTCTATAATAGAATTGAAATTGAAATTGAAAGACCTTGTGATTAAAAATTTAAAAAAAAAAAAAACCCATCATCTTCTTACTTTGTTTAAAATTTGTGTTAAATACACAATATTTGTGTTAAATGCAGATAGGCCCAAAGAGGTGAAAGTAAAAGGTGATCCTGATCTTATTGTAAAAGAGAATGAGACATTAAAACTGGATTGCAGTGCCAACTCCTACCCACCAGTAAACTCTGTCACCTGGATGAAGATGATCGATGGGACGAAGGAAACCACCATAAGCACTGGGACACAGTTCATTGTGAATTCTGCCAGTGTCTCTGACAGCGGGAAGTACCACTGTACGGCCAAAAATGAAATTGGAATTGGAGAATCAGAGCAAGTTGAAGTTAAAGTTAAGCGTGAGTACACTTGAATATTTCAGTCATTGTTTCTCACCAACAACAGAGTATCCACACGTCCAGCACTTTGCTTCGTAATTATTTCTTTTTTCATCGTAACTTCAAATATGACATGGACTGTAACTAGTGGCTGATTTTACTGGTTTGATTTTAACATCTTTTAGTTTTTCTTCTGGGATAATGCATTAGGCACTTAATTCAGGTTGTGCCACCATGTGTGTTTTGGACCAGCAACTAAGAGATACGAGAAAGGAACATTTCTAACTCTACATGAAGCAACTTTAAATAGAGGAACCATACATTGTCATTTTAAAACTTCCCACATACTTACCTATTCTGTCTGTTTTTGAAGTCATTATTTTGTGCTTTCTTTTCTTCTTTATTCCTCTGCTTAGATGGTCCAAAATTCACAAAGATTGAAAAAGTAAAGGAAGTGCAGCATGATGATGTGACAATAGTGACACTGAGGTGCATCACTCAGTGCTATCCTGAAGTCGAACAATATTCATGGTACCGGAGGATAGACAAAAAGAGCGAAGAAGTAGCAAACAAACAAACAATTTCAGTAAGCTCAGACCAGCCTGGGGAGTACTACTGCGTCGCAAAAAACGAGATTGGTGAAAGATCATCTGAACCAATCAAGCTATTTGACGGTGAGTGAATTCCAAAGGCATGAGCCTGTATCTCTACTGTGCATTATTTTTATATAATAATACATTTAAATTATATTTTTCCTTTTTTTAATATACGTATATAAAACTTTGTAGTGGTGTAGAGTGGGGTCATGTTAACAAGCCATCAACATTTGTTTTAACAATATTACATTATTTAATAAGCTCAACTTATTCATGTCCAGGTATTTACAAATCAGTGCCTATTATCCATCACCTACTCCTGCATAATGTCTGTGTAATCAAAGTAAACATGTGTCAGGTTACCGTTATTTGAAAAGTACATTTAAACAGAACAAAGAAAAAAATTATACACACAATGTATGTATGCCCTTAAAAGTAAGACTGCCCATTGAGCTGTCTTGGTGGAGGTTTGTGCTCGTTGGGTGCTTTTTGTTTTTCTGTGCTACCTGTTAACAAATCTCTCTCTACACTGATATTCTGTCTCTTCTAACCACAGACACAGTTATGAAGATTGTGGAGGCCTTCTCGCTTTGTCTTATTTTTCTAATTGTATGCATACTCATCTTTTTATACAGGTAATATACAAAGTAAATAAGAAATAGTTTCCATTAGAGAAACATGTTCGGGTGATTGGCCTGTATGACTGCTCTTCTCCCCCTTTGTTCACAGACGCAGAAGGAACAATTTAATTCAACAAAGAACTACAAACGTGTGGTCCTGGTGTAGTTTTCTGGTATTAACTCATATGTTAAATCTTTTGAATTGTTAGTGAAATAAAACAAAAATGATGCATTGCCGTCTGTAAACTGAATCAGGGTTCCTGGAATGGAGTCAGCAGGAGCAGCGGGAATCAGAGTGGTTTGGCAGAGCCGTTCAGGAGCAGAGATGACCTCTTGCCAGACCAGTCATGTCAACCAAATGCCCAACGACCCCAGCGTCATCCAGACAGCACGTAAGTCTGCAGCAGCTCGCACTGTCCAGCTCAGAACAAGGGGCACATTGTTGGCAGGGGAGCTGGGTGCTGCTGCTCACTCTTTCGTCAAAGCACCCATTTAACATCATTCAGTTATGAATGGCACACAGAGTCTGCTCAGCTTTTGAATGGTTCTGATTCTGATTCTGAATGTGCATTTTTTATTTTTAACATCATTATTGTTCCACAGGACTGCATCCAATGTGAACACTGTTTACTCTGCTGTGAATCTGCCCAAAAGCAAACAGGTGATCCAATCATATCAGAGCAAGCTTAACAAAGACAAATCCATTTAAAAATGAATAAATAAATGAAACTTTAATAGTGACAAAAGTATACTGAGAATTGGGTATATTTCAAAGATTGCTCATTCCTGTTTTACTGCACAGCCTCTTTTCATTAAACAGACTTATAAAACACTGCACAACTGGAAAAATTAAATGTATATATTATATACATTTAAGTTAAACATATATTGATAAGTCTTAAAATGTTATTAACTTCTAATTGTGCCAGTGAAAAAACATCCTAATGTTTCATAAAATCATTCAGACAAAATTCTAAAAGTACAAATATAACTTGAAGCTGAAGCATAAATACTTGAACAAAATTTCTCAGTAACTGGCAAAAGATTGCAAAGAGACTATTTGATTCTATTTTATTTGATCTTATTTTGTATTCATTTATTTATTATTGTCTGCGCACAGACAATGTAGGAAGGCAATAACCTTTATTAACCACTAAAAACATGTTTCCGTACTTTAGGGGCTCTGTAGAAAATAATAAAAGTCAAGAGTAGTTTGTAAAGTTTTATCTCCACTAATCCAGCCTTTGTATGCTGTCCCTTACTGTTAATATATATCTGTCAGTATAGTTACTAATTATCCTTCATTGTAAGGCATGAATGAACTGATTCAGTTGTTACTGTACATTCATTGACAAGTTCTCTCTGCATTTGCTCAGGCTGCCTCTGCACAAAACCCAATCAAAGGACATGGTGGAAACATGGGAAATGATTCTCTCAACTACGCTTCTGTGTTCTTTGTGAACAGAAAAACGTGAGAATTCAGTTTTGCATATAAAAGGAGCCTAAATGATATTTTATTACATGACTTCTTTTATGACTATATGTTTTTCCCAGTGATCCAGAAGAGGATGCTGAGTACTCTGTGGTGTCAAAGCCAAAGAAGTCAAAAGTGGTAAGAAACTTCAAAACGCCTTTTTTCATGTATCTCATTCGGTTTATTACCTTATTTCACTGTATTTGTATTGTATTTGTATATCATATACTCATTGTATATGATATACAAATACAAATAAAAATCATTGTAGCAAGGAAAATTAAGTTAAGGCAAAGTAAAGAATGAAAATGATCTTCAACAAGGGTTATTTTTGTACATCAAATCAAGACACTGTCAGAAATTATGACACCGTTTTGCCACTTTTTCTCATCTAGACAGAACAAGAAGGGCAGGAGGACTATGAGAACATCGGCGAAGAACTTCCACCCAAACCTCCATATACATATAACTTTGACTCAGACACAGATACCAGTGAAGATGAAGTAGAGGTCAACTATGCTCATGTGAACTTTAAACCAAAGTCTGGCCACCAGCGAGCAAAGAAAGACTCCAGCAGCAGTGAAGATGAAACTCAGTACTCTCAGGTCAAAATTTGACTAAAAATGCTTTGATCCTATTCAGACATCTCTGCCAGTTTGTGCCATGGATGTTCTGAAATATATTTGCCAGGCTAACTATACTGAACAAGGCTTTCATCACTTGAGTGTTTCTTTTTTCCTTCCTGGGATATAATTTTAGCTTTCCTTTATGTATAGTAATAAGTCCCCACAAGTACACAAACCCATCTTTTTATCACAGATGTAAGACTGTTGGGGAAGTGTATATGGATAAGTTATAAAATGAAATGACTGCTGTTGTAAAATTGTGCTCCCATCCTCCTGCTGAGTTTTTTAATGTATATATCTGTACTTTACTGTATGCATAGTTCAATTTCATAACCTGCTTTGACACAAGCTGTTGTTTGATGGCAAACTTGACTGCAGGGTCAGTTACTTGTGTCTTTTAATCACATAATAATTACGCATTACAAAGTTGTCAATAAAAATAAGTGCCTAACAAGTTTTAGGTTGTACCTGCTTCTTACACACTGAACAAAGGGTTTTTTTCAGAATTACACAAAGGTTAGTCATAAGCATATAGTTAAAGATTCAACCTCAGCATACAGATATGTCTTTTTTCTGTCACGCAATTTTTACTAGTAAGACAGGAGAAGAATTTACAGACGAGGATCAAAACCAGGGCTGGAGGGAATGTCCAAACTCCTGAGCTTCTGCTGTCAATTCCTCTAAAGCTAAGTGACCACTTTTTCATTAACCCTTCCTATAAGTCCCTTAGCATCTTTCTCTTGTCCCAAATGAGCATCTGTAAGTGTTTCTTCTTACTTTGTATCTCCTCCATTGCTTAGTGCTTCTCGGCGGATCTCAGAATACACATCAGTCTTAGAGGCCAGGCCTTTGATCTCACCTTCCCCGAGCTTGCCCTCTGACCTGGCCTGAAGTTTAGCAAAGTCCACATCAGCATAATGGAGAGAGTCTTTCTGGTATTCTGCTGCTTCCTCCTCAAGAACTGCTTTATTGACATAAATCACATCTGCCTTTGAAGAGTTAGTCTACAGAGAAACCACAACAGTGTGTTTCAGTAACACAGAAAAGATGTTTTTTTCTCTTTCAATGATGAGCGTCACTTTAACTGCATTTTTTTAACAACATATGTTTTAGCATAATATATTCATTTTTACTATGCAAGAAAATGCTCATTTTATCATTCAAACAAGACACACTCTTAGCTCAGGGAGTCAGAATATGTTTTTGGGATCTAAAGAGCTTGGAAAGAAAGGCTTCTGGACTTCTTTAAGTTTCTTGAAGACGTTTCACCTCTCATCTGAGAAGCTTCTTCAGTTCTTTCCAAGCTCTTTAGACTTGGTCTCAAAACTACAATGACCTGGATGAATGAGAACCTTCTCAGACAATATGTCTTGGGTTTTCTTTTGCTATTTGCTAATATTGTTTTGGTGTTTAAATCACACTGACACATTGGCATGTACACAGGAAGAGCTGGAGGCAAGCTCATTCTACCACAAGTGGTTTTTTTTTTTTTTCATCTAACCCATATATATGCAGCAACATAAACTCACCTCATTGGTGACTAAACAATCTGAAATATCCACAAGTCCCTTGTCAAGTGAAACGTTGTCCTTCCTTTTCCTGCAACATTGAAGCATGCTTTAGGAAAAATACTTTCTCCTGGAAAATTCCTTCCCACGAGGTTAAAAACTCTAAAAGTCATTATACCCCTTGATGTAGTTTTGATTTTGTCATAAAGTCATGCATTACACGTGTGTGGTTTCAACTTCAAGGTGGACATAGAAACTTTCTTTCAGCAGATAAACTTTCATCAGGAGGCTGTCTTGTTAGTAATGATTTGTGGCAGCTGTGGTTGCTCTATAATTAGCCAGCTTCTAAAAGGAACCTTGAAATCTGTCCGTTATAAGCATTTTTGATTATATATGATGATCGTAACCTACTTTGAAAATGTCTGGTACCAGTGTTCTGTGTTCCTCACCTGTAAAGGCATATCAGTAGTGGTATGAAAATCAGCAACATCCCCAGTGCTCCCACTCCAGAGCCAATCAGCAAAGAAAGAGTATGGAGGACTTTAAAAAAAAAAACAGTCATATCAATCACTAAAAGATGCAAATGACACAACAGAAAAGCCAAATATAAAATGAAGCTTACAGATTTCTTTACCTAGCTGAGTTTCACTGGAGGATATATTGAAAGCCATACTATCAGACCCCAGGGAGTTGCTGCTCAGGCAGACCAGAGAGGGCATGTCTTGGCCCAGGTAGTACAGAGTGATGACACTCCTTGCGCTTGTGCTCCCCAGATTTACTTCCCGAATTGGGATATCAGCAGAGTGATTGACAAGCTCGCCAGCCAGCTGCCAAACCAGGGAGGGAAGCGGGTTCCCCTGAGTGTTACAGGTACATCGGATCTGGGACAAAATCTTGACACAGCGGGAAGAAAATAGGATCTCTGGAGCAACTGAGACAAAGAAGGTAATGGGTTAACAGAATAGGCTTATGGGCGTTTTTCTTGGGGAAACATAAAGGCGTCAAAGGAAAGAAAACAAGAAGAATAGTCTTACATGTGACATCAATGCTGACAGGCTCTGAGCATTCAGCTCCATGGATATTCAGAGCTTCACAGTGATATTGATCATCTGAGAGTTTTGTCACATTGAAGGTGAAGTCTTGCTCAAAGCCCACCGCTTCCTTTTTTCTTCCTGCCACCTGGAACCAGGTGAAGTTCACCGCTGCTGGATTGGCGATGCTTGTGCAAGTCAGAGTCACAGAGCTGCCATCCAGCACAGGACCAGAAGGATCAACAGACACTGAAGTGTTTTTAGGAGGATCTGCAAGGAAAATAATGTTCCTTGTTAGTAATGTATCCAAAGACTTTTTTAAAACTTCTGTGGGAATGCATATTCAGCCTTTCAGAAAATATATAAATTAGGATGCTCTGGTGCAAGTTTTAGGACAGAAAGTTATTAATTGGTATACATAATACTTTTTTCTTATTCCATTGTTATTCATATTATTCCTTTTTGATAGAATTAAATGTGTTTTGCTTTGGGGCGCTTTTAATCATACTTTTCTGTGCTCTTACAGCTTGATGAGGACACAAATTAAACAAAACAGCTACACATACATTGAGACACTGGCACACATGTGGACACAGTGGAACTCAGTCATGATGGCCTCAGAAGGATTTTGAGGTTGTCACGCAATATGACAATGTGTTACTGTCCATAGCTCAGGCACTAGTGTTGCCCTGTTAACAAATCTTGGCCCCAGATCATGTTGGGTTGAGCACAGCTGGATATACAGTAGAGCCATATTCAGGACGTGAGCACACTGGAGACATACAGTTCTGTTGTTTGTTTTCGGTGTAAATCAATGTCTTTTCTGTGTTAAATTAGCTCACACTGAATATCCAGCTGAATTGCTGCTGACGTTTCCTCTCCCAGATCATTTTTGGCTGTACAGTGGTAATCGCTGCTGTGGCTGGTGTCGGCACCGTCTATGACCAAGACTGGTCCGAGCTCCTTATCCATCTCATTATCTCTGTACCAGGTGTAGTTGGTCACTGGTGGGTTAGAGTGGCTCTTACAGATCAGAGAAACAGAGTTGCCCTCCAGAACTGGACCAGTGGGATCGATGATTACTGTTGTTTCCCTCGGGGAAACTGGAAAAACAAACGAGCATGGGTTCAGTCTATGCTGTGATCCAACATTTATAATCTGCCTTTATTGTTTCAGTGTCACTTACACTGTACGTCAATCTGAGTGACAGAAGAATTCTGGCTTCCATATCTGTTACTGACGCCACAAAAAAACTGACTGTCAATTTCTGACACTGTGGCTGAAAACCTCTTCTTTGATCCGATCACTGACACCTGATCTCCATTCACTTTGTACCAGGTGTAGCTGTCCACGGCTGGATTTGCATTAGTGTTGCAAGTCATGGTCACTGAGCTGCCTTCTTTTACAGGACCAGAGTAACTGACTGATGTGTTTTTTGGAGGATCTGAAAGATAATTATGAAATTGCAAATACACAATCTATCTGCACGGACGAATCATATATCAGATGATAAAATCATGTTATGGTATGAATGCAAACAACAAAAGAAAAAGTGATAAAAAATACTCACAAAGAACACTTAGCGTCAGAATTTTTTCATACAGAAGGTCACTTTTCCCAGCTTGTCGGTTATAGAGGGCAGTGCACGAAATCTTTTGTTCATTGTGAAGGTAAGAAGCAGTGAAGCTCATCACAGAGGTCGCAGAATTAGCTTCCACTGCCTCCTCTGTGTCACCTAAAGTGGGTGACCATGTCAGAAGTGGAGGAAGAATAGGACAGTGAGAAACAGCAGAGCAGGTCAATGTCACTGCAGTTTCTTCTTCTACCTCCAGGCTTGATGGAGTTATGGTAGGTTTAGGCAGTGAATCTGAAAAGTAGAACAATACAGAAATGACATAAGGAACTAAAATGTAGTAAGGATGTGACTATACGTGTACAATAGCAAGAGGACGGGACAAACTTTGAGTGGTGATGAGGACACTTGAAGGAAAGTTAAACTTCAAATCATTGTCACACTGCAGTCTGAAGTAATAGTTGTCATGGTGGCGTGCTGGCATATTGTTGAAGATGGTGGTGCAGTCTTTGTCATGCAGGATCCCAGTCAGGGTTCCTTGCTGGATATTTAAGCTTCCACTTGCACCGGTGAGGCTGGAATCAAACACCGGAGTTCTACTCCAACCTTTCTTCCAGATAGCTTTACATGAATCATCCAGGAATTCCTCCCATTCTGGGGGCAAGGTGAATCTGCAGCGGATCACCACACAGGATCCACTGAGTCCTTCTACAGTCTGAGACAAGAAGACTGCCCAGTTTTGGCATAAGCTACCTGAGTTGAAGCAGCAGAAATATGACATTAGCTAAGGTAAAGTAAACATTCTAATTACTGCCAGCGTAAAGGTTCTGCATTTGCATCTACATATGAGGAAAGACTGATACGTTCCTGGCAACATCACTGAAATTAAAATAACATACCTTGAAGTAGACTGCATATGAAGAAAACCTTTATAGAAACCATCATATTCGTCTGATGATCCAAGTGAGGTACTGGAAAAATAAATTTTTTTTGTATGGCTAACATTAAACATGAAAATGCAATTTAGTCTTTAGGACAAGCTGAGAGCTTTCATTCTACAAACTGCTGCTGTTATGCTAAAAAATAACTGAAATATTGTTTTAAGCCTACTTCATTGTTTCTTTATTTATTCTTTATTTGCATATGGTAATTTCCCTTTTTTTTTTTTTTTTTTTTAATGGTAACACATAACCTAAAAGGAGAAGGTAAAATAAAAATGTTCTATGATCTTATTCTTTCTCTTTATCCCAAATGGTATTTCATATAATATTCATTAAAGTAACAGTCCTACCTTAAAAGCCAACAGAAGTGTTCAGCATACAGTGTCTTTTCTGGAAAGAAAAAAAAAGTTTTAAAAAAATCATTTGAGGTCACAAATCCTGAGATCATTTTAAAGTATACAATGATAACATGAATATTAATAACGTTAAAATTAAGGCTTTACCAGCATTAAAGCATCAGTGGTAGTAATCCAACAAGTGAGTCATGCCAGACTGGCAGTGTGTCTGGATGTCGCGCTCAGCTCTTGTCAGATGTGCCCAGGGAGTGGCGTACAGCACAAGAGGGTTTTGATACTCTCTCTGTATTTCAGCTGTCTCAACCTAGTGCAGAATTGTGTACCAAAATCAGTACAAATCAAGGTGGAATAAAGAGAAACTCAAAATACACTTTGTTGGGTTCAGCTGCTCATTGCTTAATAACACCGATATCTAATCAGCCAGTCGCACGACAGCAAATAATGTATAATAATTCATTTGATCCCACTGAGAGCTTGGAATGGGGGAAAAAAAAAAAAAAAAGGTAAATTAAGTAACTTTTAAATTGACATGATTGTGGCTGTGAGATGATCTGATGTTAATAATCTATGGCAAAAAGAATAAAGACAGTTCTAGCACACAAGTTCTTCCTGGTACTAGCAATGCGTACCTAATAAAAGAGCTGGTGAGCATACACAGTGATGTCCTGTGCAGGTAGAAAACTGATTTTCATATGTATATTGTATTGTTCTCTTATAAAAACGATTTATTATCCTACCTGTTACCAGAAGCAGAAGTCATCAGTGGACTCAGTGGTATTTATGGTTCTACTGGGGTTCAAAGGGAAAAATGAAAAGCTTTAAAGACAGCTTCAGAAAAAAAAAAAGAGTGAACTTTATGTGGTTGTGCCGCTGATGTCAAAGGAAATGTCATCATACGTAAAAATGCCAGAGTAGCAGGAAATTGCGCAAGGGACTTTGTTAATCAGATAAACTGTATTGCTAACAATAAGAGTTTGTTATGAGTTTGATCACAACTTGGACTTTCGATGGACACGTCAAACTGAAAAGGATGCTCAGCAGGTTAGAATGACTGAGGATGGAGCTGGAAAGGAAATCGAGTGTTTTGACAAGATTAAAGGATAAATTTAGAAAACGAGAGAGAGGAGGCTGGGTGGAGGATGGTTAGTGAATAAGGATGTGCAGAGGACTACTAGGGAGGAAATGAGGTTATGAAAAGGATGTTCATAACCTCAAATCAGTTATGAAGAGGACGAAGAGTGGAAAGGCAGACAGGCCACATGATACATATGCAGCTGTCTAGGAGAGAAGACATTGGACTTTTTAACCAGACTCTTTAACACAATCTTGGAAAGTGAGAGCATGTCTGAGGAATGGAGACGTACAGAGGTGATACTTTTCAAGAGCAAGGGTGATATACAAAACTGCAGTAACTACAAAAGTCAGCAGGAGCAAGAAGTGTGTGGGCAAGGGAGACACGTGGAAAGCTCAACATGTAACGCGCAGAGGTACAACAACACAATTTTTGTTTGTCACATACACAATACAACATATAGTGAACATGCAGTGAAATGCTTGTGTCCTGAACTGCGGACAGGCTGCAGATGTAGCTGCACCACTCATGGCTGGTTTTTAGCATGGGGGGTCTAGCCAGGACCCTTACTGGATACCGAACTTGCGATTCCCACTCCAGAGGTGTGAAGTCTTACTACTACACTAGGTAGTGACGGTGAATGAGTTTTAAGTATCTGGGGTCAACCATCCAAAGTAACTGACAATGCAAAGGAGAGGTGAAGAAGAGAGGTGAAGTAGGTGGAGTTCAGTGTCAGGTAATGAGTCAAAGGGAAGGTTTACAAGTTGATAGATGACCTACTGTGTGGTTTGGAGACGGTGACATGGATGAACAAACAGCAGGCTGAGCTGGAGGTGGCAGAATAGAAAATGCCAAGATTTTCACTGGGAGTGACCAGAATGGACGACTAAAAACTAGAGTGAAAACTCAGGTTGAGAGTATAGGGACAAAGGTAGAGATAGCTTAGACATTTCAACCTTACAGAGAAGTGATAGTCAATATCAGACAAAGGATGTTGTTGATGTAGTGAAGGAGGATATGCAGAGGGTTGGAGGGACAGGGTGACATGGAGTCAGATGATCTGCTGTGGCAGCCATTAAAGGGAGCAGCCGAAAGAAGAAGATGGCAAACTGAATGATATCTGTAACTTCCACAATCATTCAGCAGAATTATTTATTATTGCAACTATCTCAAATAAAAATTTACTATGAATAAAAGCAGAGAAAACTTGATTTATTTTATGAATAAACTTTTAATAGTGCATAACGGTGTATGTCTTCATTTACTTGAAAATCAAACCCATAAAAATTTCTGAATAATAAATAATTTTAAAAATGTAATTTACAATGTCTCTTCAATAAAAACAGAAAAAAATTTGGACATTTTAATGGTAACATCTGACAATATAAAGCAATCCAACACAAATTACAGCACAAAACAGTCACAGTGTTTAACCTCAACACGCCTCTGACAGTCTAATTTAAGTACACTTATTTTTGGACTGTTACAGTGGAATGCATAGTATTGCACAGGAGCTGTTATTAAGTTCACCACCTGTTAGTGTATTATTGCATAGTGTACATCAGTCTTGTAATGCTGGATTGTGACCAGCAGGGGGAGGTAAAGCTCAACATAACACCTCCCAGTAACAGACACCCATTGTGCACGCTGCTCAGTGAAGCTGCTTGTGGTTTGCAGCTGGTGAACCTCTGTCCCCATCAATCACTCTGTCAGTAACAGTTTCCACGACTCTGTTTAACCACATCTGTATCTCATGCACTTCATTCACATATTCATGAGTCCAGGTACCGAATGAGCTCCTGAGGTGGATCTTCAACAAGATCGGCCCTTAGACAGCAGAGAGGGAAACACAACCCCCCTGCGCTGCCTGCTCAGAAGCAAGGATTTTAACTTCAAAAAGTTAATAACGACTATGCTCGTCTGTTGCTGTGACAATAACATCCATCCAGATCCGCATGGACACTGCACTGGAAGCCACCAGAAAGAACAGACGGTCATATGTCTTCACACAGAACGTCAGACTGGGCCGTGGTGACTGAAAGGAAGGCACAGACAATGATACCGTCATCACCTGGTGAAGAAGCAGCTTTTTCAGCTCAGTGGTGATTTTTTTGTTTGTTTGTTTGTTTGTTTGTTTAAGATATACCAGTCAAAAAATGTGGACACCTTCTCATTTAATGTTTTTACTTTATTTTCGTGACTATTTACATTGTAGATTCTCACTGAAGGCATCAAAACTATGAATGAACACAATTATGTAGTAAGCAAAAAAGTGTTTTATGTTCTATATTCTTTACAATAGCCGCTCTTTGCTTCGATTACTGCTTTGCAGACGTTGGGCTTTCTCTCAATGAGCTTCATGAGGTCGTCACCTGAAATGGTTTTCCAAAAGCCTTGAAGGAGTTCCCAGAGATGCCGAGCACTTGTTGGCCCTTTTGCCTTCACTCTGTCCATCTCATCCCAAAGCATCTCGACTGGGTTTAGGTCAGGTGACCTCCATGTTCACGGTCGGAATCATGCATGTAGAGACCATCCGTTCATCTTTTCTGCGTTGAACAAAGACACAGCGGGTGGAACCTAAGATCTCAAATTTGGACTCATCAGACCAAAGCACAGATTTCCACTGGTCTAATCTCCATTCCTTGTGTTTCTTGGTCCAAACAAATCTCTTCTGCTTTTTGCTTAGCAGATATTTGACCATAAAGGCCTGATTCGCGCAGTCTCCTCTGAACACTTGATGTAGAGATGTGTCTGCTACTGGAACTCTGTGTGGCATTTATCTGGGGTCTAATCTGAGGTGCTGTTAACTTGTGTTTTCTGAGGCTGGTGACTTGGGTGAATTTATCCTCAGCAGCACAGGTGACTCGTGGTCTTCCTTTCCTGCGACGGCCCTCATGCGAGCCAGTTTCATCGTAGTGCTTGATGTTTTTTGCGACTGCACTTGGGGACATTCAGTACATTCAGTTTGAGCAGTTTTCCAGACTGAATGGAAACTGGCTTACTTCGCTGATTGGTTCTCGCCATAATAAGATTCTAACAGTTGGCTGTCAGCTGTGTACCAACCTGACTACTGCACAACACAACTAATGGTCTCAACCCCATTAAGAAGGGCAAGAAATTCCACAAATGAACCCCGACAAGGCACACCTGTGAACTGAAAACCATTTCAGGTGATCATGAAGCTCAGTGAGAGAAGGTCAAGGGTTTGCAGCACTGTCAACAAAGCAAAGAGTGGCTACTATCAAGAATCTAAAATATAAGACACATTTAGAGTTATTTATCATTTTTTTCTTTGCTACATAATTCCATTTATCGTGCTTCATATATTTGGTTCTTCAGTATGTATCTACAATGTAGCAGGTAGTAAAAATTAAGAAAAACCATTAAATGAGAAGGTGTGTCCAAACTTTTTACTGTATATATCCGAGTAGAACCTGCTGCCCAGCAGAACAAAATGTCTGGTAATAAGAGATTAATGTTATAATAATGTTTGTATTTTTTAACCATCTTTCTAATTTCTGTCTTGCAGCATTAATGTTGCCTCTATTTGTTGTATAAGTGCAGACTGATAATCACCTGTTTCACACAACTATGAAAAGAACAGGATGTTCCGACCACAAACTATTTCCCTGAGGATTTTCTTTTCCTCATTTAGGTCCCTGTAAGAGGGTTGACACTATTACTTTCTTAGAAGACGCCAGTGAGCACCAAATAAAAGTTTTAGTAAGCAGCACTGTTACCAACAACCTACCTTTGATTTCTAGTCTATTCAAATATGATGGTACATGTATCATGTCATATCATATAAACAAAACTATTTGGAAATTTAAGGTAGCAAAACAAATTCGCATTCAAACACAAATGTATATCTGTGATAGTCATCTTAATTCTGCTTGAGTTGTGTGTTTGTGTTAACTGTACGTTTCAGGAGAAAGAAAATATTTATTGGACTTTCTGTCTGCGCTATTGTAATATATTTAATAATGACTATAAATATTGGTCCTGGAAAACATTCTGTAAAGAGACTCTAGAAATAATTTTTGAAAGAGTTTTGGGGATTTATGACTGGATTACACATCAAGAGATACTTTAGAACCTCTACAATACGAGTCCAGTGCAGTTTAAGCTACATTTACAAACTGTTATCCTTCTGATCCAAAGTCCGTGCTCAGGAACACATGAAAAACTTCACAGATTTATTTAAAGCCCAGCTGTGTAAAATGTGAGAACTCACAGAGGTGCCTGTTCGTAGATGGTCGTAGTAAACTTCCTCTATTGCTTGGAAATAAATGACTCCCTTTAGCTTCCTTTCATCACAGTCTGCAGCAAAGGGAGAGGCAAGAAAGGAACTTTAGAACATTAATATTGAATATTTAGGTCATGGTTAATAAAAAAAAAAAATCCCTTGTTCTTTCTACAAACCACAATAAAAAGTTTTTAAAAAATTATAAATTTAAAAAAATGTTTAGAATAAAACTTTGATGTGATGTAATCTTATAATAAGTCTGACAACCTCCTAGCGTGACAGAGAATGGTTCATTCAAACAAAGAGGCAAACACAGAGCCAGCGAGCACACCCCTCCAACCAGTCTAACCTGTATAGTAGGCTAGTCGTTTGTGGTCCATGTCAAACAGGAACCATCTCTTCTTCCAGGTTTTGACCCTCCCCCCTCGTTTGGTCAGGAAACCCGCACAGCGTCGTGACGTCAGCCGCAGTTCCGTGCAGCCAGTCACTCCATGACCCAGAGACTCCACATGGGCCCTCAGGTCAAAGTTTGGAGAGAGGAAGAGGGGCAGGCTACGCTGCTGGAAGACAAATGGACTTTAAAGATGCTTGAAAAAGAAAAAAAAAGTCAATTTACCATGCTAAACTGACCAGTTCCTATTGGTGTTTATAATGGTTACACTTGTTTTGGGTCCCCAAAACCCCAAGAATGAGTAGTTAAAAATGTAAATGTATAGGATGCTGGAAATAGGTTAGTTATAAAATCTGAAAAATGAAACAGAATAACAAGAAAACCGGTGACATAACCGTCAAAGATTGCATTGTCTTTTGGTACAGCCAAAGAAACATTCTGGGAAAAAAATTTGAACTGGTGAAGAAGATTTATCCATTCTTTTCTGCTTCTCCTTATCAGGATCACAGGGGAGCTGGAGCCTATCCCAGCTTTCATATGGCGACAGGCAGGGTATACTTTGACTGATGTACGCAGGGCTAACACAGAGAGACAGACAACCATTCGCACTCACATTCACACCTATGGGCAATTTAGAATCACCTGTTAACCTACCCCCATTAACTGCATGTCTCTGGACTTTGGGAAGGAGTCAGGGTACCCGGAGAAAACACACGCAAACACAGGGAGAACATGCAAAGTCCACACAGAAAGGCCCCAGCCCGTTGGTGGATTCTAACCTCTTGCTGTGAGGCAACAGTGCTCAAAACTAATCTAACAATCCCGCGTTACAGTTTTCTGGAAACTCATTGTATTGTGGGTAACGTCGGCATCATGTCTTGACAAGAACATCGAGAATCCATGGATTAAAAGGAGTACATATGCATGTCTGTTGCATTAGGTTGGATCATTTTATAAAAACAATAAAATATTTTTTCACTGACTTAAAGTTTGAATTTCATTCATACCTCAGAGGAGTTTGGGGAAGAGATGACCCTTTGTTGCTCTTCAGGTTCTGGCTCTGGTCTTTGTGGGGTCTCTGGTTCTGGTGGTTCTGTTCTGGAAGAGTTAAGCTCTCTTTGTCTTCTCTCCTCCAATAGCAATCGTCGCTGCTCTTCCTGAGTTCACACACACATCAAAACAAATTATTACCCAAACCATTTCCAAGGTAACACAGTAAGACGGAAGCGATACTGGTTTAACCCGCTGGAGGTATGCATCCAAAAGCATAAAGGAAACTGAAATCAGTGTTACACTCTAAATCCTTCCATTCCTTTTTTGAAATTCTCTGAAACTCTTAGTCATATGGCTGCACATTTTTTAGTCTCTCAACTGCCAGTGCTACAAACATGCATTACAAAAGTCCAAACATCTGCTGTCTACTTTCCTGGAGCTGAGTGGGCGTCAGTAATCAGACAGGCGTATCTAATTCAGTGTGTCGCTGATGATTAGAGGTGTCAGCGAGTGTTTCCCACAGCAGGTGACTCACCCGCTCTCTGAGCAGCCTCTCTCTCTCTGCTTTGGCTTCCCTCAGTTTCTTCTCAATCTCGATGAGATCCAAAAGGCATGGACTGTGAGAAAAAAGGAATAATATAATTGAGTGCAAAAGCCTTATACAGTTAGTTTAAATTAAAAAAAAATCATTATTCTTTAGAAAATAATCCAATTAGCTGCATTTGTTTAACAAGTTATCGGTAGGTGTCTGTGAAGGTTCTCAGTCATCCAGGTCATCGTAGTCAAAGGAATTTGCAAAGAAAAGCGTCTGGACTTCTTTAAGTTGCTTGAAGACGTTTCACCTCTCATCCGAGAAGCTTCTTCAGTTCTAAGGTCAAATGGCCGAGAGTCCCAGATTTAAACCCAGTGGGAGTATCCCCCCAAAGAGGGACAAAGGACCCCCTGGTGATCCTCTAATCACATCAAGCAACTTAAAGAAGTCCAGACGCTTTTCTTTGCAAAGTTATCGGTAGAATTAAATGGAAATATGAAGCATAATTAATCAGACTTAAGCTTATCATCAGCAAAGATTGAGTTAGTGTTTAACAGGATGTGACAATGCAAAAGGCCAAATCATGACATGTGCTACATCATGAAGTACTCCTGAAGCCCATCATGCAGTATGTCCAATACTATTCAATGAACAGACTTGTAACACCAGTGCAATCATCTCAACAGACACCTAACCTTATCTTATGCTGCTGCGCAAGCCCCATGTTCATTTGCAAATGTTTTATCGTTAACAGACAGCGCTACACCCCGTTTACTCCCAGTAACACAACACAGTACGCCTGCAACTGTTGCTGCTGTTATGTGCAAGTTCACAAAGTCCACACAGACTTGCTGACGTCGTTTGTTAGTAGGCCAAAAACATAAAACAATCTGGTCATTTTGGCCCAATCTGCAATCCATCCTCTGACCATTATTCCAACTGGAAAAATTTATAATGCATTTATAATAAAACTCCTCAACCAATTACTGAATCTAATATGGATAGAAAACAAAACAACAGCCGTGGGAAAATGGTTAATAGCAAAATGTGGTTGCTCCCACTTTGATTTTACACCCAACATGGTTTATATTGTGAGTTCATGCAATTTTGGCCTGATTAAGAGGGTTTCTTGTTGCACTTTGCTGCCACAATGTGTTTGAAAGTATCCTAATTTATCAAAAATGGTTTTATCTGCTATAGTAAAGACATAACAAACAGAAACTGTGGTCATGGAGCAACCTGATGCCAAGTGGTTATAGTGCCTTGTGTGTCTGGAAATATACTCGATGACCACAAACCAGGACCCACTAATTAATAGTGTCAAATTATATATATATATTTTTTTTATATTAAAAATGTGAATTATGGCACAAAAACCTTCACATGCTACATTTCTCCATTCAGTGGGCCCAAATAAAAGCAATTAAAATCCATTCTGGTTGCATGTAAATATAATTACCTAGTACATGAACTTTTAAAAATGCATTAAAGAGCCCAATTTGCTTTTTAAAAAGTGAAGACACTGACCTGGCAGCACGAGAGCTTGTTGTACTATTACATGGAGTTAGGACTCCACCACCATTGCTGGTCCCAGGTCTGTGCCCACTGCCGTGCCCATTGCCGTGCCCACTGCCGTGCCCACTGCCGTGCCCATTGCTCAGTCTATGGGAAAGGACAGGGGATGTGAAAGCCTCTGGGGTCTGGCTGTCAGGATGCATCCTTACCAGCACTGAAAGTGGAAGGAAATAAAAAGAGACATGTGAGAACAACATGCATCAGTCAGCACAAATAGCTTTTTATAAGATTCGGCGTGAGAGAAATCCGTCATGTGGTATCAAAATGTTAACTCACTCATTTTATATTTTACATACAAGAAGAGTCAGTTATGATTTTCAGGAAGAGACTTAGAGGATTAAGAAGAAGAGCAAACTCCTGACAAGATGTGACATGACCCTGAAGATCCGGCTACTATTTAATGACAGATAGATGGGCATGTGAAAAACAGATACTACTGGGGAGATTTTAGGCTTAAGTATATGGGTGATTCTCAGGCTCATCTGGCCCGCACAGGCAAAACCAATGTAATAACGACCTGCCAACTCTACTGACACGCCTTTGATTTGACTAAAAGGGAGGGAACTGAGCAAACAGACCAGACAAAATGAGCACAAGGGTGCAGAGAGAACATGTTTATTGTTATATATCACAAACATCTCAGCCTGAGCAATCAGGAGGACAAAGCAAGATAGAAAAAGTGGACTCACCCTGTGCTGACACCGGCCTGTCGTTCAGTCTGTTATTGCGATGGGAGCTTCGTCTCCTGGGCAGACTGACACCTTCTTTGCTTGGATCCTAAAAAATAAAAAGACAGTATGCTTAAAGTACATTCAAAACACAGACACTGTCATCTCAGATCTTTCTGTTAGCTATCAGCACATGTTTTGGAAATCAGTAATTGAATTAAAGCACAAATGTCAACATCAGACCAAATGATGAGGTTAACTGTTGGAGAAACAAAAAAACACTGGGTTTTTTTTAGTCAAACAAAGTTGACTGTAATGACTGAAAATGATATCTGCAGCCTAATTTAAACTTGTGCTGAAACCTCTGTGACAAGCTGCATACCTGAGGAGGCTTGTGAACCGTCAGAGGAGAAAGTGACATCATGCAGGGAGCTGAGCTGGTGATGTCAGTCCAGTCGGTGAGCGGCGTCTTGTCTTTGCGAACCTGTTTGAAAGCCAGGTTTAAATCCCAAACTTCAGTAAAGCATCTGTGATCAACACTGACTACAGGGCACAAATACTATCTGTTCATTTTCACCAACTGTAACCGTAAAGCAAAACATATAGATTAAAGAAAAAAAAAAATCTCTACATACCACGTCTGCCTGAGAATTAAACCTTCCAGGAGGGATTGTAATGAGTTAAAAAATTATCACAGCTCCACTATCTTCCCCTCTAACCCTCCCTCTCCCTGCTTGACTCACAAACACATGAGCAATTCAGTCACTACATGCGGTCCACTGTTTAACCCTTGTCCGTCTCTTTCACTACTCAGCACATGCTGGCAGCAGAAGTGTGGCTGTTAAACATCTGCTGCACATACATGAGTGTTGTGTTCTCAGGGATTTGGTAAATATTCAAATGCTTTCTTGACACAATACGATCCAACTGTTTTCACAAATAAATATACAAATATACAAAGACACAAACAGCGCAGAGCACTAAAATTCCCAACACATCTGTGACAAGCAAACCACATCCTGCATGCAGTCATATTAAAGTCATACACACTTGGTCATGTTGTCTGACACTGCCTTCTCCCTCTCTCCTCCTCTGTACTGCCACTCCCTTCTGCCCTCCCTTTTTCAGTCCCCTCTTTTATTTACAACAGCTGATGAACTTCACAGTTTCATGACGGACGCTATTTTAAAGCCCTTCAGCCACGCAAATCAACTCGAGTGCAGTCATTCTACTTACCACTCGCTGCAAGGATGTGAAACTTCTCCCAGCTTGCCTTCTCTCCCTCTCAGACATCCACACATTCACAACTGCAGCACCCTCCCTCACGTTGCTTACTCCTCCCCCTCTATCCCTTTCCCTCCCTCCTTCTTGCTCTTTCTCTTTCTCTCTCCCCTCCCGCTCACTCTCGCTTCCTCCCTCTGTTTGTCTCATTTTCCCTTTTACTCATCCGGATCTCGTCTCCTGCTCTTTTTTTTTTTTTTTTTTTTTTTTTTTACTGGTGCAATCATAACTCAGATTAAATGCAAGCCACTGTCTGTGTGATAAAGCCACAGCATAGTTTAATGAGTCACTGAGTAAATCACACACTCTGGGGCAGAAAGTATTAATAATGAAAACACATAACACACGACAGTGTGGACTATACTCAAAGCTGGGTAGATGTTTTATGAATCTGAACTAAAAAGAAAGAAACAGATCATGGACACATGTTAGACTTTCTGAAATCCTTCACTACTCACCACAAGTGATTTAGAGATATGGATTCAGTTTAGTTTTGCTAGCAGTGCAACTCTGTTGCTCTTTGTTAAGTTAAGCTCACAGATTGAATAAAAACATATTTATGCACTTAAGGAACTCTAACCAGTAATAGAGTTTGTTTAATTTGTTTCTGGCTTTTAATACCTAACTTAATATAAAGGTTTATGCTACTGCAACAGCAGCATTTATCTGGAGTCAATCTTCTCTCTACATCACAAATAATATTGACTTTCGTGTAAGTTTGTTTTTGTCTTTTTCGCCTCATGGTGTTAATGGTTGTTTTCTTTAATCTGCTAAATACTCTACTTCAATCACTAACTAGCCACCAACTTTCTCTGCTGCTTGTTTCTAAGGAGTTAATCCACAGTTTACCTAGGCTTTATTTAGTGCCTGCTGGGGCTTGAAATGGGGCTGATGAGAATAGTGCAAGTGAACCAAAAACTGCCTGAAAAGCGTAGTCTTTGTCTGTGAGCGGTGGAAGCCCAACTGTTAAGATGAATTTGTAGAAACTGTCAGGAGTAGATGTGGGTTTGAATTTCTACCTTTTAACAAGTCTGGGAGGTTTGGCAGTTGGCCCACCATCCATACAAATCTAGTAGACCAGTCGCATGTGAATGCCAATGTGGTAACCTATACAAATGCTATACAAATTCAGGGTAGTAGTGGGACACCTGCTCAGGGGTTACACCTTCCACCCCCTCAAACAGGTTTTAAAGCTATTTTTAGACCTTTTCAGACAGATAATGTGTATTGGCCTTATGTAGACAAGTACGTTATAATGAATAACCTGTTCATTTGCAGCAGTTAAAAGATGTTAAAGCAATGAGGGGATCTGTAGGGTCATGTGACAGCTCTCTGCAGGTTTGTCACTATGAACACTATAAACTGAAATCTGCAGACAGATTCAGTGCTGCTTATAAAAACATTTAACTCATATCTGAACTCATTTATTATACTTTGTATGACAAACACTCATTGTTAGATTTCTTAATCAAGGACACTACACTGCTATAACACTAAAGTACATAATAAACCATGAAGTAAACTGCACAAGGACTGAGTTCAGAAGTCTAAAAATTCAGAATTATTATTGTAAATTTACCCTTTACACTGTTAGGTCCTCTAGGTGCCACTCCTGTCATCTCAGAACAGTAAACTAAGACTACAGTTCTCACAGCCTCACCAGAAGAAAAACAGAAGATCAGAAAACTGTTGCTGGCCTGATGGGTCTCGATTTCTGCTCAGATTGTGGGACGGTGGGATCAAAATTTGGTGTAAATAACATGAAAGCATGGATCCATCATGCATTGTATCAGTGGCTCCGGCTGCTGGTAGTGTAATAGTGTGAAATGTGCTGTAGCTATATGATGATGCCATCTCTATATGGGGTGTTTCAAGCACCTTGTTGAATCTATGCCACTGAGAATTAAAGGCATGATGATGTCAAATGTAAAAAACTCAAATACAACCACCATCATTAGGAGGAGCTAGCTTCCTGCTGTTTCTTAACCAAATAATCAAATACTGCTTCCAACATATGAAACATCAAGAACAGACAAGACAAAAAAGAAATAAACAGATCGGCAGAACAGAAAAGTAACAGAACTAATAAATCACATCACAATAGAAACTACACCAGTTAAATAAAGACCAAAAGTTAGTAAAACCTACAGTATGACAAATCCCACATACCATTTGAGTGTGTATGAGCTCCCTCTTCTCTTTCCTCAAGGCATTCATCTCTCTCTCCTTCTCCTTTTCCATGTCCCGCAGCTGTCTCTCTAACCGGTGGACCTGCTCCTGAAAATTCAGACAATCATTCCCATCAGTGCGAGCTGGCATATGGCTTCTGGTCCTCCGAGATAATGTCACGTGCTGTAGCTGATTCATGTAGCTGGCCTGAGTTTACTTAATCTTTTCATTATGCTGTGATGTAATATTGAGTAAATATCCCCCGATGTGACCGTGCATATGTCGCTGTGAATAAATACAGGTCACCAAGCTGAGTCGATCTCTTCAGCCGAGATGCGATGCAAATCAAATGGCCATTTTGCAAGTTAATGAGAGGCACAAGACTGACATAGGAGAGCAGGATTGATATAAAATCACCACTTTAGGTCAGCAAGTGTGTCACAGTAAAAGAGAGTGAGAGATGTCATGTGCAGTGAGGCCACAGTGCAGCTGAGTCAACTAGCATCCCTCTCACACAATCCCAGCCTTCATCTCCGGGGCTGCGCTCCTCCTCCTACATTCTGAAGCTAATTGAGAAACAACTGAACATTATTTTCATCATCTATGTTTATGGAATTGTAAATGTTGGAGGAAGAACAGCTTTTTGGAACAGCCAGCATGAAAATGTAAGTTGAGACTACCGGTATACAAAAATTATAAGAGGAACTTATCATAATAACATACATTTGAGTTCACAAAAGGCTTTACTGACCCCTCACATGAGGGTTTGACCATTGCTTTTAAGTAACAAAACTATTAAGACTTTAAGTTTGGCACTCCTTTAGCTATCCTAGCATGTGTTAAGGACAAAAGAAGGGGTTTAATACATGTCATGTTTGGTTGGTTCACTTTGAAATATCTCAACAATTACTGACATGCAAACACAAATTTTCCCAAGAGCATTAATCCCTCTTTGGTGATCCTCTGACTTAGATTGTCAGCGATGTTGTTTTTGTGTCATTCTGTGCAATTGGTGCGTTTCTTCCCTTTTATAAAAATATTAGACATAATCTGTGAGAGAGTGAGACTATTCAGAGTACACACTTCTAAATGAGGCATAAGATAGCCTAATTGTCAAGCACGATAACAAGTCAGGATGAGTTTTCAGTCAGTGTCATCATCAGGTTATATTACTAAACACATACTGGCTGCTAAACATCAGCATGAGATCATTACTGGGGTTTGAACATGTGAACAGGTAGCTCAGAATAAGCAGCACCCAACCATGATAGAAAAATGACCTGACAACACAGAAACAAATTGCACTAGGAATGTAAGGTGAAGTCCAGACTGCTGGTTTCCAAAGTTCAGTTACTGAATAAAATCATCGTCCATAAATCAGAGTACACACGCCCAACCTGTCAGTTGAACAACTGAATTTAAATACAAGTGGCAACATGTTACAGATCTTTTGAAACTGCTATGGGAATCCTGATCTGAAGAGTTTTGTTGTTTTAATGTTGCTCAAGGGCAGGATAGCTAATCTCTTAAAAAATACCCTCACAAATAAGCATGATTTCAAGCATTTTTAGTCGACAATATTATCTTTCAGTCACGATTGTGCAACCCTTCTTCTTCCATATCGCCTCATCTTGTTTAATCTTTCCAGACTCTCCTAATCGTCTCTCCACTTTGGCTTTCCATGTGTTTTGCTCTGTAAGTTTTCACTCGTGGTGGCCTGATTAAGCTTCTTGTATAGCGCTGTGTGACATAATCAGGGTGACATTTTGAGGTAAAGAGTTCAAGCTTGTGCCAAAAGAAGGAGAGCAAGCCTTAAATCCGAAAAAAGAAGCATGAACTGTAACTGCAAAGAGAGGTTATGTGTACAGCAGAACAAGCCATCTAATGTGGTGATTGATTAATTTCACTTTTTAATGTGCAACAGCCCCGAAATGCAGATTTATCACTTTGTTGTTTGATGCCAACAACTCTGTGATTATTATAGGAGGAGCACAAACTTGTGGTTCTTCCGTTCACTTTCTGGTCGGTCTTCACCTCATTTTAACTCTCAAAAAGAGGAAAACAGATTTCAGCAAAAGCTGGGAGACATGGTGCAACAAATTTTAGAAAAAAAAAAAAAAAAAAACATACAATCTTTATGTGTCTCTAAAAGAAGCATGAAGACTGTCCAGACTGTGATCAAAGAGAAATGTGACCTAATTCTATAGATCTTTTCCAAAACTGTTGTATTGGTTTATATTCAAATTTTGCTTGTTCCTATCATTTCATCCACTTATTGTATGCACAAGTATGACACCACATGTCTGCACTGATGTGGAATTTATGTGAGAGTAAACACTGAAACAAAGCACGTGACTCCCTGATAACACTTCAAGGAGCAGCTGTGTAACCGTCTCAAAAACTCTCTCAAAGACGTGCTGTTTACCTGTGCAACGTTGACCAAAAGCTTCTGGCATGAGATTTCCTTTTCAAGTTCTCCTTCACTCTCTCCCTCCTTGGATTTGCTCTCATCCTCTTCAACAATGCCAGTCTCTCGCTCCAGAAAATTAAACTCCCAATCCTCAAAGGCCCGAACTGTTGCCTCCATCGCCTCCTTCTCCTGAAATGAAGACAAAAAATATTGTGTAAATAAATGTGTTTTATGAGGTTACAATCATCTTTGACCTTTTTATTGTGAACTGCTTGCTAAAATTTGTCTTGTTCTGGAGCCTAAGAGAAGGTTTCCGAATGTAACACCCTCAAGAAATTTATGTGGGAACAATCAAAAGTGAATGGATGGAGGGGAGATACAAAACAATGCCTTTAGCACTCTAGTACAGCAATAACTATTGAATAAATTGACTGGTTGATTGATGGAAACATTCCATGGTTCTGTTTCATGCAGTCCAGCCACTGGTTTTTCTACTTATATGCTTAAAACAATAACCCCCCATACACACGCACACATCCAGATGTTAGCACTGTTAGCACCCTGATTTAATACACCAGTCAAGATTATGATAATAGTAATAATAACATAAATAAGAGTGAACTCTTTACTGGATTTTTTTAGTGCAGATATACTGTATGAGTATTGATTTTGAGCTTAAAAGGCTGATTCATTCTTTTACAGAGATATTTTTAACTTTGGCAAGCCTCGTTCCATCGTCAATTTACAAGACTAAAGAGTTTACTAGAGAGAAACCAATCGACAATGCTACACTTCCTTTGAGAAGTAGTTTAACACCTTTTATTACACAGCCAGTAATATCAAACTGACAATTGCTGGCACAATGCTGCTACTCATAAAAGCCAAATTAGCTTACTTATAATCTCCAGATTATTTGTATTTCTTTATTATCATTATCTCACGATACTTCTCAAACATCTTGCTGTGACTCAAACTTTTTAGCGCACAATCAAAAGATTTGAGTACGTACTTATGTGGACAAAAGTTAACTGAACCTAAGAGCTCCATTATTCTCAAGGTTTGGCAACCGGAGGCACGCTTCCAGTACAAGCACAAAATTCAATGCTTCACTGCCTATTGAAACACTCAACAGCCTCATAACTGGAATGCCTGCTCTCTTGCTGCTGTGCAACACGTACTTAAGTCCTGTTTGTGTGCATGCATGCAGCTTTTTGTCTGTGAAGCAACTTGTGAAAAACCTGTTTTCTAGAAACCCTTTCCAAATAAATCTGACAAGTTACCACAGAAAGGAACCGGCTACCGGACAATACTAAACCTGTCATTAAACAATGCGATTTAAACAAAAAGGTTTCTCATCTCGTTCTGTTACATTCACAGGAAAAACACACATCCTGTGTTTTGTTTAGGTGTGGGTAAACATTAGCACTTCAGGTTGAACAGGTACTGAACAATCACTCACTGTGTATTCAAGACAATATTATGTGCAAGACTCAGCACTGTCAACACACCTTGTATCTGACACACTGTGATATATCAAAACAGCACACCAAGCATTAGCTGCAGTTATGTTTTATCTAGATAGCTGCCATCGAGACACAATCATTAGGATGTTTCTGTATCTCTCTCAATTAAAAAAAAAGGCAGGATTAGATATTTAAAACAGAAAATTGCTCAAGACTCAGATGTGTTTTTGGGTCGTACTGGAAATCTTGAGCATGCAGTTTTTAAAAATGATTTACAACCCACACCCTAAAGTAGGAAACAGACGTTTGATTACCACAACTTCAAGGAATCTTATCTGGCTAAAGCCTGCTGGTCAGTTTTGTGTTTGTGTTTAACATATTTTGAAGAATCATCATTGAAGATGAAACGATAATGATGCTGGCTCTGTTGGTTTTGCAGATGTTTTGATTGAAGAAAAAAAAAAAGAACACTGTGGATCACCCAAATGAGTAACTGTAACTGTCATCCTCCACCCATGCTGAAAATGTCCTACTCGCCTTCTGCAGCTGCAGCATTAACTGTTCTCGCTGACTTTCTGGCTGACTAGGGATCAGCTTCTCTTTCTCTTTGCACCTCCTCTTCAGCTCCTCCACCCTGCGTCGCTCCTCTTCCAGACTCTCTCGTTCCTGCATTTACAGACAGTTAGAAAAGAGCAAGGAAAAAAGTGAATGCAAAACAAAAACTCTCCCTGAAAAGAAACAAGAGCAACAGGTCTATTAACCTTTGTTTACAATGAGGGCTGGATATATTTATCTTGAAAACATCTCACAGTGTTTGACATCTGACAGTCAATGCATGGGAGCCGACTTATCACTGACATGATCTTGTGTTGACTTTAGTTGCACATTACTGAGCCCACATGCCAGTTTCTTCAGGGGGTGTAAGCCCTACACTAAGAGACTCGAAGTGCAGGTGTGACATTGGTGGTTAGGGGTTAAAAAAAACCCATAACATCTGTAAATTTTTAAGCAATGAAAAAGAAAAAAAAATACTAAAACTGTATTAGATAATATCACATGTATCTTTTACCTTTTGTCTGTCTGTGTGTTTGTGCTTCTCTCTTTGCTCGGCCTCCTGCTGTAGATCCTTCAGCTTCTGCGTGTGTTTGTGCAGCCGGTCCTTCTCTGTCTGCAGCTCTCCTTGTAGCAAAGCAATCTCCAGCTGCAGCTAAGAGGGTAGAAGACGCGACCGAGATGAATCATACTGACCTGAACTTATGCAAGTCAGAGTTGTGCATTCCTTTATCGTGACTGTATTGGAGTTTAGAAACGGCGTTGCAATTTCAATGTGCATGCATCAGCAGAAACATCAAAACCACTTTTACAAGTTTCGCAATTGATCTGATAATTCCAAGTCAATTTTCTGAATCAAATGACTGGAACATGTTAACCCTATCAGCTCCTTAGCGACTTCATCTGGCAGTTTTTTGCACGGTAAAATAATGTTTTTGTCCAGATCATGTGACATGCTCACCTCAATGTTTAGCTCTTCCTTCTGCTGGTCGATCTCTGTGATTCGCTGTTGGAGCATGGAGGGTGATGGCAGGACCCTCAGTGAACCCACCTCCAACTTTTTAATGGAGGTCTGACAGAAAGCAGGAAAAAGAATGAGCAGACAGAGTGACCACATGCAAGCTGTTAGGCTGGGAAGGGCTCAGACCAGGAATGATGAATCATTGTTTTAACCAGGATTAAAAGGTCTAACAAACGACTACATCACCACCATAGACAGCTTCCTCTCCCTCACCTTCTCGCTCTCTGCGCTGCTACTTTCTGTATCGGACTCTGCCCCTGAGGAGGCGGGACTCTGACCTTCAGTCATTCTGGTGATCCACGGAGGCCGCACACCCTGCTGCCACTGACTCCTGGAGTTTTCCATATTGTGTTGGGGCATTTCTATAGTCTGAAACAGAGGCGAGAGTAAATGAGAGCTGGAGAGCGTGGGGTTGGGGGGGGTTTCTGGTTGACTTTAGTGAATATTGTAGTAATCTAATCTGCTGCATGGCTGAAGGCGTGTGAGGGATCAGGTGACAATTTGCTGAGGGGATAGGATGGTTGAATAAAGCAGCATAAGCAGAGAAGTCCCCTCCAGCTTCCAGAAAACAGTCTGTGAAAACACCTTGCTTTGAAGAGTGGAAGTGAAAAAGCGGAGTTAATATCCTATGTGCGTGGTGGTTTGTGGTTGGGTTTCAGGGTCTCTCTCTTAGCGAAGGACTATCAGTGTGTGTAGACACAAGCGTGATAAACAACAGTATGTTCTGCTGTAGCTTCAATGGCCATCAATTAGAGTCTATGAAAGGAGAAAGATCAGAAAAGGCTTTGAAGTACTGTTATATTGTACTTTATTATCTTCTCTGTCACATTCATGTGGATTTACTGAAGAAAATATTGTTATGTACAGAGCATATAATGTTCTACATCAAAGAGCTTAGGAACATGTCAGCCTAAAGGCCTACAATATCCTAATCTCTTCATTATGTTTTGTGCTTTCACCCTCATCTTTGTGGTTTCCCTCTCTCTCTACATACAAAAAAAAAACTAGCAGAAACACCCATGTGTGCAGAGGCCAAAACAAATTTGTGGGAAAATACTTTTGATTGCTATTGTCCAACCTTTTCCCACCATCTCCTCTCGCCCTCTGTGCCCTCTTCCTTTCCCTCCATGCAGACCTTATTAGGTTGCAGGGAATGCACGCTGAGCAAAAGTAGAGATAAATTTAAGCCAAGATATGAGCGAGAGCTTCCAAACGACGACTGGCACACTGACATCCAGAGAGGGGGAAAAAAAGCACTGGGGAGAGACGAAAAGGCATGGACAGAGAGGTACAGAGAACAGCAAGGGGGTGGCGCATCTCATTTCTAGTGACATAATGGATGGAAAAAAAGCTGATGTGTCCTACATGTGGCTATAGACTACAATAATGTTCATACAACATAAGTGTTACTTCTTGACAGTGAAAAAGTGGAATTTGCACCTTTAAAATAAAGACTAGATCACTGTTTGTGACTCATCTACCTTTTTAAGAATGTGGTCTGTGGAGGAAACACAAATAAATGTAAGCCTTATGTTTTGATGGGTATGTATACAGGGTATTTCCCTAAAATAAACAGAAACTGCACTTTCTGTTTCAGGAGTGATATTTTACCACTTCCGGTACCTAAAGGAGAAATGTGACTGATGATTATTAATGGTCTGTGACGTGTGTAATTTTCCCCATGCAGTCAGAGTTTACAGTATGACACTGATATACAGGCTCCCATGTGACAGAAGCTATTAAAAAGAATAATAATAACATACATTTTACATGAAAACAGAAAAACAAACAAATAAAAACACCAAGAACCAGCAGCACAATGAAAGGAGGTCCAGACAACTAAGCAGAGTAACAAAACTTTGACATAGATTGAAAGTTAATATTTTGTAATATTATCTGTATATGCTTGATTACACAAACATTTCTAATAAATTTATGTAACAATATCGAATCATTAAACTTTTTATTCACTAATGAAGTCATCTATTAAAATAGTGATTCAGCATTTGTCGGGACAGGATAACGGTGTCCTGGTACCCCCAGGACAAGGGTGGGTAAGAGTACTACAAACACCCAAAGGCTGACACTGGTCTGTAATCAAATCAGGCGGAATATGCTGGTGTCAGTGGCTGACATTTAGGTGTTGTGAAGAGCTAAAACAATTTAACATACTCAAGTTATTTTCAAAAATTTCTTACATGGTTCAGTATTAAATAACAGAAATATAATAATAATAACAATAATAACAATAATAATAATAATAAAAACATATTAGTTTTAGATTTTGGCCAAATTGTTGCTTTAAACATATGTATCAGCCTAGAATACACAACCACCTATCACCATAATGCAGTCTTGCACAACACCTCATGTAAGACCTGATTGATGAAATGTTCATGAATAAAAACATCTGTAAAAAACCCTGAACATTAGAGGCACCATAAAAGAAATCAGTATCCTATATTATACTGGACTACATAAATTGTTTGGCCTCTAAATAGGAGTATACTGAAGTTTTTACAGAAAAAATGCAAGCCTTGTAAAGGAGCACTGACACTGACTTTTAAAAAAAGAATTAAGACAGGATGCTTTGTATCACAGTTCAGACAATTACAGTAACACACACACACACACACACACACACACACAGAAAGTTAATGTGTAAAAAGTTGGGTCCTCGCTCTCTGACCTTCTGATGCCCAGTGAAAGCTGTTAATTTCAGGGAAAACAGGACAGGGAGAGTGTCACAGTGAGTTACATCATAATCCAAACAAATATTAGTGCAAGTGTTTGACCTCTAACTAAAGTCCAGCTAGATACCCTATCAATGCTACAGCCAAGACATACAGGAGTAAAGTCCAGGACTCCATGTTAACACGGTGGTTTGTATAAATGAAACAATCAAAAAGGCAAAAGAAACACTAATGAAACAAGACGGAGTGAGACAGCAAAAAAAAGGGGAGCAAAGTTCTGCCTGAAAGGCAGATCAAAGAACAAAGCAGAGTTTTGTGCCCAAAATAATTGGACTTGATTACGGGGAGGGGAGCGCCTCTGGAGAATAAGATGGCAGAGAGGGAGAACGACCGGAGATGCAGTTCAGGATTAAGTGGGATCGCGTGTGTATGTGTGAGTGTGTTTGTGTGCGTGTTGTGTAAGGAATCCCCAGAGCAAAAACAAAAACATAAACCTCAGAAGTCAACCTGATCATATAAGGCAAATACGTTAACGTTTATCGATGCCAATTATCAGTCACAGATCACTTATAACCAAAATCTGATTCACCACAACACAAACAGTGTGAAGGGGTTATGCCTGTTCGACAACATATCAAGCAGACATGAGAAAAATGCTGCTCGTGTCACTTTATCTCACACGGCATGTGTGTTCGCTTCAGAAAAGTTTTATCTTGCTCTTTTACTGTGATGCTTCTCACTTCGTTTGACCCCAGCTAATCCAAACAGAAGTGAGTCAGTATGTGGGTTTGTGTCCCGATTAATGACTAACCAGCAAATTGGATTTTTTCTGGAACATTTCATTTGCTACCACTGTCTGTAATTTGAAGAACTTATAGCAGTTTTGGTAGTGTCTGCGTTTCTGTGTGCTGGAAGCAGCTAACACAGCCTTGAGCTACAAGACTTAAGCAGAGATAAGGAGGTCACGGAAAACTGGTGAGCTCACACCTTTCCAATCCTGCACGCCTTCAATCCCAACCAATGTTGACTCATAGCACATTACTTGAAGATATTTATCAGACTTTGCACAGCTCCCTCTGGAGCCACAAAAGCTTTTATACAACTTGTCCGTGTATGCAGAAGCACTCCCAGAGAGCTGTAAGAGACCTTGCTGTGTAACAATCTGTGGAGTTTCTCATTAAGTCTGAAATCCTGAGCCAAGGTAACCTGATGATGCCATAAGTGCTGTTTCAATCAAACTGTAAATGAGTCAACGCTGATATTATATAATGTTAAAATCAACAGCGCTCCCCGTGACATGTAAATTTAAGAATAAAATGTATGCCTCTGACCCACTGGTGCAACAAACAAAGGCTAACCATATCTGAATTCAAATAACCTGTTCCTGAAACGCTGAAACTGGAATATTCTTTGTTTTGCTTATTCTTCAATTCAGCCGAGACTGGAGGCCACCCAGGGTTCTGCCCAAGATTTCTTCCTGTAAAAGGGATCCTCCCAACCCCACCACCAAAATAGGGATTAGCAAGATCCCCCTTGGAAGTTACACATTCACTACGTATACACACAGTTTACACAAATGTACCACTTCATTAACAGCTCAGATTCCCCACATAAACTGAAACTTTAAGAACTGTAATACCTACAGCTTAATAAAACAGGGAGAGATATGTCTGTCAGTAAGACCCTCTACTATGTGCATGTGTGAGTGCAACATAATGACTGGCTTGTATGTTTCTGTTTCAGCTGTGGATCATATTTAGTAGCACTGCTGGATTTTCTCTCCATAATAATAATGTAAGATCTTTATATGACACATGTAAAGTGCCCTAAGTGAGTATTGTTATGAAGTGGAGCTTTATGGTTAAAACTGAGTGTAACAATTGAAAAGAAACTGAATGACGCTATCCCTCCCTCTCCTCCGTATCGGGGTTCAGGTGTATAAGCAGAGATACCAAGACCTCCCTCTCTCCAGCCACCTCCTTTAAGTCATTCTAGGGTACACTGAGGCATTTCCAAGCATGCTGCAATACATAATCTCTCCACCATATCTTGTGTCTGTTCCAGGGCCTTCTGCCTGAATCAGACACATGCCCAAAACACCACACATAGGATGTGCCCAGCAGGCGTCCAAGACAGATGTTTGAATTACCTCAACTAGTTCCTTTTGACATGGAGCAGTAGCAACTTTACCCTTTCCTAATGATCAAGCTCCATCCATTAATTACCATCTTATCATGGGGGAGCAGTTTGCGTACCTGCTTGATCTCAGGAGCTATGTTTTCTGGGGCAGTTTGCCCCCCAGTAAGGCCTAAATTGGTCCTAGGTGTGCCCAGACTAAGAGGCATTCACGAAAAAAAACACAACCTTAGGAAGAAATAGTCAAGGTCAACCGCTAATCGGCCTGCCATAGGGTTATCAGTGCCCCACCCCGGAGCCTCATGGACCTGGTTCAAGGGTGGGGTGCTTGCAGGAGAGTGGTTGTCAGGCCTTAGCCTATGGGGTCTCGCCAGGAACAGCACAAAAGCTGTGCACCCACCACTTGCACGAGGAACACGGAGCATGGAGCTGATAGCAGTTTGATTCCTTGTTGATGGCTCTAAGGAACTGAATACAGTATGCAGTGTGGAGGAAAACCCTTTTTTTTTTTTTTCAGACTTTTGACTCTATACTCCGAGTTGTCTGTGACAGGTTTACAATTCATTCCAATAACACTCCAAAATGACCTTGTCCTCATCCGGACCCCTCATTAGTAAGTGGCTAACGAAAAGTGTGGGGATAACCACAGTGTACACAAAACCATAAAGTCAACACTGACAACAGCAATATTCCACTAGCTGTTCATGACAAAAGAGCTCTGACCATGGCATGCCCTGTGTGGGTGTGAATGCTGATTACAGCCTGTCACTGTGTGTTCAATGCAGGAGAGCTATAGAGAAAACATGTCACATGAGCCGCATGTGAGCTAAAGTGCCCTGTATAGAGCAGGGTAGCTTACAAAGCCAAATTAATCCACACGAGGAAGGCTTAGAGGTGAACTCACTCAGTTCATTCGTAATATTATAACAATGCAGGTCTGAGCAATAAAAGTGCAATCAGTTTCAAACTAATTTTACAGACATAGTTTAAAAAAAAGTGAGAAGCCAGATTCTTTTGAATGGGTAGGAGCTGACCCAGCAGTTAATATTTGCTCAGGCAAACAACATTTGTAGGGAATTTATAGGATTTTATATACTAAACTGGGTATGATCAAAACACCTAGCTATGCAAGTTTTTAGAGCAGAACAAAACAAATATCCCAGTAAAGTAACTAAAAACAGCTCCTCTTTATCGGCAACAGCTTTAAAATTTAAGCTCAAAAACGTCATCAATTCTGTCCATTTAAAGGATCAGTAATTTATGAAATCAGTTTGGCTTTCCAAAATATACATACAACTGCATGGTACTGTCCTGTACATTGGCATGACACAAATCAGAAGTGCATGTTCAATGGCGATGATAAAAGGCTTCTTCAGTTAGTTGCTGTCTCTCATCTATTGAAGGAATAACACCAAAACCAGCCATTAAGCCTTGCAACCTATTAGGACAAGTCAAATATTCTCTTTATTAGTCACAATTACAGATTGTGGCTTCCATCACACAGTCCAAATCACCAGACCTTATAGGGTTCTGCTCAATGGCAGGCCTGACATCATTACATCACTATTTTATTCATAGAAGGTTTCCAGAGAGCAAAAGTAAATTTCCTATTTTATTGTCAAAAATGCAAGCACAGAAGTCCCACTTTTTACCACTTCCTGGCACTGGCCCTGCTACACTCTCTGGCTTGCAGCAAAGGAAAAAAAACAACAACAAAAAAACCACTTAAAGTGATGGTCTCATTTTAGAAGAATGAATTTTGGTTGGAAAATCTTTTGTTTAGTGCTACAGTGCTGAGCCAGAGTGCAATAGGTACTGCTTTATATGTGTGCAATGCACATTTTAAATGTGCTATGCACACTAATTTAGCCTTCATGAAGCAGAGGAAAAAGTATTTCTGGACATTTGGGCCAAAAGCATACTGCAGTTTAACAGAGTGAACCCTGTGGATGACTCTGCAGCAATCTCTGGATCTGCTGCATGTGACTTCTGCTGGCTCAGCACAGAGGACCAGAAAGCTGTCATCGCAATACAAGTTTCTGAGCAGGAAGAGCAGGTGAAAGCAGTCCTGGCTGTCACCCAGCTGTTAGTGTGGAGCTGTCTGTCCTGCCTGACACCTGGGTGGCAACGAATATAACAAAAGCGGTGATGCAGCTAACACAACAACAACAACAACAACAACATAGACTTCTGCATCTGAATTATGTATTTCACTTGTGAAAAATGGGCTAACTAGAGGAGAAAGAAAACTGGGAAAAGCAACTGTTACTGGAAATTTCACTGCAGAACCACTGTGTTGTTTACACATTCCAGTGGAAAATTTCCTGACCAGCTAACGTCAGTTTTAGATATTTTTTAGTGATGGGAATGGGAACTTGACAAGTTGAAGATTTTTTTAAATCAGTTTCAGTCGTCATTCATACATTCCAGGTTGTGGGAGGCATCCTAGAGAATGAAATGCAAGGCTCTTCTCCAGAACTTGGCTTCAAGATCAGAAAAAAAACAAAGTAGAGCAAACAGATAAGTGGTTTCTGTAGCCAAGTATGGGCACAATTTTAAATGCTTTAATCCAGTGCCAACACCATGACAAAGTATTGTTGTGAGTACTTCAAATACTGTGTTTGAGAGATATAAGATATCTAATATAAACTCTCTAAAAACATAAAGGAATCTATCTAATATGAGAAATAAACAGACAAGATTATGAACTTAAATTCAGCTTTTTTAGCCAACATTGTTTTGTTTTCTGAACTTTTATATGGGTTTTTTTTCTGCTTGTAATGAGCCCTAACTGAGCAGAAACATGGTAAATTATTTTAAATCAGGATACTATTCAGGGTTCAACATTATTCTTCTCACTTAAAGATAGTTTCAACAAGTCAAGCTCTATTCACCGAAATGCAACAGTTGAAATCAGCAGAAGGAGAGAGTACATTATAAAAAGTTGAAAAATATATTGATGCATCATCTTCAATGTAGTGCCGTTAGTTGGGCAATCAGTTGGTTCTAAGCTTTGGTAATTTACAATGAGTAAACAAAAGGAAAGTGAAAATCATGTGCCCAAAAGAATGTGGATTTTCCACTCTTCTCAGTTTTTAGAGTGTTTGTAAGGCTAAAACTTTACTGCAGAAACTGATGAAATTATGATTGTCATGTTACCCTTCTTTTAGCCAGACTTTAAAAAGATACCAGATTTTGGATTTTGAAACCCACGTGTCATGATGGCAGGAATCCTCATTTTCAAGATCCCGATTTTGTGATCACTGTCACACAGTGTATTAGAAGACGTTACTAATAACACCAGAGCTTTGTCGCCAGTTCACAGCTGCACTCGGACTAAAATACTGTATATCACAAACAGAAAGCTCGCTTTCTCTTAGCCACACAGCCATCTAACTGTTGCATTAAGAAGACCCACACATTAGAAAGTCAAAGTATAAAGCAAATGCAGGCATTAAGGTATAATGTGAGAAAATCTCTCAAGGCCCTTGTGATTTATCTGCTACTGTGTTTCAGCTCCTGGCATCAAGGCAAGTTCAACTGTATTCACAGCAGTTCCTTTGGTCTGAGTAAACTTGTGGGAACTGTGATGCAAGAAGGAGTTATCCTTTAATGACTACCCGGGACACTGGGCTCAGACACAGATTTGTCAAATGTGCATTCAGACAAAACATGTGTGATTGAGACAGGGGAGTAAAAGCCAAAGGCAGAAGTCTCCAGACGACAAATCCTCACAATCCCACCTCAGCCCGCTCTCCGACCCAGTGTTTACTTTGAGTGCTGATGGAACGATAAAAGGGGAGGTATCCCCGGGTCGTTGTAAACAAAAGGGGGAAATTGATATAAACTCTGAGAAATTTGTCTCAGAAGATATTGCTGTGGATATTTTTACAGATAAGACATGAGTCAAAGCGTGGGATGAAACATTACGAAACATTATCATTTTATTATCACAGCCCAGGTTTCAAGCAGCAGTATAGTTTTGCTTTGTAAATGCATCCGACACGAGGAAGCTGTATTAATTCCTCTTTGGTTCTGAGTGAGATTATAAACTCTAGAGATGGTTGCTGCTAAGTTGGTAACAGCACAATAATGTCAGGATTCAGGTTTAAACACAGCTTGCTGTTTAAGGCTCTCTGCCAAGAGCAAAAACGGTGTGCTTGAGAGGTCTGCTGACTTGCTGCTAAACAACAAAAGCGATTCAAAAACAAAAATACGGTTCTTACCTGATAACGTGGTCCAACTTCAGCAAGACATGCGGGTCCTCTGACGAGTCATAGCATAATGACAAAGCCGGACTAAGTCGGAGGGGAAAACACGAGAGTTAAAAAAAAACAGCGAAGCGTCACTTCAGTAAACTTTTTTTTTTAACGCTGTTTCACTTTCAGGTACTGTCAGCGTTACTTTGACCTCGCCAGCTGCTGCCTGTGTTAAACCGACGGGTCACTTTATCGCATTTTTCTGGTGTTTTATCTTCACCTGGTTTGATTCAGTCCCTTCCCAGCAAAAAGAAAAATAATGACAGATGAGCGCGAGCGGTTTGTCGGCACCAACAGGTGAAAGCACGCGGAGGAGGGCGACGACAGAGAAGGCGGATACCGACTAATTAAAGTGTTACGGCTAGCGGTAGTCACAAACCAGTATCCCTTTTGTCTCGACAGACCTCACACCCGGTTTCTGCGCTGTGGAGACCTCAGGGAGAGTTTCGTTCAAGTCTGGCACAGAAATGGGATTTCTATTCTGGGAACTGACGGGGTTTCTCATTGTGAAGTGATCTGGGCATGCTGCCATACTCTGGGAAGTAAGAGACTACTTAAATACATTTGATGACATGCTCCTGTGGGAATAATATAATAATATACTGATACAGAAGAGGCTGAAACAACTGCAGAGGGTCCAACTTAGTTCTGAGAAGCATGGCCGGATTGACTTCCTAGGGGGGCCCTGGGTATGAAGTAGCAGTGGACACCAACTGGATTTGTAACAAAATTAATGAAACAACCAGTTTATTCTAATAATGTGTGCTTCTGAACAAAAGTTGTCCAAACTTGCGCCACGTAGTTTCGTTTAACTGAACACAGGTTTAATATCTATTGACTTGTCCAGGTACAGAGAGTGAAGAATTTCCCCTTTTGAAGAGTTGGGGTTTTTTTTACACCCTCTTAATAAAACTATGTGGTTGAGTTTTGTGCAGTTAAAGACCTTGGTACAATCTTGTGATACTTGGTTGGGTTCAGGAAAAAGGTCGTGGTTTGGGTAAAAATGCAATAGTCGCATTTTTTTCTTTGGAAAGTTTTATTTTCTTGGTTGCCAGGGTGACACTAGCCCACTGCAGCAGACAAGAAATTTCACACTGAAGTGCATTAGTCTCAAAGTTGTGCTTAATGTAATGAAAAATAAAGGTGGCAGTTTATGTGCATGTACACGAATAAACAGATTGCTTTTTCACGATTGTTTTGAGACTTTGATGAACCTGCACACAGACGACAGATGATTCATGGGGTATGATAGCTAATAATTTTGCTTTATTTGATGCATAGTCCCAGCAAATTAAACAAATTATTTAAACCCAAATCATAAGGAGGGGTCTCTGGTCATCTCTACATTTTGGTAACCTACCCTTGCAGGGTAGGGAAGGAAGGCTTCGTTTTGTTGTAATATACCACAAAGACATAAAACCTCCATAAAGTGTCATCAGAAGCGTGTCGACAAACCACAGGGTTCTACATGATCTCGTAAAAGTTATTCTTCTGCTATTTAGATTTTAATAAGCAGAAGTTTATTAAAAAGAAGGACCTTGGGATGCCAATATGTTCTCCAGTAAAACAGATTTGGGGGTGTGTGGAACATAGAAATCATACAACACTAACACATAAACAGTTTAAAACTACATGTTGTTCACACTTTAAATTCCTAAAAAAGTTCCTGAAAATAGTAATACAGATACAAATGATGACGATCAAGACACAAAGGCTCAAAAACTTAACCTTGTGCTACAAAAAATAACCCCTTGACCTAAATCACTGAGCATATGCAATAAACAGTGCTGTAAGAGCACTACATATGTGCTTTCTGGCAGATTTCTACTCATCCTAGTAGAGACTGAAATACCATAAAATATTACATCTCTGACATGTTACTGTGATACAGTATGCTACTTGGTGAGCAGAAACTACTAAAATATCAATGTAAACACTCTAGTTACTTATAGAACATAAAATAGGACACTGAACTCTGGACCTACACACCACTGATTTACTTCAGCATGTTATATGGTGACTTTTCCCAGAGGCAAAATCCACTCCCTTCACTCTGAGGGCTTTATCACCCTGACTGGCCTCTTTACACTTCTTCTTGTGAATGAGCCGATAGTGTAATAGATTCTTTCCAGTGACATGTGGCTGTGTGAGAGAATGGGCAGCAGGTTAATAGTGACATAGTGTAAGTGGATTGAGAGGGAGCAATTAAAAAAAAAAAAAACACTGGCTGGCAGATGGGCGACAAAGACTGGGTGAAAGGACAGCTGGCACATTGCGTCCCAGCAGCAAAAGAGCAAAGACAACATTTTACGTGGTAAAGTAACATATCTTCAGCCTGATGGCAACAACAGTCACATACACCTCCTGCTTTGAATAAAGAACAATGCAAGTGTCTGTCAGCGAGTACACAAGGTGAGGCAGAATAATAATAATGCTGTTTGTCTGAAAGGCTGACAGAAAGAGCTGTTAGATGGTGTGTGTGTGTGCACGTACGCTTGACAGTGTTAACTTGCATGAAATAAAGCAACACCCAGCAAAAGTAAAGTTTTCTCTAATCTACATGTTTTCCTTTAATATCAGGAACATCAATAGGAAGTGCAGATAAAGGGAATTGGATCCAACTCGTCAGATTAGTATAATGTAACAGGACCATATTGGACTCTTATCATTAGATAGAACTATCTAATATCTTCTTATACGTCTATATGTCTCTGATTTTATTGTATTATTAACTCAAAGTAACAGGGTACTATGGTTCAGCGTTTAATCTGGATTGATCACACAACCTTAAATACCACAAATGCTTCGTAATTCTCCTATCATTGCATCTTGTTTAGGTTATCTCTTTGTAAACAGACATCTCAGCACATGCTGCAATACAAATAGTGTTCTATTTGTATTATTGTATTATTAAGAAAAGTTTAAGGGCTATTCATGTGATTAAACTGCACTTCCATAAGGTAGAGGTACTCAAAAATGGTCAGACACACATTTTGAGTATTAGTCCCTATTATGGATTATGCAGATGTAACTAACGTTTCCATAATCTTACTCAAAGCATGTATAATATTGCATACAAGACTACTTGGGGCAGATGATAGATGCCAATTGTTCACTTTACCAGGATGGTTGTCCTTCTTTAGCAGGCTATTTGAGAATTAAAATACAGTAGAACACCATTTTCACTCATCTTGAACTCTGTTTTGTTTAATGACGGTCTTTGAGTATGAAGCATTGATGTGTTTTTCAGACTACTGCACATTAAAAGTGCCAAACCACTTAGAAATGCCAGACGTATCAACAATAACAATTCATCTTTACAAATAATCCAGCTGTTGTGCACCTTCCTCGAGCTTCACACACGTTTTCTGTTAAATAGTTGTAGACAAACAATCATCATCATCGCAGTTGATTTTCAGACTTTCTCAGAGTTTAAAGATTCCATCCATAACTTCAGAAGAAACAATAGAAGATACAAATCACATGGAGAATTCTTTGAAATCCAGGCAACTGGAATGAAAAAAAAAAGGTGTGGGCACTTGAAAACAAACATTTTGACTCAGGCCCCCAGAGTCTCAGGATCACTCCTCAGATGATCACACAGCTTATTCCCACATGCGCAAGTTTCTGTGACTGAGTCAGAGGGCAGCACGCCCAAACAAACCTGTCATACTGGCTGATGATCTGTTAACTATGAGAACAGCTCGCACAGTCATTGGGAAATCTGGAAGCAGGTCTGATTCCTGGCAGAAGCTCACTTTTTTATACCTTACTTAGATAATATTAAACGTTTAAAAATTAAAATTCCTGTTTGACATCTAAGAGATCACAAACAGATGGCAATGACAAGTTGTGCAAGGAAGACTTGCCTTTATTGATTGTGAATGCAAATAGTGTAGTTTTATTTTCCTGCTATGCAAAAAAAGCCATTGCCTGCAGAAGACTGAAAGAGTGTGTGTGCATGTGTGCGTGTCCTTGGCTAGGGGAGACCGGAATCACTGAAAAGGCCATGTGGAAGAACTCATTTGTCCCAGTTAAGCATTCATGAATACTAAACCAAACCTTGAATGGAACATTCCTACCCCAGTTTTCCTGCTCATAAATTTCCTTCCCAATTCACGATAACACATCTGAATGGACTACTTACATAAAAATGTAAACAACTTTACACCATTAACAAAGTATACTATTAGTGTTTTTAAAATGCATTCACAAACAGCTCAAATAAACATAAATATATTTTTTAAAATATAATCTCAGTGGCTTAACTATAAATTATCACAACAGTTCCAAAATTAACTTTTACATTTACACAGGGAACCACCATAGATCACTTTATGATAAGCAGTTTTGATTAACAAGTAAATATCAATCATTTTGTAGTCGTGCATATGGCTTTATCACAAGCCTTTTTCATGCATTCAAACGTGGTGCAGTCCACAAACCAGATTAGCAGGCACCGAAATATCTGCAAAAGTAGAAGGAAAATATGTTTTTAGTAAATGTGACACAGCTCGTCAAACCAGTGCAATACCATCTTCTTTGGCACATGACTTTGAATTGTGTTTACTAGCAGAGGTGATTGTTGGCTGAAGTGCTGATGCCACTGTCTTTCATACCTATTTTTTTAGGCTTAGGGAGGTTCAGGTTGTTCATGAGCTCCACAAACTCCTCCATGCTCTTAGTCAAGCGTGGGTTAAACTTGCGCTCCTCGCCCACTGTAGAAACCGTCTGACCTGAAACACAAAAACAGATACAGACCAGTGTGACATCTTTAGTCTTTGTGGTTCTTAATTCTGCCAGATGTTAAATCTGATAAATTAAAACATTCACAGAGAAACAATGTGCTTCTGATACACAACACAAGCACTGTAAAAACTTAGAAACAACATGTATACTACATCTGTACCAGTTCCTATGAGTGGGAAACTAATGGCCGATGTGGCAGAGCTTAAAATCTGTGCTGATTAAAATTATTCACACCAGTGACTCTTAAGATATTATAAACATTTGCGTGTGTGTGTGTGTTTTCAGCCAACCTAAGTAGTCATGTGCTGGGTAGATGAGGCACTCATCAGGCAGGGTGAAGATTTTCTCATGGACTGAATGGTAGAGCTTTTCTGCACAACCTTTAGAAGAACGGCTTTAAATCAGACAATTGCAATGGAAAACATATGAAACACTGCCCCCTTGTGTTCATTTAGAAGAACCACAAAAGAGTGCATGCGTACCCTGCTGGAAGTCTGTCCTGCCACAGCCTCTAATGAGGAGAGCGTCACCAGTGAAAGCCATAGTCTGATCCCCAGTTACCAGCGTTATACACCCGTCAGTGTGTCCTGGTGTCTCTTTCACAGTCAGAGACTAAAGAAGAGAAAATGTAAATATCAAATCAAAGCATGTCAAATCAGTTTTATCAAACAACTGTATACAACACCTACAAACACTATTATAAACAAAGAGTGGTTTTCTTCTTACGTGTCTTCCAAAGGGGATATTGTCTCCCTCTGTTAAGTGGATGTCAGCAGTGGCACCACTGAATTTGGAGATGGCACTCTTCAGTCCAGCCACTCTTTGCTTCATCAGGCCAGTGCTTGTTATGTGGTCTGCGTGGCAGTGGGTGTTAACTACCAGAAAAATCACTGCATTTATCACCAATTGAATGATTTAATATTGATTTTTGGTATAAATTATGAAATGTGTATATAGGTGAAACAGTCAATGTCCAGTTTATTAAGTACACTGGTTTCATCGCTCGTTATCGCTAATACCTAAGCAGCCAATCACATGGCAGAAAATTAATGCGTTTAGATATGTAGGCATATTCAAGCCAACTTACTGGAATTCAGAATGAGCATCACAGTGGGGACCAAAGGTGATTTAGGTAACTTTGAATGCAATACGGTTGATCATGCCACATGGGCTTGTCCACCACTCATTACAACCAAGTTATGTGGAAGATGTGGTGGAGATCATGGATGTACAGCTGACAAATCTGCAGCAACTGCGTGATCTTATCATGTAAATACAGATCAAAATCTCTGAGTTATGTTTCCAGCACCTTGTTGAATCCATCCCATTAAGAATTAAGGCAGTTCTGAAAGCTAAAAGGAGTCAGATATAGTACTAGCAATGTGTACCTAATAAACTGTCGAGTCAGCGTATACTTTAAATTTGGCCTTTTTTAATTATTATTTTTAGACATATCCCTGCAGCCTTGTCTGCTATTGTCTACACTAAACAACGGTCACTGGGCAAGGAACGGACACACAGTTATTTCTTGCTCACTGCCACAATACAGATTAATCTAATATTACAGTTATGTTGCCCCTAATGTAAATGTATTTACAACGTGGAGAAGATAGGACACAGATTTCATAAAACTGTCATAATTTATCTTTTAACTCTACCCTGGGAAGGTAGATACCTGCCACTGTTAGATTGAGTCCAAGTTCCTTTATGAGCTTCAGGTCCCTGTCAACGGTCTCCAGCACAGGATCAATGATGACAGCCTCCTTGGTGTTCGTGTCTGCAAGCAGGTAGGTGTACGTGCTGCTCTCTGACTCAAACAGCTATATGAAAAAAAAAACAAAACAGAAAATTGAAAGAAGCACAGGTGTGAGTCAGCAATAAACAATAACAGGAAAGGCACAGTAAACATCGTGTCCTCACCATACTTAGACAGGGTGTGTCTGAGACACCACAAAACATAGTAAGAGAGAGAGAACAGATCACGGTATGAACTACAGTCAACAGTCACTTTATTAGGTATATCTTGTTAGTAACACCCCTTTTTGGCTTAAAAACTGCCTGAATCCTTTCTGGCATAGATTCCACAAGCTTCTAGAGATATATTGCACCATACTGATGTCATATCATCATAAATAACTGTAGATTTGTTGGCTGAACTTTTGAAATTCGAATCTCCTATTTCACCACATCCCAAAGGTGCTCTACTGCATTGACATCTGGTGACTATGGAGTTTATCTGAGTACAGTAAGCTGATTTTCATGTTCAAGAAACCAGTTTAAGATGATATGAGCTTTGTGACATGCAGTGTTATCCTGCTGAAGTCAACCATCCAAGAATGAGTATGCTGTCGTCAAAGATGGATGGATAATGATGAACAACATAACTCAGGCAGCTGTGGTGTTTAAGCGATTCTTTTAATCGATGGTTTTGTGGGACAATCCATTTAAATCAGCTGTTTCTGTGACTTTCACATAAGCTTGTCTGCCACCAACAACCATGCCACATTTAAAGACACTTAGATCACCTTTCTGCCCCATTTTAATGCTCGGTTTTAACTTAAGCAGGTCATCTTGACGATCTACATACCTAAATGCACTGAGCTGCTGACATGTGATTAGCCGATGAGATATTTGTGTTTGTTCAACAAGCAGGGCTCCGTAAAGGGGCTGGTGAGTATCTCAGTAATCAATGCAAAATGTTTACTTCTTAAACATTTACCAAGTTACCCATTAGTTCTGCATTTATGACCACCTCAAAAGGAAATTGCAGTTGGCGACAGAATCACTTACTGATATACTTGCTCATTGTGCTGTGTCTGGGCATATCACACAACAACTTCAACAACTGTTAAACAAGCAGGAGTTTTCTTTCTTGAAATGCCTTTTTTAAAAGATGGCATGTGATCATTTTATCAGTTGCTGTTTCAAATATTAGAATAAAAAAAATGTAGGGTCATATGATGCAGCAATTTTCATCACATGATGCATGCACATGACGTATACTTCATTAAGCATTCCCATGCAAAGCTACTTTCTACATCTATATGTTTTTTAAGACACATACTTTGTGTCTTCAAAGTCCGTTTTGCAGATGTAGGTAGTAGGAATAGTGTAGCTATATGAATCATAAACCTGCTACCTATTTTTGTCACTTACTACAGATTAAGAGCAGTATATAAAGTCACTCAGATATCACACTGCTTCAGAGCAGGACCAGAAACAGTAACATAAAGCAATAGTAAATGTGGTTTTTAAAGGGGTCATTAAGTGATTTATATATCTCATGTATACTTTACACTGTAGCTCCGCTACTTTTATTTAAGTAGATCTAACGCTTTTTTTTTTAGCCATTATGGAAAAGAAACTTCTTCAAAACTTTTGGGACTTTTGATCAGCCGTCATTTCCATGTAATACCACTTTTATCAGGATGCAGGACACCACACAAGAGTCTGAAAATCCAAAATTTGTTTGGATAGACAGCTGAGCACAAAAACCCACCTGAACTTTAAACGAATTAATGCAGAAAGGAACTTCATGGAAAGAAAACAAGATGCTAACGGCTAAAGCTACCGAGCTAACTTCCCACAACCGCTGGTACAAAAAAACTACAAGTACTCTTGCCTCTTTGTTACCACATGGTTGTAAACAAACAGGAGCAAGCCATCAAAATATGCCGACAGACTACCTGTCTGAAGAGGAGCCCTTCCGTCTTTGCCATCCTGGCTCAGTGCGATCAGCTGGTAACCCGTAGCGTCTGAAAAACAGTGCTTCAACCGGGACAGACGCATCTGTTTCGTTTCCTAATTCGAGTCCCCGGCATTTGTCCTGAGTCGTCCCAGGAATGTCAACAAGCCACACCCAACAACAATCGTGGAACACTGACCACACCCACCTACCTACTTACCTACTTCCCTAACATTGGTGGGTTTTGATATGGGCGACATAGGCCATTGCCCAGGGCGGAAGCGTGGTGGGGGCTGCATCATAGCATCGGCAAAAAAGTTGTTCGCACCCACGCTGCCCCGACATTATGTCAGCGCATTTTGGGGATTGCATGGGCACCGATCGGTTTTGCATTGCCCATTTGCGAAGAGTAAGGGCGCCCGCCATTTACGAGGTACGGCTGCTGCCAGCTGCACAGGGAGGAGAGGGGCGGGACGGCGGGGGATTCTCTGGCTGGCTGGAGCGGCACCTAATAACCAGCTCACAAAATAAAACTAAATAGCAACAAACCAACAAACTAGGGCTGTCCGCGTTAACGCCGTCATCACGATTAAACCAATCTACCATCTGGAGCGCAGAATGACTTAAAATCCCTGAAATGTCTCTGTCGACGCATTTCGGGCAGTTTGTCCATTCTGCGCTCCGCTCCAGATGGGTTGATTGCGTTAAAAATGTGTGAATAAGGGTGAAGCCTAAAGAAGCCATATTTAGTAAGAAATCTTTATGATTTTGGAGGTTTTAGTTTGTCAGTAGAACATGATTTGGCTAAAATGATTTTAAAAGTGAAACGTGTAGAGACTGCTTGTAAGTCACTAAGTGTTGGAGAATGAAAGGACAGCCAGAAAACTTAAAATAAATGAAATGTGAAATAATATTAATAATAATAATTAAATGGATTTTATTTAAAAGAATTTAAAACTTTAACAGACCCTGTTTACACAATAGTAGTCATAACAGGAACCAGTAAGGTGGCCACAGAATAGTTCATTAAATCCAGAAAGTCCAAGAGAGGCGTTTTCTTTTAGTATTTTAAAGGTAACACAAAGTGTAGATATGTGTGTCTATCACCAAGTTTGCATGAAAGAGACTCTAAAACATTTGTTGAAGGCTGATTTTAATATGTATGAGATTTTATTTTAAAGGTCTATAAAATGTGGTGCCATTTACACAATAACAGCTTTGTTTTAAAACTCCTTCACACACACCCATAGGATGAGCCATCATGAGCATTAAACTGAGAAAGTGTGGCATCACCACATACCTGTGGGGAACAGTTGCTATGAAAAACAAAATAATAGTAATTAAAAAATAATATTAAAAAAGTTTTTTTCTAAATTACTTAATGATTGAAATCCAACTGAACAACATGAAAAAGTACACCATCTTTCAATTCTAAGCTTTTACATATCACATTATAATTATCTGATCTCTAACAGTTCATGAAAGTAGATGAAATATAACCTCAGATGATCAACACAACATGACATATCACTCAGTGTCATTATTTATTTAACAGAATCTAAACCAAGTTACAAAGTTTTCATAGTAAGCTGTTATTTCCTGCTATGCAAAAAAGACCCTTCCTGCACAGAAGCTTTCATGAATACTAACCTAACCTTGAGGAGAATGCTCCGATACGAACATTCCTGCTCATAAGTAATTCATAACAAATCATCTGAAAAATTTGCTTAGATTCAACAAACTCTATTAACGTTTTTTCTGACATAGAGATATTTAAAATGTATTGAAATAGCAATTCAAGTATATACCTTATATATATATACCACACAGAATCATTAAAAAGCGCTTTATAGTAAACATTTTGACCAATTTCCCCCAAAATAGAGATGCAAATGTTAATTACTCTACAATTATGTGTTTTCATTATTATCCTCTTGTCGAGCACATTCAGTCCACACTTTTAGTCTTGCAGTCCACAAACCAGATTAGCAGGCACTGCAGTTGCTGCAAAAAAATAAAAAATAAATAAAGTGCTTTTTTCTAGAAAACATAGTTGGTTGCAGAACTGTAAATATGATAGTTTATTTTTTTCTTACCCATTTTTTTGGGATTGGGCAGGTTCAGGTTGTTCATGATATCTGCAAACTCCTCCATGGTCTTTGTTAGGCGTGGATTAAACTTGCGCTCCTCGCCGACTGACGAAGCCATCCGACCTGAAACACAAAACAGATGGAGACCAGTGTTTCAGCCAGATGCTACACCCTGGACATGTTTCCAGCCCATTTCAGAGCTAGAAAAAAATTGAGCTGGGGCACAACAGCTGCCCTGTAAAAACTTAAAAATAGAACATACTATACAGATTGCAGAGCACCTGCACCGATTCCTGTCAGTGACTAATGAATTTAATTTCGCAATTCTATGCTTTTATATATGATGTAATACTTACTACAAAATACACAATAGTACTACATAAACCATTCCCTTAAGTGACTTTTTAACATGTATAAACATTTGGGGGTGTGTTTTCAGCCAACCTAAGTAGTCATGTGCTGGGTAGAGGAGGCACTCATCAGGCAGGGTGAAGATCTTCTCATGGACTGACTTGTAAAGCCTTTTGGCACAACCTTAAGTAAATAAGGCAAAGGTTAGACAACTGCAAAGGAAAACTGATATTGTACTCCCCCCTTTTCCAACAAGAATAAAAATCATAGAAATGCAAAATGAACAAAAACACAAGCATAAAGCAAAAGTATGCGTACCCTGCTGGAAGTCAGTCCTGCCACAGCCTCTAATGAGAAGAGCATCACCAGTGAAAGCCATAGTCTGATCCCCAGTTACCAGGGTTATACACCCATCAGTGTGTCCTGGTGTCTCTCTCACAATCAGGCACTAAAGGAAGGTAAAGAAGTGTCAAGGCATGTTAATTAAATAGGTTTTATCAAGCAAATGCAACAAAAGGTTTTAGGTATTTGCAAAATAACTGTAATAACTTTGTTTGCAATAACACGATATTGCAAACAAATAATGTTTTTCTTCTTACGTGTCTTCCAAAGGGGATCTTGTCTCCCTCTGTTAAGTGGATATCAGCAGATGCACCACTGAGTTTGGAGATGGCACTCTTCAGTCCAGGTACTCTTTTCTTCATTGGTCCTGTGCTTGTTATGTGGTCTGCATGGCAGTGGGTGTTAACTATCAGAAAAATAAAGATAATGTAGGTCAATATAAAGCTGGAGTATAATTGAGCCTTGTGGTACACCCTCCAATCAGTTTAGCGAGTAGGGGGTTGGACACTTTTTTCCTTTTCAGAACACCTTTGATTCCTCGTCACACAGATTCAACGAAGTGTAGAGATTTTGGTCCATGTATGTAGGCATTTCAGCATCACACCATTACTGCAGATTTGTCAGCTACACATCCATGACGCTAATCTCCCATTTCACCACAATCTATTGAATTAAGACCGAGTGACTGTGGAGGCCATTTGAGTACAGAAACCAGACTGATAAGATTTCAGCTTTGTGACTTGGCGTATTATGGTGATTGAAGCAGCCATCAGAAAATAGGTACACTGTGATCACAAAAAGATTGACATCAGTAACTCAGGTAGGCTGTGGGGTATAAACGATGCTTAGTTGGTAGTAACGGGCCGAAAGTGTGTCAAGAAAATATCACCCACACTACTATACCACCATCACCAGCAGCCTGAACTTTTAATAATAGGTCGTTTCATAATAATAATAATAGGTCGTTTGATTCATGTCGTTTATTTTGAACTAAACATTCAAATGCCACAGCAAGGTTTGTTCCAGTTTTCCATTGTCCAGTTCTGGTGCAAATTATAGTCTTGGTTTATGTTCTTAGCTGACAGGACTGGCACACAGTGTGCTCGTCTGCTGCTGAAGCCCATATGCGTCAAGTTCGATATGTTCTACTCTTTTGCGTAACTTGGTGGAAATGTGGTTGTTTGTTGCCTTCTCATCAGCCCAAAGCAATCTTTGAATCACCTTTCCCCTTTTCTGATGCTTGGATTGAACTTCAGGAGGCTATCTTAATGATGTCTACATGCGTAAATGCATTGTTTTTAAATATGTGTATTAAATAGGTGTATCCAATGAAGTGGCTGGTAAGTGTATTTCCAATTTGGAAAGATATATGTATTACAATATCATTAGCAGAAGTCCTTTCATACAAATAGCACTACCTACACTTAACAACGTTTTTGGGTCAGAAATAAACAATCATTTCTGAACCAGGTAAAATATTTATGCTGCTCCTAATTTCTATTTACAGGCTGAGAAAGATGGGATTCTGTGTTAATTTATGTAGATACCTGCCACTGTCAGTTTGAGTCCAAGTTCGCTTACGAATTTCAGGTCCCTGTCAATGGTCTCCAGCACAGGATCAATAATGACAGCCTCCTTGGTGTCTGCGTCTGCCAGAAGGTAGGTATATGTGGAGCTCTCCGACTCAAACAGCTAAATGTTGGAGGGGAAGCACAAAGCAGCAATCAGCAATAACTAACAATAAATGGGAGTGGTAGTAAGGGTCACATTATTATCATTTCTCCTCACTTGTGTTTATAGATAACCTGTGCTTTGTGTGTCTACGTTAGACAAAGAGAGAAATTTTCACACGAATCTTGAAATACAGTATTGCACTTTGTACTCCACCACAATCAACAAATAATTTCTATTTTAGATTAAGATGATAAGCAGAGCATCAAGTAATTCAGATTTGTTCTTTCATCAACTTAAAAGTAAGTTAACAATATGATATGCATCTCTGAAGTGGATAATTTGAGCAGGTTTTCTTTCACTTAAGGTACTTTATGGTGATGCTTTTTAGACAAACACACTTTTTATATTATGTTTTCTGCACTCCTACTTTCACTTTAGTAGAATATATAAACACATCTTCCACCACTATGTAAACTGGTTAATCTAAACTCAACAATTTTGAACAATATTTCTTTTTTCAGGACAGATCGTTTTAAACAGGTGCAAAACATCCAAATATGAGGTGAACTTACCTGTCTGAAGAGGAGTCCCTTTACCATTGCCATCCTTGCACAGTATGAGCAGCTGATAACCGGCAGCGTTTAAATTGGAACAAAGACACAAACTCTGGGTTGCTGTGTAAAGCATGACTATTTAAAACCCTAACCACACCTACCTGCCTACCTACATACCTGCCTACCTGCCTTGGTAACGCCCCCAAATTAGAATAATTTTTTAGAAGTCATCATGATAAAAAGGAAAAACATCATGTACTGCACACTATCTTTATGATCATCTTCAATAGTATTATTGTTAATAATATTACTGATAATAAGATAAAGAAGAATTTTAAACACTTTTAAGTGTTTTACTTTTATAAAAGTTAGACTTAGAAAAGTATGTTTGCTGTTAGAGCTTTTCCCCATATACATTTTTCAGTCACATTTCTCCTTATATTGGCTCTCTAATTAAACTAATTTTAATGTAAAGTCACTCAAGGTCACAGACCACTGCGGCTCGCCGTTTTATTGGGAACAACCGCAACCATCTATTTAATAATGCTCGTATCAGTACATCTTATTTTTTTTTAGCTATTCACTGACTGTGAACTTGATCATAAATAGCATGCTCTGGGTCAAACAGAGATAATTTGACTTTTATTTCAGATCACACAGACACAATACTGAATCCTAAATTTTACAATATGCTACTCAAAAGCACATGTAATGTTGCATTCAACACACACTGAATGGACAGTAGAGAGAGGCGTTTGCTGAGCAGGCTGTTTGAGGATTGAAATACAGCTCTACACCATGTTCATTCAACTTGGAATTTATTTAATGACAGTATTTGGTGAATATGAGACATCCATATTCACTCATGTTTCAGGCTCTATTACAGTTGCTTTAAAAAATGTTACATATATTAAATGTAACTATGATATTCCATAAATGACTGGTAAATCTGCACTTTCTGCAAATAATCCATACAAGATTTTTATTCAGTACTTGCAGACTTCAAACCATCATCACCACAGGCATTCATCCATAGCAGCAAAAGACATAAAAAGTCTGAGTTAACCTGGCAGGTAGTGTTCCCCCATGAAGAGAAGACCAGAATTGATACATACAACTGATGTGGTGCTCTTTTAATCACAGGCAATGGTAAAATTTACATTCACATGAAATACTTGTTTATGAACATTTTGATTCTGGCCCCCAAAAACCTCAGGCTCAAACTGTCACACAGCTGCAAGTTTGTGTGGCTGAGTCAAAGGGAAGCACTCTAAAACAAACCCGTCTTACTGGCTGAGGATCTGTTAAATACAAGAACAGCATGCATGGGTCATTGCAGTCTGATTCCTTCTTTTAGAGCTAGAGTAAGTAATAATCATCATTTTCAACATATGAAAGGAACTTGTGAGTTCATAATGCTATGACATGTTGTGCAGTAACATCGTAGCGGTTATTGATTTTGAATGCAAACAGCATAAGTTTTATTTTCCTGCTATTAAAAGAGGCCACTGCTTGTGGCACTGTGAGTGTGTGAGGCCTGACTACACGACACAATTGTACCTTTTAAGCATTCAAAAATACTAAACTGAACCTTGAGTGTAACAATCCTATCCGAGCTTTCCTCTTCCTCCCCAAATTTACATATAATAACAAATCTGAATAAAGTCAACTTACTTTTAAATTTACACAGTCAACAAAAGAAACCATTACTGTTTTTTCATCAAATACAGACATTAATTATTTTGAATATCCAAAATAGAAGCAGATTTATTTCAAGTACAATCGATCAGTAGCTGCACTATAACAGCAATTAAAATATACCGTTTAGATTCAGACACAGAACCACAATAAAGCACTTTATGGCAAGCAGTTTGAATAATTCTGCTAAAAAGACACAGAATGTCTATCACTGTGCAATGATGTCATTATTATCGTCTTTCGTGCAGCACATTCAGACATGGTGCAGTCCACAAACCAGATTAGCAGGCACTGAAATATCTGCAACAGAACAAGGAAAACAATGTTTATGGTAAATGTGACGCCCAGCACGTAAAACCTGTGGTGACGTCTCATAGGCACGAGAACTAGAAATGTGTAGATGAGATGGTTAGTGAAAGGCTGTAGATACTATTTTTAAATACCTATTTTATCCGGCTTAGGGAGGTTCAGGTTGTTCATGATCTCCACAAACTCCTCCATGCTCTTAGTCAAGCGTGGGTTAAACTTGCGCTCCTCGCCCACTGTAGAAACTGTCTGACCTGAAACACAAAAACAGATGTGGACCAGTGTGACATCTTTAGTCTTCGTGGTCCTGATTTTTGTCACATGTTAAATCTAGTCAATGAAAACATTTATAGAGAAAGAACGTGCTTCTGACACACAAAAGAAGCACTACAAAAACAACATGGATACAACATCTGTTCCAGCTCCTTTTAGTGGGAAATTAATAGCTTTAAGTTTTCAATGCTTTTAAGCACAAGCTTAAAATCTGTATTACATAAAAACACTCACACTAATGACTCTATAAAATACATAAATGTGTGTCTGCATGTGTTTCAGCCAACCTAAGTAGTCATGTGCTGGGTAGACGAGGCAGTGGTCAGGCAGGGTGTAGATTTTCTCCTGGATTGACTGGTAGAGCCTTTTGGCACAACCTTAAGAAATGAGAGAAAACTTAGAAAACTGCTCAAGACAATGGCTGTAATACTGCCCCCTTGTACTCATACAGAAACACTACAAATGAGAATGAACAAAAACACAAGCATAAAGCAAAAAGAGTATGCGTACCCTGCTGGAAGTCAGTCCTGCCACAGCCTCTAATGAGAAGAGCATCACCAGTGAAAACCATAGTCTGATCCCCAGTTACCAGCGTTATACACCCATCAGTGTGTCCTGGTGTCTCTCTCACAGTCAGAGACTAAAGAAGAGAAAAGACAAGTGTCATGTTAAATCAGTTTTATCAAGTAAGCAAAACCAAACAGGTATGCAACACCTACAAACACTCCATCATAAACAAAGAACTTTTTTTTGCCTTACATGTCTTCCAAAGGGGATATTGTCTCCCTCTTTTAGGTGGATATCAGCAGATGCACCACTGAATTTGGAGATGGCACTCTTCAGTCCAGCAAGTCTTTTCTTCATTAGGCCAGTACTTGTTATGTGGTCTGCATGGCAGTGGGTGTTAACTTAAAAAACATAAAAAGAAAGTTGGAATACGAGTCAAGATTACTGTATATTTTAATTTGCATATAAGAAGAGTCAGTGGAACACAGATCACTGCAAAATTATTTCATAATATTTACTCTTTGGTATTATTATAATATAATATATACATATACATGCATACGTGTATGTATATATGTATGTATATATATATATACACATTAACGTATATTGGCTCAGGGACAGAGACTCAATTTCAATTTCCCCCAGAAAACAGACGTTTAAAAAGGGAAATACAAACAAACAAGTCCACTACTATATTTATTTTGGCCTCAAGGGTAATAATGAAGTATGTTTTCATAAAGTTCATTCAAGCTTTAAGTAGGGCTGATCTGAAAATGCATCTTAGTATCAGGGTTAGGAAGATGGGGCACATTTCCTTAAGTTGTTATGTTTTAACTAAACTTTGGGAAGGTGGATACCTGCCACTTTTAGACTGAGTCCAAGTTCCTTTATGAGTTCAAGATCCCTGTCAATGGTCTCCAGCACAGGATCGATGATGACAGCCTCCTTGGTGTCTGTGTCTGCCAGCAGGTAGGTGTACGTGCAGCTCTCTACTTCAAACAACTAAAGGAAGGGAGGAGGAAAAAAAGGTGAGTACACAGGTGTGACTCAGTAATAAATAAAAACAATAGCGCAAGGGTAACAAGGGTTATATACTCATTCATAGATAATGTTTGTAAGCGACCAAAAAACTGAAAGAAAGAACAGATTATAATATAGAGGTACTTGTTATCGTATAAAAACATCCGTATCAACTGTGTCAGGAAGCAAGAAAACATTAAGGGGTCATAAAAATGCCCCTAAAAGATTAGCTGTCAAGTTTTAGTATCCCCCATCCATCTAAATTTAAGACGAAACAAAACTGCGCACAGTTCAAAGGGTTGTTTGACTCGAAAATGAACCACATAATTCACCCAATAACCTAACTTGGTTGCGCATTAAAAGAACTAAAATTAAATGCTCCTTAACAGAAATATAACAATGAGCTAAATGCTACCTCACTTCCTACTTAACGCTGTAAAGACGGTTGCTAAAATTCCTAAAGAAAATGTCGTTTTCTTCCTGAAGACAGGAGGATCCAAACAGGCGCAAAATGACAAGGTATAATCATCTATAACCTACCCTACCTGTCTGAAGAAGAGTCCATCCGTCGTTGCTATCCTGGCGCAGTAGGATCTGCTGGTAACCCATAGCGGCTGAGCTCCAGTGCTCAAGCCGGGGCAGAAGCGCCTGCTCTGGGCTGCCGCGTAATTCAAGCCGTCAGCGTTTGTCCTGAGCCGTAGCGTCGAAGCCAGGGCCCGCTGAACGGGCTTCACTCTGCTTATTACCGAACACATAGTCGCCGATTTGTCCTGATTTGAACCTCTTGATAACAGGCAACACTACCGCACGTACGCGTAGGTACCGCAGAGAGAGGCCGTGGGTAGTAGCACTATGAACTCTGTTACCTGCCGCTTATCACACTGTCTGTCAATCAGTCCTTGGAAAAACAACAAAAGGACTTCAGTGTCGTTTGGAAGCTCCACTGTCACCAGCTGCTTTTACGGGCTGGAGCCATGCCAACTTGTTTTGTTATTAAGCGGCAAATATGGGTAAGTGAAGCTGCCGGCTAACTTCCTGCACAGCTGAGTACCGTCTTCGCCTTCCTCGGTGAGACGCATGCGTCCTGGAATGAGGGACTGGCAATGTACCCAACAACGTAGCAGCGGCCTACGTGACTATTGACATTTACGCTATCAGGCAAGTACACATCGTCCAAACACAACCTTGTATAAAACGCTCAGTCATCCGCTTTAGTGGAGTAATACACATGGAAAACAAACAACCAAAAAAAAAGCTTTGTGATGAGCTACATGAAAACAGTATTTGCTCCCTTTGTCGATTTTTTTTTTAAGTCAAACTTGCATGTTTCAGATGTAAATACAAAATCCATGTTTAACTGATGATTTCATTGGCAGAAAGAAATGCAATCAAGTGTTTATGATATCTGGCAATTAATCTTTTATATCACCATAGAAGAGTTTTGGCCCTCTCTTCTTTAAAGAATTGCTGTAGAAAGTGCTTAAGCATGAAGGGCTGGTTTAAAGTCATATCAAAGCACCAAAGTCCAGACAGTGACTAGGGCACTCAGGCTTGCTGGTGAGTTTCCGATTATTGCCCGATCATAACTCAAATGCCTTTGATCTTCAGGGCACGAAATGATTCCTTTAGGATCTTTTGGGAGAGAGCAGAATTCATTGTTCATGAATACTGGAAGTTCTCCAGGTGCTAAAGTAGTAAAACAGTCCCATATCATCAAGCTACCACCACCATGTATGACTGTTGCTATGATGTTCTTTTTATGAAATGTTGTGTGAGTTTTGTGTCAGATGTAATGGGATTTGAACCTTCCAAAAATGTGTCTCAACAGTCGACAGAACATTTTCACAAAAGTCTTGGAGATATTCAAGATGTTTTTTGGGAGGGTTTTTGGTCAGCTGTGGTTTTTGCGTTGGAACTCTTTTTCCCACTCTCTTTTGTATTGTTGAACAATCAATCACTGACAATAACTGAGGCAAGCTCCTGACCTCATGAACAAGCTGCTGATGTACCTTTGGATTAATTTTGGCAAGTAGTTGGCTACATATGGCCCATAGACTCTAATGAGTTTGCAACTCCTGTTATAAGGCCACTGAACACACTTAAAGAGTATGAGAAACCCATTGAAAACATAATATAAGTTTTCAAAATGTAATTATTATTCATTTGTTTTGAAATAATGAATAATTGGTTTTATTTATAATATCTGGTTCATCTAGTCTTACTTGTCATACTAGTCTTTAGTACTAATAATTATATAACACAATCGAAGGAAAAATATCAGAAACTGTTTGGTTCTACAGTTTATCAGTACTTCAAATTTAGCTAACATAGGTTATCAGGTTATTTTCATCTAGTGTACCTTGAACCTGAAAAGTCGCACTAATCTATACACCAGCAATTAAATTTGGTGCACTTAGACACTAAAGAGGCGCCATGCACTGTGATAACTGTTAAAATTTGTGGTCAGCAGCCGCGATCAGACAGGTTATACAATCCCATTTTCACTTTGATTTATTTGTTGTTCTGTCAGCTACACTTTCATGCCAGTCCTGATAAATTTTTACAAATGTATCATTACTGGCAGTAAATTTCTACCACAGATAATAGTGACATTGTACACCAGTAAATTTCTATAACTGTCAATAGTGACAGTGCACGCTATTGTAGAATGAACAACACTGATAGGCAGACAGATACAAGTCGATCTTTATTGTCAGTTATCTCAGTGTCAGATTTTGAGGTGTTGAGGAAACAGCTGTGGTGGTCTCGGCCGAATCCTCTGCTTTATCCTACAACAAAAAATATTAAAACAACAAGGACAATTTAAAAAACTTTATTGTATATTTCGCAAATGACATTAATTTGTTATAATGCATTTTGGCTATGAAAAGTCCTGCAGGGTATAAAAAGTAATCATATTTCCTGCATTTTACTGATGTATTCTTTTACTAATGCATCTAGTTTGCCTCCATCCTTTAAAGAACTAATATGTATTGAAATGTTGGTTCTACAGTATAACCTTCAACAGGATTTAACATTTAACCTTTAAGTTTTTTTTTTCTTTTTTACTGCTGAAGTTTTATTATCTGCTATATAGCCAAACTGCTTATCTGTTAAGGGTCGTAGTTCAAAACGAAAATAGAAAAGCATTTTTAGATAGACCGTGACACAGATGCAGTAAATAAACTATCAGAACTTTGACTCTGAAACAGAGCGACAGATAAAGATAGCTTTTACATTTACAAGCGGTAAGGAAAAGTGCTTCCCATACCTATGTATCTATGTATCTTTCAATCCATTGAAGCAGTTCAGTTACTCTGCTGTAGACGCCTGGTTTATTAGGCCGTGCACATCCCTCTCCCCAACTCACCACGCCTGCCAGCTTCCAATCCCCTTTAGATGTCTTACACACAAGTGGTCCACCACTGTCCCCCTTAAGAGAAAATCATTTCACAAACAAAATTTGTGAACATCAAATGGGAGAAACCCAACTCTTGACAGATTGTAAAGTATATTGTAAAAGTATATAGCTTGTAAAATATATTTTATATTGTTCATGAACCTGTGCTAGGTTTGTGGAGAGGAAATTTCATCTCTGTGGGTGTGTACCTGGCAAGAGTCCACCCCTCCGTCCATGCTCCCAGCGCAAATCATTCGAGGAGTTATCAAGAGACCATAGACACTCAAGTCAGAGCAGATGGATTGAGCTATTACCTTAACATGAGCCTCCCTTAACTCTTCCGACACATAGCCTGACGAAAAATGAAATGAAAAAATCAGCAGCAAAAAGTGAATGAAAATAAGTTTGAAAGTTTCAGTTTCAAAAAATAATGAATGACAGGAAAAAGAAAAAAGACTTTCTTTTCATTCTTAACCTCCTAGGACCTGGTGTCCACATATGTGGACATCACATTTGGGGTTATTTAGACCAAAATACTCAATTTGGCACTACAAGGGCCTGATATCCACTCCATAATACTGCCACTGGTCTATCGAAATTTTAAACAAATATCCTCATTTGTGGCTCTCAATTTTCTTAGAAACAAAAATAAAGTAAAAAAAAAAAAAAATCAGGTAATTCTTTGTTTTTACATTCATCGGGCCCCAATATGCCCAAATATCAAAGAGAAATCAAAAATGCATGTCGTGGAAGAGTTCAGGTCTTAGGAGTTTTTTATTTCGGATTTTTTTAATCTAGTAATTAAGTCTAACATCTTAGCTTCAATGAGAATACTGTACTGACAAATATGGCTCTTTAAAAAGTTTTTGCACTTCTGTTTCCAACTCTGAAACTATGATTTTGAGTTTTTGGAGGGTAAACATATAACAATAACTAGAAAACTATTTGAAGCTTAAATTATACTTGTGTTATCAAATCACTTTCTTTTAGAGACCAAAAGACCATAGCTCAGTTGTTAAGATCACAAACTGTAGCAAAAGTATCTGTCTTTCAGTGCAGTGCACCTTTGTTTTCATTTACGTATCCCCAGCCTGTGATCCAGCAGTCTGATCCACCAAGAAAGGACTCGGTTGGACTGGGTAAACAGACCGGTCGGACCCCACCTACAAAGAGCAGCAGTAAAGTGACAAAAGTTAGCTCTCTCTCATAGTTATGAAACCACATATTTCCTTTTTTTCCCCACCAACGTTTATGATTGTAATACATGTTTTTCTCTTGACTTAAAAGTAAGTTTCACTTCTTCTGTAGATTTGTTTTTTGTTAGGTGTTTAGTTCATTCTTTCTTTTTTGTTTTAAGTTTTGGTAAAAATTAAATATTTGTTTTGGCAATATGACAGCGATTGCAATGATTAGTGCAGTAATGTAAGTGCCCCTAATCTCCTCCTCAAGCCCAAAAGGGAATACGCTTCTTGAAATATTTAATCTGTCCTGACCTTAATCATAATAAAAGTTTAAACAAGTGTCAGGTCACATTAAGTTCTTTTTACGAGTCAAATGTAAGTAAATACAGTTATAAAAGGAGTCGGTGAAACCATTGAGTAGATTGTGTGACATAAATCTGGCTAGTTTACATACATTTAACAAGTTACTAGACTCTAGCCTTCATTCAGTGTAAAGAAAAATAAATGATGTGGTTTTCTTTGCACTGATGAATGATAGCATAATCTGTCTCTTACTTACTCGTCATGTCCATGTCAATTATGGTGCGCAACAGTCCCACGTCATAGTCATTGTCCTTAAAGTCAGGGTGGTAGAGGATCTGCAGTGCCCTGTAGTGTTGCCCCAGAGAGCTCTGTCCAATGCTTACAGTGCCTGCCACCACTGTCCAGTCAGCTACTTGAAGCATGTTATTTCTGCAGAAGAGTGACAGAAAAGTTTGTAGATAGAGTTCGGTTTAAGAAGCAATGTATGTGCCCGGTAATTTTCACAGATTTTTTTTTTCCATTTTTTTTTCATAATACCACTACAACCTCCAGCATTATTACATTCACGGTTTAGGCCTCAGCCACAGCCAAATTACATGTATTTCTATTTTCACTTTAGCTTTGCAAACATTAGGAGCTGCTTTTGGTTTGTAGTTGTGCTCAGAAAATCTGCACCCATTGCTCATAATCCAAATTGAACACTCACGGGGAACAGAGAGCCCTTTTTACAAAGCTCCATCTGTGATGTGACCAATAAGCTCTTCTGCAAAAGGTGCAAAAAGGTGTTACTTCACCTTTTACCTGCCTTTGACTTGAACATAACAGGAACACGATGTTACCTTGGACTGAACAGGTGGTCGTGACTACAGCCTTTGCTAAGTGACTGTACCAGTAACTGAACTCGTAAACACTTTTTTTCTTGTCATTTCTCATATGTCTCTTACTCAACAAAGCAGTGTGCTGCAGTGATCACCCAACGAGGTGAGATGATGGCACCACCACAGACGTGTTTCCCCTTCCATTGCATGCTGACTTGCCAGCCCCACTCGTTCTTTGTAGCTAAGGTTCCTCCAACAATACGCTGACCTTTGCTGACCAGAACTGAGCAGTCTGGATATGAGATGAAGAACACAAAATCAAGCAAACAGACAATGAGAGCAAAGAAAATAAACTGCAAAAGCTCTTTTAAAAAAAAAAAAAAGATGATCATAAAGGTGGTTTAATTAATTTTAAGAATATTAGGTGTTTAATGTTAGAAATTATTATGGTAATATTCTAGTAAAACCTTTTCCATGATTAGACTTAGAAAAGCACAGACATAACTGCCAGATTCTTGATGGATATGTAAGTAGCATCTTTTGTTTGAGAGAGATAAGCAGTAAATTGGAGTGGCAGTGAAGATTGCCATCCTTGGAGCTTTGGAGACAAAAATGCATTAGTTACTATGAAATTTGCATTCTTTACCTGCAGTCATATTTCCTGTCTGGTTCACTGGATTCTTGGACAGAATGGGCCTCTGGGTTGGGACAGTGCAGCTCCCTTTCCCACCACAGAGAGGAGGTGATTCGCCCACCTCAGAGGGAAACAGCAAGAACTTAACTAATTTGAAGATAGAAAAAAAAACATTCAGATGACACAGTACAATGTCTCAAGTGGATAATGAAACATAAAATCTCCTCATACTGAGATCAGTCTTAATAGCTGCTGGATTCAAATTTGGAACCTCAGCAAACCATTTTACTCTCTTTGCGTTTTTGTTTCACTTTTTCCAACAATGTAATTTATTTCCCAGAAGGAGGCTTCATAGAGGATTTGATAACTGGCGTACTGAATGTTCAGAACTAATTAACTTAGTTTTTTTTCCCTCATTTCATTTGCATTTAATCGTAATCAGAGAAACCTATTATGTATGCTCACCGATGTGTTACAGAAAGCAGTAAGGCTGAATGATATAATTGGGTTTTTATTACAATTATTTTACTAAAGTGGCATATTATGATGTAGGACATTCTAAGTTTTTGACTCTTTTTGCATCTGGCAAAAAGTCTGCAGACTTAAAACTAGATTTTCTTTTTGCAATAGGAGTGGTAACTGCATGATGAGATGAAATGAGGTTTGTTTCTTAAACACTAGAATTCAATGTGCTATTGATGTACTGGAGGTACCTTGCTTTTCAGAGTGGGTTACCTAAAAGAGCAGAAGCGATAATCACTTTTATGGTGACAAAGATTCCCACAAACATTAACAGGTCACGAGATGTACAGGCATGGGATCTTGCATCTGCAAACAAACAATAAATAACAAGAAATATTAAAACTTTGCAAGGAGCTCTAAGACATCCTGTCTTCATCAGCTTTCTTTATTGACTGGGCCAGTTGTAGTAAACCAAACTAACTGTGAGTATCAGTTTGGTTGTCATATCATCATACTTCAACAAATATGTGCATTTTGGAGATCTCTTTTAGATTTAATGATAACCATGCACATTTTCTTAACAACTGAGACTCCAAATGAGACTTGTAGGGGGCTGGAGTCTACAGGGTGGGCCATTTATATGGATACACCGTAATAAAATGGGAATGGTTGGTGATATTAAAGTCCTGTTTGTGGCACATTAGTATATGTGAGGAGGCAAACTCCTCAAGATGGGTGGTGACCATGGTGGCCATTTAGAAGTCGGCCATCTTGGATACAACTTTTGTTTTTTCAATAGGAAGAGGGCCATGTGACACATCAAACTTATTGGTAATGTCACAAGAAAAACAATGGTGTGCTTGGTTTCAACATAACTTTATTCTTTCATGAGTTATTTACAAGTTTCTGACCACTTATAAAATGTGTTCAATTTGCTGCCCATTGTGTTGGATTGTCAATGCAACCCTCTTCTCCCACTCTTCACACACTGATAGCAACACCGCAGGAGAAATGCCAGCACAGGCATCCAGTAACCGTAGTTTCAGGTGCTGCACATCTCGTATCTTCACATCATAGACAACTGCCTTCAGATGACCCCGAAGATAAAACTCTAAGGGGGTCAGATCGGGAGACCTTGGGGGCCATTCAACTGGCCCATGATGACCAATCCACTTTCCAGGAAACTGTTCATCTAGGAATGCTCGGACCTGGCGCCCATAATGTGGTGGTGCACCATCTTGCTGGAAAAACTCAGGGAACGTGCCAGCTTCAGGGCATAAAGAGGGAAACACATCATCATGTAGCAATTTCAAATATCCAGTGGCCTTGAGGTTTCCATTGATGAAGAATGGACCCACTATCGTTGTACCCCACATACCACACCAAACCATCACTTTTGTTGTTCCAACAGTCTTGGAGGGATCCATCCAATGTGGGTTAGTGTCAGACCAATAGCCGTGGTTTTGTTTGTTAACTTCACCATTCACATAAAAGTTTGCCTCATCACTGAACAAAATCTTCTGCGTGAACTGAGGGTCCTGTTCCAATTTTTGTTTTGCCCATTCTGCAAATTCTGTGCGCCGAGCTGCGTCATCCTCGTTGAGATGCTGCAGTAGCTGGAGTTTGTAAGGGTGCCATTTGTGAGTAGCTAATATCTGCCGAAGGGATGTTCGACTAATGCCACTCTCCAGTGACATGCGACGAGTGCTACGCTGTGGGCTCTTGCTGAATGAAGCTAGGACAGCCACTGATGTTTCTTCATTAGTGACAGTTTTCTTGCGTCCACATTTTGGCAAATCCAACACTGAACCAGTTTCACGAAACTTAGCAAGCAGTTTGCTAACTGTAGCATGGGAGATGGGTGGTCTCGTAGGGTGTCTTGCGTTGAAATCTGCTGCAATGACCCGGTTACTGCGTTCACCAGCTATCAACACGATTTCGATCCGCTCCTCACGTGTTAACCTCTTCGACATGTCAATGGCTGTGAACAAAGAGAAGCTTGTAAATAACTCATGAAAGAATAAAGTTACGTTGAAACCAAGCACACCATTGTTTTTCTTGTGACATTACCAATAAGTTTGATGTATCACATGGCCCTCTTCCTATTGAAAAAACTAAAGTTGTATCCAAGATGGCCGACTTCTAAATGGCCACCATGGTCACCACCCATCTTGAGGAGTTTGCCCCCTCACATATACTAATGTGCCACAAACAGGACTTTAATATCACCAACCATTCCCATTTTATTACGGTGTATCCATATAAATGGCCCACCCTGTATATTAGCTATCACAGGGTGAAAGGCAGGCCACCAATCTGTCACAGGGTTAACTCAGAAAGACAATTTTAGAAACATCAGTTAGCTTTGGATGTCTTTGGACTGTAAGAGGAAGCTGGAGGAAACCCATGCAGCCACAGGGAGAACGCACAAACTCCACCCAGAACCTGCCAGAGTATTCAAATCCAGGATCTTTTTGCTGTGAGGCAACAGTGCCACCCTATGATAATAACATATCTGGCATCATTTGACTATTATGTAAAACTGCTCTCTGTAATTTGAGTTGTATTGTTATTGTGAATATACAACCATCATTATTAAACATTTATTGAAATGTTGGTTCAGCCAGTCGAATCTGTTTTACTTGTCTTAAATGTTTTTGGCTGTGTAAATTCTTCTGTGTGTAACTTAATGTAGTGATGCATAAAGGTCGAGGATAGAAAACACTTGTGCTCAAAGCTGTGATTATAGGTTTGAACATACGGCAAACAGGTGGTGTACCCATATGTTTAGGCTACATTTACAGTTAAAGTACGAAGCAGTTAAACTATTTATAGTTTATTATTTAAGTGTGATATAAAACTTAAACCAGATGACGAGGGTGATCAGTGTGAAGGTGAATATGCATCTTTGGGACAAAAGTTCTGCTCAGACAACCTTAAAATCCTGAGGACAGAACACATCCATAATATGTGAAGCGTGAGTTGCATGAAATATAAGTAAGACAAAAAACAACATCTTTGAAATCAATTTTGTGCTTCACTGATACAGTCAAGATGGATTACTAGTGAAATGTGAAAATTCTCCCTGGTTTTTGATAAAAGCCTCCAAGCTGCGTTCGCATTGAACAAATGGTAACGTTTTGGCAACTAAATCATCAACTCCAGTAGATAATTTATGCTTTTTCTCCAAAGAAACCATTTTCTTGTTTAACATATATAACACTGTGATGCTGCCTACTGTAGTGTATTTGTAATACTATGATGACAGCACAGTATAAAAAATACAGACTGAAAAAGTCTGGCACAAGTTTTGTTTTAAATTAAAATGGAAGAGAATGGAGAAGCTGATAAGCTGAGCTTATCTTCAACTATACATGCCTGAAGGGGAGACAAATGAGAGACTGAAACCCAAGCGATGAATTCTTTATAATTCTTTGCGAATCATGATCAGATAAAAAGATCAGATGATGGAGTAGAAAAAAAAAGGCAAAGAGCTGTTTAACATGCTGCATGGTACTCTGATTTACTAAAATATGTCAATTTTATTTTTAAAGTTTAATTGCAAGAAATTGCTGCATTATATATTCACAGCCTTGCCAAAAGCTAATGCCAGATAGCATAGATGCATAAATAATTAGTTATCAATACAACTGACAGCAGATTTAAAATTAGAAATGAGTTTTCATTTATTTTTATTTTTATTCTTATTTTTTATTCTTTTCTTTACTTTTTTCTTTCTTTTCTTGTCCTGCTTTCTATTTGCCAAAGGCAGTCCGAGAGAAAAAATCCAGTCACCACAGTAAGAGACCTTTAAACTATTTCATGCACAACGGCACCAACGCCACTTTGAGGTCAAAAAGTGATAAAGAAAAAAGATTGCACAGGAGCAATAGCTCACATGTTATTACTGAGAATCTAAACAGCTGCCTCAGCAGTCTGTGTGTTAGAAAATCTATGTATCTCATCAAAGTTATAGTAAATTGCCAAATGACTGTGGATAGAAGCGGGAGCTGGAATGAGAAACATATGTGCTATTTTTCAAAATCATATTAAGGCTGCTTCGTCAGGAGGGGTTCAGAGTACGCAAGAAGAAATTGCAGATACTTTGAGAAGTGAGAGAACAGTGTGCAATGGAAACACTGCTTTAAGGAGCACCACAGTTATTTGTTCTTAAGAAGAAAAATCTGGCAAGACAAGACAAAATAAAGCTTGAATGGAACAGTGTATAACACCTTTGAAGAACCGGTGAGGCACATAATCACTGTATCATAGTGTGTATGCAACTTTAGGTTCTAGTTAATGAATTTTGAACACATATATTATCCTCTAAATCAGCGAAATAGTCTCCTCACACACTTTATGATTTATAATAATTTTTACTTTTAACCTTTAGGATGTAAGATACATTCATGATTTATTCAACTGGTGTTTAACGATCAATATGTACAGTGCAGTGTTAATGTGTAGCTCATTGATGTGTTTGTCTTCAATTAATCTTCAAATGCTAAAAGATTTAACTATTTACTACAGAAATATAAGTGATGATTGATTAAATATTAGTTAATTACCAGTGCACTGGTAATTAAAAATGTCAATTATAATGACTAAGTCATCTTTTGGAATTCATACACTTTGCTAATAATATTGATTTAAATCAATTTCCTCCCATAAAACTAGAAGTTACACCTCACGTGTAAATGGCATCTGACGCAAGTACTGTTCCTTGCGTCAATGTAAAGCTGCATCATTCAGTTTCATTTTGAACATATCTACTTATCTAACTTTTAGGTTTAAAGCAAATGGGTACAGTATATCTTCTGAAATGTCAAACTTTTCCGTATCTGACATGGTGGTATTTTTGTAAAATCTTTGTGTAAATTTGTCTAAAATGCTTTCAGGATTTAAGGAACAGTTGGTCTCCACTTTACAGCCTCTTGTGAACAAAATAAACTCTATGAAGTAATTTTCTTCAAGCTTGTGGAAGGAATAAATTGGCCTGCACAGAACCCTGATCCCAAAGATCCACTGAAACGTGACCAATCTTCTCTTGTAAGCAAAATGTATTTCTTCAGCTATTTTTGTGAAATTTATTTGAATTTGAGCACAAATGTGAAGACAATATAATAAAATAAAATACAACCACATACATTTCACTATCAGTGAACTTCTGATCCTGTGTCAGTTGGGCTCAACAATCTTATGAAATGCTTTCTCAGAAAAGGAGAGGCTGTTACACCAACAGATAAAGCCTGCTGCACCGCAAGTTTATAGATTGCAACTGCAACGCTTAGCACTTATAGAAATGTTAGTTATGAGCAAAGCATGTTGGCCCCGTGTTTCAATGTGTGATTTTTCCTGGCACATAATCAAAACTGTACATTGAAGTAACGCCTTTAATTATTACCATACCTGGCACTCCACCATGTAGCTCTTTTGGAAACATGATACCTATTGATGTGTCCTGCAGTGGACCTCCATCTGTTTGAATCCTCTGCTGAACTTCTTGAGGATTATCACTACAAGGAGCTGCTGATGTCACATTTTTTTGATCTTGGGCTTCTGAGGACACTGAATGAGGAGGTGATGCTTCAAGAGGTTCTGGGGTTTCATCAGAAAAGGGCAGATCTTCTGGATGTGGGTTTCCATTAGTTGTGGGTTTATACTGGGGCATGAGTGTGAGGACTGTAGAAGGGACCAAAGATGATATACTCAGTACTTCATGACTGATTGGACTTTGAAAAGATGTTGATGCCCAGTGCTGAGGTGATGAAAAGTTTGGTGTGTCCGCTTGATGACAAGAGCTGTTGCTGTCTTTCTGATCCTGAAAATCCATACTTTTTAAGTCTTTTTGCAGACAAACACAGAAACCTTGGCTAAAGCCTGGAAAATGAACAAAGTTATGACAAAATGTGACCTTTGAATAATGCATCTTTAAGAAATACTCTGACATTCTGACCAATTTTGACTGCTAAAATTGACACATATTATAATGTATATTAGGTTTACAATGGGCAGTTAGACTGCAATATATACTGAAACTATTAATTATTGATCTAAAAACCACCGAAACGCAGGCATGGTGCGAGAAAAATACTAATTAATCCACAGAAAAGTTATTCAAAGTTATTCAAAATGCAAAGTAAGATCATAGCACTCTTAAAAATTAGTTATATTAAAAATATGAGTGGATGCAACTTTTCTGTGATAAATGTGTGCAAGAAAAGACACCTGTTACCCACATTGTTCATAACACAACAACTTCTATGACTTTCTTGTGCGTCAGTCTCATCAACATATATTTTCAAGAGCGCTCACCTGAGTGTCACCCATGCAGATTTGCATGTATTGGCTTCATTTGTATGCATGGGATTATTTATCCACGCGCCTCCTCCACTTATTAAACCGGCTTGTACCACAGCCAGGAAAAGAAATGCATCACTGGGACACCATCAGTGACAAGACTCCAAAGGTGCCTGCTGGCTCCTGTGCATCTTTAATCCAAAGATATCTGCTCTCCTACTGTGAATCCATCCTCTTCAGCTCACGCAGGTTACAGTTTGTCACTCCCGCTCTTGTGATTCTGCAGCTCACCTCGTCCTCCCACTTAATCCTTTCATTGTGTCACACCCTTCAGCACCTTTCTCTTTCTTCTTCCTCTCCTCTCTACTCTTCCACCTTCTCTAACTCAGGTTTTTCCTCTGGACAGAGCAGGTGAGGCTGCAGCAGTCAGGCCAGTAACAGATATGTTGTTGCTGGCAGTCTATGAAATATGCATGGGGATAATTGTGCGCTTAGGTCAGAGTTTAACAACAGAAGGTAATCTACATCATACCAATGAGCCTCTTTCACTCACAAGTAGGCCACTGTGTGAGTACAGACACAAAAACATAGTTCAGTTTCATGCAGATGAAGTAGATATGTATCTAAGAATAAAGGTCCCATGAATCTGAAGAGGCAGGATTGTTTCTGTGTGTCTTTTTGTGGTCACTCTTTTCAGTGGTATTTTGTTCATCCTATCAAATTACAGCGTGAGAGAGCGCAGAGTGGTGGCAGCGACAACTGACCCGTCGTAGTGTTACCTCACCTGTTCTAGGTTACACTGACTTTACTTCTGGGAGCAAACATGGAACATCGGCATTGGACACGTAGACACATAACGCCTCAGCCAATCATCAGGCTTGAATGTTTCACTAAAGAGAGGTAACAATTGCACAGTCATGCCATACAAAGTAATCATTTAGGTTAAAAAAAACACAAATTCAAAATTCAAATAATAACTGTGCCGCTGTGGTTTTAATTGTATGAGTCTCAAAGATTTCAATTTGTGCATGTAAATGGAGAATCTCCCTCACATACAAAAGTTAGTGATCTATAAGGATCATGAATATTTCTGTCCGGACTGACATGTTTGACATATTTTGTAGCTATGTGGCTACCTTAGAAAAAACGGAAAAAAAGTAACAAAAGCAAGCAAACAATTTGTAAATTCAAAATATAGACCCTACAAAATACGATCCTCTTGAGATATCTTGTTTCTGTGTTATTTAGCTGATACTGTCACTGCTTTCTCTACTATTGGAGCAACTATTGTGAGTTTATTTTTTCATCAACTGTTTGTTTTATGTAATGTTTCATGGTTTGGTACTGCTTAGAAGCGCTTGCTTGTTGTAAATAGTTGGAGTAGTTTTATTGTAGTTTTTTGAGGAGCTTTAGTATCTCTGCCTGCTCATGAGACTGACAGGATGCATAAATAAATAAAGCATGCACACTTTGTTTGTTTCTGCATTCCCGTATCGCCTTATTTACTCCATACAACTCGCACCAATCTCAGCTTGTCAAACAGACATAGCTCTGCCAGCTTCACCTCCCAGGGGTATCAGTCAGAGGAGGAGTGAAGGAACTCGTGTTTGCCATCTTAGCAGTGGCCCTCGAGGTACAGCAGCATTTTCGACTTAATAGTATCATCTTTTTTATCCAGTGAAGAAAGACACATCAGCTATTTAAATGACAGAATGGCAGAGTTACTGTCAGGAAGCTGCAAGTCAAACACACAGTGTGTTAAACTTGGGTTTGTTTTTCTATGACTGCCAAACTCTGACAATTGGGATCTTGAAGCATTTCTTTTATTAACTACACGTAATTGCAGAGATACATGTATTTGTCATTTGTTTTCTAAATTTCTTACATTGAACACCGAAAATATTCACACAATGGATTTTCCTTCTTGGTATTATTGATTTAAAGGAACAGGATTGACTCTTGACTGGTCTTGACTTGAGGTGAAGGCCTATTTTGGAATGACGGTCAGCGAACAGGGGTCGTGGACTGTGACACCAACTATCAGTCGCCTACAATGCACCCTTAAGATCTGGTCCCAGGTTAATCTAAATGAGAAGTCCTGTTGCCTTCAACGAAAGCAGTCATGAAAATGAGTCATTACAACTATCAGGCTATCAGAAGAATTCACAATATCCCATTTCAGGCCAGCTAACCTGCAGAGATTTCAGAAAGTTATAACCCAAGAAATACTTCATGCATGAACTTCCCTGAAAAAACTTTGTGGGGTTCAGAAGTTCTGGAAAGCAAACTGCTTTCTTCTTTTTCACCTCCTTTAACCCTTAGCACAAAGGACAACATGCATATTTCTTAAAATATCAAATGATCCATTCATTTTCTTGATCATTTGTCCAATTTGGGGTTTCACAGCATGGCACACCTTAGACAGATCACAAGTTTATCACAGGGCCAACACAGAGAGACGGACAACTATCCATGTTGACATTTACTCTTCCCAATTTAGAATAACCAATAAATCTAACATGCATGTGTTTGGACTGTAGTAGGAAGCTGGAGTACCTGGAGAGAGTCCACCCAGGCACAGTGAAAACAGGCAAATTGCACACCAAATGGCCCCAGCTGGCTGATGGATTTGAATCCAGAACCTGCCTGCTGAAAGTGATTAAACCAAATGTTTCAGGGCAGAATGTGGGTGTGTTTGAGTTCAATCAATACTATAAAAGATATATTCTATGGATGGAAGTGCCAGGGAATCTTTTAAATAATACACAACTCTCCTAAATCTTTTGAGAAGAGGCAGTGCACACATATATGCAGGAAAATGTCTGTGCTGCTAGAAAACGGCTCATTCAAAATTCTCAGTGTGCCCTCACAGTCCTGTCTCACTACACAAGACTTTTCACAGTCACCATCCCTGTGCCACTGACACAAGATGTAAAGTTGTACTTTACAATCAAGTAGGGAAAGGACTTGCCTATACTGTGGAAGTGATTGTATTTTTTTGCACTGTAATTGGAAAAAAAAAAAAGAGTATATTTTTCCATTGCATAAGATGGTAGTGATTTTAAAACAACACAAGTAATGAATGAAAATGATTTTTATTTGATTATTTGTACATCCCACAAAACTTTAAAGCGACTATTTACAACACTCACCTTTACATTTATAAGCTACTTATTTAGAGCAAGAACTGTACATATTAAAATGCATGAAAGCTGTCTTGACTGTTTCTGCTCAATCACCAAATCAATCATTGTTACACAATGCAACTTAATCGGGATTTTTTAAAAGAGGTATGAAATATTATTGATCGTTGGATGTCTGAGTTTTAAGCTGTACTCAAGCTGTTTTCTCCCCTGACTTATTCCAGTCCTCTGGGAAAGACAAGCACATGTAAACTGATAAGGTGCTTTGTGTCAGTGATACAAGAGAATACAAGTACAAGTTAAGTCTTCCAGTAAATTGGAAAAACAGTCAAGTTTCTTTGAGTCCAACTTACGTTACGTTTTTGAGTCAAGCCGGTGCTCTGAGATTCCGCGTCCTCAGTAATTCTCTTGACAAGCGTATTATCTGTACAACACAGCACACGTCTTCTTTTCTTTGAATATCTCCCGCCTGTTTGTGTTTCGTGCACCTGTCTTCTACTTGTCACACGCTTTTTTGTGATTGCCTCCAAAGTTTCTTTCTTCAGTCTTGTGTAAGCTGTTGGTTACATTTCTCTCGTCATTCACTTTCTGAAAAGTTTGTCCCACTTCAACTTATCAGCTGTCCGCTCTTTTGTCTCACTTCCCGTCTCTGCACATCAAACCTGCCACACTCTTCTTTATCTTTGCTTTTTACTCAGCTCTTTCTCACCTCAGACCTCAAATCGATGTCGGCCTTTTATTTATTTATTTTTTTTGGACAACTGACACTTCTCATCTCTTTGGCCTAGCAGTGCAGGATCTTGATGAAGGCTTTGCGAAATTCAATGTTGAAAGTGGTGTATATGACAGGGTTGACGGCACTATTGAGGTATCCCAGCCAGGTAACGGCGCTGTACAGAGAAGGTGAGATGCAGCAGCTTCTGCAGTGGGCCTTTAGTACATGGGTCAGAAAGAAAGGCAACCAGCAGATAATGAACACACCTTTGAAAGAAAGACAAGATGGGGATTACGTCTTTGTGTGTGACAGAAATCATGCAAGGATGTAATTTATTAAATATCTTGTCTAATTGTACATTTGTAGTTTGCACACCCTCATAAAACCACCGAGTCAGTAAATACACAGACAGAGGATATCATCTATCCCAGTTTCAGAGTCAGAACCGCCAAGTCTCATAAATCACACAACAAATGAGCTTGGCGAGAAAAAATACAATCAAGTCAGAAGTCATAAATAATGAAGGCCGTAAAAACTGCTGCTGTGAATGTTAACATTCATCACTGTTTCTCCAACTGAAATAAGGAAAACTTGCTCCAAATTTACATTTAAAATCTTTCATCTGGAAAAAGCTAATTATTTTCAGCTATTCAGAATAGAGCCCTCAGGACACATTTCATCTAGATTTTTCTTCATTCTGCCAAAGGTGATTGCATTTCTTTTTACAATACAGAACTGGCTCAAGGGATTTACTGTACAGTAAACATCTACAGTCACCTTTTATGTATTAAAAACATTTCATGATCGCTGGTTTTAACCTATATTTTTGGTTTAATTTTGAATTAGTCTTTTATTGTTCTCTGTATGCAATCTCACCAAACTATTTTATAAATTTTTGACTATGCTATTGTAAAAATACCAAAACAAGATGAAGGCATCTGGCAAATTTGATGATACATGGGACAAGCTACAATTTGACTAGCCTACAGCTAAGAGGCCACTCTCTTGTGGAGCCATCTCAGAAGACAGACACCTTGTCTGCTTTTAAAGATTAAGAAACTTTCCTTTTTCATAAAGTTTATAGTTAAAGCTGGATTAGATGTCCATGAATCTTCCTTTAGTTATGCTGCTATAGATTCAGACTGCTGTGGGACTTAATGTGATGCACTGAGCACTTCTTCTACTATCACCTCTTTTCACTCCCCACAAGTTTATATAGAAGCACACACACATAGACCAAAAAAGACAACAAACAAACAAACAACAGGACAAAGCATGAAGACAAAGGACAGAGAAATATCATTAATCAATGTCATCACATTTTTGTCTAATCTCTCTCATAGTGAGTTTTGTCCTGTTTCTCTGTGTTTTACTTTTTCTCTTCTCATTAATCTCACTTGCTTGATTGTTGCGGTTTTCTACAGTACTAAATACCTTATAGTATGCATCGGCACTACATATATATATAAACCTTAATTAAATTAAATTAAATTAACTTTGTTCTGTGAGCTTAGATGTGTTCTGTGCCTTCACTAGATACAGAAGGATATCTTGAAAAACAATGTCATAGAGACTTCGGAGGTGTCTGGAGGTGGATTTCAGGTAGAAACACTTTGTGAATGCACCAGCGCACAGTGTGACAAACTGCAAGTGAAGATTGAGCATGCACACATGGTGCAAAGAACACCTCATCAATAAGTCTGCGTTTCCCACTGCTTACCGAGCACAATAGCAAGCATCTGAGTCGCCTTCCTCTCCTTCTGCTGTGACAGCCTCCCTCTCACCCTTTCCTTGGTGATGCCCCATTTCTCTTTGCCTGCGCTCCGCTCCCTCCATCCCTCACGGCCCCTCATGCCATCCTCAAGGGTGGGAGGACGAGGTGTCAGAGCCGATCGTGTCACGGTTGAGGGGAGAACAGGAGCAGGTCCAACTGAGATGGACAGGGAGATCCGGGGTCGTCCACATTTCGAAGAGGCCTGAGGAGGAGGGGGAGGAGCCAGACTCTGCTCATTCTGTGGCAGGAAATGACCTGGCTCCACTTCAAGAGGGTGAACCACCGCCTCTTTAACCAGGCTCTGTGTGAGAATTACATAAAAAATAACAATAAAAAGAGAATCTGTTTGGACTGAGTTCTCGCTTAGGTTATGACCCTCACCACTTTCTTGCGCTGTAGGGTTGCAGAGGCAGGTCTCAGGATCAGGGTGCACAGCTTCACATCTTCTGGTTGTGTGCACTTATTCTGAAATGGAAGAAAGCCATGTACATTGAAAAGAAACGATAATGCAAAAAAGAACTGGAAACTGATAACTCACAGTAAACTATATTTGCTGGTAGGACAAGAATCTTGTGTCATCTTATAGAAATTACACTGTGCATGAGATGAAGTGTGTGTATCTGAAGTTACAAAAGTGGTTTTTGAAAAATCATGAAGATTGTTGTTGACTTCATCTAAACTTTCTATCTCGTTAAAATTGCAAAATGGCTAGAAGACAACTCAAACTTGACTCAAGCTTGATAAACATTAGTTTGGTATGAAATCTACCTTCCTGTGTCGGTGACCTTCTCCTGCTTCAGCCGCACCTTGCGCAAGCAAACCGTGTCTGCGTGGCGGTGCGGTGCGTCTGCCACGTTTGCGCAGCACCAGGCAGATCTGCGCATACACCAGCAATGTTACAATGAAGGGAACGTAGAAGGAGGCCACAGATGAGTACACCACAAATGCTGGGTCTGCAAAGCTGCACGTGGTGCCTTCACGATTAGCTAAGGGGCAGCAGAAAAAAAGAAAAAGGGCAAAGAACAGATATAGTACAAAACCTTTAGGAATAATTATAAGATTTATCTGTCTATGTGTAAAGTACAAAGTCAAAAGGCAAGAGCCTAGAACCTAGGACTTAAACTGGTACAGCATTTAACTATTATCAGAGCAATTATAAAGATAAGTGAGATGGTATTCAAGTAATCCTAAATAGGAATCTATGGCTCTGCTACCCAAAAACCGATGAACCAACTCAGAAACATGAATCAGTTCTGTTGCACTGATGCACAGTTGAGGTTGGCGGTGGGCAAATCTACTCTATGATAATCATAGTAAAGATGTATGGAAGAGTACAACATAGTCAATTATTCTGTATTAAAGGTGCTGTTAACTTTGGTCATCTGTTTCCACTCCTTGTCAGCTATAATAAACATCTGTTGAATTTACCATTAAACTCATTCATTTCTTCTTGATCTTGAAACCTTTTGGAGCGCTTTAAGAACACCATGTTAAAAATGTTAACTCATGAAGTGAAACGCTGTTTTCATTGGAGTTTCATCAAACCCACATTTGCAAACCACCAATGATGCAACGCGATCCTTTACACACAAACGCTGGTGCTGGAACCGAATGAAAAGCAATGCAGAGAGTACCTTTCAAATGCCGTGCTGTAATCTACGAGCAACACATTTCTGTGGAGAGAGAATATTTTTCACAGTTTGACTTACATCATTTGGTGTCTTGCTGCATTTGGACCCACAACTGAGGCTGCCGGATGCCTCTTGCTCACCCTCGCATTACTTTATGTTTTCCCACTTATTCTCAAGTGGCCGCCTTTGAGTTCAGTGCGAGTGCTTTGAAAGCTGAAGTCCCTCATCACCAACTCGTGCTCACTGCTTAGTGAGATGGACTAGACAGCACCAATTCCCAGTGTTTATAGATAAGGAGGTTGGGGTGTGCCTGTACCTAGAGGTGGAGCTGGACTATGCTTCTCTACCTCATAGCTGTCTCCAATAAGTTTAGCTGCTGGGCACCTTCCTTCTGCTACTACTGTGAGACAATTTTAGCCACTGATGATTCCAACATATGGAAATGTCACTGAATGCACAGCATATTATTTTTGTTTTTGAAAGATGAATAATCAAATTTAAGACAGTTTGGATAGACTGTTTGTATAAAAGAAGAAACAGTTCACTGAAAAAGTCAAAAAGTATCAGATGGCACTGTTACCAGTGTTGTTCAGCCCAAACAGTAAAGGGCAGGAGATGGCAAAAGAAAGGAACCACACAACCGAAATCATCACCGCCACCCTCCTCCTGGAGCTGTATCTGGTGTTGTAGAGCAACGGCATTGCCACTGCTGTATATCTGCAACAATACATACACACAGACACATTAGCACGCCTCCTACATGTTCACTTATGGTTCTTGTGTCTTGACATGCACGTCAATGCAGAGGAAACAATAGGTGCATTTCTGCACCTAATTAAACCATCCTGCATATTTCATAGTAAATGTGGAGCCCAGACAAACAAATTCACTTTTCTCATTAAAAACAAAAAACTAAAGCTATGAAAGCTTGTTTCACAGTCTAAAGGACACAAAATATAAAACTGCAAGCACATCAAAAACTATTTTGAATTGTTTCTTGTGAATGCAGCTATTTAGTGTCTTTAGTGAGCTACCTTAATCCCAGATGTGAGTACGGGGTCAAGTATAAAAACAGAAAGGATTTCTTTGTTGTTCAGGTGTTATAATATAATACACTATTCCAATGTCCCCAAAGAGGCACCGACAACATGAAGACAAGTCAAGGACAAAGAAGTGTCTTGCAGAGCTTGACATGGCTCTCCAACATTTGGCAACAACAAGATTTAAGATGTAACAATATCACAAGTACTGTAATTTAGTGTGTTTGCATGCTAACAATTTCTACTTAGCACTACTGTGCTTTAAGGGTTTTAATGTAGCATGACAATTGTAGTAAAACAAAAACTCTAGTGTAAAATTATAAGTGTAAAAAAACAGTTAAAAACCCCATTTTAGTTTACTGAAATAAAAAAAAAAGCAAAAATTATATGGGATGCCTAAAATATGAAATAGTCTCTTGAGTTTTAGATTCCCAGTTTAGTCATTTATTTTGTCTGGCATGAGGAGCCATTAATAGTATTATATAGACTGGGGCATCAACATGACTGTGGGTAAAGTATGTTACACAAAGCATTTTGTTTGGATGGTAATACCTAATCTTGCTCCTGATAAATACCCCCTGGATTATAATAAAAAACTGAACTGAGATTTAAATTAAAAGTTGTTCTTTAATATTATCCTTAAGTTCAATTTCAGAACATGAAGCCTGAAGTAAAATACAAAATAATGACTCCACACTAGCTGCACAAACATTATTTAGATTTGTCCTATTTCTTATTTTGCAAAATACACTGGATGACGTTGCATAAAAAGTGCTAGAGTTCATTAAATCAAAGCACTTAACCTCAGCTCTGTGTCCTTGTAATGGGTCACTTTGGGGGCTTTAAGCCCTGACAGCTTTGCTACTGCATTATATATAAATTACTCTCTGTGGATTCAACAAAAACAATTTAGAGACTATCCTTAGATGCAATGACAAATTACACAAAACCAAAGTGGTGCAGTCTAAATGTGTTACTTTGTCGGAAGAATTAGGACCCAATTGCAGACTGTCTGCCCGCTGGGTGTCTGGCCACCTCTCGCCGGACCATTAAGAGGGCATCAGGTGGAACACTTAATCAGGTTTTTTTTATATGTTTAGAGATGACTGGAGCAGAAACAAGTTTTTATTTGGCTACTCAGTGACAGCTGGATGATGGCAATGCCTTTAGTTAAGTTTTTAGTGGGGTTTGTATAGGTAATGTATGTAAATGCATGCTCTTTGGTTAGCTTTTTTTTGTGTAGCCCAGCCAAGACAAATAAAGGCCAAGATTAGGTGGAAGAAATACCATACTGATTTACTGTCATGTTAGTTGGTTAAAAATTTAATTTTAAGTAGTTTATAAAAGAATAACTTGTTCTCCTGCTGAAGGGGAATTCTCAAGAGGAAGATAAATTGGTAGAATAGAAGTGAGATGAGCTCAACAAATAAGAGGAGACACAAAGAGAAAAGAGAACAAACAACCAGTAAAGGTGATAATGTGAGAGTAATTTTTAGGCAAGCGTCCACCTGTCAATGCTGATGGCGCAGAGGTTGAGGATACTGGCTGTGCACATCATGACGTCCAGGGTGAGCAGGATGTCACAGTGGATGAGGCTGAATCGCCACTCTCCCACCACCTTCAACAAAGCAAATAGGTTTTACTCACTCATAACTCTCTTTCATTTTATTAACCTGGTGTCACGTTTTGTACATTTTTATTCATGTGCGGCAAATCAATATTAACCAGGCTGGTTCAAACTTTTGCTTCTTATTGGATAATTCAATATTTAATTTGTTTTTTAATAGTTTAATAAAGATCATTACTTCCTTTTGAAATTTAACTAAAAAGACTGTCAAAACGAAAAAGACAAAGGATTTGCCTTTACCTAATAAATAATGCAGAAATAAGTATTTTGCACTATAACAGTGATTGCTGTGCACCAAGGGATTTTAAAAAAAATTCAAGTTAGTCCCTTGGATCTAAAAAACCAATCATGATTCTTGACTAAAACAGAGTAAAACTGTATTTATAATTACTAAATAATTAATCAGTGATATAATCAATAGCCAATCTGATATGTGACAAAAGTATGTGTTATTTAATAGCCAAAAATGCCGAAACACTCATTGATTCCATCTTTCTTTGAATAGTTTATAATAAAATAAAGATAAGTAACCGTGTAACATCACGCTGACTGGTCTGGTAAATGTGAGTGGGTATTTTTTTGTTGTTTGAAGTTCAAAAAGAGGACCCAACTACAGAACACAGAGGCAGCACCTACACAAACAAAAAGGATAACTTTAATTAAACTCAGGACAAACAAAAGGAGATGGTAGGACAGAAAGTGCCTGGAGAACTGATGACAACTAAGGCAAATTTCAGAAGTCAAAAAAAAAAAAAAAGAATAATCAAGCAGAATAACTAACAGAAAGAAAGGAAAAAGAGAATAAAACAAAGGAAGCATAATAAGCAAAGACACACAAGGGAAGCTTTTTTTTTTCTTTTGTTAATAAAACACGAAGGGCAAACCAAAACGCGAGAAGATCTGACAGGTTATTCCTAAACAATATTCACATTATTAATAAGTCATATTATTTTCTTGATTACCATACAAAATTTATCCATGGTGTCATTCTGTTAACTTCATACTAACGAAGATGTATTTGTATTATTCATTTTCAACCAGCAGCTACTGAAATTACTATAAGATGCCAGACAAAATAGCATATGGGAAATTCTGGAAGGCTGGTTATCAGTCGGCTTATATTCTTCAGAAAAAACTAACTTTTCTGCTGATTATCTAATATATTATTGGTGTCATTTGCTTTGTGTTTGTTCAAAAAAGGCTGAAAACTACCAAACAGTCTTATCCTCTTGATTTCCATTGCATCTAATGATTTGATTCTCTCTTTTTTTGTCTTTCTTCAGAACCACAAAACATAAAGCAGGAAAAGAAGGGAAAACAAACAGAAGTGCACACACACCTCCAGGTATACGCCCCAAGGCATGACCAGTGTGGCCAGCAGCAGGTCAGAAACAGCCAGTGAGACGATGAGGTAGTTGGTGGTGGTCTGCAGGGCACGTTCTCGCGACACCGCCACGCACACCAGCACATTACCAAACACTACGCAGAAGATCAGGAGGACTAACAGCACCGCATAGAAGTTGTATGGCGGAGACGAGGGTGATGCAGAGCTGGTGCAGTTGGAGGAAGTCAGCAAAGAGGAAGAGGATGTAGGGAAGGATAAAGGGGAGTACGAGGGGTCATTGGTGACATAGACAGAGAAATTATGTTCAAGGGAGGAGAGAGGGAAGGAGGGAGAGGAGGTGTCGTCTGACTTGTTGAGTAAAGTCATCTTGCTCCAGTGAACATGGTCAGGCTGAAAATTAATGACACAAAAAAGCAGGAGAAAAATAATTACTGTGGGGCCCTTCATGGCCCACTGTGCATTTGATTCAGTCTTTTAAAATAGATCCAAAGACGAGTGGCTACTTTTTCTGACAGGAAAGGAGAATGAGGGAAAGCTTATTATTGGAACTTTGTCTTTGGTCTCACCTCAGACAGACAGCTTTGTAACCACACAAAGGGCACAGAGTAAAGGAAAAGCATTGGAGGTAACAATACTACTCAGGTACACAGCAAAAGTCACCTGAGTTTATCTAAAACTCTCAAGCTCTTAAACAACAGCAAGTCTGCAGCTGCCAGAGCAAAAACTAAAACTGTCGAGAGCAGATTATGGTCCGTGTTTTGGGTTATAAATCAGATGGAAGCCCCATGTTTTCACTAATTCTTTTATTTACAGCATGTTTTAAGTGTGATACAGATTCTCTGCTGGGGGTATATTTTTTATATGTGTAGCTTACTAAAACCACATGAAGCACAAACTGTGCATTGCATTGTCAGAGGAATGTGTTTAAATTAGTTTGATGCTGCAGAAACTGTATAAAATGTTAATGTACTTCATTCTAATCTGCTGCTTGAACTCTTTTACGCCACTGAAACTGCAACTATTGGAACACAGGATAATGTCTCTGTGTTTTCTGTGGAAAAAGAGTCAAATGATCCATGAATTCAGCTTTTAGATTGGTTCGTTGCTGCCAAAATGACACCTTTCACGTAAACGCATAGGGGAAATTAGACACGCACAAGTTAAAGCAAGTCATCTACTAATCGGGAGATCGATCGTTCAGTTCCTGCCTGCTCCAGTCTGCATGCAGTATGCTTGTGCAAGATACTGAACCACACGTTGCTCTCCAAACCATCCATCAGAGTATTTGCTAGAAAGCACTTTAGTGTAGAAAAAAAGTGCTTGTGTGAATGAGGTATTTTGTTTAAAGCCTTTTTAGTAGAGGAGAGTGCTATATAAGAACCAGTCCACTTACCACTTACATGTGTAATGTAATACTGACTGGACATCCTGATACTCACTGACCAGCATGCTTCTGAATTAATGGCGAGACAAACACACTTCATATATAAACTATAATTGCACTGTGACAGCTTATAGCATTTATAAGCTGTATGGATGCTCATCACTGACTATCAGTATTCTGTTTGTTCTGACATGCCTTCCACCCATTAAAGATTTAACAAAGTCAGTCATATTTGATCAATTATGTATGTATTATCAGTGTTCAATACACAAAGGTTTTACCTACATAACCTGTCCATAGCATAAAAAGAATTACTGATGATAGGTCAGTGAGAGAAACACTAATCCACATGTGCAATGCATGCATTAGTGTGTTGGGTGAGCTGTGTGAAAACATTAGTTTATTAATTGCCTCGTTTTTGTTTGTATTTTTAGGATGCATTATTCACTGACTGCTCTCTATAAGCCATGCTCTCCCTTGGCAATATTGATGCACAGTGGTACTGTAATCCACAGCTAGTTGATGTAATTCAATTTGAAGGGTGAACTAAGGACGGTGCAATTCTTTTGACCAAAGGGCCATCAGGAGTAGGATGTTTGTGCAAGCTGTCGCTCAAACCCAGTTTGTGGGCTGTACAGAATAATTCATGAGAAGTTGCCCAGAAATAAAGTAATGCTCCATATTTTGGGGGGGAAGAAATGTGGATTGTTGTCAGCATACAGATGAAGTGCTGAGAAATTGATTTTTGCTGCACAAGTTTTGCATCATAATGTTGCAATCTTTCTGTTATGAGAAAAAAAACCCTATCAATTAGGTTTCATGTGAAGACTTTATTCTAATGTAACACTGAAGCTGATGGCAGGCTATGTTCTGTAAAAAGATGCAAATGACAAGCATGTTCTTTAGGAATCTTTGTTTTTAGGGGAATTATTAGACTCAGCACCCCAGTATCCTGAAATGGCATGTAACACTCATTTGTGTGTCATTGAAAGAATTTATTGTTTGTCGCATGTGGTTTCCAACCCAGTAGTGTCGACTGATGACGATCTTAATCATGAGCCGCACCCTAATCCTTACCATAAAATGACATCTGAGATCTCAAAACATAGCCACGACTCATGAAACAGCAGGCTATTAGACACAGCAAATGAGCTTAAATGAATTTTAAACCCATTTGAAACAGAAAGAGAACTTTTTCTGTTGTTTTTGTTGCAGTTTGTTGCAGAAAAAAATCTTAAAACCAATTCCAGAGGGTGTCTGTTGCAGAGAACAACCTTAGCTTTGTCATTTACTAAAACAGACAAATATTTAGCTTTAGACAAAAAAAGGAAAGCAATACGCTTAATCAATGAAAACATTAGTAACGACACATCTCATCTAAACCAGCCTTTTCTTTGAAACCTGCGATTAGTAACCTGGTACTGATGTCTTTTTGCAGAGAGGAGACATGATATAGATATATGAGAACTTCTCTTCCCCGCGCTTATAAGTCTTTGGCTCTCTTCTGTTACACTCAAACACAGAGGCTGTACGACAGCATGCAAAAAGCTGCATGAAATATTTATCGGCAACAGGAAGTTGAAACGGACTACTGACTGGCAGCATCACAGTTTGAATTTTCCTGTTAGTCCAGAGGTCATGAATGAATTCAGTGAGACTTTTACCACCTTACCACCACCCGCTCCAGCATGTGCATCACATTACAATAACTGACTGAATCTGACCTCTACTCTGCATTGTTAATCAACCCATATCCTAGACAAGTTCAACTGAAATAATCAATAGACAAACTACTGGCAACAGCATCTAAAAACATTCTCATGTGTATTGATTCCACAAGATACAATCAGAGATCTATATGGCAAATTTCCAACCGCCTTGACAATATGGAACTAGTATAAAAGGTGGGTTTGGTGAGTAAATCTGATCAACATTATCACCTTGAATTTAAATTTATGTCTTTTAGCCTTGATGTAGCCTAACTGGTGCAAGGAAGCCAGCCCAGGACAAGTCCAACATAGTATGTCACTGTAAAATGCATATTACAAACTAACCTTTTTAACCTGCACTAAACTTCTTAACACATATTTCATGCAAGCACAAAATTACGATATTACGATATTATGATTCAGTTAGTTTTAAAACATTCAAAAAAAACTTGATTCAGCAACAGATAATGCATAGATCCAATATCTGATTTAAAAACTCCAAAATGAATAAGCACATGACATAGATTTAAAATTCCAGTTTATAAAATTGCAGTCCTTTCCTTTGAAAATAGTTTCATTTTCCTCCCCTGTCCTCTCTTACAATTTTCTGTATCACTCAGGGTTTCACAATAACATGTTTTTCCCACTCTGATTTCGCCTGCCACTTTAAAAAGATTATTCCATTCATGCTTCCACCTCTTCTGCCTATATACTGAAGTACCACAACCACAGGTTTATATCTGCATGATGTGTTCAAGGTGTAAGCAGGCCATGGGATGTCATTATTTTCTTATTACAGAGAAACTATCTCCATGCAGTCACTGGAAGCACATGAAAAATTCATTCATTCGACAGTATGTATTAGCCTCCCTATCAGATTTTATTGCTCATTAACTTAAATTGTCAGATTGATGTTCTGGATTGATCTGACCCATTGTAACCTCTGTATTTGTATATATAGTAAATACTGTAAAAAATGCAGAAAATCAAAATGTTATTTTTATTCAAGACAATTTGTAGACACAGCTGCAACATAAATTGTAATAAGATGATTGACAGATCATGTAAAAACTCTTTAGTTGCAATCTCACTTGCTCACTAGAGAATCACTTGTTTCCAGTACAGATTCTTAGCCATTTTCCTTGACATCTTTACTTATTTTTGAGCTCACTCTCTCAACACCAAACACTTAAAGCAAGAATATTTAATTAAAACATTTGTTTTTCAAAACTAAACAACTTTCCTGCAGTCATATTTGAGCAACTGTAATAAACCCAGCTCATCTCACCTCAGTCTCTTTCACAAATTAGTTTAAAAACATCAAAGAGCAAGATGCCCCAAGACAGAGTGCAAAACTAGGAAAAAGCTATTTGCCAGTGACGGCTGCAGTGCTTCAGTAAAGCTGCTGACGCACTGCAGTAATAAGAATGAGAAGATGAAGTCTTCAGACAGTGCTGTGGCATATTTTGCCCCAAGCAACTGATTGTTTATTTTATTTTATTTTTTTCTTGAACTGAATTACAAAAGTTACATTGAACGTCGAATACTTTTAACACAAATTATCAAGAAAAAGATTTAACTTGCGAGGAATATTTCATGACTAACAATCACAACATAAACACTTCCCAGAAGCTTTATTCACAGAATTATCTCCTGTTTTTAAGCAAAGTAATTCTTGTTTTGCAATCCAAACACAAAGTGAGACCTTGGGCTAAAGATGCAGAAGAGTGTAAAGAATCAGCTATGTCATTTTAAGAGAGGGAGTACATCACATTGATAGCTGGGAAAAATAATACCAAAGTTTAAAATGTTGCACCTACTGCAACAGGGTGGTGAAAAAAACAAGCCTCAAGGCCTAAAATCATAAGTAATGTGTGGTTGATGAAAACAGTGATGCAAACATGAAAACTCCATGTGACCATGACAGATTCTTCTATAAACCCAGATAATGGCCTTTCATTAACTCTAACATGCCTATTCACTCAAAAATGTGTCTGGGCAAGACACACATATGTATTCATTCCGGGTTTTTCAATTAATGATGATAAGAAGATGTAATTATAAGAAATGTTTATTTTTAATTAATATCTTTGTGGAACAATCCCTATAAAGAACATTTAAGTCCAAAAACATGCCTATCTAAGAAAAACAACATAAAATTCAATAAAAGATTTATTTGCACAATTTAATGTTTTTATACACTTCTGAAAAGATTATTTTTATTCATTTTGTTATATTATTTATTTCAGTGTTTGTGAATACCACTGATTTCTCAACCACTTTCTCATAATACAGTCAACTTCTGCAATGTGAACCTTAACAAGATATTAATTAATATGTTTACACAACACTGAAAAAAATACAAGCAGAATACAAAAGGAGAGCCTTAGTGGGTTAAAGTTATGAATAAGTAAGCCTATTTGGCTCTGTCTAGTACATGTTGTTTGACCTACTGCCAAACTAAAGTGATGCCTTGGGCAGATTTCAGTAATTGGAATTAAAAGGCCGCCATTAATCAGTGCATTAGTTTTACTTCACATTAAGGTGCAATCATCTCTGCTACCATAAACTCATTTTCACAAACAAAAGCAAACCATGCATACATAAGTACAGCAGCCTGGTTCCCTGAGATTCCCACTTAGTACAAGCTAGACAACTTTTGGGAATGGATGTTTGTATAACTTGCATATTTATCATCTTAAATTGAAATGATAAAGTAACTTCCAAGCTCATCACTTTGTCCCAGTGGTGTATATTTTCTCTGATTAATTTTATTTACACTCACTAGCCACTTTATTAATGCAGCAATTCAAGTCCTCGTCCACACAGCTATGTAATCAGCCAATCACATGGCAGCAACTCGATGCATTTAGATATAGAAACTATGTTAATACACCCTGCTGAAGTTCAAACTGAGCATCTGAATGAGGAAGAAAGAGGGCTTTGAATGTGGAATGGGTTTTGGTCCCATATGGCCAAATAAATCAAGGGTTTCAGAAACTGCTGATCTACGGATATTTTCCTACACAACCATCTTTATACTTTCTAGAGAACAATCTGAAAAGAGAAAATATCCAATAAGGACAGTTCTCTGGGCAAAAACTCCTTGTTGATAACAGAGGTGAGATGAGAATAGATTGCTGTGAGCTGCGAAGAAGGCAACAGTAACCAATAACCAGTTGTTACAACCAAGGCACACAGAAGAGCAACAAATCTTGAAGCCCCAGCATACTAAGTATTGTTGTTGGCCAGGTCCATCTTCTGCTTCAAATAGGATAACATGCCATGTCACAAAGCTCAAATCCTCTCAAACTGGTTTCTTGAACATTACAATGGGTCCACTCAGATGGAAGATTCACATTATGGATCTGAAGCTGACAAATCTGCAACAACTGGGTAATGCCATCATCTCAATATGGACCAAAATCTCTGAGGAATGTTTTAAACACCTTGTTGAATCCTTACCACAAAAGATTAAGGCCATTACTAGTTATGTGTGCCTCAGAAAGTGTCCTGTGAGTGCATTTACTCACTATAAATGACAATTACAGCCAGAAAAGCATCCATCCTCTTCTGCTAATCCAGTTCAGGGTCACAACTGAGCTAGAGCATATCCCAGGGTGAGAGGTGCCATACACTGTACAGATTACCAGTCTAACACAGAGAGACATTCACACCTACGGCCACTTTAGAATCAACAGTTAACCTTATGTGCACATCTTCGGGCTGCTGGAGAAAACCGGAGTACCCGAAGAAACTCACACAGACACAGGGAAATGATCCAAACTCAACACAGCGAGGAATCCTGGAATCAAACCCAGGTTCATCTTGCTGTGAGGCAATGGTGCTAACCAGTGTGCCACCATGGCACCCTATTTTTTGACAAACATAGATGAGCAATGCCACAAAGCATTGAAAATGGAAATATTTAAAAAAGTGAAAAAGTGTAGAAAAAGTGGAAGGTGGTTTGCAATCCTTTGCAGTTAATATTTTTGTAGTAAAAGACGTCTTACTTGACTAACCTCAATACAATTAGGAGTATCACAACAAAAATTAAAGTTGTTTACAGATAAAAAGCTAAAAATGGGGTGGTTTTCAGATTTGTACCACAGAAGTGTCTAATCCTGATTTTAGAATATGAGCGCATTTGTCAAAATGTAATGAGACGGTTATTTTCATGCAAGAAGCAACAAAGTGAGACACCCCAGATGTTTCTCGCTAAAAACACACGGCTGTGATTAAAGCAGCTGTTATGATGCAACACCTTTGACAGTGTTGCTCATTAAAACCTTGATTTGTGCAGATTCACATCCATGATGGGAACGAAAAGTCAAATCTGAGTCTGAGCAACATGAGAGCCATAACCCTCGCTCTCTCACATTCATAGAAAATTTTGTGAAAAAAAAAAAAATGGTTGCACTAAAAAGTCGGGTCATACATTTCAAATTCAGAAAGAAGCATCAAACAGGCACAATGCGCTTGGAGATAAAAACGTGTGAGGCCACTACATGTAAAATAAAACAAGAGCCAATTTAATAAGGGAAATGAATTCAAAATGTGATTAATCTCATTTATTAGTGAACTTAATTTAGTATTACTGTGGTGGTTTTTCAGCTGTTTTATTATGAACTATGACAAAGTAACCAGCTTCATCTCATCTGCCCCCAACCCAGCCTCGGGCTCTACATTTGGGCCATCATTTGCTTCAATGGACCACATGTTTAAACATTCATGAGTTAAAATGCATAATTAAACATGGATGGAAACCTGTTTTCCCATATGGTGCGCTATAGGATGTAATGAGACTGATGTGAAAAGACATGAGTAAATTGATCCTGCAGTTTACATTTAGTTTAGTTTGACTCTAATTAACAGCGATAAATAAGCACTGGTAACAGATGTTATTTTTTTTTAATATTATGAACTAATGATACCCAATTGTTGCTGCAACAGTGAAGTTTGTAACTTCTAGTTGGACTATGTAATCAGATTGCAAGTAGCAGTTTTACTACATTTTCTAATCAGCTCACTCTTTCAAAACTGTGCTGGCGGATGCCCTTGTTGTCCCAACTCAGTAGCATTCACAAGCCTTTTTCTCTCTTATCTCCCTCTCCTCCTGCCCAATCTCCTGTTTCTCTTCCTCTGCTGGTTGCTCCTCTCTGGAGACACTTGACAGGTCTATTACATTCTTGGCCTTGTCTGCCCCCAATTCAACTGCAAAAAAAGGCACATAGAAGAGAAAGAAAAAAAAATATGCGTTCAAATTTTCTCTCAGCTTTGCTAAGGCTGTGAGTTGGCCTGCTATAAATCTTTCATTTCTTTCACTGAGAGAGAGGAACGAGTCCCAGCCACTGGGAATGGTACGGATGTTCAGCTGCAGTATAATCAGCTCTCTGCTGAGATGAGGCCAGTAAATATTCAGCATCTTAACCCTACTTCAGCTCCCAATTACTCCCTGAACTCCCTCGGCTCCTTTTTTCATATGTATTGACTTTTGGAAATAAATAAAAACAGAGCATGGTCCATTTGTATATTTTGTTACACAGTGGAGAAAAAATAATCATTTTTAGTACTTAATTAAGCCACAGAAGACATATATATATATATATGGTGGGGTTTTTTTTTCAATTTGTTTGCTTGTTTAAGAACAAAACTCTAACTCTACTTAGAGAAGTCATTAGTATATTAGTATATTAGTGGTGCAATAGGGATTCACAGCCCCCTTATGGTAATATATGATCAGTCAATAAGTACTCAATAAGTAATAAGAATCTTGTGTGTGGTTAGAAATACCAATAAATTGATTAACAAGTGGGAGAAGGAATCATTTGCACCAATGTGGCACATGAGAAGATGTGATCCCCAGGGTGACGCTCCACACCAAAAACAAACATCTTTTATTCAAGAAGCAATTCGACATCTTCTCCATCTTTTATTTAAAATGAGACACTGCAACGTTTGGAAGCCACTTCTAAGCGACTGCTGAGGATAAACAGTTTCAGTGTGAACATACTGATAACAGCATCCTCTCCATTTCGTTAAGAGTCAAAGTGAGCAATGATTTGTCACAGTGCCCATATGGCACAAACATTTAAAGTGTTAACAGAACCAGGGTTAGCTCCTGTTTACAGACTTAACCACATGTCCCCTGCCAAATCTACAAATTTTCACCATTCTAAAATGCACATTTGAGGGAATACAGCATTACTGAAACACATCCTTCAGCTGTTGAGAGAACTCCAAACAAATATAATGCCACTTTCCAACCACTAGAGGGTATCCCAAATGAGAACTTCACATATACAGTAAGATCTGTTTCTGCAATTCATGTGGAGGCAAGTTGATTTTATTTCTGCAACATGCAAAGACTGACGTAAAAAAAAAAAAAAACTATAATAAATGAAAATATGGTAAAGTTGACAATCATGCTCAGGCTCTCCAATAACATAATCAAACTAAGGTGAGTAAATAGATTCATAATTTCAAGCAACCTAATAGGCTAAAATAAAATTACAAACATCTTACATATCTGAAAATACATCCACAGAAAAAAAGAACGTAAGCTATATAAAATGTACATACTGTTAATCATACAACTACTGGAATCTTTTTTATAAGACTTTCTTTGACAGGATTATTATGGAACAGAGTGAATGAATATGTAGTTTTTGCCATCAGCATTATTATTTTTTTTAATAACAGAAACACGAAAACGTCAGTATATTTATGAAAAAAATAAAGCATTAAATGAGCAATAATACGAGACACTATTTGAGGCATGCCTTCACTTTATTTTGAATTCCGGGTAATAAGCACTTATACACTCATATGACTCCAAACATGTGTTAACCCCAAATCCAAGCCGTGATTTTGTTTCAAAAAATAAACTATCACCCTGTCCCTACTGGCGTTCATCCGCACAACGAACTTGTCAATCTTGTATATTGGCACCAAGAAAAAGCAAGAAAAATCACAGAAACGCGTTGAAGGCATGGCAACAAGTTCCCCTTAAGATGCTGCCAGTCCTATCTGAACTGACAGAGGTTTCTATTATTTAAAAAAATAAATAAAACAAAAAAAGAATAAATCTGCTTTTCAATTTGCTTTAAAGCGGTTACTTACCCTATGGTGCTTCAGATGCTCACATTTAGCTTCGCTCTCCTCTCAGGAACAGCACCGGCGAGAAATTGGCTGTCCGTCCGCGGCATCCAATCAACAATTTACGGCAGACCTCCCCCCAGATTGACCTCAGTCGGTGGGCGTAAACACCATCAGGGGTAAAGTCCCCCTCCTCTGTCGGGTCAGTGCTGCGGGGGTCTGACAGGAGATGGAGGAGGATGGAAACAGTTTGAGGAGAGAAGAGGAAGACGAAGAGGAGAGGAGGGGGTCGTGTAGGTTTTCACAGTTTCAGTTAAGAAATAAATCACAGAACCAACTTGCGCTCACAGCAGACAGGCTGTAATTCCATTGGTTCAGGTTGATATTAGTGGGCGGAGCAAAAACCAAATCGCGCCTCGTATTTATATTTCTGTTCTATGATTTTAACTGTGTGGTTTGTGCAATGTTGTTTTCTGCAATTGCATATTTTAGTTTACAGCATAGGGTAATTTTATTAATAATGAGTTACAGTATTTTAATATCATTCCTTCTAATATTTAGGTTCATCATTATAGGTACTTGGAGAAGATTACTTTGGTTTCTACTATCCCGACGATGAGACTGAATGTAGGTCAGGATGCAGAGTAGGTTAAGTGCATAGTTTATTTTTTTTAATTTATTATTATGTTTCCATTAATTTATATTCACCACCCAGCCCTAAGAAAGAAAATGGTGAACACTACTGAACTAGAAATCAGGGTTATAATAGTACCATCCAGTGTTGGGTGGCATTACTCTGAGTTTGTTGTTACATTCTAAGCTCCTATTAAAAAGTACTTTATTCTATTTCAATTTTATTTTATTTATAACGCGTCAATTCACAATATTTGCCGCATGGTGTGTAATATAGATTATAGGTTAAAGACCCTAAGCTATTAGAAAGAGAAGAAAAACTCAACAACCAAATGCCACCTCCCACGAGGAAGCATTTGGCAGCCGTGGTGAAGATAAAACTCCCTTTTAACAAGAAGAAACCTTCGGCAGAACCAGGCTCAGCGAGGGGGCAGCCATCCGCCATGACTGTTTGGAGGTGAGGGGAAAGAGAAGGAGAGCAGCAAGAGACATGACAAAAAGCACTCTGTGGGAGAGAGAGTTCAATAATTACTAAAGATTAAATGCAAAATTGGTGAAGAAACACAAAGAGAGTGAAAAGAAATGCTTAGTCATGGGAAGTAAGCAGCAGTGGGATTCTTTACTGGTAAGAATAAGATCGTTCATTTACCTCATGAGAAACAGCTTCAGCCAAACAAAAAGCTCCTCCTCAGCAGGCCTTGCAACCAGTGTAATGGGAATACTTGCAGGTACTTCTTCATAACGTAAAGCTCTTTAACAGCCGAGAGACATTTTTTATAACCCCAGCACAGAATGATGTGAATACATCTGTCCTCTCTGCCTTCACATTAGTTGACCTGACTGACACAACCATACCTTCCAGTAGTACTAAAGTCTATCTTTTTATATTGTATTTATTATTTATGTGTACCAAGGACAAGAGACAGAAATATTGCATTTTTTTCTTTTGTCACAAGAAAAGAAATGTGGAAACATATTTAACAGAACTCATCTGAAAATGTAACTAAAACACGGATAACAGAATATTACCTGTTATAACAAAAAAATAATCTGAGTATTCAAATGCATTACTTTGGAACAGTGTTGAGTGTGGAACATTATACCAACACTATTATATTTAGATGGAGAATTAGATAAGATCAACAAGAGCATCATATACTGGATGTCTTTTAAATATAAACTAATAACATCCTAAGCCAACAAAAACAGATAACTAGGAACAGTAACTTCCTCGAGGTTGAGCAATCTCAAGTTCCTGGAACTGTTCCAAAAGAATATAGTTCCTGGGCCAATTCCCTGAAAAAGAAAAAAATGCCAGTAGAATCCCATAAAAAAAGTGCCCAGTTTTAGAGCAGGACTAATTATGTTTGTTTTGTTTTAGCCTAATTCTTACAGCTAATGTCTGCTTTTATTACAAGTCCCCAAAAGCTGATTCTGCTCGTCTGGAAGTAGCCTTTTCAGTGGGAAAACGCTACGTCCAGAATCAACTTTTTGGGATTTCCTTACCTGAATCATTGTGCATCAAGACATTTTATTGAAGTGGGATTTTTCTTTTGTTTTTCTTTTTTATTATTATTATTTACTCTTTAACTCTTAAGGCTTAAACGTATGCTTTATCGCTGGATACTCTGAGTGAGAAGCAGTTTCCCATATAGGCCGATAGAACTAACTGGAGTCAACTAAACTGGGTCTCTCTTTTCTGTGTTTGTGTTTTTATGAAGTTATCTGACAAATAGCAAAGCATGCTTTGTTTTTAGTCGCAGAACAGCCTATCCAAGAAATCACTGCTTAAGTTTTGGTAAGTAAGGTATTGGAAAATATAAAATGAAAAATAAAAAATACTGGCCAATCTCCTTCCAGGAGGAAGAACTGAACCTCAGCAGCCTTCTTGAAATGCTATCTGCCAGTTATTGGCATTTTTAAAAAATTAATTTACATTCAAAAATAAATAAATAACATTAATGATAACAAATGCACAAATACTGCATGCATAAAATAACCCATTACCTCTGATCTAATTTTCTTTCTTCAGGATCCTTTGAGTGTCGTGTCTCTTTCTTATAACATTTCTAATATGGTCACTTCTTGGTTTCATAAAACCAAAATGGTGACTGATGAAACGCGCTCAGCAAACCAATAAGTGACATCTGAATAGCAAACTGTGGGACAGACTGGAGGAAATTACTAACTTGTGCAGAAGAACTCAATACTTTATTCAGTCAGCTGCTTTTCATAAATATGCATAATGCTATTTATAGGATCAAGTAAAAAGGTTTGATTCACTTTTTTGACAAGTAAATGTTAATATGAAGCAATGAGTTGCCTTATATGAATGCTGATGAAATTCTGCTTTTCATTTATTGTGATGGATCACTTTTAATGATAGGTTTAAAAAAATGCTCCAGAGATTTGGAGTCGAACAGAAATAATAGAGTCCATATGGCAAATCTGATTTAAAAGTGCCATGCAGGAGAAACTGCCACAGCTGTCATGATAAAAAGAAATCACAGTGGAACCGTCCTTCAGGCTGGTGAGTCTTACTATCGCTGTGAGCTGGGAGGAAAGGGGAAAACCTGAGTGGAAAAAAATCTGATCTATGATCAAAATATAAATGACAAGTCAATAAGTTTTAACAAGAATGCGGAGCAGTTACCTAAAAGGATAAGTATATGGATCTATGAAGCAACACATCAATGAATCAATCATAAATACAATATCAAATATGCATATGGCTTTGACTGAAGTGACGCTCAGATCATGAATCAGCTGTCACCACCAGTGCAAAAAAAAAAAAGTAGTAGTACACTTATTCAGGTACTGTCAAGTGCAGTTTTGAGATACTTGCACTTACATGAGTAACTTCATTTTATGCTTAGCCTCTTTAAGGATTAAAATAAACACAGAAGCACCAGGAGCAACATTAAAGTGACAGATGAATGAATGCATCACCAATTATAATAAACGAACATACACTCACCAGCCACTTTGTTAGGTACATCTTTCTGCTACTGGACTGGTGGACTCCCATTTGCCTTCAGGGCTGCCTTAACTCTTTGTGACAAAGATTCAATAAGGTGCTTGAAACATTTGTCACAGACTTAGACCCATATTGACATGATAGCATCACACAGCTGCTGCTAATTTGTTGATGGCACATGCCAAAGGTGATCTACTGGATGGAAATCAGGTGACTGTGGAGGCCAGTTCAGTACAGTTAACTTGTTGTCATGTTCAACAAACCAGTGTGAGATGATCGGGGCATGGGGCATGCTGGGGCTCGCTCGGGCCACTTCGGAGGCGGGGTGCCCTCGGCCTCTCGGCCCGGGGCTCGGTCACTCAGGCACAGCTGGCTGCCGGCGGAGCTCACGGGCACGTCACTGCAACCCCCCTGGCTTCTGCTCTGCGGCTGCTGAGTGACCCCTCATCTGGGACTCTCCTCAGCTCTTTCTGGGATAGTGGCGCGGCTGCCCCTCTGTTGGTCTTCCTTGGTCTCTTGTGTTCTGGGGGCCTCTGGACGTCTGCAGTTTTGATCTCCTCCATACCTGCTTCATGCCCTGGAGGACGGGGCAGTGGCCCCCCACACCCTCTAGCAGATCATTACATGAAGGAACCTTTTTAAAAAAAAACCAAGCGCGTCCATGCTCACAGGTGTACACACAGGTGATCACACACACAAACTACACCCTTTTTGGCTCCTACCTCAAAGCACACTGTGCGCTGTCGATCTTACGTACTGCACAATAATGTTTAATATTTAGTATTTACTGTCATATTCCCATAGATCATTGTGATGTTGTTTATTACTCTCGTTTTCTTCTTTCTTTCTCAACAGGTGATCCAAGTGATCGATATATGTATTTTTTGTCTGCTTATTCTGTTGGTTTTTGGTTTTTTGCCCTTTTTCCCCGTCCCTCTTCCCCGCTGTTTTTCTTTCCCTCTTTCTTTCTCCCCTTTCCTTCCCCCAGTCAAGTCTGTCCCGTATTCAGCAAGTGAAAATAAAATAAACAATAAAAGGTGAATCAAATGGACCATTACGGCAAGGCTGGGATGGTCCATTTGGTAAAGTAAATCCGTTGGGCATCTTTCTTCGCCTTTAGACAATAATTCTGATGGCAAAAGAACCAAACGGGACAGGTTAAAAAAAAAAAAGAAAAAAAAAAAGGAAGCAGCCATTAGAAGATAGGTACGCTGTAGTTATAAAGCACTGGACATCGTCAGCGGCAATACTCAGGCTCTGGTGTTCAACTAATGTTCTGTTGGTACTAAGAGGCCTAAAGTATGCCAAGAAAACATTTTTTTTTGCTTTAGTTTCTTGGTGAGCCCTTGCAAATTGTAGCCTCAGTTTCTTGCTGGCTGACGGGAGTTACTTTCAGTGTGGTGTGGTGAAGTTTAAACAGTTATATTTTCTCTTTTTCCGCCCATTCTCTTTAAACCCTGTAACACCTAGAAATGGTCATGTGGTCATCTCTGAAACACTCAGATCAGCCCATTTGACACCAAAAACCACGCCACATGCAAACTGACCTAAATGACTTTTATTCTCTATTCAGATTGAACTCTAATCAGGTCAGGATGATCTGTCAAATGTTTGTATTAACGAGAAGTTGAAATAGCCGGTAACAGTATGTTTGGACTTTGTACTCTAACTTCCTCCAAATTAACAATCCACCCCAAAATTCTGACTAAAACAACTGGAATTAATATTTTATGAAAGTTTAACATTTTTAATGACCCATCAGTTCAAAACCTCAGCTAACTCATCGATAAGCAAACTTCATGGAAGAGCTTTTCAACATCTTTTCTTTTTTTTTTTCCCTTCTATTGAGTGAAATCTAATATATGAGAAATGCATTTTCTGTCGCTATTGTTGATAATCTGTCGATCACTCGTGAATTTGTTTCGTGTGTATGTGAATTAATCTTATTGGTTTAAAAATGATTTTGCCATAGTAAGATTGTTAAACAGTTATCTAAGAAAATTAATTAAAACAAATAGATTTTCAGGGCTCTAAAGAGAATGAAACAGCAGAAAGAGAAAGGTGAGAGAGAAAAGCAGGATATTTAGAGAAAAAACATCCATCCCCTTAAGCCAGTACTGCATGGCACAGATAAAGAGGACTAGGTCTATATAGTTAAACAATATTTGGCAGCCAGAGAAAAAAGTTTTTGTCAGGAAAAGTCATTGCTAAGATTCACAAGAGATATAAAAATGCTCATGGGAACGAATGGATTTGCCAGGAAGAAATCAAGGTGACAAGAGTAAGGTGGAAACCGCTATTTAACAAAGTCCACCTGTCAAATTTGACAGTTTAAAAGCAGCCAATCCTTCCCGCTGTCTCACAGACAGCTTTCCAGCGAAATATGACAAGTATTCAGTTGACGCCACTTGCTACCATAAATTTCACCACTTGGAGACCTAAATGCTTTTGACCTTGCAACTTTCTTTCTTTCCCGAGAAACAAATAAGTTCCTGCAACAAAGTTGTTGCAAGCGTCCCTGCTATGCTTCACACTTGGTGGTATGTGTGTGAATCCACCTTAGACAAGAAGTGTACGAGAAGACAATCCAATAGTTGGCCACTTTAAAAAAAAAAAAAAAAAACACGCATCCTTGCTGAGAATCCAAACCTTTTCATCTTTCCTGCAGTGTCTCTCCCCTATAACCACCACTCCTTCCCCCGTCTCTCATGCACATAACATCTTTCTAATCCCCTTGACTGAGAGAGCACAAGACCCAGTGGCTCCAGGGCACAAAACAGGAGGAGAAGTAAATTAGAGAGGAGAGAGGACTAGAGATCACAGAAGGAATGAAAAGGAAGAGTGCCTCTCGAGCTGCAAACACAAGCGAAGGCAGAGAAAGAAATGAGAGCAGCTCAGTGCAGAGACAGTTTGATTAATAAAAAGAAAAGAGAGCAAAGTTTTTAATTAAAAATCTTTTTTTTTTTTTTATTTAGACAAAATAATTAGGTATTACAAGGAAAAAAAGTTTGAGACAGAGAACTGAACAAGCCACTTTGGACAAGCAGCAAAGGAGATGTTAAGCTGGACACTTGCACGTGAATTAATGAGAATCTTAAAAGGGACGCCAACACTGATGTCTGTTTTATGTCCTCAGCCAATGCTTCTTCTACAAACACGAATAAAACCAAATCCAGAACTCATTTATCAAACTTTAGCAAGACAAAGAAATTAATAATTTTATCACTTTTTAAAAAAAAAAAATAAATCAAATAAAACGAAGAACAAAAATGTTGTTTCTTCTTTTTTGCCATGGCTGTAACCTTCCATAACTGACATCTTTCACCTGACTTTGGGTCGTTTTCATAATAGTCTTCACACTTACACAAATGGTGTATTATCACTGCTGCTGGCTGTCAGGACAGGGTGATAACTCATTTCCAGACAGTGCCTGAGGTAGCCGAAGTGAGCAGCAACAAACTGCAGCACAGGAAGTGAGAAATTCAAACAAGTCCTGAGCCAGAGTCTGTGCTTCATTCACAAAGCCCAAGAGACTCAGCAGCACATGGATGATGATGATGATGATGATGACGGTGGAGATGATGAAATTGGTTCCTGGCCAAGCTGGGGCTAACGACCCTCGAGAGCAAAATCTAAAAATAAACCTATACTTAATCCTAACAATAACCTCAAGAAATAAACACTATGTAGTGGACAGTCTGCAGAGCATGGCTGAAAGTTGAAAACGTTTGCAGAGAAACCTGCTTGAGGTGGAGAAATTATATGAATATCAAATATGAAGTCCAATATAAAGGCATCAATAATAACAAACAGTTGACTTATTGCTCTTTCAAGGTGTAGCTATTTATCTGAAAAGGAAAATGTGTGTATGGCTTTCCCTGCTGCTCCTTCATCATGATGAGGGGTGTGAGTGCGGCTGCACACTGCATCCAGTGTATAGTTCAGGGGACGACGGTGTAGGGCTGATAGGGCAGCATCTTTTGTCGTGCACTGATTGCATAAATCCAATCCGGTTTGACAAAGTTCAGATTGGTGTTTTCCATCAGCGCCTGTGAGGAAGTCAGAGCAAAAGCAAGAAGCACAGTCATGTCACGTCATGTCCTGCTTGCATTACAAATGGTCAGACAGGCTGAGGTGTAAAGCCTTTAAAACCCTTCAAACTGTACTTAAGCTGCGAATTCAAAAGGCACGCAAATGGCTGGAAACCATAGTGACCTACACTTGAAAGGTACTCGTCCCCACTGCTGCTCAATTTTTCCTGGGAATGCTAAAGTGCTTCCCAGTTTGCTTCAGTGCTTTTATTTGATTACACCTTGCAAAATAGTAGGTGCATACTGTGTAAATGAAAAGGCCTCAGAACTCTGGGGCTGATAACGCTTGGAGTGGAAAATTCAAAGGGTATTTCCTCTCCCTTTCTTTTTTAGTTTTAGCTGTGCGCACTGTATAATAAAGCAACACTTGACACAAAGTTAAGTGAAGCAATTTCCTTTACAAAATTGTCTTGACTGTGGTAGTGAAAGATAAAAAGCTTACACACACAAGTACACCAAATATTAAATCTTTTTAAGCCCCTGTTAGACATGTTTATTTGGTTGTGGCTGCCAAAAACAACTTATTTTCAAAGAAAAGAGGGTTCGACTCACGTCTTCAAAGGAGTCGTGCCACCCTTCACTGGTCACCACGAACTGCACCTTCTCTGTCATGTAGTCCTCGATCACTCTGAAGCAAAGATAGGGACATAAATTACAGTTATAACTGCACTGATTATGTCTTTTTTGGTCCATTGGGAATAACCACTAAAAGTCTTTCTTACCCATTAAAGGCAACAATGTATCGTAACAGCAGTCGTCTGTCATTGTTGGGGAATTTACCATAGAGGAAAAAATGCTTTCCGCTTAGGAAATCTAGAAGAGAAGACAAAGTGGGAAGCTAAAGATCAAGAAGAGTGGAACACAGTGTGTAGGATAATTGTGAGAAAAGAGGAGAAAACAATAAAGAAAGCAAAACACAAGCTGCCAGCAGCTGGATGGGAACTAATTGATGCATACCTGGGAGCTCGGGGATGGGATGATCCTCTTCAGCTTCAGCGTCTGTGTTTTCATCCGTCGACCCCCCGTACGGATCCTCGTCCTTCACCACCGTTCCTTCTGTTGCTGCTTTCTTCTGTTTTCTCTCCTCTTCCACCCTTTTACAAGGACAAACCTTTTTATCCTACATGTTAACAAGCCTGCTCTCAAAACATGTTTTTTTTCTTGGTATTGTGTGGCCACATTCTAGCAGGAGCCACAGCTCTGCTGTCATTTTAGCAGTATCTCTTTTAAAGGCTAATGTGCCCAAAAGCAGTTTATTAAAGAGGCGTTCTGGTCAAGAATTTTATGTCTTCTCCCATAAACATCTTGAGGGAGCAGATAGACTTCTATTTTATTCAATAGTGTCTGTGCAGAAAGCTGGGAGCTCGTTTAATCTGCTGAATGGTGCTGGAAAAGTAGCATAAAGTGGGTTTTTACATTACATCACATGTTTTTACTGCAATGTCTGCAAAAACAATGCTGATTAGGTCAGTAACGCTGGAGGAAAATAGTAAAACTGCAGCTCATCATGACCTAAAAGACAATGAAATGCTCTGGAAATAGTAGGAGTCACTGGGAAAAACTGGCTCAGTACGAAAGAAAACACGTTATTGTAAAATTATTAATCAAAATAAGACTCAAGCACCCTAACAATCAAATAAGAATTAGTTATCGAAGAATGAGTATTACAAACAGCATAATCAAAATGATTTGTCCCGTTTACCTCTGCAGCTCATCCTCTGTGTCCACTGCAGATTCATCATCATCGCCTCCTGGGAGAATGAGACATAATTTTTTTTTAAGTGTGATTAAACTCACCAGGTTTGCCTGAAAATGTTGGTAACGAGTTTTATATTTAATTCAATTTTCCCTTCACTGGGTTCACCGACAACACAAAATACTGTGACCGCTCTATGACCCTAATCTTAAACTAATGAAATAATTAATCACACATCTGCTGCTTTAAATTCTGGTCACCTAGAGATGGAGATTTTTATGCTGCCATTATGTTTTCTACAATTCTCATCGAGCACAGATGGGAGCGAAAAAACACCAGGCGAATCTGCTTTTTAATGAGTACCCGAGTACCAAATTAAAGGTGAAACCAGCCAAGCCATTTCTGCCAAAAACACCTTCACAGCATCAATTTTTCAGTTCTCTTGCACCCTGCTGGAACGATGAAGTGCCATTCTTCCAAAAGATATTTTCTCATTTGGTGCTTTGGTGACGACTGGGCGGAAAGCTGTCTTACACTTGCAAAAGCCACAGCATGCGATTTTCATCATTTTTAGCCATTCGTCGACTCTCTGTATCACCGCAGAATAAAGGTCATCTGAGAACAAATCTGTGAGGTTAAGTGGACCAAGTAACGACCCCCTGACAGCACAAGCCATCAGATCCCATCAGATCCCTGTAGGATTCAGGTTTTTCCTTTAATTTGCACATCTGCCACCACCGTAAAATCCTGTGTTGTTGACGGGGAAAAGAGGTGGTGGTCTAATTAAAATGCCATCTGTCACCATGTATGCGTTTGGTGGGTCAGCCCTTGCTGTCTGTCCTCTCTGATGCACCTCAGCACTTTACTTCTGGCCCTCGTATTAACATAGAAATGAGAATCATGCTCAAGTCCCTTTATGGTGATTACATCTTGCCCCTGTTCTTTTTTTTCCCCCACCTCAAAATGGATCTACAGTAAGTATGTTGTTCCTGTTCTTTTTATTTATTTATTTTTTTTAAAATGGCAGTGCTGCCATCTCATCCATTTCCAAGTGCTTTATAAAGGTTGTCCCTTTTGTCTAATCCCTGGGCTCTCAAATTGTCCCCTGGCCTCCTCTCTATCCATTCTGTCCTCTTCAGCTCACGTGCAACCCTCTTCTCCATCTCTAGTTATTTGAGCTAACAGAATGAATCATTTTCCATGAGTCTCAGCCACTTACGCTCAGCGCCCGGATCTTTTCAGTGCAGATATACAAATGAAGGTTTACTTGTTTATTCATTAAAATGAATTTAATTAACAAGTATGCTTTAAATTTAGGGTTCCAGACCTTTAGGTTTGTAGTTTCCTTCACTGTGATTGATTCTCACAGAGCAGTTTCCTGGCACAAATAAGTTTATGTAGATCAAAAGGTCATGCAGCAAATAAAATTATGTTGGGGGATCCTGACATTATATATTCAAACTCTTTAAATTTTTAAAGAAAAAAGTGTTATTTTGTTTTTATTTAAATCTTATACAGCGTATGAACAGATGAGGAAACAAGGCTGTAAATAACCTAAAGCTTATATTGCCCGATAAGCAGACTCAAAGACACACTGACACAGGTCTGTGCATGACAGTCTAATGTTGGAAGAGAATACTTTCTTTTTCCTTTTTGCTTGTTTTTGGTTTTTGTTCCTATTACTGGCACTTGATTCAAACTGTAATTGCCTGTTTAACTCGGCTGTCATTTTTCAACTTCCTCCATTTCACCTGATCATTGAACCGACTGTCAACTTCCCATCCCCTGCCATTTCCTTCAGTCTATTTGTCTTGGGCAAACCTTGGCTCTAAGTCAGCTGAATAACATTAAAAAAAGGTTTTGCATTTCATTTTGTAGATGTTTCTGCAATAATGTGCTTTACTCTTGTCCCTATGACAGCCTTAAGAATAAAAGTTAAGCCGAAATACTGATGCTGGCAGAAATGTCAGGTAAAGTTCAGTCACATTTTCTTCTGAATTTTAATTCCCCTAAAAAGCGTTTGATGCCAACCTGGTTCATCCACATCAGTGGAGCCAGCATACTCATCATCTTCCTCCTTCTTCTGTGGCGTCTTTTTGGCCGTGACTTGTTTCTCTTTCTTCTGCGGTGTCTGCAAAACAGCAGAGAGCTTTAAACCTGACATTCGATTATATTTATAGGCTCACTTAAAAAAACAAAAACAAATTTACCTTTGTGTTCATTTCCTCTTCGCTTTCATCGTCCACTTCCATTTCACTCTCTGAGCTCGATTCGGGTCCATCCATCAGATACCTGCAGAAAAAAAAAGTGTCAGGATGATTAAAGACCAAAGAGTAAAGTACCTTTGCTCAACATATCTTGTTCCCAATCAGCTCTACTTGTGCAATGACTCAAACTGCAACAATCCCTTGTCAGGTGAGAGTGGGGGAAAAAAACACAAAGTTCAACAAGATGGCGATATTTTTTAGCTGACAGATCAATGATCTAATGTTTAAAACATTACCACAGTCGGTGTATTATATACTTTGAAGTTTGCATAGTGGGAGAAATCTAGTTTTCTGCAGGAGGGACAGAAATACAAAAACTTCTGTCAACTCCCCAACAAAACAAACAATAAATTTTCTGGGGGTGGAGTTTGGCCTTTTTTTTGTTTTTACCAATTACTCTCAGTCACAAGTGGTTCATCTGAAGCACTCAGTGAAAACAACTTCAGTTTTCAGTTTGAATTAAGGCAACCTATCTCACAAAGATAAGAGCTGGCAAAGTCAGAAATCACAGAAACTACTCATTTGTTCTTTAAAATCCATTCCTGCTTTATTTGTTTTTCTTTTAGTAAAACAATACAATAGTATAGTTTTTAACAATTACTACAGTGGCTGTTACATTTCTAAACTCTTTTAATCAGTATTAAAAAGGTTTAGTGTACTAGGATGTAATTATGGGACATAAGAGTTGAAACTGGTAAGAAAAGCTCTTTTAGTTTTGTTCTGACCTGCTATATTACTGTACAATATGGACTGTGGAGAAATGTACTATCAGAAAATCCACTTATCCGTGTGGAGCAATGAGGGAAAAAAGTTTAAATTAAATAGGGATCAATGGAGCCCTATTCCCAGTGGTCTGACAACTCCAGATTTGTCCTTTTTCAGAGTGATGGGGGGCATCAGGGTGAGGAGAGAGGTGGATGAAGTGCTGCACCCATCATATCTGATGCTTGCTGCACATGCCTGCAGGAGAAGTGTTATGATCTTTGGATGGTCAGGATAGGTTCAGCAAGATGTGCTAAAAAAATGAGTAGCTGACTAACTGAATGATCAGGTTTTTCCATCAATTGATTTTTTTTCTCCCCTTGAGGCATGGGTATATTCTAAGATAACAATGCCGGGATTCAATGGGCTTAGACTGTGAAAGAGCGCTTCAGGACCCATGAGACGTAATTTTCATGCACTGATTGACCACCACTGCATCCAGAGCTCAACCCCACTGAGACTGTTTGGGATGTGCTAGAAAGAATTTAAGCAGCGGTCTAACTCAGCATCAATACAAGATCTTTTATGAAAGATTAATGCAAGTTTGGATAAAAATAAATACTGAGAGTTGATCAAAGTGATGGCACAACATGTGTGCAATTATTTTGACCTTTTTTTTGGCTGGGCAGTGTAGGATGATTAGTCTAGATCAGTGTTTCCCAACCTTTGGGAACATGCCATGTATTTCACATTAGAAAAATCACATGGCACACCACCAAACAAAAATGTCACAAAAAGCATATTGATCACTTTCCCCACACGCCAGGTATCGCGGAATTGGCTTGGTTTGTCCCCAGTATACCTTTTTTGCCTTCTTCTGACCACTACTCATGCTAGGGCCTTCATCTGGGTCGCAATTTTCTCCACTTTTCCTTTCAAATATTTATCGAGTGCTATTACGCGCTGACTTGCAGCATGAGTATGTAATTTCTTCTTCATCTTCTTCTGTTGTACTGGTGGTTGAGAACCCATTTAATTGGAGCAAGAAGTTGCACTGCCCTCTAGTGGAAGAGAATGTAACTGCTCTGCCCATTACTCACGCTGGTCGCTTACAGTACTAATCAGGTGGAACCAGATAATCTTTTCACGGCACACCAACAGTGGTTGGGACACACTGGTCTAGATGTAAGCATATGTTGTTGTAGCGCAATAAAAATAAATCTACATAGCAATAGTTCGCTGTAAAAATGAAAGAACCACAGGAATGGATCAGTGATTAAGTCCACCTTTTTTAAACTTACATGCAATTAAAAATGTGATTTTAACACGGCAAAGCAAAATATATATCTCAACTCATGTCTCTACTTTTCATACTTCATACCTACACAGAGCAAATTGATTCAGTGAGAAAACAAAGGAAATTACAAAGGATTGCAGGCGAGTAAGAGTCGCACCAATCTCTGCTCTTCCATCTGTGCCACATCTACTGTAACACCAGGCAGACGACACTACAAACTACAAGGTTAATAAGTTTTCTCACTGAAACTCCAACCTTTCAACTCCGTTGTCATCATGAAAGGGACCAAACACACAGACGCAATCATGATTTTCTCCATCTTGTTATTGTGATGCTAAATGTCATTTCTATTGGCAGGGCAAAAGCTACCAAGAAAAATCCCCTCTTGGGCAAATATCAAGTACTGCCATAGCTATAATACTGCTAAAATTACTCCCAGTCAGACTCCTAAGAACAGTTGGATTAGTCTAAATTCCAATTTCTGTTTAACAGACTGGTAAAACGACCCTCTAGGGACATTTCTAAAAATTACTTCATTGTTAAAATGTTTTCTGAAAACTTTAAGAGATTGTACAGAGAATAAATAAGCTAAATAGTCCAATAAACTCCACCGAGAACACCTAACTGTGTGTAGTGATAATGACACTGAATGTGACATGTAGAAAAACAAGCAAGTAATGAGTAGAAAATCAGTCTTGCAGCTCTTGCACACACACACACACACACACACACACACACACACACACACACACACACAAGCAGCGGTATAAATAGGAAGCATCCAGTGATAACGTTTTATTTCTCCCCACCTTTTCTACATTTTCCCTCAAGCCTTATAAATTCAGCTGGACTTTATTAACTTGGAAATGTGAAGTGCAGAGAGTTGAAATGCCACAGTTACTGTGTAATCGTTTCCACACATACCACAGGGAGATATTTTACTGACCTATGCTTACTTGTGTTATAAAACTCAGTGTCCAGAAAATTGGATAAAGAAAAAGAACAACGTGGGCAAAAGAAACTGAAAAACGGCTTCTTAAGATAGTGAGAGTTGTTGAGCAGCTTGATCTGCTCAGTAATGAACAGGTGACACGTAACTTTACGTAACACAAAAAAGACACTTTAAAAAAAAAATAAAAATGCAGAAATAAATGTAAAAGAATAAACATTTATATTACTGACATAAATGAAATGATTTTTATGGAAGACTTATTTTTAAAAGAAATAATATGTAGCTCAAGGTTTTTTTTAAATGAATTTATTTTTTTAACCGTCCAACAAAGTAGGTAAAATTCCCTCGACTATGAAAGCAACGCATAGCAAAAATATCAACTTCAATAGTTGCAGTCGGGGTTTCGAAAAGCGGCGTCAAAGGATTTATCATTCATCGCTCAAAGTTTTAAAAATAACAGACATATTTATTGGCCTCTACTTTTAGCCCAAGATTACACTCTGTCAATGTCAGCGTCTTTCAATGATGTCGTGTTAACAAAAACCTTTAAAGTCACAAAGAATGTTGCAGAAATGCTGTTGATTTTTTTTCACCTTGAAGCTTCTCATCTGTGAGTCCTTAAATTTCTACAAATATTTTCTTTTAAATTTTGTAAATATTTTATTTTTGTTTGTTGATGGAAAAAAAGGTTTTCTGATACGAAGATATTTTTGTTAAACTAATTTTTAATAAATAAGTGACCTCACTTGATGTACTTTTACGCTTTTTGCAAAACGCCACGATGCAGTGAAGTGTTTGAAAGAGCATTGTGTTTTAAATTAATTAAAATGCATTCGTGTTGCTGTGCTGGCAGCAATATAGCAACATTCTCCATGTCCTCCTTCAGATGTTGCTATAAAGCACTGATTAATTGAGAAATATATTTACTCACTGGGTTCTTTTTTTTTTATTGGATGCTATGGATCTAAATGTGCACCTTCTCCCCTCCTCCTCTGCCTGGATTCTCACTGATTGGGTAATGAATGTGCAGAAAGCATTTCTTGGGTGCTTAGCTGATGTCACAGGCTCATTAACATATACACGACATGGTCCGCATGCATGTCAGGAAACAACGAAGGTGAGCATTCGCCTTCAGACACTCGGTGTTTGCGTGCACGTTGGGAGCAACAGTTTGAGTGCGAGTGTGCGTATTTGTTTGGGTACTTGTCATCATCAAAGTAAGTGGTCCCTTTAATTACCCATAGCAGATGCAGCTTTTAAATAAAAGATACATCATCAAAGCCGCACACTCCACAGGCTGCACAATAGCGGAGCTGGGCAGGGGAATGGATTATTCTGACAACGGGAGAGGGGGAAGCAGACTGGGGGCGAGAGATCTTCCCTACTATCACAAATTGATATAGAAAGGGGAGCGTTAGGGCGAATGACGACACAGGCTGCAGTCAACTTTTCATTTGAATTTACTTTTGGAGAATCGTAAAATAAAGATCAGATTTTTCCACGTTGTGCCCTTCAGCAATATTTTATTTTAAAAAGCTTTCCTCAATCTCTCATTCTTCGCGTGCCTCATATGCAGACTGTAGCTGTCTAGAGAAATCTCATCACACTGCAGCTCTGGCCACTTTCATTTACAGCTTTGAAGTTCGACATGAAAACTATCAGATTTCAGCGCACCTGTTTTATCTGCGAGGTATGCCCTGCCGCATCACGGCGATGATCTCTGCGAACTGACAGTGACACCTACCCGATAGTCACACCTAATTATAAGCAAAGGAGGGCTCATTAATTACATCTGAGACATTCCCGAGTGCATTCCTGGGACGCAGACAGCGCTGAAATCTGACGCTTCTTTTCCATTATGGAGGCATTTCATTACTTCGTTACTTATATATTGTTATAACATATATGTAATTATAAAAACTCTCATGTCGTTGCAAACAAGGTTTGAGAGAAACATAAAGGTAATTAATGAGCTGACATTTTCAGTTTTAATGATGAAAGTGTTAAACTAAACTCCCTGTGTAAATGTGCACTGGCACTCGTGCACAGTGTAAAAACAGGCAATGAATGTGAATCTTTGATTTAGAGTATCTGCAGGGTTTGAATGATTAGAAGGAGGGCATGTCTTTCTTCAGTGCTGATGACTATCATCAATCACCATGCAGATCCACAATTATTCAAGTACAAGATACGTTTTTAAATCATTCATTGATGCTGCCTGTGACAGAACCCTGAACACCCTTCCCTGGATGTCATTACTTTCCAAAGTAATGACATCTAGGGAAGGGTGAGGCAACTTAAAATTCTCTCTTCTGCAGCTCCAGTTCTGGATGTTGCAGCAGCAGTCAACTAGTCCTGATTTTGTGGAACAAAGCATCAGCCAAAGAAAAAGGACTATCAAATGATCACTTTTCTAAAAATACTGCTGCCAACTAAATATAAAATTTTATTTTATTTAAATTTATCTTCAGCCCTGCAATCCTTCCTCTTTGTGATGTTATTTTCTGAAAAGTCTGGACAGCTCAGAAAAAATATTTTGAATTCTTCACAATTATTGGATGTTCTTAGTTTTTATTATCATATAAGCAGTATAGCTAAAACAGTGGGTAACCAAGCAGGCTGCTTAAAGCACACTGGTGAATGCTAACGTAGCAGGCAGTGTTTGGGGAAACCCTCGTAAAGCAGATAGATGTGACGGCTGATGCAGAATCAGACACCAGATGAGGAAATAATCTGAGAAGTCTTCAACAGTTTGTTTCGTACCCACTGCTTGTTGTTTGGAGGTGAGTCTCATATTGTGTACGAAGAGTTAGACACAGATAAACGTAGGTCATTAAGAGTAGTCGTCCTTCTTTGTCAACCATAAAGTGTGTAGATAAACTCAGGCTGCAGTAAAGCGGCTGCAGAAAGGGAAGGGGGTCGGAAGTGTCTCTCTAACTATAACTGTACTGCCACTGGGTTGTTTAGGATGTTATCACATGCCTGATATTGATGCGATATCAGGCACTGTGCACCCTAGACAGGTCCCAAGTCTGTTGCAGAGCCAACACAGAGAAAACTTTCCTCTTACATTCACACTGGCCAGTTTGGAACTGCTATTAAAGCTAACATGCACGTCTTTGGACTGAGGAAGGAAGCCAGAGCACCCGAACATAACATGCAAACACTACACACCGAAACCCAAATGCTAATCCTCAGCCAGCCGGTGGATTTGAACCCAGGACCTTCTTTTTAGAATATCAGTTCTGCATTAAATATCGTGCTTATCATCAGTACTGCTACATTGCAACATACCTCTATTAGACATATACTATAGGGCAGCGGTCCCCAACCTTTTTTGCACCACGAGCCGGTTTATGTCCGACAATATTTTCACGGACCGGCCTTTAAGGTGTCACGGATAAATACAACAAAATAAAACCAGTACCAGTACCAAAAAAAGAAGATTTATTCATAACACACAGGAAAAGACCCAGGGAAACCGAGTTAACGATAAAACAATAAAAAAATAACGCTAAAAACCGATAAAAACACTGAAAACCATAAATTTCACCCGAGCCTCAACTCTCGTGGCCTGGTACCAAACGACCAACTTCTTGACTACATTTAAGATAAGACCCTTTAAAAAGGCAGAGCGGTTCAGTAAATTCACACAAAAAAAGCAGAAATTGAGTACACTATTCAGTGTTAGGGTCTCAGAAACCACCTTCCCATTGTTTTTAGCATAGTAACATTATTACTATACAACACAGGGATGAAGCTGATTCATTAGGAAGATGTACACAAAACTAGTTACAAATAACAGTAATTAAAATTAGTACAGCTTATAGAATACCAGGCTTCATATACTCTCATATGCCTGAGCTTAATGAGGTCAGTGACCCTGGATAACCGTGATTGCTTGTCTTCAAACCAGAGGCAATCACTGACAACGAAACAAGTATGAAAGGACTCCTTAAATTATAAGGCCCAGCTACATAAAGTAAACTGCAGTCCTATCCCAATTAATTTGGGCCATCCACTGCCTGAAATGAGCATTCAGCTCTACGTTATTCAGCACACACAGATTTGTGTGGAGCGATGACAGAGGGACCTTGATGCTGCTAAAGTTCCCCCTATAATGAGCCCTATAATTAGATAGCTGCTGGGGTTGGGTGGGTTGAATTTATGATCACAGCAGGGATCATCTGCTCAAGGTTATAATGTTCTCTGCAGCAAGTGGGCAACACTGCTGTGAGGGGTGTATTTTGGGATGATTCAATCAATGAGTGTTTTGCATAGACCGTGTGGTGGAGAGATGCAGACGTGGCCTTAATCAGATGCGGATTCAGATGTTGGACACATGTTCCATGTTATAACCCGCCTGTCACTGAGTGGAAGTGCCCTTTTAATCAGACTGTTCCCGCAGTCAAGCTTGAGCATGTGTCTGTTATTAAAGTAAAATAATTTCTTTATATAATCTTTTGCATTTCACACTCACCTTTTGTAGGAGATTTTCTGCTTCCTCTTGTGGCAATCCAGCACCCAATCCTTGCGTACGATGATTCCACCCGCTGATTTCACCTGGCTGTACTTGGGGGTGTTAGCGAAGGCACAGCTGCAGATTAATGGGCCGAAAGAGATGCACGGACACACAGAGACACGTATGGTTACATCAGTAAAGAGACGCTAACAAGGGCAGGCTGTTCTGACAGCAGAGATCAAGATGCAATCAAACTGAATTACTGCGAGTGCTGACAGGACTTTTACACAAAACTCTGCTGTTTTTCAAAGATGATAATCGACATCACACACACACAGAAAACCATCTGAAACAATTACAACACAGATCTCGCGCAAGGCACGTTTGATATTTTGCTTAAAGATAACGTGATCTCTCTATTTACCGTGATTATTTTCAGAGATCATTATGATATTTCAGCTTGAACGTCTCAGTCAATATTCAATTTTAAAGCTATTTATGAAAAGCATAGCTTGAAAAAGTCTTCCTTCTGCTTATCTCCCTTCAATTTTATCATGTGCCAACTCTCTGCAGTTTCACCACATATTGATCTTTTGCCTTATCTGCAGCTCTTTTGCATTTGCTCATTTATCTCCGCGCATTCTCTCGGTGAATGTTATATTTGTGAGCTGTCCTTGACACCAAAGGACGGCAGTAAACAATGTCCTTAACAGCATGAGCTGGTGTGGTAAAATAAAAGCCATATTTTATTAAAGCTGATGTTGTGTTGATGGTGACAACTAAACCCAACAACACTGTAAATGAAGCGACATTAAATTTTGCACGGGGTTAGGAAAAAACACCCCAAATGCCCTTTGGAACAGTAGGTACTATAAATTTTTACTGTTCTAAAATCATAAAAAAAATAGCTGAGAAAATTGATATAACTTTAATGTCTGTCCATAAAGCATAAGACTAGAGGATAGAGCCTGCAGCTGTTAGCCCACCACAAAGACAGAAATGCCAATAAGTAATTCAGAAGTTTGGATAAGCAGGTTTTGTTAACCTTGAACAGTACCAGACTCCCCGTTTCCCACTTTCTGCTAATACACTCTAACCACCCGCAGGCTTTAGCTCCCCGTTCACTGAGCAGACACGGACAATGGAATAAATCTTTTAATCTAAAGTCTGTAGTATTAAATTCAAGTATTAAATTCAGGGGTGAATTAAACTTATGAATGCTAGATTATGCCAATCCCTTCCTTTCAGCAACTTACATAAGATGTGTGGCGTCAGGCGTCCAATCGGGTCGATACTTGGCTCCCATTTCCAGCGCTTTTTCCCTCAGCTCCCCTCTGAAGGGGTTCTGAAATCCACTGAGGACAAACACCACCCCCTCCATGAGCCGGGTGAATGGGACCTGCTGCTCTTCCTGGGATTTTGCCTTCTGTTTAGTTTTAGGCTCACTCTCCCTCTTCCTGTCAGCGGCTTTCTGCACTGGTGATGCTGTAGAGATTATTAGAAAACTCAAGGAAAGTTCTCCACATGAATAAATAACTTGTTGCAAAGATTCGGAGACTGTGTTACCTTTGGCCGTGCTTGGGCTGGGTGTGCTGACTGGACTCGGCTTGTGTTTGGGGGTTGCAGCTTTACCCTCGGGTGAACCAGATGGACTTTTTTTCTTCGAGGGAGGAGGGCCGGGGGCAGACTGTCGCTCTTTGCTGAATTCAAATTTTCTTTTTGCTGGTGGCTAGAGGCGAAAATTCAGAGTTGAAATTACTATTTCATGCCTGACGTCCACTTACACCTTGTACCAGTCTGTATTATTACTATAGTCTATAGATAAAATCAATCACGTCATTGGGAAAGCAAAAGAATTATCAAAGGATCTGTGGGAGAAGATAGTGGAACTTTATATAAAAGGGAATAGAGAATACCAATCAGCACTGTTCAAATTCTATTTAAGAAGTGGAAAATGAGGGATTGTGTTGAAACCAAACCACGTTTAGGAAGACCATCAAAAACATTCAGCCACACCTGCCAGGAAAATTGTTTGGGATACAAAGAAAAAACACAAATAACTTTAGCTGACTGGTGTGGCTGCAAAATAAGGAGGCATTCGAAGAAAAATAGGCAGCATGGTCAAGACATTACTGTAGCAATGTCACAAAGCAGATGCTTACATTGTGCCTAACAGTAAAGAGAGAAACTTTGGATTGATGAGACCAGAACTGAAGCTTTTGGTCACAACCATAAACGCTACATTTGTAGAAGAGTCAACAAGCCTATAATATAAAGTACCCCATTCCCGTGAAACACACAAGTGGATTGCTGGGGAAACTTTAAGCTACACAGGCGAAGGGAACATATTCAAAATTGATGGGAACATGAATGCAACATGTTACTGAGAAAAAAGTTGCAGTTATCAACCCAGAAGCTGCGCATAGGAAGTACATGGACATTCCAGCTTGACAAAGAAATCAAAACATAACAAAAAATGATCCAAGGCCAAAAACAATCATACATTTTGCCACCATAGAATAAATTAAGAGCACAACTGTATCTATCCATCTATACTTAGTAGAAAATTGGAACCATAAGAGGAATCACTGGGATAGCTTTCAGCTGGCTTTACTATGCGCAGGCATGTGCAGCTCATCCCAGCAGGTGGTTTTTATTCGCTTTTCCTTTCAAAAGCCAAAGTGATATGTGGCTGTCATTTCCACGTGTCTGAGCCCCTCCTACTTTTCTTCTCAAGGTGTCCTCAGGCAAAATCACAATGGTGCATTTTCATGTGTGCCATGTGCACATGAAAAAAAAAAAAAAATAAACACATTATGTATTTTAGGATTTCTCGACAGTGAAGGTAAAAATTATAAAGAATTACGAGTATCAAATTTATTTCACAACAATTTCCTATTTTTCAACCATATGGATTTGTCATGATAACAAACCAGGGAGCACACGTGTATTTCTCTTCCAGTCAAGCTACCTTAGCCAAATGTTACTCCAGTTTAAATATGTGCATTCACAAAGAAGTTCATATCAATGCCCACTGTGGGCCCAACTGATCTCAAGTCAGTTTCAAGTATTCTGCCATTCTTGCTATTGACTGAGACCCCAGAGGCTGTTCAGAGTGTGTTACAGGCTCATTACATTGTAATATTCAGTGTGGAGGAGAAAGAAAGAACTAAGTCTTTGTTTTGGGGCCTCAAGTATGATACACAACGTTTCCATCGGCCTTACACCGAAACATGTGTATATTCAGGCGCTTTAGTTGTGATTCTGGGAACTTAATCACTTCTGTCACCAGCTGCTTCTCGCACACTGGTGATAAACAACAAGGGAATTACATCACACGCAGGTTCTTAAAAGGGAATGGCTGTGCCGGTAAAAAAGTTACGCTCCATCTCAGATTTCAGCTTTCCTTATCAATGAACTATGAGGACAGTGCATGTTTTCATGTGGGAAAACAACTCAATGAAACCAGGATCTTCAGCTGATGCAGTTCTGGGAAATGAGCTGCTCAGTAACAATGGTTCATCACCTGGCCTATTTTTACTTCAGTTATTAGATCAAAAGCTTTGGTGGAAGTGAAACTCTTAAGTCTAAGAAGCACTTTGCCACAGGTATCCTGGGCTAACACAGACAGCATTAAGCTGGTATGTTTTTCATTCTCATCGCAGCTCTCAAAGAGAAACTGTGTGAGCATGGGGACAACATGTAAACCCCATGCAGAAGCGACCTTTCTGGGTTTGAAACCAGAAACCTATTACTGTAAGGCAACATAGCTAACCACTGAGCCACCACGCTACAGTATCACACATGATACCACAGATCCCAAACCAACACAAACTATCCTGCCTCCACTTTCATGTGGTCTAAATATAGAGAAAACCCTCCTGCCCATTAAGTGGAGGACGGGGGTGTTTACTACCTGTGGTGAGGCAGAGGTGGAAGACGAGGCCTGGCCTGATGAGTGGGAGCTGCCGCTTGCTTGCAGAGCGGCAGCAGCGTAGCTTATCTTCTCACTCTGAGGAGACGCTACAGAGAGAGAGGTGCAGAGAGCAGGTTAAGAAAAAGAGCAGCCTGATAATAAAGAACGTCTTTGAAATCACTTCTTCGGAAACTAATTAGTGCTCTGTTGGGTTTTTATTATTCACCAAAATTACCGTTTAATTATCACAGTGAACATAAAGAATTTAATTGGCCTCCAGCAGCTGGTAAACTCAAACAATTGCATTTACCTTTGAGTGAAGTGCTGGACTTTGTTGCGTTCTCCCGACTGAAGAAGAGACTGCCAGGTTGAAGGCTGTGCCCGGATGAAGGAGACTCATCCTTCACCCTGAACTGTCCCAGCTTTGTCAGTTTCTGACAGGACAGAAGAAGGAAGAGTTCAGAGGCAATAAGGAAGATAGAGAGACAGTAGTGTGTTTTCCCCTAATACAGCAAAAAGGCTCTAACATGACAAATGGGTCCATGAGTAAGAAAGTTTTTCCCAGAGTAGATTAATATCCAGGAAGTGCTAAAACAAAGGCGTCAGGCGTTTATGCTGAATTCCCACTACAGCATAAACAAAAGTAAAAAAAGATAAATCAAGTAAAAATTCCTGTTCAAGTAAAAGAGTACCTCACCAAGCACATTTTGAATTTTACTATAACACAGTCACAGGGATTATTATTTAAAAAATTAAAAAGATGATGGCATTGAAAAGACACAGAATGGGCGAATGAACCTCAACACTTCAACACTTGTCACCATTCGTCACCATCAGTTGCAAAAAAACCAGATGTGATGAGAAGGGCAGCGTGTCACAGTGCAGTTTCATACCACAGCTAATCCTCTATTTTGAAAGATAGAATGACCAGACTAGAATTTTTGTTCATTCAAAAACGAGTCAGCGAGCTCATAAACTCAAGTGTGAGGTTGAGACAGAGAAAGCCGTTGATGCAGCCTTCTATAGGCCTGGAAGTCTTTTTCAAAGCACGTCAGAATTTTTCCGATCCAAAAGCTATGTTCATATTTCTTACTGTCTATGAGTTAAATGGAATATTATAATAGAATATTAGGCTTTGTAAAGGGTAAAGTACAGTAGCTTGTCTGTGCACTGATGACCCCGTCACCGCTTATCCTTCCTTGGACAACTTTTGATAGATACTGACCCCTGCAGACTGGGAACACTCCACAGGAGATGTACCATCACCTTGTCAGACATCCCACTTGCTCATTTTTCCTCCGTTTAACACATCAACTTTGAGGGCAGAATGTTCACTTGCTCCCTAATACATCCCACCCACTAACATTTGCCATGATGAAGAGATAATCTGTCTTATTCACGTCACCTGTCAGAGGTCATACTGTTTTTCCTGATTGGTGTCTGTGGTCTCAGTGGAGTACTTACTGGGGAGGAAGTTGGAGGAGGATCATTTTTGTCAGGTGGTGAATGAAACTTAACAAAGGCAAGCCCATATGCAATATTCTATAAAGAGCAAAGACAGATTCACATTATATTTGCATCAAAGAGACACAATTCAAACTCCATTACAACTTCAAACAGCCTCAACAACAGGATACCTGAGACAAAGGATCTGGAAAGATGATCTCAGTGCTTATATTTCATTGCACAACAAAGTTACTGTAACTGGAAAACCACACAGCGCTGTTGCTTGCAATTACATTGCTTTCATTTGACACTATGCACCAGGTCCCGTTCCACTACTGTATTCAGACATTGTCATCATTCCATAAACGGCTTCAGTCTTAAACATAGATACATTTGCTAATTACAAAGGGCTCGTCATATTACACGTCAAACACTCTTAGGCTCTTACCTTGCTGTATGGCTGGCTACACACAATTTTCACTTTGTCCCACTTCTCCTGAGCTGTGCTCTTCTGCAGCTGGTTGGGCCCAAAGAAACGCACACGGTTCATGTTGGTGCCACTGCGGCTCTCCGTGGGGGACATGAAGGAAGACGTAACCAGGAGAACCTAAAACAGTGAGATTAAAATCAGACTGGATGAAATGAAGTCAATATAGCATTCAGGAAGTTAATTTAATATTTTTGTAAGAATACCTCATAGTCCTGATCTCTGACAGCTGAAGAATTCCCCACCAACACCTCAATGAAAGCTGAACCTTCATTTCCAATGTCAATGCTGTGCACCTGCTCTTCCTTTTCAAACTGAGGAAAAAAGTAAAAGTTGCATGGTAATACTTCTCAAGGAAGCACAGGACACACTTCTAAAAGAGATTCTTAATCTCAAGAGCTGATGTTAAATAAAGATTGAAAAAAAAATCTATTCTAAGGCAGAAAGTAAAGCGAGAGAAGAATCAACACACAATCTACCCGAATGAATCTAAAACCATGTGGTACTGGCATTCAGCTCTCTGATCCCTGCACAATAAAGACAAATTCAGCTTTTTCGAGATAAATGGAAATATCGCCAAATTTGTCTGTATGGTAAGAAAGACATGATTGATAACAAATAAAATGTTAAAAGTACCTGGATCTATCTGTATACGATTTTATTTGGTGATGTACCAGATAAACAGATTATTTAGAGCAACTTAGAGCACAACTTAGAGATTACTTAGATCATAACTTTAAATATGTTTGATCATCATTATCTAATAACAGTAGAAATAACTTTATTTAATAGCACCTTTCAAAACAAAGTTACAAACCGCTTCAATTCAGTTCAATTTGATACATACAGTGCCAAATCACAACAACCCTCACCTCAAGGTGTTTTACATTGTAAGGTAGATCCTTCAATAATACATACAGAGAAAAACCCAACAATCATATGACCCCCTATGAGCAAGCGTTTTAGTGACAGTGGGAAGGAAAAACTCCCTTTTAACAGGAACAAACCTCCAGCAGCCATCTGCCACCCCTCCCTTCTTCACAGGGCAAGATTGGAAAAAAGCTAAAATAAATGATTACTTGGAGAAAGTGATAAAACAATTATGAAGGACAACAAAGACATAACTGAAGGTGAGGGTACAGAAAGCATCTTTATAACATATGAGCACTTAAATACTTTTAAAAAGTAAAAACAGAGATTTGAAAGATGATTGCGAGCTTGCCAACTGATCTTTTCAAGGAGACTGTTCTCAGTCGTGATTGTGGGATTGGCAGCAGAGACAGTGGACCAGGTTATCCGCAGGGGCGGTGACACAAGGTCTGAAATTCACTTTATAATTATAATTTGTATGTAAACTTCTTTTAGTGGAAAGAAAGCAAATATAAAAAGTTTGTTTAAATTCATTAGATTGTATGATTCTCCCAAAGTTACATGTGTGTGGTTTAGTGTTTGTGTTATGTGCCATCTAACTAATATCGTCAACGACAACTCACATGTTATTGAATTAGTTTGCTGTCACTTGAACACAAAAAACAAAAACAAAACAAACAAACCTGCAGAATGACTGATATCTGCTTCTCCCCGGGTCTGGCTGCTTTCCATTTTCTGTACGTGTCAGAGCTCAGCAGGTTGTCTGCCTTGTGTGTCTGTTTTTGTAACACAACATATGTGAGTATGAAGCAGCCTCACAGCTCAGCTTTCTTCATACAAATCTCACACAAGTAATACATCATACTGAACTTACAGAGTCCTCGGTGCTGCACGACACGACGTGCTTGAGTTTGATTTCTGGCATATCGTTGTTGTTACTGATGATCGTCAGGCTAAAAGCTGATCGATTAGTCCACTGATCACTCACATAAACCAAACGGGCGCGTGCCTCCCCACGAAGCGATCGCAAACGGCTAACAAGTCATAAAACACATCCAGTTTCTCTCCACTGGAAGTGATTTAATCCTGAAAGTTTAATTTCTTATTAGTCAGATAAGCGGCTGACTAACATGTTAGCATGCTAACAAACAATAGGCAACTCTCCTTGATGGTTTTGGTGATTTTAGCACACCTAAAGGGCTGTTCCTCGTAAACTGTTCACAGCGTTATATGCATGACATATATCCGTTACTCTGCTGTTACAGAAAATTCATACTGTAGATTTTGATTATGAGTTAAATGTGCGTGAAGGTGCACACATTTTCCCACCAAAAGCCTGTAAACGCCAGGATGTGACGTACCTTCCGACTAACAACTTTTCTATCCAATCAGAGCTTTATTTTCTTCTTCTGTGATTTAATTGTTGTGTCACTGAGGTTTATATTGCCACCAGTCGGTCACCATGTGAAGAGACATTCAAACAGAGGACTTGCTCTTGAAACCGTTTCAAATCTGGTGCAGTTTATCTCTTTTGTGACAAAATATACACTTTTAAACGTCGTGAGCAGATAGTTTAAGATCTCAGAGCAGGAAGAATGTACATTAGATTTCTGAATTCATAGTCTTTCAGCTGTCAGTGTTCGATAACACCATATCTCCAAAATTATGCATTACACCAGCAACAAAAAGAGCCCAATAATAGGTTTTTGTTTTTAAACTGAGAGTGCATCATCAATCAGCAATATACACATAATTACAGTTGTATAAAATTAGATAAGAAAGCTCTAGAAGATGTAATATAGGCAACGTTTGTACAGACCAGTGTAAATAAATGTGCACTGATTCAGTATGCATACAAAAAAAGTGAAGAAAAAAAGTTCACAATCAAACATGTAAATAAATTTGACTTTTCAAATAGATGAGCATGAAAGGAAGGATTCTCTGCATTATTCTTTTTGTTGTTTACAATTGAACTCTTGAAATACATATACTCAAGTGATGAACACTATGGGAAATTAGTTGAACAATAGCCATAAAGTAGGCATTAAAGTTCTAAGACAAGAAAAACTTCCAGGTATGCTTAACACAACAGAGTCACTGCTGATGTAATGAATGTTATACATTTCATCACAGCTGGAGCAGCTCTTTGTCCTTCCAGAGAAACTTTAAAAGCTTCCTGAGGATCACTTTTGTGCTCCAGCTGCTTTTAGAAATGCAACTGACTGGTCTGGTCAGACTACATCAGATTTGAGGGTCTGTTTTCTTTTTTTCCTCAAGGGCTTCACAGATAAAATGATGAAAACTGTTTCATCAAACCTTTTCATCTCTCCCTTTTTTTTGAAGAGCAAAGCACATCTCTGTCACTCGATGGCAGAAATTGTTCAGTTTGGAAACTAGAAGAAAGATAGACCTACCACAGATCAGAGTGCATTGTTATCAAATGCAAATGACATATATATATACACGTATCGATTTGCACTGTATGCAATATCCTGAGAACTAAAGAAACATTTGAATAACAACCAGTATTAATCCAGTGTACAATGTAACTGTAATTTAGCTTTGTGCTTAGAGAATCTCCAGGTAGATGCCCGTCTCTGCATCTTCCACAGCTGTACCCTGCACCTCTCTTACGCCTCTGACTTCCTGACCAGCTTGTTGGTTAATTCCTCCACCTGGTCCAGGTCTTCGTCTCTCCCCACCTCTCCTGCCCATTGGACGGATCTAAAAAAGGAGAGCAGCTGTTGTCACTGGAAGAAATGATTTGGTATTTCCTCTGGACAAACTGTCCACTGAAAGATCAAGGTTATCAAATACCTGCTTAGTGCGGACAAAAAGAGGCGTGCAGTTCTGGTACACAAGCTGGTAGCTGCCATTGGTGTAAACATGAGTCACTTCTGTGCAGTTTATATAAAGAGGCATCCTGTCCTGATAAATTTCCAATCCTCCAGGGTACATGGTGGGATGTCTTCTTAGAATGTGCCTGAGAGAAGCAGAACAGGTATTCGATAGACTTGATAATTAGGCGTGACACAATCCAAGCAAACTTTTAACAGGAAGTGTTTCTGTACATACTTTCTAGCTCTCTTTTTGCAGTAGTAGACAAGAAGGGCCAGGAGGAATATGACCAGGACAACGGTGACAGCAGGTAAAATCAACCACAGGAAAAATGCTGTCTCTGTATGTGGACCACAAGAGCAGCAGAGGATCAGCATATAGTATCCCATCACTGGATTATATCAACTTCAAACTTCAGTGCAAACAAGAAAAATCAGATTTTCCAATCATAGCTCAAGAAAATTATTTGGTTTTCTTTGCAGCTTCTTTTCTTCTACTTGTGTTTTTAAGCTGCAGGCATGCTGCACAGAAGTTTCAGCACAAGCAAGACATCAGAGTGAATAAACAAGAGGCAGGGCTGTTGTCTTTCTTAGTATGGAAAAGCAGTGCTTTGAACACACCTTCTTCTCCCTGCAGCAAGACCAGCGAGTCGTTTCCCAGAGCGTTGAAAGCAAAGCAAATCACCTTCTGAGGTTTTTCCATCTGCCCTCTCAGAATAGCCGTTAGCACACTGGGCTCCGATGTTACAGACACGTTGTAATCTTGAGGTGGAACAGACCCATTAACGCTCCAGGTGATTGCAGGTTTGGGGTTGGAGTCGACCAAACACTGGCACACGACCTCTGAATCCTCTACAGTACAGGTGGAGGAGAGCTGGATGATGGCTGGCTTATCTGGAAGAGATAATACTGTCATTAGGTTCTCAATAATATTTATGAGGATATGTCTACACAAAACACAGGGTCTAAGGATTGAAAGGCAATTTTATAATTTTTTGAATGGGTTGCATGAGAAACTTGACACACATAGTACTTGACATATGTAAAAACAACAGTTCATTCACTATTTATTGGCTGTGATTAGTGTCTTTACAGGCATTGCAGACTGTTTGGTCAGTGAAATCAAGTAGATGCCTGCAGAAGCTCCACATTTAACTCTGTGTAAGACAAACTCATTGGGATTTAATTGTCCTGTTTATCATCCAGTACACATAATAGTGCACTGAATGATAAACAGTTTTTTTTTGCCCTTTATTTTCAAATCCATACTGGTTAATGTATAATCACCTGTTTTTTGTTGCTCTCAATGGCTGCTCTGCAGTCTATCTACAGTTTGCTCAGATCTTCACACAACAAAAGCTTATTTTCTTTCCCTTATTTTTGTGTTCCAGTCATGGACTAACCTACAGACACGACTGAAACTTAACAATTGCTTTTCTCCTGGGAGAGTTCAAAGTTCAGATTTCAGTTTTTACTTGTCAGTTGGATTTGAATTATGCACCTGTAGTTGTTTTATTTTCCTTTTATTATCCCCCTCGTCTGTTTTTATCATGCTCATTTTTATACTTTTTGAACCTTGTTAATTTGATGCCAAATAAGTGCCTGGTTAAATCAAATCCTGTGGTTTGGTTAGTTGGATGCAACCTAACAACACGTATGTATGGGATGCAGAGAAGATCAAGAAGAGGTAGAATTACATTGTATATTAAGAGTTGTGGGCCGAGATTCTCCTCGGCCAATCAGGTTCTGAGCTGTGCACTGGACCCTCATATCTCGAGTCACGTTGTACAGCCGGACTGTGTGCGTTCGCTGATGGAGGTGCACAGTGCGGCCATGTTGACTATAGGACCAGTGGTACTCTGTTGCTGGAGGGTCAGCCTTACATGAGCACATCAGCAGTGCATTGCCCCCCTCCTTCACTGTCAGGGTCTGGACTTGAATCTTCACATCTTTCGGAGGAACTAAGAGCATAAAAGGCAAAAAGAAAGGTTTTAGCTTACTGACCCAAGAAACACAAATACACTAGTCAAATCTATACTTACACGTCACATGTAGGTCCTTCAAAGTGGATAGTGTTTTAGGACCTGGGAAGATGACCTGACACCTGAGCTTGGACTTCACCTGGTGTGTTACAGTGAAGGTCAAAGAGGCCAGTAAAATCTTCCTGTGGGGATCTGGGTAGAGTGTCGTTACTTCCCCAGGTTCAGTTATGTTCTTCTGGGCTCCTCGCTCCCACCTCCACTGCAGATCAGGCAGTCTGGAGGGGCAGTGGTAGTTGACAGAGCAGTTCAGGGTGACCAGTTGTCCTTCTGTGGCTGACATGATGCCACTGATGACAGGAGCTTCAGGGGTGTCTGCCAAGAAGGAAAATCTCCATCATTATGGTTTTGACACTTTAGTGTATTAAAAACATAAAAATCATACAAGCAAAAAGACGAATTCTCTTACAACGACCATTAGTGCTCGAACTACTGAACAAGTCTACTCATATGTGATAGAAACAAGACTGTTTAATTAATAATCCCATATTTCTTCTTTTGTGTTTTTCCTGTACTTGATATTGATTCACCCCCAAACAGTTAGTCAGGCTTCTTCCTGTTAAACCGGAGTTTTTCCCTCCCAATCTCATGAAGTTCTTACTAATATGGCGCTGTGTGATTGTCAGGGGCTTTTACCTTACAATATAAAGTGTGTTGAGGTGACTGTAGTTGTGAATTGGTGCTATATAAATAAAATTTGAATATTTATTTATAAATGTAAAGATAAAAAGAATTGCTTAATGCTCTTCCTGTAAATTTATTTTAGCTTTAAGAAAATATGTTTTCACGGGAAACATTTTAAAGTTTATTTAATAGTTAATCTGCTTGAGACACGTATGCACTTCATGCAGCTTGTTTTTTTTAAATAACTTTTCATGCGGGGGATTGTCTGATTGTACTAATAATTCTTCTATGCAATATTTATCATGTGAAAAAAAATCAAAGTGTTTTAAAAAGTAGAAAAGAGGACATGCATTGTTTTCCTCACTCACAAATACGGTCCAGATTGAAGCTCCTTGGCTTCCCCCAGAGTGAGTCGCCCACTGTCTTCAGAGAAATTTCAAACACCTGGGGGTCATCCTCCCTGATCCTTTCGATTTTCACTGAGCAGTCGCCATCTGCGATTTTGCCAAAGAGGGATGCTCTGCCTTGGAAATCCCTGCTCACTTGGCCTTTGTCCTGGCTGTTAAAAGCAGTGCTCTGAAGAGGAAAAAAAGTGCCACCACCTCTGAACCTTAGCCGCACATCCACTCTCTGCTTCCTACCCCTGATAGGATGAGGCGTAAAGGAGCAGGGAATAACCACACAGGTGCCCACCAGAGCCTGGACACGGTCAGGGACTGAGGGTACAGGAGAGACGGCCTGCACCCCCCTCCACAATGTTGCTGTTGTATAGAAAGCACAGAAAATCATTTATCCAGCATTATTCGTCAGTAGATTAAACTTTACATCATTGAAACACAATAGTGATATTTCACAGTTTTATTATGACAACTAAAAAGCATAAGAGAATGTCTCAAGGACAGGGTTGATTAAAATATTTCATATATTTAATAAAGAAGCTGTAACAGCATTAATTCCTTGAGACTGTGTAGAAAGGTCATCTTAAAAGCTAAACTTTATATGACAAAAGGTTTGTACTATCTGGAAATCTTACAAATACCACACAGTTTTGCAACAGTTGTATATTTAGAAAGAGGAAGAGGGCAGCTGGAGTTTTAGCTCTGGAGTCAATCTACTATTCAGACTGCAAAAAATGTCTATTTTTTTGTCATGAAAAATATTTGTTTTAAGTTATAAAAATGTAGAGCACTTTATTACAAAAATAAAATCTAATTTGTTAATATTTAATTTTCATCAGCACATAATATTTTGCAGAAAACATTCAAAGACAAAAAAAGTCAATAAAAACAAATCTCTTACATTGATTCTTCTCTTTAGGAGAAGCCAGCGGAATCCAGCATAGGGATTCATTAAATTACAACACATGACAAACATCCTCCAAATGCAGCCAAAAATCAACTATGTTGAATTTTTGGAATTCCTTTTTTTTTAAAAGTAAGTTTAAAGTGTATTTAAAATGATCAATAATTTGTTTAATTACTTACCAAAAATCAGGGGACACACAAGGAAGACGGTGTCGGCCTGCATGTCTGCAGCCCTGCTCTGGTGGCACAGACAGGGAAGGATGAACAAAGGAGCAAAGAGGGGGAAGCTGGATTGTTTCATTATGCAACTGGTACTATGACTTCCTGTGATGTCCCCCTCAAACTTCCATTATCAAATGAATGTTTATTATATTTGTTTATTTTACCTTCACTTATCTTTGTGGCTCATAATGTAATTAGAAAAACAAATAAATCATGGCATTATAACTTTAGAATATATAGACCTTATAAATGATCCAGAAATCATTGAAGTGCTGAAACTCTGAGTTTTTTTGCAAAGGAAAGAAAGACCTCAGCAAGCAACTATGAGACAGCACATGACAGTGAGTGAGTCACTCTCATGCTGTTGCCCAGTTCCTCAAAGGGACTAGCAACTCAAATCTGATACATTTCTGATTCCCTCTATCTATACGGACCAGCCAGACCACACTTTAGAAGTTGTGATTAAAAAAAGTGTGCGGAAAATAGAGGGGTTTGAATATTAACTTTTTAGTGACATATTTGCTATGCTGTTGACAGTAAATGTCAGCATGTGTGTAAGTAGGTCATCACGGATGAAGGGAAAAAGTGTAGTATTGAAACTTTATCAAGCTGAAGCACTTAAGTAAGAATTGTTTTCTCTACTATCATACATTATGAAATATGTTTCAAACTGAAGTAAACTGAATTTGGCATAAATGATTTTAGGGCACTTAGTCTTTATTTAACACCTTTTAAAATGATCTGACTGAATATATTAATATTAGCAATTTCATTTCCATGCAGTGTGTAGTGACAGAGCAGATATTCAACACAGACTACATGTGGAACAACTTCAATAACTTATTTTGATATTTTTTCCATCTTGTTGCAGTTATTGCCATTATCACCTTGAGAGAAATTTTTGTTCAGGCTCAAACAAAACCAAGTAATCAGAGTCAGGTACAAAGGCTTTAACTGCTTGAACTCTGGACCCTTTAAAGCTTGTTTGAATTGCTGCTTGCACCTCCCTGCTCCTTAAAACAGACTGCAAACTGCTTTCGTGCCAAAACTCAAGACTGCAATGGCAACACCAGATGTGGCTTAAAACCACGGCTTAATGTAAAGATCCTACAGTGCAGATATAAGGTATGTGTTGAGGATGGTAGTGTTTGTACAGAAATCCTTATTGTTGTGCAGTTTGGTATATGTGTGAGAACTGAAACATCAAAGTTTGGGTCTTCTCTTATCGTACCGAATGCAGTAACTATTCATTTAAAGCTTTGATTGTTTTTTCACTTGGCAGGTCAGCACTACTCTTAGAAGTTATGAGCCCAGCTCAGCAGCTGCTCCGTTCTCAGAGAGACTTATTGCTGAAGTGGACATGTGACCATCCAGCGCCCTTGCTGCGTTGGCTGCGTGATGCTGAGGTGCTTTCCTCTGCCTGCTACCTGTCTTTGCTGGAGAGGTCGCCTTCCAATGCTGTGGCGAAGGCACTGGAGACAGTGTGTGCCACAGAGGAGAGCAGCCAAAAGTTCCTGCAGGTGTTGAGGGAAGTGCAGGATTACTACTGCAGAGATCTGCAGGTCTGGGTTGAGAGACACTGCAGGAACGATGCAGTCACTAAATCAGCACCTGCACCTGTGAAAGTTGAAGGTGAGGCTGCTTTAATGTGCTGGTGGATGTTTTTACATAAACAAGTGTAACTGAAGTTAATGTTCTTTGCAACCTTGAGCTGAATGTGAGGAGCTGTTAATGGAAGACAACTTTTACAACCTATTGAGGGAAGACATGAAAGAAGATTAGATTCAGGGTACAATCAGCTTTGATGCCTCGCCAAGATTTTTTTTTTTTACTTTGGGGATGAAGGAGCTTTAAGAGATAATGGACATTGAGCTCAGCTATCATAAGTTAAAATGTGTCCGTGATTTGGGCCATGGAAATATCCCAACAATTATTTGACAGTTTTCAGTTTACTTAAAAAAAATTCCACCGCATTGGTAGATGCCATATTTGGATCAGGCATTCATAGTTCCCTGATGATGAGTCTCAGGGATATGAAAATGCTCAGTCAGCAGAGTCCCCTGTGAATCTGACGTTTTAAACAAATACATCTAAAATAACTATAAATTATTCTATGATTTCGACAGACAAGAAGTCTAAAAGCCCCATTGCGAAACTGTTTAAAGCAAAGAGCAAAGGATTCACCCTCACCACTGATGTTAACGGTATGAATTTATTGTTTCATCAAGAAAAAAATTGTATATAAATTATATAGTAGTAAAAGTTAATTTTGATATATTTTCTTTATAGATATAAGAGATAAATATTGTCCTGTTTTTTTTTTACATTTATTGTTTATAGTTTCATTTTTATATGTAATATATATGTATGAATTTGAATATATGCATTGATTTACCGCTATACTTTAAATAAGGGTTATTCTGAACTGTTAATCACACAAACTACTTTACTGGAGTCTATAAAAAAGTATATAGAGCTGTAAATGAACATAATCAGTCCCTTTAAAATGCAAACTGACATTAGGCAAATGTAATTTTCCATGATTTGTTCCTGTGCTTGCAATCAAGTAAGGAAATCTGACTTTCATATTGCAGCTAAGGAAGAGCCAAAACCTTGCAGGAGTCTAAAGTTGGCCACCATCCGAGGTAGGCTGAAAATAGGTCAACTGAATTCAAGAAGCCACCATCTTTATCTTATAAAACACTGAAGAATAATGCAATTTGATTTTAAAAAATATCTTTATCTTCTATTCCAGTTTCAATTTCTGCCCATAAAACAACGTTACTGAAACGCACAGAGCAGTTAAAATGTTACTCAGAGGGAAACAGGGAGGCTTCAAACTCAGCTTCTCACATCGAGATCCGCTACACTGACCTTTTCGTGACAGAAGACAATGAGTTAATTGACAGTAGCCAACATGAGTACTTTGCCTTGGCGGGCAGACGTGCTCGCATCTATGTCCACCAGGACTGCCAGCGTATCCGGCCCGGCCATCTGTTGAGCCCCCAAGAAGCATTGGGACGAGCCCCTAAAAGGGTTAAAGTGAAGGGTATTGCAGGTATAGGAAAGAGTGTGGCAGTACAGAGGTTGGTCTACGAGTGGGCAATTGGGAAGAACATGCGTGAATTCACCTGCGTTTTTGACCTACGCTTCAGAGAGCTCAATCTAGTTGATAAACCACTGAGTTTACTGGAGCTGCTTGGACAACGGTTCCGATACCTGAAGGAGGCTCTACCTGACCTGCTCACATCACCAAGATCATTGCTTTTCATCTTAGATGGTTTAGATGAGTTTAAATTCCCTCTGGACTGGAACAGTCCAGACAAAAACATTGATGTAAAATCAAACGTACTGGTGTCAGAGCTGATGGTGGCTCTGATAAAAGGAAGCCTTCTTCCAGAGGCATCAGTCATAATTACAACAAGGCCATCTACAGAAGCTCCCAAGCGTTTCTTCCAGAGATGCTGTGTGGTGCTGGGATTTGAGGAGGACCAGGTGAAGGAATACACCGCCAAGTTTTACAAAGACAGTGAAGTTGCTCAAAAGGTGTATGATTACATTGTGAACAATGACAATCTATTTGTGCTTTCCTTCATCCCTCTTTATTGCTACATCATCTGTACCGCTATGGCTGAGTTCTTCTCTTCACAGCCTAACAGTGTTGGTGAATCAAAGTCTCTGGAGTTAAGCCCACCCAGAACAGTCAGCGAGGTTTATTTCTGCTATTTGTTTACAGCAGTCAAACACCATGGACTAAAAGGGAGGACAGAGAGAAGCACACCTAGATCAGAGGTTCTTAGCCTAGCTAAACAACAACTGATGAAACTGGGGAAAATGGCTTATGAAAACCTTCTACAGAAGAAGATATTGTTTGATAAAGCAGATTTGGAGAACTACGGTGTCACACCTGCTGATGTTCAGAGCACCTTTTTCTGTCATATCCTCCAGCCTATTAAAGAGGAGACAGTGGAGATGTTTTCTTTCTTCCACCTTACTGTTCAAGAACATCTGGCTGCCTTGTACTGTGCAATCAACCTCTCCAGCCAGGACGACATAATACAAGCTCTTGACTTTTGGTGCTTTGGGGTACGTCCATCGTCCTCTACTGCTGCACCCCTTCAAAATTTACTCCTTAGCATGGATAAGCTCGAAAGTCTCCAAATGTTCACACGTTTCTTCATGGGAATGCTGCGAGCACGGTTGTCAGGTCATTTAGAAGGTCTTGTTCATTCTCCCATCGAGCAAGAGGATAGCATCCCCAACAGGCTCGGTTTGTGGTTCCAAGATCAGTTTAAAACCAGGGAACTGGAAAACCAGGTAGCCCTAAATCTTCTCCACTGTCTGATGGAGTTCCACATGAAGGAAACCACTAGCATTGCAGCACCAGAGATCACAAAACTGAACTTGTTTAAAATGAAGCTCAGTGTTGTGGACTGTGCAGCGATACACTACGTGCTGCAGTTTTCCCCACACAAGCTGCAAGAGCTCAACTTGGGCTACTCTAACATTGGAAACCGAGGACTCAACAGACTGAGACCAATTCTACATCGATGTGAATCTCTCTAGTGAGTAGCTCATTTTATATTCACTTAAAAATATATACTGCAGTTAAAATAAAATAAAAATAAGTTGGGGTTTGAGCTTTGCAGCTGTTTGATGCCATTCTGTGGGGAGCTTGCATATTCCCCCTGTGTCTGCATGCTTCTCTCTATGTGTGTTAGCTCTGTGATGGATGTGAACCCTGCCTTCTGTTTAATGCATGCTGGGATGGACCCAAACCCCCTTACATGTAAGATGGCCAAAAACAATGTTAACCAAAAGTTTCTCTCTTTCAGTCTGAGATACAACTGCCTGGATAAGCAAGCAGCTATTTTAGAATCTGCCATTCTGAAATCAAATGAGTGCCAAGTGAAGAAGCTCTTGTAAGTCATTTAAAATATTCAACACTCATGTGAAAATTATTTTTTAGAACCTACAGTGTGTTACTGCCTTAAATGTTATGTTTTAGGCATAGAAATATTGCATAGCTGCATCGTGAAATGCAGGATGACTGGACTCAAATTCAGACTGGACAGTAAGTTAACAAAAACCAAGCCTTTATTAGAGGTGATCATATCCTAAACACAAACCTTACAGAAAAGAAGAGTGCTGGAGAAAAAACTGTGACCGCACCATGAACTAACAACACAGGGACAGTATGATGCGAAGGGAAACACGGGCATGGTTGGACACAGAAACAGGAGGAAAACTAAACATAGCTGAACATCACTGAGATAAACACAAGAGAGAGAATCTAATGAAGTATAACAGGATTTTAAAAAAGACTCAAAACTCTGGAAGGTACACGAAAAAACCTCCAAAACAAATCAGGAACTAAAACTTAGCTAGAAATAAATTAAAAACTAGGAACAATAATTAAACCCATCCATCCAGCTAATAAAGCCTACTAAATAACGATGCGCAGACAAGAGACATATACAGGGATACTGAAGGAGGCTTGGGAAATAAATGAAAATACAAAGAATCTGACAAAAATAAACTCCAGAGACTTACTTAGATTTGAAAAGTGGAAAAAACTAAAGGCCAAGCATCCAAAACACTAAAGGTGTAACTCAGAGGCAAGACTCAGGGGCCATGACAGGCTAATTAAAGATTAGCTTTATTTCTCAAACTCTTTTGCACATACACCCTACATATACATTAAATTCTAATGCAGAATTTAATATATTTAGTAATAGTGTGATTAATCAATTAATGTGTCCTGAACTCAGAAAACTAGCAGAGAATTAATGGAACCAAGCAACCAATTAAAACTTAATTGATTTAATCCAAGTTTTTTGGTTAAACTGATACTTTCCAATTATAGGATAATGACACTTCTAGTGAGTAGTGTGAGATTTGTAGAGATCATGTTCAGATCACAAAAAATGCTTTTCCCCATGACTTTTCAAAACCTTGACATTTTTTGATATAAGCAGCACACACAGAATATGTTTCCTGCTTCCGTGTACAGTATGTGCGGCAACAACCTGGGTCCTGAGGGGGTTTTGGAGCTGTGGAATGCTTTGGAGCACAACAACACTGTGGAGGAACTTTATCTGGACATCACCGGCATCACAGAGAGAGGAACAGAAAACATTGTCAACTGTCTCAGCAAAAACACTTCTCTGAAGACACTGACGTAAGATTAAAAAATAAATCTGCATGTGTCCAATGCTCTCCATGTTATAGCACTGCCATCTGTAATTTGGATCCCTTTTTTTAATGATAGTTGTAAAAAGGCATGTCCAAAAATCTGTTAACCAGTGATTTCTTCATTGTACAGCATTGTTGGAAATGACATTGGAGCAACTGGGAGGAGAAGACTGAAGGAACTGGAGAAACGTCGCCCGGAACTCAGGATCATTGCAAACTTTGTGGACGACCTTGGGTTACTTCAGGCATACCTGGATTGGGTGGAGGAGATCCGAACTGACAGAGACCAGATGGACTCCGTCAAGAATGCGGATGCCCTGCAGTCAGTGCTGAGGGGGCTCCAGGTGGCAGGGACAGTGGAAAAGGGGGAGAATGCAGAGAAAGCCAAGGAGCTCCAAAAAAAGATTGAGGAGCTACTGAACTATTCTACAGAAGTGATTAGAGGAAAATGATCACACAGAAATGAACCATCCCAACCATTAAATCTTACGGTCTGACTTCAAGCTGTGAAAGTAGATCCTAAAAACCCAGACAGGTGTGTTAATAGCTTAAAGCCACCTTTAACACTGCTTAATCATCTGGAGAATTAATGATTTCAACTGAAAACATGCTTTAGATGTTTAAATTCATTGTCATTGAACCTGAGAGAATCTTTAATAGATTAGTATGTTCTTTGTGATGAACCTGTTATGACTGACAAAACTGTACCTGCACATTTTTAAATGGTCAAATGGACTCTAAATACAACTAATGCTATTATTAGTTACTATTTCAAGATTCACATAATTACAATGTTTTTTAAGTGTTTTAAGTGTCAATGTGATCATTTAGAAGTCAATTCTTTTCCAAACTCAGTTAGAATTAATAAATTAACACGCTGCCCTCTAGTGTCCACATGTTTTACACCAAAGAGAGATGAAATTCTTCAACATCACTGAAACTCTGAGCTGAAAGTAAAATTCAGCTCAAATGACAAATTTATTTAATGTTTCTGTAAATCTTTTTTTTTTACATATTAAAAAATATTTGTATTCATTTAAAAAAATAACAAGAGAATGAAAAGAAAGCAGAAAGCATTATTGTTTACAAGGTAACCCATCCATTCACTTTCTTTGTTGTTAAAATACAAATAAAAAACTTCATTTTCAAATAAAACTTCCAATTTTTCCATAATTTGTTGAACAAGAATTTTTGTATTTATGTCTCAACACACAATATTACTATTAGCTAATTGTCATAACAGTCAAAGTTAATTCAGCAATGAATTTTAATTGTGACTAGTTATTAGCTTATATATATGGAAGCCAGAAAACAAGTCATAATCATATCCATGACATTGCTGAACAATTAGAAGTCCCCAGCTCAGAGACAGCATATGAACACACTACCACCTAGTGTTAGGATAAGGGGTAGTTTCTAGTTTCCAGTTCTTAGTTTCTAGTTTCTGAGTTTTCTATTTAGTTTGTGTTTCTAAGTATACAGCAATAAAGCTGCCTCTTTTCATTCATCCTGTCGTGTTACGAGTCCTTTATTTGGGTCCTCATCCTGCCTGCCACACAGCTACACTTGACATAGTAGTAACATGCACCAAATAATGACAAGATAAGATATGATAAGATAAGATAAGGCTTTATTGATCCCACTTTGGGGAAATTTGTGTGTTACCTCAGCTCAGGTACAGATAGCAGAAGAAAAATACAAAAATACAAATAAAATACAAACAAATACAAAATAAGTAAGATAATACACTATATACAATGTGTATGGTAGATACACAGTATGTGATTATGAATAGAGGGTTGTGGAAATATGCAAGACATAAATTTAACTATTTTACCACTACTATTACTATGTAAGTAATAGATATCTATAGGTATCTATAAGTATAGACATGTACATGTTGTATTTTATTTGACTTTATGTTACTGAGTGAGAAACTTCTTGTTTAGTGTAATGCAGAGGAGAATTCTAACATAGCTATTGTTGACATAGCGGAAGCAGAAATTTTTTGACAGTTTGATATTACCATATTGTTGCTTTTCTCTGGAAAATATCAAGTAACTACTAAAAAAGATTAAGTTATTTAAACTAACCTCTGCTCCAGCTTACCACTCTCACCTATTCTGACAGAACCACTACTTGAACTGAATCTTGTAAACCCCAGTGTTTCCTTGGGCTCAAGTTTTTGCTGCTTTGAGTTTGTTTTTTAAAATTTTTTTTTTAATAAAACTTGTTGACTAGCACTCTGTTGGTTGTTGAGTTGTGCATTTTGAGTCCAAAAGTTGATTACCAGTCATAACTTTGACAGTAGTGTGTCTGAAAGACAGAAAGCAGAACTGCAATGACATTGAAAGAAATAGCAGCAGGGAAACGTAATCTGATACTGTGGTTTTGTTTGAAAAAAATCTGACTCTGTCTGTGTTATTATGAATAGTCAGATTTTTTTCAAACAAAACCACAGTATCAGATTACGTTTTTCCTGCTGCAATTTCTTTCAATGTCATTGCAGTTCTGCTTTCTGTCTTTCATAATTGTCATCACAAGTTAATTCAACATTGAACTATAATTGTGACTTTGGATTTTAGTTGTGGCTGACTATATTTGTATTTCAGTGAACATTGACTATATAATAACTATATGGAAGCCGGAAAGCAAGCGATAAACATGGCCATGACATTGTAGAACAATGAAAACGCTCCTGCTCAGAGACAGGACAAACTAACCCCTGAAAACACTCCCACCTAGTGTCAAGTTGTGTAACTGCCAAAGATGAAAAACTACATTAAATTCAATTTCTGTAGGCTTTGATAGAAATTTATTTTTCTATTACATTACATTTTGTTCATGGCATCAGTTCCCAATTACAAGCCTCTAATACCCAAAATGATACACCGTACGTGCCCCAGCTCATTTAATACCTAGACTCTTCACAAAATATCTTAATACAATGAAGCCTAAATTGCTGCCACTGACAGGTCGGCACTGTAGTAGTAGCAAGTGTATTATTTTGCCTTTGTCTGCTGAGGGGGCAGCATCAGAGTCAGAGATGCCAGCAGCACCTCCAAAAGTTTGGAGGTGTTTGTGTCACTGAGGGAGAGGATGTAATGAGTAAACTTCACTTCATCAGGGACAACCCAACTTCATGGACAACAACTTCTGAGGCAGCAGATATCCTTTTTACTCAGACTGATTGAAGCTTGCTGTCATAGAGAATGCTTCAGGAAATCATTTCTATGGTTCTCTATAAAACTGTATAGTAACTCTTCATTTTGTGATATGAGAACACCCCTGTCAGGTATAGATTTTTGTATTATCATTGTGGCGTGACTGAGACACGGCGAGACCACAGATTTGGTGTTAGAGGCGTTTTATTTATTCTGGCTGTAGCTCTGGGCGGTCAGCCGCACATCACACCACAAAAACTCACACACAACAGCACAATTCCCCTCATGTAGGTTGGCGGGCGTAATTAGAGATGCTGCGCAAGTGCGTCCGCCCTCCCTGCACGGCACCGCAGACCACGCCCCACCACAGCCATATTTTTGAATTATATCTTTATGCAGCTGTTTTTCTTACATTTATATTGTACATATTATTTATTAATGAAATTTACACAACACCAGTCTCACTGTTACTGCTTTTAACTTTTAAGTTTCTTTTTTAGAAAATAGAAACATTACTCTATTCCTTTAGCCAAATAATACAATAAAGCCAAATAGTGAACATTATTACTAAGTGTATACAAATGATTACAGCACGTCCAGTGGTGCAAGACGTGTTGTGGAGATCACGGTCAAAAAAGAAGGTGATACTGTTAACAGCCACTTCTGGTAAAAGCATATCTAATATTCGCACTCATGCTTTTGTGTTATTTCCTCTTTTTACATCACTTCCTGAACAGTTCTTAAAAAACCTCACACCTGTGGAAATGACTTCTCTATGAAGCTCGCAACAATGTAAGTTTTTATATCTTAAATATAGAAGAAATATCTAAGTTTTATGCAAAGCTAACATTTCCATCTATGATTTTCTATCATTCTTTGATTCACTGCTATTTAGATTAAACATCATATTTGTCGAGAAAAAAGTTCCACAGGAAAAAGGTGAAGGATTTTCTTTTTCTCTCGTCTATCATGTTTATGAACATAACTTCTTGAAATAAGAGCTGTATGCTGGTATCTTACCAGATTCTTTGAAGCTGAATATTTATCCTTGTAATGACAGTAGTAGTAGTTACATGAGAACGCTGGGCTTTGCAAAATTACTATTACTCTCATAATCACATATTTTAAAGGTGATAATGAGCCCTGTGAGTGAGTGAATAATATTTGCTGTTATCTTGAGCTAACACACTAAATTTTTTCCCAAACATCATTTGAGCGCTTTAACAGAATACTTAAAAAAAATGTTTTTGTCACTTTTCACCATAACAGCTTGTCACTGGTAATGTTTAACAAATAATCATGTAAATTGTTTCATGTGCAAACTTCAGACTCTTCACTTTTTTTGCAACAAAGATGGCTGCAACTCTGACTTTTCTTCTCATTAGTTCTCTGCTGCAGGGTGAGTGAAGAAAGTCAGCATCATGTAAAAATTATTGTGTAAAGATTATTATTTAACATGAAACATCTACTAAACTACAAAGGGTGTCCATTTATTAGATATTTAACAATAAAAATACTTGTATTCATACCTGAATTAAACACTGAAGTCCTAGCAACAGTGATAACTCTGGATAAAGGCTACAGTAATTAAAACAGTACTGTTGCTGTAAATTACTGTTTCCATTTCTTTTTTATAATTCATTGTGTTGTGTTTCAGGTGCACTGTGTGAAAGGTTCAACATCAAGATGCCACAGAATATAAATGTTTTGAGAGGATCCTGTTTGACCATCCCCTGCTCCTTTGATGTAGAGAGCAGATTTGAAATTGACTTAGATGATTCATGTAGAGCATATTGGTGGTATTCATACAGTGAAACTAGAAGACTACTTAAAGCTCAAGAAATGACAGAAGACTTAACAAAGAAAGACTGCACCACAACTTTCAATAATGCAAGTCTTCTTCAAAGAAGTAAATATTACTTCAGACTGGACTGTGATAATGAAAAGAAATACACTTTTACACAAGCTGGTGTAAATATTTCATTCATAGGTAAGTTTTGATATTCATATACAGATTATTCATATGAATAAAGGACACTTGTTAAGCTGACTTGACTAAATTGTGAATTCACTAGATTTTACACAGCATCTAAAAACCTAGCAATTGCTGTTCATTTGTTTATTGACTGATCAGAATATGCCTTCCTACCAGATGTTCCTCCCTCACCGACTCTGACTCCATCCACACTGGAGGTGAAGGAGGGAACCTCAGTGAGTCTGACGTGCTCTGCTCCAGCTCCATGTTGGTCTCATCCTCCAGCTCTGACATGGAGCCCTAACCTGGGTCAGAGTCGGGAGACACTGCAGGAGAATCAGGACAAAACTAAAGTCAAGACTTCTGTTATGAATTTCACTGCTTCTCACCTCCATCATGGAAATAAAATCTCCTGCACTGCTGTCTACAGGAAAGAGGATGGTAGCCCTGATGTCACTGCTGAAACAAGTTTAACTCCTGATATTTCATGTGAGTTTATTTGTCGTCTTCTCAAAAAAAAAAAAAAAAAAAAAAAAAAACCCACACAAAAAACAAACAGTAATAACCTATAAATAGTAGTAATGTATTTAGTAATAAATACAGTTACCTAGATGTGTTATTAATTTCTGCAAGACATCAGTAATATTAGAATAAAACAAAACTACATTTAGTCAGTCACATTTGACAGTTGCTTTTCAGTTTATAGTTTCAGTTTTTCACTTACTACATATTGTCATGTATTTTATCCATATTATCATATTTGTTTTGTGAATACACAAGCTTGTTTAAGCTTTTAAGTCATTCTGATGCTCAAACAGTAAAGCAGAATTATTTTTTAAAAAAAGTCTTTATTCAGTTTGAACTGTTATGTGATGTGTGAATGAGGCCCCAGATCCAGACTCATGCCACAGATAGTCAATGAAAAATGAACCCTTGTTCAGGTGTAGTAGAAAAATCCGAATGGTAGCCAATAAAGTCTTTGAATGCAACCCAGAACAAATGTGAGTGAAAACAACAGTGGGAAAACAAAGATTGAAACGTACAATGCACAAAGAATAGAGGGTAGACAGAGGCAATAAATGCACACTCAGCAAATATGGAGAATGAACACAACTGGGTAAAGTGGGACTGTAACTCAGGGGAGGTGAGGTTGGTTGGCTTTAGCTGGGTGACTTTAGCTGGATGGCTGGGAGGGGTGGCTGGGGTGGTGTCACTGAGAAGGTAGAGCAGGTTATCTACTATTTGGAAGGTTGACATGCAGACTGGCGCCAATTTGCACACCACTATATCATCAGGCAAGGAAAATTAGGTAATCTGTTTTCTTAAGATCTCAAAATTTTCTCTGTTATTTTAGTTAGCAAACAAAACAACTTTGGCATGTTGCATAAAGCGGTTTAAGTAGAGTAGAATAGTGGTATGTAAGAACCGGGGCATTTATCATTTCCAGGTGACCAAACTCTAAATAAGACAAAGAGAAAAAGAAGTATCAAAATAGATCATGAAATAACAAGTCCACCATCTGGCTGGAGCCTTTCTATGTGGAGTTTCTCTTCCCCCCACAGAGAGAGGAGGAATCACTGTCTGTGTCAGTGTACCCTGCCTCTCAGCAGCATTTGGGCTAGGCTCCAGCCCCCCTGGAAGATGATGAATAGGTAGTTTTTGACACTCAGTAAAGAGAACTATAAAGTTGGTCAAGTGATTGTAAGTTTCATTGTTCAGTTAGTCCATATAAAGACAAAGAAAAATCATTTTTATTGGATATATCAGTCTTTAGAAAGAAAGGCCAAGTAAAGTAACTTCTTATTTTCACTCTTCAAATTTTCTTGATTGAAGAAAGAAAAGGGGTAAATTGGTGTGGTTTGGCGGGACGCATAGGCTTTTTCTAAGGATTTGCTGTTTTTTTCTAGTTCCTGAATATTTTTGTTTTCTTCTTTCTTCATATGCGATGAGAAATAAATTATTTTACCTCTCATCACAGCTTTCCCTGCTTCCCAGAGAACAGATGCTGATGTTCCAGGAATGTCATTATAGCCTAAATATAGACTCCATTCTTTTTTAAAGTATTTGATAAAGTCTTCATCTTCGAGTAGTGATATGTTAAGTCTCCAGTTTTTACTTGGTGTAGTGTTCTTCTTATGTATTAGTGTTAAAGATACAGGAGCAGGATCGCTGACAGCTATAGGATGAATCTCAGTGTCTGAGATGTCACTCAGCAGTGAGCGGCTGAGTAGGAGATAATCCAGACGAGAGTAGGAGTGATGGACATGTGAGAAGAAAGTATATTCCTTACGGTTGGGGTGAAGGGTGCGCCATGCATCGCAAAGACCAAAGTCGCTCATATACTGTTTAATTATACTAGTTCCTGCTGCACTGAGCCTATCCATTTCTTCAGTTAGCCCCAGGTTGAGGTCGCCCCCCAAGAACAAGTGTGCATTCTAGGTGTTTGGAGAGTGTACTAAAAAATCAGTGGAAGAATGAGGGGTCATCAACATTTGGACCATATATACCTACAATACATAGCTTTTGGTTAAGTATAGATAGTTTAACCATTAGGAATCTACACTCTGGATCTATAACTGTGTCAAGTACTGTGAAATTAATATTTTTATGTATTAAAATTGCTACTCCCCTTTGTCTGTAATTATAACAGGCTGATAACACATTAGGAAACTCAGGTGTTTTAATTTCATTCAAATCAGTGACAGGCCTGTGAGTCTCTTGGAATAAAACAACGTCTGCCTGTAAGTTTTTAAGCTGGTTAAATATTTTTAACCTTTTTTCTCTGGAGCCAGCGCCGTACACATTCCATGTGATAAACCTTAGTGTGTCTCGCTGTGTGTCTCACATAGACGGTTGAGGAAAATGGAAACGGCTGAGGAAAATGGAAACGCATCACTTGTTTGTAAATGTGTGGCGGGAAGCTCCGTAGGTCTGACTATGTGTGTGTATATTAACTAATATGAACAAGTGTGTACACGTCTGAGTGTGTGTGTCCTATATCTGTGTGCACTGTGAGGCTGTTGTAAATGTGTTGCCTGTGTGATCGTGCAGAGTGTGTAGAAATAAAGGCTGTTGTTTGTGGATGAGTAGGAAAACAGGTGATCGATGCAGTGATAGAAAAGAGAAGCAAAGAAACCAAAGAGCAGGGTAAGCGACAAGAGAGAGAGGGGGAAAAAAGGTTTAGAAGCCCCGCCTCTTGCCTCATCCCAGCTGTCATAGGGCAACAGGCACACTGGACAGATTGCCAGTCTGTCGCAGTGCCAACACAGAGAGACAGACAACCATTCAGACTAACATTCACACCTAAGAGCAGTTTTGAATTACCAATCAATCTAACTCCTCTAACTGCATGTCTTTGGACTGTGGGAGGAAGCCAGAGTACCCAGAGAGAACCAACGCAGACACATGGAGAACATGCAAAGTTACTGTTAAAATACACATATACAACTTAATGATAGGCAGTGTAATACCCAACATACAGTGCACCACTAATCTGCATGTTTTATTCCTTATTTTTCAGATTCACCTAAAAACATCACAGTTTCAGTCAGTCCTTCTGGTCCAGTACCAGAGAACAGCTATGTGAGTCTGACCTGCAGCAGTAATGCCAACCCGGCAGTGAGGAACTACACCTGGTACAGAGCTGATGGAAACCAGGAGGCTTTTATTGGAACAGGAACCAGTTTAAACATTCAAGTCTTCAGAGACAGACGATCATTTTTCTGCAAGGCTGGAAATGAGATTGGAGTTGGACGTTCCAGCAGCATTCAAATAGATGTTCAGTGTAAATATCATATTTCACATCTGCTTTACATATCATCAGTATAACCCAGCATCAAAGATTCAGATCATTAGAACAAGTTTTATACACTATGTTTTTCCAATACTCAGCAAATAGAAACAGTATATTTTTTTAATAGAAAAAAGTATCAGCATTCTTAAATTGTAGTTTTGATACATAAATTAGACTTCATGAAACACACATTCATATCCATTATATACAACCAAGTGATTGTGTTATTGCACTTTCTTTAGATTCAACTAAAGTTCCACAGTTTTAGTCTGACCTAAATGATCTTAAATAACTCTTTAGTGTATGCACAACATTTCACTGTTTTACACTTTATTTTCAGAAGAGTTAGACAGTAGGTTAAAATAAGGTCCAAGCATTCTTGAGCTGTCATTCTTTGAAATTAATTTATAAGGCTTTATGTCAGGAAATGCAATACCCAATGTACAATACACCACTAATTTTCATTAAAAACAATAATTTTTCCGAATTACCTAAAAACATCACAGTTTCAGTCAGTCCTTCTGGTCCAGTACCAGAGAACAGCAACGTGACTCTAAAATGCCGCAGTCATGCCAACTGAGCAGTGAGGGACTATACCTGGTAAAGAGCTGATTAAAGACCGAGAGACGTAAATTCAGTCGGGTATTTTTTGCCAGGCTAAAAACAAGATTGGATTTGCACGTTCTAATCTGACTCAAGTCAATTTTCAGTGTATGTATCACATTATTAGGCATTTCTATTTATCCAAAATGTTAACAACACATAATCCACCTCTCATATAATATTTCCCCACTAATAATTAATAATTCACCTCTCTTATACTCTACAACTACTACACTGAATGCCACTGTCCCTTGCTAATAGCCTGTTTCATTTTTCTGACATTTTTGGGTATCTGGTGTAAGTATCACAGCTCACCAAAGACTATAGCACGGATGATTTTAATGTCTCAACCACACTAATAAAACACATTCCTATTTATAACACCACAACATAAATCAGAAAAACAAGACAATATGGTTTACATCATTGCAATGGGGTTGTCCCAAATAAATATAAAAAGGCTGGATATACTTCAGTAAATACAATGATGCGTAGTACAGTATTTAAATTGTTCACTTTGGTTTATGAGCACCTTCACTCACATGTTACCTCTTGTTGTGTTGTTATATCGTTTGTCTAAGTGTTCTAAACTGTATTCAATGGTGCTTTGACTGATCCTCTCACAGTGGTAACTGAGTGGGCTACCTGTCAATCAGTCTCATAAATTTGAAAAATGTGTCCTTCCATTTTCTTCTGGTTATCAGATTCTGCAGTCTGTCACTGGGCAGACCGGCGAGAAAAAATGATTCACACTCAAAGCTTTGGTCAATATAGAATCACCTCACAAATTAAAGAAAAAGGAATCAAGACTGGCTTACCACTCTACAATAAGTAGTGCAGCGGTCCCCAACCTTTTTTACGCCACGGACCGGTTTATGTCTGACAATATTTTCACGGACCGGCCTGGCAGCATGGTGGCACGGTGGTTAGCACTGTTGCCGCACAGCAAGAAGGTCCTGAGTCCAATTCCACCATCAGGGCGGGGTCCTTTCTGTGTGGCGTTTGCATGTTCTCCCCTTGTTTGCGTGGGTTCCCTCCGGGTACTCCGGCTTCCTCCCACCGTCCAAAGACATGCAGTTTGCAGGGATAGGTTGATTGATTAATACAAATTGTCCATAGGTGTGAATGCGGGAGTGAATGTGAGCACGAATGGTTGTCTGTCTCTGTGTGTTAGCCCTGCGACAGACTGGCGACCTGTCCAGGGTGTACCCCGCCTCTCACCGTATGACAGCTGGGATAGGCTCTAGCGCCCCCTGCGACCCTGAAAAGGAGAAGCGGAAGCGAATGGAATATTTTCACGGACCGGCCTTTAAGGTGCCGTGAATAAATACAACAAAACAAACCAGTACTGGTACAAAAAAAAGAAGATTTATTCATGACACATGGGAAAAGACCCAGGGAAACCGAGTTAAAGATAAAATTGATAAGAAACAAAAAAACAAAAACGCTAAAACCCCTGAAAACCATGAATTTCACACCCGAGTGTCAACTCTTATGTACGGTGTACATTTTAGGACATCGTCAGGTCTCAGGAAAAAAGGTGTCAGGTATCAGACTCACATGGAAAATTGTCAGGTCTCAGACTCACATGGAAAATTGTCAGGTATCAGACTCACATGGTAAATTGTCAGGTCTCAGACTCACATGGTAAATTGTCAGGTCTCAGACTCACATGGAAAATTGTCAGGTATCAGACTCACATGGAAAATTGTCAGGTATCAGACTCACATGGTAAATTGTCAGGTCTCAGACTCACATGGTAAATTGTCAGGTCTCAGACTCACATGGAAATTGTCAGGTCTCAGACTCACATGGTAAATTGTCAGGTCTCAGACTCACATGGTAAATTGTCAGGTATCAGACTCACATGGTAAATTGTCAGGTCTCAGACTCACATGGAAAATTGTCAGGTATCAGACTCACATGGAAAATTGTCAAGTCTCAGACTCACATGGTAAATTGTCAGGTCTCAGACTCACATGGTAAATTGTCAGGTCTCAGACTCACATGGAAAATTGTCAGGTCTCAGACTCACATGGAAAATTGTCAGGTATCAGACTCACATGGAAAATTGTCAAGTCTCAGACTCACATGGTAAATTGTCAGGTCTCAGACTCACATGGTAAATTGTCAGGTCTCAGACTCACATGGAAAATTGTCAGGTCTCAGACTCACATGGTAAATTGTCAGGTCTCAGACTCACATGGTAAATTGTCAGGTCTCAGACTCACATGGTAAATTGTCAGGTATCAGACTCACATGGAAAATTGTCAAGTCTCAGACTCACATGGTAAATTGTCAGGTCTCAGACTCACATGGTAAATTGTCAGGTCTCAGACTCACATGGAAAATTGTCAGGTCTCAGACTCACATGGTAAATTGTCAAGTCTCAGACTCACATGGTAAATTGTCAGGTCTCAGACTCACATGGAAAATTGTCAGGTCTCAGAAAACCTTCCTGCAGGTGGCGCTGTTGTCATGTCCCATCCAAATTGATTTCCAAATACGTCATCAACGTGTGACAGTGGGAGAGCGCAAGGTCATTGACCTCACCGGAGTTTTACCGCGGTCCAGGCTCCTAACGACACAAGGTAAGTTTAACTTTTTCTCCCTTTTGTTCATATTTTTGACACAGTTGTGTGATATTAAGTTGCGGTAATGTTGTGAAAGTTACCTATCAAAGAAGGAAATCTAGTTTTGTACGAAACCAAATCAGCACTATTCTTGTCTGGCCAATTCGTTCTAGCTAGCGACAGTGGTGGTGAAACGTGATTTAAATTTAAACTGTTTAGTAATTGTTTTGTATATGTTTCAGCAAATGGACAAGCTGAAAGCTTACGAGCAGCTGAAAAAAGACCTTGAAAATGGTAATCAAACGCTTTATTAAATGTTTTTGTAATGCTTGCAATTTCCTTTTTTAACTGCCAACAACCCTGACAATATCGTGCTTTAATGGTTTAACATTGTTTGGTATTCCTATTTACTTCTCTTAATTAATATGCATGTTAAAAGACGTATATAGTTATTACTTTGTGATATTGTCGGAGTGCCCTAGTTTAAAAAAAACTGACAAAAGATGGATTTCTTCATTGCAATTTAAAAGTTAGATACTCATGTAGGATTTGGCTCCTACAGTCTAGCTATAACTCCTTACTTTCTAAAATTTTATTTGAAGGCGAGATTACCCAAAAAGGCTTTGATAACAACGTAAAAAAGCTCCTGGTAGCAGAAAAATCAGGTAGGTTTTGATACTTTTGAACAACATGTAAAATAATCTCCTTTATATAACATGATATGCTTAGCAGGTTATGATTGACTAACCACTTTATTTATAGATGCAATACATTTTGAAAGCAGATCAGTGTGCAGTAGTCTGTGATTGTAGTAGAATTCTATAAAGCACATGTTTCACATCACTGCCCTATTTATATTGCAGATGACACTCCTTCAACAAGTGGCAATGAATTTCTCAGTAAGAAAACCCCAATTATTTTGCTTTAAGATCAGTTGTAATATAGAACTTTCTGCGGATCAGTTTGATTAACTTTCAACTTCATCCATTACAGGTGCAGCAGAGGCCTTTGGTAAAGCCAAGAAACTACTACAGCCTCAAGTAAAGAAAAGGCAATTTCCATTGAATGATAAACGTTTGGACCATGGCAAATCATTATTGAAGGTTAGTTAAAAAGTGAAGCTATGTGTATGACTATCAGCAATATATTAATAATTAACTGTCTAAAAAGGCATATTTTTTCATAAACTTTGCTTTTTCTCCTTGATGCTAGGTCAGAATGGCTCCCATGGAGTGGAAACCAAGAACTCCGAGAAGGTGTGGACGGTACCAGAAGTTAATAATGGACGAAGCTCCACCTCGAATCATCCTGCAAGGCCATGAAACCTATGATGATTTAATTACCATAGCCAAAGAACGCTTCTGGCCAGAGCGTACTGAGGGGAGTGAGTTCACTCTTTGTCATTCTGACGGGACCAGGTGGAGTAAGGAGGATTTCCACAAAGAATACAGAACTGTTTCTGATATTACACATCTGTGGAAAAGAACACTATACATCGGGCGAAGACAACTGGGTAATAAAGTGATCAATATTGCTATTAACTACTGTCTAGCACTCGATTTTGTATGGTATGAAATAATTTTACTTTTTGTACAGAGGTCGTGTGTTTGGATGATCAAAGTTCCATCTCAGGTGTGTGCCTGCCCAAACCAAATTGAATATTTTTGATTGTGTGATTGAACATGGTACACCAGGGGTGGACACCGAGGGCCGGTGTCCCTACAGGTTTTACATGTGTCCTTGAACCAACACAGCTGATTTAAATGGCTAAATTATCTCCTCAACATGTCCTGATGTTCTCCAGAGGCCTGGTAACGAACTAATCATGTGATTCAGGTGTGTTGACCCAAGGTGAGATCTAAAACCTGCAGGGACACCGGCCCTCGGGGCCTGGAATTGCCCACCCCTGTGGTACACGGACTATGGTGGGCATTCAGATATATTGCAATTAATGTGTTATTTTACAGATGAAGACCCTGTAACTAAAGTGGGTGGTGATGAAAGTTGCAGTTTAGGTGAATGCCTGGACATCTAACTAAATCATTAAAATTGACTTCTTATTTTGTTTGCATTACATTTCCAACCTTTACACACTTGTTTACTATCCTTGGTCATTGCACATTTGTAATATGCATCTTATTCTGCAGATGAACTTCCTGAAACCCTCATAGGACAAAATGTTGCAGAACAGGTAAAACCATGGCTTCTTTTTGAACAGACCAATTAATTTCTTATCATTGTCATAAATGTGGATATTTTCACAGTGCACCCTGCAAAAAGTATATCTTGGCTGAATGTGTTCATAGGATTTCCATCCAGAAACATCCAGCTCAGGTGAATTTGAAACAGGGAGAGTCAGAAAGAAAAGCCAGTCCAAGCAAAGGAAGGAGGAAAATGTAGGGTCATCTCTAGGTCCAGGTGGAGCAGTGAGCCAAGACATGTTACCACATGCAGTTATTGAGGCAAAAGAAGCTATGGAGGGAGCTGAAGAGCTATCTGAAGGTGCTGGAAATAGTGAGCTTTTGATAGATTTTGCAGAGTCCTTCAACACAACTCCAAAGTCGCCATCATGTAAGCATTATTTCGCATTTAGGGCTAACATCATATCATCAGACAAAATTGTAAATAAAGGTTTTCATTCTTCACTATTTGGTACTCAAGTTCCTGGAGTAAACCTAGATATTACTAATCCAGCAGTTAATAGAAGAATGTTTAGCAGTAGCTGTATGTTAATGTATGTTACTTTGTGTTTTTTATCCCCAAGTGTATCTTCCACGTGTTCCATATGTGGAAGAGGCTTTAATTACATACAGCGAGGACAATCTACTGGGAGAAGGGACATTTGGCAAGGTATATAGAGGTTCTTTTCATGGTACTCCAGCAGCTGTTAAAAGGATCGTGTGTGGCCAACAAGGGATGGAGGACAGCGACATTCATCATGAGATAAATGTTTCACTGTAAGAACTTTGACACACTTATTTTTGTTTCATTTTCAAAATCGATTGTTCCTCAAGCTGTAATGCCTCTATTTTTTTTTTTTTTTATTAGGAGACTGTCTCACCCCAACATCGTCAGACTAATGGCAGTTGCCCGCACTGAGTCCTGCTTTTTGTTGGCAGCTGAATACATTCATGGCGCAACCCTGCAGCAAGTGCTTCACACAGACAGCTGCTTGGTGAAGGTACCAATACTCATACATTTATATTGAATACATTTTGTGAATAATCTTAATACCATCATATTAAAACAGAACTTCTTATTGCTGGCATTTCTTTAAATATGTACTTGAAACCATCTTTGCGTACAACATATAAAAAGACTGATTAATTTTTTTTCTCTCATGTTTTCAACCATTTAGAATTACAAAAATGATCTTTAATTGCCATATGCCAGAAAAGTATGAACTTAGTAAAATAATAATCTTAACTTTCTAATAATAAGCTTCTTTACTATTTTGGTAGAATTGCTTTTTTTTACATGGATGAGTTCAGACATTTTAGGTTTTCTTCTACAATATTCTTACAATATTTTTCAGGGATTTTGGTCCAGTCCTCCAGACAGGACTGGTGTAACTGAGTCAGATTTGTTGGCCACCTTGCTCACACACACCATTCACCTCTGCTTACAGTTTCACAAGAGGACTGCAATCAGGGATTTTTGATGGACACTTCCAAACATTGACTTTGTTGGTCTTAGGTCCCATTATATATTGTCTTGATAGCTTGAAGGGGATGATGCCGGTTTCATATCACTGGACTTATCCATGGCAGTAGAGTACATCCATGCACAGAGAATCATTCACCAGGATATAAAGCCAGCAAATGTCATGGTAAGTGTTGCAAAAAGCAGTTTCACCACAGTTCGTGTATTCGTCAGGCTTCCAGAAAAAACACCGGGACTCAGAGTAGTCAATTAACAATATTTTTATTAATACACACTTATTGATTATAGCTTATAGAAGGGAGATGTACAGAACCCCGGACTTCCTCTGCAGATCTCAACTCCTTTGTCCGTTACATGCAGTTTTGTATAAGTGACCCCCCTTCTAACCCCTCTACGAGGTGCCATAAAACTAATCACCATGTTTACATGTTTGTGTGTGTGCGAGCACGTGAATGCCTACATGTGCGCGCTCCCACGTACCTACGTGAGTGTTCGTGAGTGACTATGTGCGCATACCTGTGTATACACACAGGTATGCGCACATACACTCACTCATGCACACTCACTCATACACGTGAGTGAGTGTGCATGTGGGTGTGGGTGCGTAAAGTAAAGCACTGCAGGTGTGTGTCTCAATGTAGTGACTTCCCGGATGTCATAAAAACCCATCTCCGTTCCAGACCACCGTTATCAAGTCACAAATGTTGAAACCCCCTCCTAAGTATACCCTGAGGAATTTCCACTTATCAACTCCTCTTTGTCTTAGTTTCACAGCTCAAATGGGGGAGGGCCTCATAAAATCTACTTCTAAGTTCATGACACAATCAGGCCTTTATTACATTGAGGGCAGTGTCAGTGTCTTTACAATAATTCTACATTCTAAGTTAACATATTTCTAAACTCTAAAAAACTAAACATTCCTACATGTCTAAGCTCTAAAATAAGCTAAACATTTCTACATAAGCCATACTGAATTTTTCTTTATTGAACTTTATTCTCTTCAGTCTATTAAACACTACATTTCAACGAGGAACTGTTCTGGTATATTCATATAAAGGACTTTTTTTTAAGTAGGAAGCCTTACATTGTTTCTTTAATATGTTGGTTGTTGCACACCTACAAAATTCCCAAACATGTTGTAATAAGTTTAGGCTTTACAAACTGAATTTTTCTATTGTTCTATTAGTCTGTACCACTTTCTTAAGTGGAATGGGGATAAAAAAAAAGAACAGGACTATAAAACCGTGTTTGATCATTATCCAATCTGTTAATTTCAATGTTAGGTATAATAAACAATCTCAGAATAAATCTGCAGTGGTTGGGTGATCTGGGTGCTAAAAGCTTTGAGGGGTTTTTCTTTTCAATTATGAGCTGTGGTCTTTGGAATGACAGTTTTGATAACATTTGTGAGATTTAAGACAACCTGATAAGTTCTCGTGTGTATACCTTATAGGTTCACCACCCTTCTAAGAAGGCAGTCCTGACAGACTGGGGCATGGCAAACATAAGAGACACTGTGATGCTTCGTCAAGGGAGTAAGTTCACTGCCCAGGTTATTGGTCCAGCTGGTGGCACATATCTTTACATGGCTCCTGAATGCATACTGATGTTTGAAGAGGCCTCGTTCCAGACAGACATGTGGTCCCTCGGAGCCACATATCTGGAGATCCTGACGGGGTCCGCTCCGTGGACTGTTAAAAAACAAAGAGAACTGGCTGCACTAATGGCCACCAAAACCCCACCACATGCCCTATCACATCTCAGTGACAAACACAGTTTTCTTGGTGGTTTGGTGAGCTATGACCCAGACTCAAGGCCTTCCGCATCTGATGTTGTTAAGTTTCTCAAGTCAGGCCTTGATCTTACAAGCCGATATGGCTACAAGTGGTAATGTTGCTACAGTCTGCAGTTCAAAAGTCTTTCAATGTTAATTATGTTATACATTAGGGTTAACAAAAGTTGTGTTAAATGAAACACTGAATCATTATGAAAGATGGCACCTTGTCAATTGTTTTTCAACATTTTATTGTACATTTTGTTGGTCAGACAGTTTTCAAATTACCTGTTGATTGTAAACAAGGATAAATAAATGTTAACAAACAATGTTGTATGATTTTATTGGTCATTGGAAATGTTTACTGGTGCACCTTCCATCCTCTGTCTCTTCAGAAAGATGTATATGTCATTTGCCTCTGCAAACGTAGAAGGTGTAGGAACTGCATTTCTGTTCATGGCAGTTGTCAGCTCTTGGACTAGCATGAGGTATGCAGCAAGGCAACCATCAGGTGTGCAGGGAAATTGGCTGTTTTCTAAAATGTTCTGGCACATGTCTCTGAATTCCTGGTTTGCTACCAGTGAAGGCTCTTCCACCTCACAGATTAATTGCTTGGCGTAGTCTAAAAGGTCTGGGTCAACTATGTGCAGCACATTGCCATATCCTGCGAATGAAAGACAATATTGAAAAGATGTTCACTTTGGAATGTTAAAAATAAATGAATAATCATAAAGCTGTTCTACAACCTGTATAATAAGCAGTCAGTTTTTACAGATGTTATTGCAGAAACTGAAAGATGTAAATATCACTCAAACATTTTGATTAATTTTTAGTTAAAGGTGCCAATATGAAGCCATATTTGTATTGACAGTAGAAATTCAGAAATCTCAGATTGTACCAGAAGTAAGCTTCTTAGGAAGACAAATAAAAGAAAGCACATTATAACAGTTTTACGCTCATTACACTGGATTCCAGTATATTTTAGAAAAATCATTTTAAAATTTTAGTAATGACTTTCAAAGCTCCGAATCGTGAAGCTCCTGCCTACATTTCTGATCTTATAGAACCCCACACTCCCTCTCCCAGCCTGTGATCATCTAATCAATGGCTGTTAGTAGTCCCACCAGAAGACCAGAGGCAATAGATCTTGCAGAACGGTGGCTCCCAGGTCATGAAATGCTCTGCCCTACATCATTATGTTTCCTTGATTGTATTTATTCTGTATGTTCGATTGTGCTGTTATGTCTGTTTTATATTATTGTGAAGCCACTTTGTGGTTTTTATCCTGTGAAGAGTGCTATATTAAAGTAAAAGTAAACTAATGAAAGTTAAAAGAAAAAAAAGAAAAAAAACCCCACAGACTTTCAAATGACATACCAGGAGGTGGTGAGGTAAACAGAAGGTCGGGTTTCCCAAATGGACCTGGTGCATTGCGTTGCTTGCGGATGTCATGGGTGTTCCAAACTGTTTGCTCCGTTTTTAAGTCTCTTTGAAGCAGTGGCAAGTGTGAGTACTGCAAGCAGTTGCTATGAAAAAGGATAATTAAAAAGTTAATATGTTCATCTGCTTCTTTGAGGAAGAATATGTAAAAGCTAATTTTTAATCAGTACTCAAAAAACAAAGGCATTCCTAGACCACATACTTTCATACTGCTGCTTGATCATTTTTCATGTCTAAAAATATTGACTTACATGTGCACAGGATTGTCCAGTTCAAGGATCCCAGACTCCATCATGGCCTAAGCATGTGGTTTTGAAAAAGACATAAGTTGTGAAGGTGAGCATTTCATCAGTGAAAAGGTACAGATGTACAAAAAAAAAAAAAAATTCCAGCATAGTGTTTTCAGATAAACTAATCCATCGTATGTTTAGCGCAATTTTGATGGCTAGTCTTTGTTATTAGGTTTTACAGGTGAAAGATTTGCTTTACCTCAAATGTTGTCAGCCATTTCTTAATCCATGTCCGCTTTAAAATACTGTTAAAACATTCAGCTCTCTAAACAACATAAACATGACATTATCAGTTTTGTTGTCAGGTTGTTACTTTAGAAATAGTCATTTACCAGCTTAAAGACATACCTGGTTGTGCACTGATGTCCCCATTCTGAAGCACCTCCATGCCTGATTCCCAAGATCTCGCATGTGAAATGCCATCTGCATTTGACCAACAACAAGGTTCTCCTTTCCTCTGTCCCCCCGAATCATTTGAGGACAGCCTAAAGACACAAACTGAAGATAATTAGTGAATGATGAAAAAATAAATTTATAACCAAAATGTAATCTTTTTTTAACCCCCTTTTTTAAGTATATTGCATACCACCCTGTTCTTGAACAGCCTCAAAGAAGTATCTGGCCACAAAGTTTTGTTTGCGGTTGGATGTGCCCACCTTTAGCCATAGAACCTTCCTGGAAAATCTGAAAAGAGAGAAATTGAAAAGCGGCCACTCGTACATATGATTTAATCATGTTTTGGCAATATGTTTGGTTTTTGTTACATTCCCCAAGAGTATTCTGGTTTTCCATTGTATTCTGTCTAGGCGTTGTTTCTGGTTCCTCCGGCCATTTTGACTGCCATAGTTATGTAGGCTTACATGCCTTTGGAATTGAATGTGACCCTTGACTGTGTTCAGACTGATGCGAGGAGAGAGCTGCCTTTTGTTTTGTATTCTCCTGTTTATTGTGTTGGTTAGGTAGGTTATCGTAAATTGTACATTTTATTTTCTTTGGAGTTAAATTCTGTTTACTTTATATCAGGGATGTTTTATTTGTTGTGTTGTTCTTGGCCCTCCCTGAAATAACTGCCAGTCTGAAATGGACTAGCAGGAAATAAACCTTTTAAAAAATGCCATCTTGAATCCTCCTTCACTATTCATACTTTATCTTGGTCCCTTAGACCAGGCTTGGCCCATTCCAGACCTCGAGGGCCAATGTCCTGCATGTTTTAGATCTCACCCTGGGTAAACACACTTGAATAAAATGATTAGTTCATTACCAGGCCTCTGGAGAACTACAAAACATGTTGTGAGGGTAATTTAGCCATTTGAATCAGCTGTGGATCAAGGACACATCTAAAACCTGCAGGACACCGGCACCTCGAGGCCTGGAGTTGCCCATCCCTGCCCTAGACTACTCAGGAGAGATAACACCTCAGTTTACCTCACATCCTTATCTTGAAGCAACTTTGTACTATATCTGAATATAATCAATTAAGTAGCGAATGCCATATTCAGACCTACCCATCAATCCCCAAATGTATCCACATTCCAAAGAACTTCAGTTTATCATTGCCTATATGAAACAACAAATAAAAATTACAATTTGTTTCGACAGAAGTAACATCAAAACATGACAGGAAGGTTAATTGAAAAGATAAAATAAATACCATCAATGTGCCAGGTGTCATTTGGACCACGGCTGATGTAATTCCGACGGGGAATTTTCTTCTTTCCAGGAGATCTCCTCTGAAGACCACTTGCATCCATATCCCTCATTATATTAGCAACATCGTCTCTACAGTAACAATAGATTTTACTCTGAGCTCAACAGTAAAACAAGAGAATACTTGATTATATTGAGTACACACTATGGAAACCAACCTGTAACAAGGCCGCACTCCTCTGACATCCCTTACCCGCTTTACCATTGCCCTGATTCCTTGTTCAGGAGAACACTGTTTCATCTCACTCTAAAAAACAAACAAACAATTAATTGAATGGGCTTTTTTAAATAACTACAGAAAATAACATTTATTGTTTCAACAATAGCTCCTAACACAGACTTCAGGAAAATATGTATTTTTTGCACTGATGTTTTAACACTTACCTCCACTGCTTTGTGGATTTCAGTAAAAGGTCGTTGGGGGCATCTTCGCTTCAACCCTAGAAGTTTTAAAACTCGTCTCAGATGCCTCTCACTGTTAAAAGACAACACAGACTTGCATTATATTAAAGGACAACTGCATGTTTTGTAATTTTAGAGAGTTGTCATGGAAACTGTTGAAATGCAGACTTACCTTATTTTATGCCCATATGAATTGAGTACACAGCTGATTTCCTTTTGTTTTAAGCCTTTGTTGAACAATGTTATTATCATCGTATCTTGAAAGGTTAAGTGTAACAAAAATAGTCTAATTGATCACCCACCTCTTACACTGAACATAAGTAATTAACCAGTAAATTACTAAATCTTTTTAGGTGGCAATTATACTAAAAGCAGCGTCTATTCAGTGCCCACAAATAAAATATGTGTAGCAAAAAATACACTTCTTTAATATGAAAGAGGTGAACAGTAGTTAATAAATAAGTTGTACTTTCGTCATTTATTTTTAATGCTCTTTAAAAAAAAAAAAAAAAAGTATTTTTGGTACAGTCATAAGAAACAGCCAGAGTCGGATACTCCTTTCATCATCGTCGGATGACATTGCAGAAAAGTCTAAAAACAACAACAGAAAAATACATATCAGGATCACAAAATATCTCAACAGTAGCAATATAGAAAAGAGAAAACAGCGAGAGAAAGTATGCAGGCTGCTCGTAAGCTTTCAGCTTGTCCATTTGCTGAAACATATACAAAACAATTACTAAACAGTTTAAATTTAAATCACGTTTCACCACCACTGTCGCTAGCTAGAACGAATTGGCCAGACAAGAATAGTGCTGATTTGGTTTCGTACAAAACTAGATTTCCTTCTTTGATAGGTAACTTTCACAACATTACCGCAACTTAATATCACACAACTGTGTCAAAAATATGAACAAAAGGGAGAAAAAGTTAAACTTACCTTGTGTCGTTAGGAGCCTGGACCGCGGTAAAACTCCGGTGAGGTCAATGACCTTGCGCTCTCCCACTGTCACACGTTGATGACGTATTTGGAAATCAATTTGGATGGGACATGACAACAGCGCCACCTGCAGGAAGGTTTTCTGAGACCTGACAATTTTCCATGTGAGTCTGAGACCTGACAATTTACCATGTGAGTCTGAGACTTGACAATTTACCATGTGAGTCTGAGACCTGACAATTTTCCATGTGAGTCTGAGACCTGACAATTTACCATGTGAGTCTGAGACCTGACAATTTACCATGTGAGTCTGATACCTGACAATTTACCATGTGAGTCTGAGACTTGACAATTTTCCATGTGAGTCTGAGACCTGACAATTTACCATGTGAGTCTGATACCTGACAATTTACCATGTGAGTCTGAGACTTGACAATTTACCATGTGAGTCTGAGACCTGACAATTTTCCATGTGAGTCTGAGACCTGACAATTTACCATGTGAGTCTGAGACCTGACAATTTACCATGTGAGTCTGATACCTGACAATTTACCATGTGAGTCTGAGACTTGACAATTTACCATGTGAGTCTGAGACCTGACAATTTTCCATGTGAGTCTGAGACCTGACAATTTACCATGTGAGTCTGAGACCTGACAATTTACCATGTGAGTCTGATACCTGACAATTTACCATGTGAGTCTGAGACCTGACAATTTTCCATGTGAGTCTGATACCTGACAATTTACCATGTGAGTCTGAGACCTGACAATTTACCATGTGAGTCTGAGACCTGACAATTTACCATGTGAGTCTGATACCTGACAATTTTCCATGTGAGTCTGAGACCTGACACCTTTTTTCCTGAGACCTGACGATGTCCTAAAATGTACACCGTACTTATGGCCCGGTACCAAACAACTCATCGACCGGTACTGGTCCGTGGCGCGGGGGTTAGGGACCGATGAAGTAGAGTATTAAATCTCTTAAATCAATCTGACTATACCGTTTAAGACTTTGTATAAGACACTAGAATACGCTGTTCATTTGGTCCATTACCAGCAAACACCAATGTGACTCTGATATGCTGTAGTACTAACACATATAACAGATATACTTTATAAATTAAAGCATTAAAATTGATGCTACCAGTGTACAAGATTTTGTCAAGGGCCATGATAGTCAACAGGGTCTCAAGTGTACTCATAAATGTTATCGATTATGGTCAAAAGGCATAACATGTTTTTGTCCTTAATGTTTAAGCTCACTATAAACAACAATATCCAACATTTCTGATCCAGTTAAAGTTGACAGTGATCAGATTTGTTTTGTTGGAGCTGATCCATGTCATAATGCCAGAATAATTACTTGTAACTTAAGTATAAGTTGAGTAGGAATATAATGTCCATGGCTTTATTTCTCATGGCAGGGTCTGAAATGCACTGTGGACTTTACAGTGGAGTCCTTCCTTGGGTCCTCGCTGGTGTGTTTTTCAGTGTCAGTGTCATCTGTGCGGCATGCCTTTGGTATGTTAGTATGTTCACAATGGAAAGCCTACTGATGTTTTTTATAGCATGCTTTCAAATGATTCATTTGTTTCTTTTTTTGCAGCAAAGTACGAAAGAATGTGAAGCCAAAAGAAGAGGACAGAAATTATATGACACTGAGTGGTAGAAACGTCAGCTCTTCAGAGTATGATGTCATTAACACAGCTCCAAAGAGTCAGTGACGCTGACCTTGAAAATGATAAAATAGATAAGATTTTTTTCTTAAGATTGTAAGATTTTGCTGTATTGTGTTTGGCGGTTAAATAGTACTAATGTGAAAAAAAAAATCCGTTATCTGTTATACTAGTCTTTACTGAAATGCATTGAATAACCAGTGTCTAGCTAATCAACCTAGCCTAATAGCATGCTTTACGTGATGGAATCACTTTAAAGGGGTGTGGTGAAAGCTGAGGGTGAATGAGGGGTTGATAGTGGAGAGATGCCAAGCGCTTTTACTTCACAGTTCTATTATAGCTTTTACGCTCTGACAACTTTTGGCTGATTTAAACATCTTGGTAGTCAACTACTATCTACTGGGACAAAATAGCCTCCAGCCATCTGCTCAGTACAGCAGTACTCTGTGCGGAACCTCTGCTCCAGAGGTTCTGCACAGAGAGCCTACTTCACTCAATTAAATGCCACCTAGCACTGCTCCGTCCACTGCACCACATCTGATGCAACCTCTCAGGTGAGGTTGGTCAGGGAGCTGGTCAGAAGTAAGAGTTCAGGAAACAGAGATACCACTGATCAACAAATCTGCGCCTTTTCTGTTTTTAAGAGGGAGATCTTGCATAGCTATGATGCGTTGTTCCATTGCCAGATGTGCAACCTTTGTACTCATGTAGTGTCCTATAAATTTCCAGTTATCAAATGTAATTATTTTTATCTATTCTCCACTGCCAAGAAGATGTAATGCATTTTTGGAATAAACTATCTAATCGTCTGAATGCCTTGTAGTGACAGATGAGCACAACAAATGATTTGAACTGCTCAATAGTTTGTATTTTATTGTTGTATTTCTTATTTCATAACATGTTAAATGTTCTCCATGGGTGCCAGGTCTGAACTGCAGGCAGGTTTAGCACTCCTATTGTAATAAAGGCAGAATGTAATAAAAATGTATATATCATTCAACAAGTTACTCATCCTATATTTAATAATGCAACCCCATAAATTGAGTTTTCATGTGAACTCTACATCATAACATCCATGTTAAACAAAGTCTATGATTACTCAGAACACAGGACAGTTGTACACACACCTGAGTCTACCTTAATGAAGCTCAGGCAGCAGCAAAATACCAGCATTTCCAATACAGTTTAATTTCAGTACATCAGAGGTTCTTGGTCTAATTTTGTTTTAAATTCATTTTAGTGCATAAGGTTTCCATCCTTACTGTCATGGTCCTCAGTTTGGTGATTCAGTGTTTATGATTTTGATTATTAATATTCTTTATTTCAGTTGGTTTCTGGTTATACTTTAATGATTTTTAGATCTTATGTTTTGCACCGTGCCTCCTGAGTGTTACATGTGAATTTACAGCCTTTGGTGTGTGACGGTGGGTGGTACGGTGATTTAGAAAGACATTTTTTAGTATGCATACTAAATCATTTGTTTTCTGAGAATTGATTACTTATTCTATACTAATCTATTCAGAAAGTCACAGGATCAAGACCAGCACAGTGAAAGATTGGAAGCCAAAGCTTAACACAGGTAGTACACCGCACATACAACATGAAATGGATGAAGAAGGGCTATTGTATTGGGTTAAAATGATGCCAGATTAGAATCAATGTTAATATTTTCAGTTTCAATATTATTTGTTAGTGTCATTTTAAGCTGGCATTGTTTTAACCCCATAACGGGGATGTAAAAAAAGACCTAGAATTATTAAGAATAATTTTTGTCTGCATTCTTCTGCAGATTTTTTTTCTCCTCAGTGCTCATGTAAAAGAACTGAAATGTGTGTTCAGTGTAAAGACCAAGTCACCAATCATCACTGTATTCCTGTGAAAATCTTTAAACCTCTACAACACATCCCTGCCCCAGGGCAACAACAAGTTTTTTTTTAAAGCCTAATGCCCAGTACATGCATCGTGGCACTGGCGTGTCCAGCGGGGTCACCCCCCAACTAGACTGGCCACCCCAGGTGCCACCCCGAATCTAAAACAATAAAATTCAATCAAATATCAAATGTACGATTCTGTTTTCACAGTGAAGCTCAGCTATCCGAGTGTAAGTGAATGCAGTATCGGCTTCTGCACTATGAGCATCACGTTAGCAAAGGTAGGAGAGCCAAGCACGAAAGACAGCACCGCAGAAAAAAATTTTCAGCGAAAGAAAATGAGGAGAGAATAAATGTCCCTGTAAGTAATATTAAGTTTGTTGAGTTTAGTAAACTTCGGTTAAATTAGAATACCAAGGAAAAAATAACACTTAAAGCATTATTGCAACCGTGGAATATATCAGACAGTAGGCTACTGGGGGGAGCTAACATAAGAGTTATGAGTTATAAGATGTAATCCAAGTCGTAACATTGCTGTATGGAGCTGCAGATTTGGTTGCAGGTTAACATAGCTGGACTAACCATCGGGCATACCGGGCATTTGCCCGGTGGGCTGATGACTTTTTTTTTTCCTTTTTTTTTTGTAATGGCATGAACAATGAGAGGTGGTGGATTGTCCAGATGCTGGTCGATGTGTAAAACTAATTCAGTTTTTTTGGTGTGGCTGTGGCGGAGCTTCCACAAAGGCCAGCTGGTGGATGAGGGAAGGGGAGGCAGGAGGAGGAGAGACCTGAGACGGCCGCCGGTCCGAGTGTCAGGTGAACTGAACTTCAGGTAAGAAGTTATGACCTGCAGTCTATCTGGGTCAGATATAAACCAAGTTTAGGTGGAGTTTATTTTCGTTGTGCTGACTTTTTACAGTCAGTTACAATAATTCGTACTGCGTGAGCTAGCATGACGGAGTTTCTATACAGCTGGGTGGGTGCTATGATGTTATTGATAGTGAACTTTATTCATAAGTTTAGTTAGTAGAGTTGTCAGCGGCTCCTTAAAAATGGAATGGTCCCTCATTCAGAGAAAATATTACACGTTTCGTATTGAGCTGAGAAGAGACGCAGTTTGTCCCGTACTTTAGCTATAATGAAAAAAAGACACAAATCTGGAGTTATTCTGTGTCTTTGCTGCACAGCTGCCTCTTCTTCTCTCATTCTCTCCCCCTCCCTCTCCTGTTCCTACTTCAATCATGAAACTGATCAATAATCAGCTGATTGGCTTTTCTCTCTTGTTTATTTAAGGCTCACTTTGCGCCAGAAAGAGGAAACCAGCGGTTGTCGCGCTAAACAACAGCAGCACGTTTAAGCTTGATCAGCTGTTGTTAGAATTTATTTAATATTAATTTCTAGTATCAGCTGATGCTTGCTGGAGCCACAGCTGTAAAGCTGCTGGTCATGATATCGGTTTGGTTATCTGGTGAGAGGGAAACATGAAGGTGAAACCAGGAGATGTCCTTACTGAATCATCAGAGCTGAACAGGTGATGGAGAAACAGGTTTACCTTTTAGGTGACATGAATGAGTTAAAGTTATGAACTGTTTCTGAGAGACAAATAACACCAGGATCCTTTTCTAAGTAGCTGACAGCTGGTAACTGTGCAGGGGCGGATCTAACAAAGTTATGCCAGGAGGCCAGGTAGGGCATTAACAGGGAGAGGGGGGCACAAAGAAATCACTGATTGTATCTCTTGTACTTTATCAACGCAGTATCCTAAAACTTTGCACCGTAGTTGTTAAAATCTCATTCTAATAAGAGTTAAAAGCGCATTCGGTTATTAGGTTTATAGGGTTATTGAATTATGGTTAATAGTTGGTAGAAATTTTTTTTTTTTTTTTTTTTTTTTTTTTAAGGGGAGAAAGAAAGAGGGAAAGGAAAAAAAAAAACCTGAGAAGAGGGACGGGGGAAAAGGGCAAAAAACAAAAACCAACAGAATAAGCAGACAAAAAATACATATATCGATCACCTGGATCACCTGTTGAGAAAGAAAAAAGAAAGCAAGCAGAAGAAAACGAGAGTAATAAACAAGATCACAATGATATATGGGAATATGACAGTAAATACTAAATATTAAACATTATGGTGCAGCACGTGAGATCGACAGCGCAGTGTGTGCTTTGAGGTAGGAGCCAAAAAGGGTGTAGTTTGTGTGTGATCACCTGTGTGTACACCTGTGAGCATGAACGCGCTTGTTTTTAAAAGGTTCCTTCATGTAATGATCTGCTAGAGGGTGTGGGGGGCCACTGCCCCGTCCTCCAGGGCATGAAGCAGGTATGGAGGAGATCAAAACTCCAGACATCCAGAGGCCCCCAGAACACAAGAGACCAAGGAAGACCAACAGAGGGGCAGCCGCGTCACTATCCCAGAAAGAGCTGAGGAGAGTCCCAGATGAGGGGTCACTCAGCAGCCGCGGAGCAGAAGCCGGGGGGGCTGCAGTGACGTGCCCGTGAGCTCCGCCGGCAGCCAGCTGTGCCTGAGTGACCGAGCCCCGGGCCGAGAGGCCAAGGGCACCCCATCCCCGAAGTGGCCCGAGCGAGCCCCAGGCTCCATGCCCCGATAAGCAGCCGCCAAGGAGTGAGCCGGTGGGTACCTGGGCGCCCACCCCCGGACACAAAGAACCACCAATGCACCGATGTCTGAGGGCGTCTGCCACCGGCAGGGGAAGTGGTGGGGGGAGATGGGCCTCCAAACCTTGGAGGGCCTGAGATGTCCCCAGAGAGGTGGCGTCTGATACCCAACCTGACATATAGACACAGACAAACAGGCACACACAGATACAAACATCTATTCCCACCCTCATGCTCTCATATACAATTACTCAACACTCACCCAACATGGAGACAGACATAGAGAGACACTGTACACACAATCACACTCCCCAAGCGTACTCTAAGCCCCGGGTCTAGGTACCCTTGCCCCTGGAGGGGGAAACTGCGCCCAGACCCAGGTGGTGTTACCCTTTTCCCTGCGGTGGGGAGAAGCAGACTGCCCCGACTCCGCAGCAGCAGGGAGGCCCCACATTCCAGACCCCAGTCGGATGGCCAACTCCTCCTCCTAGCCCCCCCGCTCCAGCAGGCTGCAGAGAACGGGGGTGTAGGAAGACTCCAAACCTCCCTCCACCCGCTCATATGTAGTGTTGATGTATGTGTGTTCTAAGGTGCATTTAAAACCCAGGAGGGCATGGAGCTACCTGCCAGAGCAGCAGGTAAGCGTATAGCCCCTCCTGCCACCCCTCAATGTCTACGTGTATTTAAAATTGAGAGGTGGGCAACGACGCCAGGGGTGAAGTGTACACCCTGATGGTAATTTGGAATCTGTGTAGCGTGCCCATCCCCAAGATCCTATATGTATGTGTAATGAGAGTGTGAGTAATGTGAATGTCTAAGTTGTGGGATAAAATTGAGGCAGAGGCAGCCAGAAGGGGACAGAGGGGGGGGATGTCTCCTCTGCAGCCTGGTGACACACCCCTACCCCAAGGCCCTGCATGTGTGGGTGATTGTGGTGGAGCGGGAAGAGGGAGGCAGCTGGAGATGGGGAGGGAAGGAAGGGAGGGGCAAGTGACCCTCCCTGGGGCCAGCTCCCCCGCTGACCCCAGTAGGCACCCCCATACTCTGCAACCCGCCAGGGAAAGGGGGCCCAGGCCCATCCGGACCGGGGCCCAGTGCAGCAACGCCGCCCGGCCCCACAGAGCCCGGGACAGTCCACCTGACCCCACCACAGAGAAAACTGCACCCACCCCATCATCCACTCATCTTCCAGACTACACAAGACAATAGACGCCCAGGCTGAGATCTTCCTCCACCTCTCCTGTATCTCCCCCTCCTGCAGAGAGAGTTCCTGAAGAGAGGAAATTTCCTGCAGGATTTGACAACCTCCCCCACCAGTTGAAGAGCCCCCCAGGTGGTTCAATGCACAGGCGGCACCCTGCGCCAGGACTGGGCCCCCATACACCCACCCGCCCACAACCCCGGCAACACACCAACCAGGACCCAAGCCCCTGAGGCTTGGCCAGGGCCCCAGCCCAGAGACGGAGTGCCCCAGAACCTCACGCCCATCCCGGACCCACCCAGGGGCAGCCAGGCTACCAGGTCAGTAACCCACGTCCGTCAGCACAGACCCTCCCCTAGCCCTGCTGCACGCAGCCACGAGGAAACCGTCACCTAAGAGCCAACAGAGCCCCTAATTGGCCATGACCGCTACCCCGGGTTGAGCCCCCCAAGGAAGATGCTCCCGGGGAACCCCCTGATGCCCTAAGCTTGTCCCTACCCCCACACCAATCACAACAGTGAAGGTGGGACCAAACTAAGACCCCCCCAACCCCACTAGGTGATGGAGCTGATCAAAGGAGCCCAGAGCAATTGATCTGAGGTGGTGGCAGAGGCTGTATCAAGACTAATGTAATCTAATAGATAATTTCTATATTGGTTAGAATTAAGATTATTTTTATTTTTCCAGTTCATGAGGACTGTTTTCTTGGCTATGCATAGTGCAGTGAAAACCATATGGGCTATATTCTTTTCCGGAGTGACATTATCTAAGCTGCCCAACAAACACACTAAAGGGGAAGTTGGAATGTTACATTTCAGACACTTTGATAAGTCTTCACATATCTCGCGCCAAAACTTCTGAACTGGTGGACAGAACCAAAGAGCGTGGATATAATTGTCCGGTGAATTGGTTTGGCAGTGTGAGCAGTTGTTGGTAGACGTAAAGCCCATCTTGAACATCCGATGGCCTGTATAGTGCACTCTATGTAGTATTTTGTATTGAATTAATTGAAGACTGGGATTTCTAATTAGATGAAAGGTTTTTAAGCAAATCTGAGACCAGAAGTTTTGGTCAAAGTTAACTGATAAATCCGCTTCCCATTTTGCAATAGGAAGTGATATTGATTCATCTGTTTTAGAAAGCATTCTGTATATTTTGGATAGTAATTTGGGGGTTTTAAGAGTAAGAAATTGAACCACACTTGGTGGCGTTTGTAGTTCAACTTGACCCGGTTTAAATCTCTTTTTTATTATGGATTTAATTTGTTGATATTCTAAAAATCTTTTCTTGTTGATCCCATATTGTGTAACTAGTCTGTCAAATGAAATAAATTCTGTTCCTTCTAGTATATGTTCTAAATATTTGATTCCTTTACTACTCCAATCTGAAAAGTTTATCATATTATTGTTTTGTAATATGTCAGGGTTGTTCCAGATAGGTGTACGTTTGCATGGGATTAATGAAGACTCTGTCAACTTCAGAAACTCCCACCACGCTGTCAGAGAAGAGCTGATGTTGATGCTTTTGAAGCATTCATGTCGTTGGATGTTTGAGCTGATAAATGGTAGATCTGAAATCTCTAGATTATTGCAAAGTGCTTGTTCTACATCTAGCCAAGGTTCATCTAAGAGGGTATGTTTTTGCCATCCTGAGATAAACTGAAGCCTGTTGGCTAAGAAGTAGTGCTGAAAGTTAGGTAGTTCTAATCCTCCTTTATCCTTGGTCTTTTGTAGTGTTTTTAAGCTTATACGTGGGGGCTTATTTTTCCAAAGGAATTTGGACATATATGAATCTAGAGATCTGAACCAATCTTGCGGCGGTTTAGTTGGGATCATTGAGAATAAATAATTTATTTTTGGTAATACCATCATTTTTATAGCGGCAACCCTTCCCATGAGTGATATGGGTAGACATTTCCACCTAGCCAGATCACCTTCTACCTTCTTTAAAAGTGGGATATGGTTTAATTTAGTTAGATCTGCAAGCTTGGGAGATACATTAATACCTAAATATTTTATATTTCCCGATTGCAGTGGAGTAGAAGAGGAATTATGGAAGGAGCAATTAATCGGAAGGACTGTAGATTTTGACCAGTTAATTGAGTAATCTGATATTCTTGCAAAAGAGTTTATCAGTTCAATCACCCCAGAGATATTGGTTTGTGAATTTTGGAGAAAGAGTAACACATCATCCGCATAAAGGCTGATTTTATGTTCCACGTTCTTGCATTTTATGCCCTTAATTACTGAATTCTGTCTAATTGCTGCTGCTAGTGGTTCGATAAAAATTGCAAACAGTGAAGGGGAGAGTGGGCATCCCTGCCTGGTGCCCCTCAGGAGACAGAAGCTGGAGGATGTCTGGTCATTTGTTCTGACACAAGCTGTTGGGGAATTATATAATATTTTTAACCAGTTGATGAAAGAAGATCCAAAACCAAATTTGTGTAAAGTTGCAAATAGAAATTTCCAGTTAACTCTGTCAAACGCTTTTTCTGCATCTAAAGAAAATATTGTAGTTTCAAGGTTTTTACTGTATGAGTAGTCTATCAAATTAAGTAATCTACGTGTATTTGTTGATGAGTGCCTACCTTTTATGAAACCAGTTTGGTCAGGATGAATTAAGAGGGGGGTTATTTTCTCTAATCTCTTTGAGAGAGCTTTGCAGATTATTTTGAGGTCTACATTTATAAGGAATATTGGACGATAGCTTGAGGGATATACAGGGTCTTTGCCTGGTTTTAGCAGGAGATTAATGTTTGCAGAATTCATATTTGATGGAAGTCTGCCATTTTCTTTGATTTCCAACAACGTTCTGTAAAAAACTGGTGCTAGAACCATCCAGAATTCTTAATAGAATTCTGCAGGAAAGCCATCTGGGCCTGGAGCCTTATTATTGGGCATGCTTATCAGGGCTTCCTGGAGTTCACCTGGTGTCAGTGGCGAATCTAGTGCCATTGCTTGAGTGTCTAATAATTTTGGGAGAGTTATGTTGTCTAAAAACTGATCAATTTCCTTTTTAGACGGGTTTATTTGTGGTGAATACAACGTTTTATAGAAATCCCTGAAAATGTTTATTTGTTTCGGGTCATATACTGTGTTCCCAGATGAATCTTGAACAGCACATATAGTTGTTTTTTCTTTATTTATTTTTAGCTGGTTTGCTAGAAATTGACCGGATTTATTACTATGTTCATAATTTTGTAAGCGTAGTCTTTGTACTAAGCATTTTGTTTTTTTTATCAATTATCTCATTTAATTCTAGTTTTGTTTTGCGTATTTTGTTCAATGTTTCCTGATCTTGGTGGGACGCGTAGGCTTCTTCTAGGGATTTGATGGTTTTTTCTAATTCCTGAATATTTTTGTTTTCTTCTTTCTTTTTATGTGATGAGAAAGAAATTATTTTACCTCTCATCACAGCTTTCCCTGCTTCCCATAGAACAGAAGCTGATGTTCCGGGAGTGTCATTAAAGTCTAAATATGAAGTCCACTCTTTTTTAAAATATTTAATAAAGTCTTCATCTTTAAGCAGTGATGTATTAAATCTCCAGTTTTTACTTGGCGTAGTATTATTCTTGTGCATTAGTGTTAAAGATACAGGAGCATGATCGCTGACAGCTATAGGGTGAATCTCAGTGTCTGAAATGTCCCTCAGCAGTGAGCTGCTGACCAAAAAATAATCCAGACGAGAGTAGGAGTGATGAACATGTGAGAAGAAAGAATATTCCTTACTGTTGGGGTGAAGGGAGCGCCATGCGTCGCAAAGACCAAAGTCGCTCATATACTGTTTGATTATATTTGTGGACTGCCAATTACGCTGAGTTCCTGCTGTATTGAGCCTATCCATTTCTTCATTTAGTCCAAGGTTGAGGTCTCCCCCAAGAACAAGTGTGCCATCTAAGTGTTCAGAGAGTGCACTGAAAAAACTGTGAAAAAATGAGGGATCATCAACATTTGGACCATATACACTTACAATACATAGCTTTTTATCACATATAGATAGTTTAATGATTAAGAATCTGCCCTCTGGATCTATAATTGTATCGAGTACTGTGAAATTAATATTTTTATGTAAAAAAAAAAAAATAGAATTTTTTTTTTTAACATTATCTGCCAATTATATCTGCCACCCTTCTCCAAATCTGTGCCCCTACCGGGCCCCCCAACAAAAAATTTCTAGACACGCCACTGCATCGTGGTGGGGGGCGGCATCACGGGCATCGGCAAAAGAAAAAAAAAATGCTGCCCCACATCAGCCAGCGCATATTAGGGATGGCATAGGCACCGATCGATTTTCTATCGCCCATTTGCTGGGAGTAAGGGCGTCCTCCATTTGCGAGGTGTACCTGCTGCTTGCGGCACAGGGAGGAGAGGGCGGGGGATTCTCTGGCTGGCTGGAGCAGCGTCTAATAACCAACTCGCAAGATAAAACAAAATAAAAACAAACCAACAAACACGAAAACACCAGACATCATGATACAGACTTATAATTTGCACCGAGTTTTTTCTATACACGAAAAGTGAGCGCGAGAGCCCTCGATGTGCTTGCTCGCTAGTAAAATAATAAATTAAAGTTTATTGTCATCTCCGCTACATACAGTCCAGTACATAGAGAGACGAGACAACGAGGCTCCAGTTACAGCAGTGCAAGTAAACGAACAATAAATATTTAAGAGTAAAAATATTAATATACACTTTACGACTAGGGGTAAAGGGATCAATAATAATTTAAAATGTATATTTTATGTTTTGTTGATTTAAAGTCTCACACACAACCCGTTTTTAAAGTTTAAAAAAAGAGTAATATAATATTAATTAGTCAGTGGCAATTGTTGATTTGTCCTGTTCTCATTGTATGACGAATTATGATGTCTGTTTAGTAGCCGTTTCCATACTATGCATACTCTCTCTCTCTCTCTTCATATGTGTGTGTGTGTGGGGAGGGGGGGAGTGTTCGCCCAGGGCGCCAAACAGGCTTGGACCGCCACTGAGTACATGTGAAATTATTACAACCAATCAGAGTGTTTGGGAAAGTAGCAAATTTCGGTCCAGTAAGAGGTTTGACTCAAGCATCAATCAAGATTTGAAGGCTGGGCATCCTTTTCTGACACATGGTCATAGTACCGCATGGTGTGAGAAGAAGGTAAGAATGGTTGTCCTAGTAATCAAATAGTAAACAGACTGGTTCTTATATGGCGCTTTTCTACTCTTCGAGCGCTTTACACAACTTGTGCATTCACCAATTGATGACCTGCTCTACCTCCTGAGCTACAGCCACCATTATCATCATAATCATTATTTAGAATGACATAAACTGGAAATCAAAAAATATATGTGAGTGTAAGAAGATGTAGAGAGGGTTTTTGTCAAGTTTTTTTATTTTTTATTTTACATTGCCAGAAATCCAGTTTTTCTTTTGGCCACTTTTGAGGGAGATTTTGATAACAATGTGTCTGTATGTAATTATTTGTTCATGCATTTCTACAAAAAAAAATTCTACACATTTCACACGCTGCTGATGTGATGCCTCTTGTACAGTGGGAAGCCATCAAAACCTTTCTACATTTCACGACGACAGCTGCCGGCTACAAAGGACAGGATGAAGCTGGAACAGCTTAATATCAAATAAACAATGTATGGATGAGCAAATGGTGCCATTTAAGGGCAAGAGCAAATTCAAGAAGTACCGACCCAGTAAATTAAGAAAATGTGGTTTCAAAATATTATTCCTTGAAATAACACTGCGAATTGTACGAGCAGCAACAGGCGGCGCTTTCCCTCTTGAAAGCTCTGGGGGGTCCTTGGAGGCGCCGCACTCCTCCACCTGCTGCCCGCCTGCACCCGAGCCTCCGCAGGGGAGAGTAATAATAATAATCCCTCCTAAACTTTTCTTCTGATTCTCACAACATGAGGATCAATATAACATGTGTTGGGAAATCAGTTTTACCCCGGTTCTTTTTATTCCTCGGGCCTCCAGAGATGCACCGGACCCAGTAGTCATTTTTACAAAATCTTTATTCATCTTCATTTAAGCATGCACTTCTAGAAGGGAAGACAAGGCCGGTGTCCCTCTGCAACAATCTTCACCTCTTTGTTAGTTACACCCAGCTTTATAAAAGTGACCCCATCATAAAAACCCCCCGGTGTGCTGCAAACTCTGTGTCTGTGTCTATGTGCACAAGCACGTGAGTGCCTGTGTGTGCGCGTACCCGTGTGTATGTGTGAATGCACGTGAGTGAGTGTGCATATAGGTGTGGGAGTATATCAGTTAAAACACTGTGGGTGTGTGTCTCTTCCTAGGGGCCATAAAAACCATCTCCCTTCCAGGCCACAGTTACCAAGTTACAAATGTTGAAACTCCCACCTTGGTATACCCTGAGGAATTTCCACTTAACATTAACTTCTTTCTGTCTTAGTTTCACAGTTCAAACTGGGGAGGGGGTCTCCTAAGATCTACTCCTAAGTTCATGACACATTCAGGCCTTTATTTATATCCAGGGCAGTGTCAGTGTCTCTACAATAATTCTACATTCTATCTAACACATTTCTAAACTCTAAAACAAGCTAAACATTTCTACACATGATATTAGACATTTCCAATCTAAGCCTGTATCAAGTCATATATGTCAATATGTTTTTAAAAAAACATATTCAGTTCTTCACATTTCTGGAAGTTTTCCAGATGTTTTTATTGTTTTCTAATAGTAGTGTAATGGTGTCTCAGTTAATCATTTTCTCTGTTGTTTTATACTATTGTTGCACAGAAATATCTTGGATTATATCTGAAATATATATATATATTTTTAGGTAATAAAATGGCCCAAAATGAGTCATAATATGATGTTGAGTGATTTTCAACATGTACCATCAAAATGTGTGCAGTAGGGGATTAAATCATCTTACAAAATTGCTTTGTTAAGACATTAAGTTCATTTGGCTTCAACACAGTACGTAATTTTACATATTGTTTGAGTATTTGTCACTGCTGTGTAATTAATGCTGCAGCTTTAAGGCAGGGATGACTCCGGGAGTTGCTTTCTCAATATATGTGCTTTATTTCACAATTAGATCAATGACAAAAACATACAGCAGCTCCTCTTCAACTACTAGCCCTTGGCTGCGGTGGAAAAAGAACAACTCCAATCCCCTTCAAGGAACATATGTACAAAAGAGTTTTTCTGACACACCAATGGGGCGTTCAATGCTGTCATATAAATATGAGTACTCTCGCAGAATAACAGTTCAAATGAAAAATACACCAGAACAAACAAGCAAAAAAACTGTGGGGTACCTTTGAACCAATGAACAAAGTATAACAATTTATACTTTTTAACATAACCCGACCCTGTCAATATGTGTATCTCTCACATTAACACTGTTACTATTTTTAACTTTCAGTTTCTTGTTTAGAAAATAGAAACATTACTGTAATATAGTGAATTGTTGTCCCCCAGTGGTAAAATACAGAAGTGCCTGTTACAGGGCTAGTTCTTGGTTGACCAACATATAACAACAAAAGGGTAGTTTGTGCACAGCTAAAAAAACACAAGTTAGTGTGTGATGTCTTGCTGTTCAATAAAGCACCTATCCATGTCCTTCTGTACTGATCTTTTCAAAGACCCTAATCCAGAATATCACAATTACTTTATTCCTTCAGCCAATTACTACAAAGCCAAATAGTGAACATTATTACTAAGCGAATAGAAATGCTTACAGCACATTCAGTGGTGCAAGACGTGTTGTGGAGATCATGTTCAAAAAAGAAGGTGGTACTGTTAACAGCTACTTCTTGTAAAAGCATATCTAATATTAACACTCGTACTTTTGTGTTATTTCCTCTTTTTACATCGCTTCCTGAACAGTTCTTAAAAAACCTCACATATGTAGAAATGACTTCTCTTTGAAACTCGTAAGAATGTAAGTTTTTATATCTTAAATATGAGAGAAATATCAAAGTTTTATGCAAAGCTAACATTTCTATCATTCTTTGATTCACTGTGATTTAGATTAAACACCATATTTGTCAAGGAAAAAGTTCCACAGGAAAAAGGTGAAGGATTTTCTTTTTCTCTCGTCTATCATGTTTATGAACATAACTTTTTGAAATAAGAGCTGTACGCTGGTATCTTACCAGATTTTTTGAGGTTGAATAATTATCCTCGTAGTGACAGTAGTTACATGCGAACGCTGGGCTTTGCAAAATTACCATTAATGTCATTGTCACATATTTTAAAGATAATAATGAGCCCTGTTACTGAGTGAAAAATATGTGCTATATCACACTGTTATGTTGAGCTAACGCACTAAAAATATTGTCAAACATCATTTGAGAGTTTTAACATAATACATTAAAAAAAAGATTACTTCACTTTTCACCATCAAAGCTTGTCACTGGTAATGTTTAACAAATAATCATGTAAATTGTTTCATGTGCAAACTTCAGACTCCTTTGAAATTCACTTTTTGTAAGAAGATGGCTGGAACTCTGACTTTTCTTCTCATTAGTTCTCTGCTGCAGGGTGAGTGAAAGAAAATCAGCATTACGTAAAGATTATTGTGCAAAGATGATTATTTAACATGAAACATCTACTAAACTACAAATGGTGTCCATTTATTAGATATTTAACAGTAAAAATATTTAGCATTTGTACCTGAATTAAACACTGAAGTCCTAGCAGCAGTGATAAAATTTAAGAGTGAAAAGTGTCATGGCTTTCCAAATGCCATTTTCTTCAGAGCAGTGTGGAGTACCTGGGATATCGTATTGACAGGGATGGACTGCATCCTTTAGAGGAAAAGGTAGCAGCCATAACAAATGCACCAGAACCAACAAACGTCACTGAACTGAAGTCTTTTCTTGGTCTTCTAAATCAGTGGTCCCCAACCCCCGGGCCAAAAACGGTTGGGGACCGCTGTTCTAAATTACTACAGTCCATTTTCGGAAAATCCATCCACCATTCTTCAGCCTTTGCATTACCTGTTGAGAAAAGATGCTAAATGGATTTGGACCATGGAATGTGCAAAAGCATTCAAGGATGCAAAAAGTCTACTGCTGCAGAACAAAGTGTTGGTGCACTACAGCACAAATCTGCCATTGAAGTTAGCCTGCGATGCATCACCTTACGGATTTGGCACAGTCATCTCTCATGTCATGGAAAATGGAGAGGAAAGGCCGGTGGTTTTCGCATCAAGAACATTAACTGAAGCTGAGCGAAAGTATGCCCAGATAGAAAAAGAGGCCCTTGCCATAATTTTTGGAGTAAAGAAATTCCATAAATATCTGTATGGAAGGAAATTCACCCTCATAACAGATCATAAGCCACTGCTGGCTATACTGTCCCAACACTCGCTGCACTAAGAATGCAACGCTGGGCTCTTATTCTAATGGCATACAACTAGGACATTGAATACAGAAGATTTACCTCGGAATATGCCAGACAACATTGCAGAGGAGGGAAGTATCTTCTATTTCTCACATGTGGAAGAGCTACCAATAGTAGCTAAAGACACTGAGAGAGCAACCATGAAGGATCCAATCCTCAGCAAGGTCTGGAGCTACACCTTGAATGGGTGGCCGAGTTATATGCAAGACTAATCACTTAAGCCGTACTTTACACGCAGACACGAGCTGTCAGCAGAACAAGGATGTGTTCTTTGGGGACAACGGGTCATCATTCCACCAGTTTACCAACAGAAAGTGCTGGAAGACCTGCATCATGAACATCCAGGTATCTGTCGTATGAAAGCACTCACTCGCAGTTACCTGTGGTGGCCAGGCTGTGATGGTGATATACAAGAACTGGTTCAAAGCTGCTCAGTCTGTCAGGCTGTACAGAAGTCACCACCCGTTGCACCACTCCATCCATGGAAGTGGCCTGAGAGAGTTTGGCAACGGATTCAAATTGATTTCGCTGAAAAAGGCAAGCAGTACATTTTAGTTGTCATTGACAGTCATTCAAAATGGTTGGAAGTGTTCCCGATGCCATCCATTACCTCACACAACACCATTGAGGTTTTGAGAGGGTTATTTGCTTCTTATGGACTTCCAGAAGAGCTTGTTTCAGACAATGGACCTCAACTTGTGTCAAAGGAATTCAGTTTTTGCAGTTAAATGGGATCAGACACACAGCTGTTCCTGCCTACTAGTGGTGTGCGATACTGCATATTTTGGTATCGATCCGATACCAAGTAAATACGGGCCAGTATCGCCGATACCAATACCGATACCGATACTTTTCAATAAATAAGGTGGATGCCTCATTGAATTGCTAAATCGCAATTAATTTTCATGACCTTGAGTGTTTTTTGTGATTTTTCCTTTTGTATTATTAATTACTTAAAATCCGGGACATAATTAGGAGAAATAATTAATTTATAATTAAATAAAAAATGCTTTATTATTGTGGCGGCCGTGGTCTGCGATGCTGCTGCAGGTGAGATGGACTCACCTTCATTGCATCTACAATCATGCCTCACCGGCTTAAAACCTGTGCGCTGCTTGTGCTGTTGTTGTTTTTGGTGTTGATGTGTACAGCTGGTAGCAGGAGGGCTGCAGCCGTTTAATGTAGGCTACTGTTACAGCAACCGTGTGATCACTGTAAGGGTGGACAGCGCGCGGCTCGGGGTGAGCCGGAGGCTGGCGCGCCAGCGGGACCTGCCAAGCTGGAGATGGAGGTCGAGGTGCGCGGGGGTCCTGCCTGAGGGCGGCATGCTGTCCGCTTCAGCCGTCTGCCCAGCTGCCTCTGAGCCCCGGCTCACTTCCACTCCTGCTCCGCCGCCTCTGCTTGCCATATGGGTGGCCATCAGGCCAGCTCCCGGGCTTCCACTGGAGGCGCGGGCGACCGCCAGAGTGGACACTTCCCCGTCGCTGGGCCGGGGCATGGGGCGCCGACGGTCCGGGCCGATTCCCTCGCCTGCTCGCGGGTGGGGTGAAGCGGGCAAGGGGTATGTGGCAGGGCGTGTTCTGCGATGCCGCTGCAGGTTTGGTGGTGGTGATGTGTACGGCTGCCAGCGGGAGAGCTGCAGCCGTTGAATGTACTATTACAGCAACCGTGGGATTATTGTAAGAATAAATGATGCGCGAAGCATGAAAATGCCATCGGGTCTGCCGTGGTGGCGATCTTTTTTTTTTTTCTTTTTTTTTTAAATCTTAAGTGCACGCAAACCAGTAAACAAATTAAAACAAATACTGTTGATAAACTATAATACAAAAATGAAAATGAAAATTCTCAACAACAAAAACAATATATATTATTAATATGTAAACAACTTAACAACCCCCAAAGTGTCTAAGTCACGTGACATGTCAGCGCAACACCGAAACATAAGAGGGGGGGGGAGCAAAGTGTGCATGCTCTCCGGTGTCACAGGAGCGGCGAGTCCAGCGACCTGGCTGTTTCGTTTTTGGCGAAAGCACAGCGTAGCAAACAAGCAGAACTCAAAGTAAAGAATCGATCTAACCAGGCTAGTATCGATCCGATCCCGATCCCGACTTGGGATCGATACTATCGATATTTGGATCGATCCGCCCACCACTACTGCCTACCATCCTGCATCAACCGGGGCAGCAGAGAGGTCAGTACAAATCCTGAAACGATCACTGATGAAAAATGTGCTGTAAGCAGATGGTAAGGCCACATTGCCACTCAGTCATCGGTTGGCAAACTTCCTTATCATGTGTCTGTGAAGGTTCTCAGTCATCCAGGTCATCGTAGTCTAAGGAGCTTGGAAGGAAAAGCGTCTGGACTTCTTTGAGTTGCTTGAAGACGTTTCACCTCTCATCCGAGAAGCTTCTTCAGTTCTAAGGGTCAATTGGTGGGGAGTCCCAGATTTAAACCCAGTGGGAGTTTCCCCCCCAAAGAGGGACAAAGGACCCCCTGATGATCCTCTACCTAATCACATGAGCCAAGGTGTGAAAGCGGGTGGGGGTCCTAATCAGCCAGGGTTTTGGGTGAGCTCATTGTGAAACCTGGCCCCACCATATCATGTGATTTCCTGAGGTCAGATGGCCCAGGATGTGAGTGGGCGTTAAGGCGTCTGGGAAGGGATCTTAAAACTGGATTATAGATGGCAGACAGTTGGTGTCGTAAACCACCACCTCTGTTCAAAGATGGTCGCTCACAGTGGACGTTAGAACTGAAGAAGCTTCTCGGATGAGAAGTGAAACGTCTTCAAGCAACTCAAAGAAGTCCAGACGCTTTTCTTTCCAAGCTCCGTAGACTTCCTTATCATGTATCGCAGTACACCGCACACTGTGACGGGTCGTACACCAGCAGAGTTGTTCCTGAAACGTCAGATATGGACTCGCTTCAGCCTGCTGAAGCCTGAACTAAGAAGACACATTGAACAGAAACAGTCTGAGCAGAAGCGACAACATGATTACAGAACCCAACCTGTTCGTGTTTTTTCGGAGGGAGATGCTGTGCGTATCCGACACTTCGGGGGGGGGGAATTATGTTTTAGTTATTTTACTGCCAGTTATTTTAGAAGTGAACAGTTAATAATAAAAGTAATGGCTACATTTGTTAATTTGTTCGGGGGGAGCAGTAAAGTACACTCTTTAAAGGGTTGCTTATTTCAATTACAAATCTAAAAGGGGAGGAATGCAATAGAGTGAATTGTTGCCCCCCAGTGGTAAAATACAGAAGTGCCTGTTACAGGGCTAGTTCTTGGTTGACCAACATATAACAACAAAAGGGTAGTTTGTGCACAGCTAAAAAAACAACAAGTTAGTGTGTGATGTCTTGCTGTTCAATAAAGCACCTATCCACGTCCTTCTGTACTGATCTTTTCAAAGACCCTAATCCAGAATATCACAATTACTTTATTCCTTCAGCCAATTACTACAAAGCCAAATAGTGAACATTATTACTAAGCGAATAGAAATGCTTACAGCACATTCAAATCATGTTCAAAAAAGAAGGTGGTACTGTTAACAGCTACTTCTGGTAAAAGCATATCTAATATTAACACTCGTACTTTTGTGTTATTTCCTCTTTTTACATCGCTTCCTGAACAGTTCTTAAAAAACCTCACATATGTAGAAATGACTTCTCTATGAAACTCGTAAGAATGTAAGTTTTTATATCTTAAATATGAGAGAAATATCAAAGTTTTATGCAAAGCTAACATTTCTATCATTCTTTGATTCACTGTGATTTAGATTAAACATCATATTTGTCGAGGAAAAAGTTCCACAGGAAAAAGGTGAAGGATTTTCTTTTTCTCTCGTCTATCATGTTTATGAACATAACTTTTTGAAATAAGAGCTATACGCTGGTATCTTACCAGATTTTTTGAGGTTGAATAATTATCCTCGTAGTGACAGTAGTTACATGCGAATGCTGGGCTTTGCAAAATTACCATTACTGTCATAGTCACATATTATAAAGAGAATAATGAGCCCTGTTACTGAGTGTAAAATATGTGCTATACTACACTGTTATGTAGAGCTAACGCGCTAAAAATATTCTCAAAGATCATTTGAGAGTTTTAACATAATACATTAAAAAAAAAGATTACTTCACTTTTCACCATAACAGCTTTTCACTGGTAATGTTTAACAAATAATCATGTAAATTGTTTCATGTGCAAACTTCAGACTCCTTTAAACTTCACTTTTTTGTAAGAAGATGGCTGGAACTCTGACTTTTCTTCTCATTAGTTCTCTGCTGCAGGGTGAGTGAAAGAAAATCAGCATTACGTAAAGATTATTGTGCAAAGATGATTATTTAACATGAAACATCTACTAAACTACAAATGGTGTCCATTTATTAGATATTTAACAGTAAAAATATTTAGCATTTGTACCTGAATTAAACACTGAAGTCCTAGCAGCAGTGATAACTCTGGATAAAGGCTACTATAATTAAAACTACTGTTGCTGTAACTTACTGTTTGCATTTCTTTTTTACAATTCATTGTGTTGTGTTTCAGGTGCTCTGTGTAGAACGTTCAACATCAGTATGCCACAGAATATAAATGTTTTGAGAGGATCCTGTGTGACCATCCCCTGCTCCTTTGATGTAGAAAGCAGATTTGAAGATAACTTAGATGATACATGCAAAGCATATTGGAGCGATTCACCTTTATTTAGCAGTAGAAATGCAAAACTAAAGCCAACTAAAGAAATGACAGGAGACTTAAAAAAGAAAGACTGCACCACAACTTTCAATAATGCAGATTTTCTTCAAAGTACTAAATATTACTTCAGACTGGAGTGTAATAATGCACTGAAATACATTTTTTCACAAGCTGGTGTAGATATTTCATTCATAGGTAAGTTTTTATATCCATATAACGATAATTCATGTGAATAAATGACACTTGTCAAGCTGCTTTGACTTCATTGTGAATCCGCTGGATTCTACTCAGCATATAAAAACCTGAAAGGAATTGGTGCTCATTTGTTTATTGACTGATGAAAATATTTCTTCCCACCAGATGTTCCTCCTTCACCGACTCTGACTCCATCCACACTGGAGGTGAAGGAGGGAACCTCAGTGAGTCTGACGTGCTCTGCTCCAGCTCCATGTTGGTCTCATCCTCCAGCTCTGACATGGAGCCCTAACCTGGGTCAGAGTCAGGAGACACTGCAGGAGAATCAGGACAAAACTAAAGTCAAGACCTCTGTTATGAATTTCACTGCTTCTCACCTCCATCATGGAAATAAAATCTCCTGCACTGCTGTTTACCAGAAACAAGATGGCAGCCCTGATGTCACTGCTGAAACAAGTTTAACTCCTGATATTTCAAGTGAGTTTATTTGTCCTCTACCATAAATAATGTCACTGCTATTGACTTACTTTTCTTGACTTTGTTCAAATTAGAAATAAAACAGCTCGTAACGTAATGATTTTAGTTATTCTGCAGTCATGACTCCTCTGGGATTTGCAAAACATAATGGAAGACTTAAGCTCCTAAATGTTGATAAATATACAAACTTTTCCTTTTAAATTGATTTCCTTGATGTATGATTGTCTTAATGATTAAAGTGAACTGCAGGTCTTCTTTTCTGAGAATACATGACCTAAAATTTCCAGTGAAACATACAATTTCCAAGCAATATTGTTTACTTCTGTAGGAACTCTCTAATACTGGCTTAGAATAAAACAATGCTACATGTAATGAGTCACATTTGACAATTTTTTAAAGTTTAAACTACAATTTTTATTTGTTGTCATATTAACATATAGGGTTTTTGGACATTTTTTATTAGTTATTTCACTTTACGCATGTGTTTGTATACGTTTTTAATTTCACTCTGGTGCTCAAACTGGAAAGTAGAATTGCAGAGCAGTTTTCCTTTTGTCACTTGGCTTTATGGTCTGTAATGGCATGTTCCATTAACAATTCAGTCAGAATGCAAAAGAAGCTGTGATGTCTGTCTTTCATAATATTAAAGTGAACAAATTACCTTTCAATTTCGTTAATATTCCTACTTTATTGTGTACATACCTGACTATTATCCAAACAGAATTCTATTAGTATGATTGAATGGGGACACTGTGTACTGTGTGGAGTTTGCATGTTCTTGCTGTCTGATTGGCTTCTGTCACGGCACTCTGGCTTCCTCCCACAGTTCAGAGACGTGCACAGGGTTTGGTTAACTAGTGATTGTAAACTGCCCGGACTTGAGTATATGAGTGTGAATGGATATCTGTCTCTATATGTTAGTTCAGCAACAGATTAGCGACTGGTGCAGGGTGTATCTTGCCTCCTGCCACATGCCAACTGGGACATGTTCCAGCTCCCTAGCAACCCTGAACTGGAGAAGCAGAAAAAATGGAATCGACTGTAGTACAATATACCAATGATTGTAATGACATTAAAAACAGTATCTGTTTCAGGTGGAACGTGGGGAATCAAGATGCCACAGAATATAAATGTCATGAGTGGAACTTGTGTGACCATCCCCTGCTTCTTTGATGTAGCCAGCAATCACAAAATTAACTTAGATGATACATGCAAAGCATATTGGAGTGATTCACTTCCATTTAACAGTGAAAATGCAAAACTAAAACCAACTAAAGACATGACAGGAGACTTAACAAAGAAAGACTGCACCACAACTTTCAATAATGCAAGTCTTCTTCAAAGTACTAAATATTACTTCAGACTGGAGTGTGATAATGCACTGAAATACACTTTTTCACAAACTGGTGTAAATATTTCATCCATAGGTAAGTTTTTATATCCATATATAGACAATTCATGTGAATAAATGACACTAGTCAAGCTGCTTTGACTTGATTGTGAATTCAATAGATTTTACACAGCATATAAAAACCTAAAATGAATTACTGCTCATTTGTTTATTGACTGATCTTTTTGCCAGATGATCCTCCCTCTCTGACTTTGACTCCATCCACACTGGAGGTGAAGGAGGGAACCTCAGTGAGTCTGACGTGCTCTGCTCCAGCTCCATGTTGGTCTCATCCTCCAGCTCTGACATGGAGCCCTAACCTGGGTCAGAGTCAGGAGACACTACAGGAGCATCAGGACAAAACTAAAGTCAAGACCTCTGTTCTGAGTTTCACTGCTTCTCACCTCCATCATGGAAATAAAATCTCCTGCACTGCTGTTTACCAGAAACAAGATGGCAGCCCTGATGTCACTGCTGAAACAAGTTTAACTCCTGATATTTCAAGTGAGTTTATTTGTCCTCTACCATAAATAATGTCACTGCTATTGACTTACTTTTCTTGACTTTGTTCAAATTAGACATAAAACAGCTCGTAACGTAATGATTTTAGTTATTCTGCAGTCATGACTCCTCTGGGATTTGCAAAACATAATGGAAGACTTAAGCTCCTAAATGTTGATAAATATACAAACTTTTCCTTTTAAATTGATTTCCTTGATGTATGATTGTCTTAATGATTAAAGTGAACTGCAGGTCTTCTTTTCTGAGAATACATGACCTAAAATTTCCAGTGAAACATACAATTTCCAAACAATATTGTTTACTTCTGTAGGAACTCTCTAATACTGGCTTAGAATAAAACAATGCTACATGTAATGAGTCACATTTGACAATTTTTTAAAGTTTAAACTACAATTTTTATTTGTTGTCATATTAACATATAGGGTTTTTGGACATTTTTTATTAGTTATTTCACTTTACGCATGTGTTTGTATACGTTTTTAATTTCACTCTGGTGCTCAAACTGGAAAGTAGAATTGCAGAGCAGTTTTCCTTTTGTCACTTGGCTTTATGGTCTGTAATGGCATGTTCCATTAACAATTCAGTCAGAATGTAAAAGAAGCTGTGATGTCTGTCTTTCATAATATTAAAGTGAACAAATTACCTTTCAATTTCGTTAATATTCCTACTTTATTGTGTACATACCTGACTATTATCCAAACAGAATTCTATTAGTATGATTGAATGGGGACACTGTGTACTGTGTAGAGTTTGCATGTTCTTCCCGTCTGATTGGGTTCTGTCAGGGCACTCTGGCTTCCTCCCACAGTTCAGAGACGTGCACAGGGTTTGGTTAACTAGTGATTGTAAACTGCCCGGACTTGAGTATATGAGTGTGAATGGATATCTGTCTCTATATGTTAGTTCAGCAACAGATTAGCGACTGGTGCAGGGTGTATCTTGCCTCCTGCCACATGCCAACTGGGACATGTTCCAGCTCCCTAGCAACCCTGAACTGGAGAAGCAGAAAAAATGGAATCGACTGTAGTACAATATACCAATGATTGTAATGACATTAAAAACAGTATCTGTTTCAGGTGGAACGTGGGGAATCAAGATGCCACAGAATATAAATGTCATGAGTGGAACCTGTGTGACCATCCCCTGCTTCTTTGATGTAGCCAGCAATCACAAAATTAACTTAGATGATACATGCAAAGCATATTGGAGTGATTCACTTCCATTTAACAGTGAAAATGCAAAACTAAAACCAACTAAAGACATGACAGGAGACTTAACAAAGAAAGACTGCACCACAACTTTCAATAATGCAAGTCTTCTTCAAAGTACTAAATATTACTTCAGACTGGAGTGTGATAATGCACTGAAATACACTTTTTCACAAACTGGTGTAAATATTTCATCCATAGGTAAGTTTTTATATCCATATATAGACAATTCATGTGAATAAATGACACTAGTCAAGCTGCTTTGACTTGATTGTGAATTCAATAGATTTTACACAGCATATAAAAACCTAAAATGAATTACTGCTCATTTGTTTATTGACTGATCTTTTTGCCAGATGATCCTCCCTCTCTGACTTTGACTCCATCCACACTGGAGGTGAAGGAGGGAACCTCAGTGAGTCTGACGTGCTCTGCTCCAGCTCCATGTTGGTCTCATCCTCCAGCTCTGACATGGAGCCCTAACCTGGGTCAGAGTCAGGAGACACTACAGGAGCATCAGGACAAAACTAAAGTCAAGACCTCTGTTCTGAGTTTCACTGCTTCTCACCTCCATCATGGAAATAAAATCTCCTGCACTGCTGTTTACCAGAAACAAGATGGCAGCCCTGATGTCACTGCTGAAACAAGTTTAACTCCTGATATTTCAAGTGAGTTTATTTGTCCTCTACCATAAATAATGTCACTGCTATTGACTTACTTTTCTTGACTTTGTTCAAATTAGACATAAAACAGCTCGTAACGTAATGATTTTAGTTATTCTGCAGTCATGACTCCTCTGGGATTTGCAAAACATAATGGAAGACTTAAGCTCCTAAATGTTGATAAATATACAAACTTTTCCTTTTAAATTGATTTCCTTGATGTATGATTGTCTTAATGATTAAAGTGAACTGCAGGTCTTCTTTTCTGAGAATACATGACCTAAAATTTCCAGTGAAACATACAATTTCCAAACAATATTGTTTACTTCTGTAGGAACTCTCTAATACTGGCTTAGAATAAAACAATGCTACATGTAATGAGTCACATTTGACAATTTTTTAAAGTTTAAACTACAATTTTTATTTGTTGTCATATTAACATATAGGGTTTTTGGACATTTTTTATTAGTTATTTCACTTTACGCATGTGTTTGTATACGTTTTTAATTTCACTCTGGTGCTCAAACTGGAAAGTAGAATTGCAGAGCAGTTTTCCTTTTGTCACTTGGCTTTATGGTCTGTAATGGCATGTTCCATTAACAATTCAGTCAGAATGCAAAAGAAGCTGTGATGTCTGTCTTTCATAATATTAAAGTGAACAAATTACCTTTCAATTTCGTTAATATTCCTACTTTATTGTGTACATACCTGACTATTATCCAAACAGAATTCTATTAGTATGATTGAATGGGGACACTGTGTACTGTGTAGAGTTTGCATGTTCTTCCCGTCTGATTGGGTTCTGTCAGGGCACTCTGGCTTCCTCCCACAGTTCAGAGACGTGCACAGGGTTTGGTTAACTAGTGATTGTAAACTGCCCGGACTTGAGTATATGAGTGTGAATGGATATCTGTCTCTATATGTTAGTTCAGCAACAGATTAGCGACTGGTGCAGGGTGTATCTTGCCTCCTGCCACATGCCAACTGGGACATGTTCCAGCTCCCTAGCAACCCTGAACTGGAGAAGCAGAAAAAATGGAATCGACTGTAGTACAATATACCAATGATTGTAATGACATTAAAAACAGTATCTGTTTCAGGTGGAACGTGGGGAATCAAGATGCCACAGAATATAAATGTCATGAGTGGAACCTGTGTGACCATCCCCTGCTTCTTTGATGTAGCCAGCAATCACAAAATTAACTTAGATGATACATGCAAAGCATATTGGAGTGATTCACTTCCATTTAACAGTGAAAATGCAAAACTAAAACCAACTAAAGACATGACAGGAGACTTAACAAAGAAAGACTGCACCACAACTTTCAATAATGCAAGTCTTCTTCAAAGTACTAAATATTACTTCAGACTGGAGTGTGATAATGCACTGAAATACACTTTTTCACAAACTGGTGTAAATATTTCATCCATAGGTAAGTTTTTATATCCATATATAGACAATTCATGTGAATAAATGACACTAGTCAAGCTGCTTTGACTTGATTGTGAATTCAATAGATTTTACACAGCATATAAAAACCTAAAATGAATTACTGCTCATTTGTTTATTGACTGATCTTTTTGCCAGATGATCCTCCCTCTCTGACTTTGACTCCATCCACACTGGAGGTGAAGGAGGGAACCTCAGTGAGTCTGACGTGCTCTGCTCCAGCTCCATGTTGGTCTCATCCTCCAGCTCTGACATGGAGCCCTAACCTGGGTCAGAGTCAGGAGACACTGCAGGAGAATCAGGACAAAACTAAAGTCAAGACCTCTGTTATGAGTTTCACTGCTTCTCACCTCCATCATGGAAATAAAATCTCCTGCACTGCTGTTTACCAGAAACAAGATGGCAGCCCTGATGTCACTGCTGAAACAAGTTTAACTCCTGATATTTCAAGTGAGTTTATTTGTCCTCTACCATAAATAATGTCACTGCTATTGACTTACTTTTCTTGACTTTGTTCAAATTAGACATAAAACAGCTCGTAACGTAATGATTTTAGTTATTCTGCAGTCATGACTCCTCTGGGATTTGCAAAACATAATGGAAGACTTAAGCTCCTAAATGTTGATAAATATACAAACTTTTCCTTTTAAATTGATTTCCTTGATGTATGATTGTCTTAATGATTAAAGTGAACTGCAGGTCTTCTTTTCTGAGAATACATGACCTAAAATTTCCAGTGAAACATACAATTTCCAAGCAATATTGTTTACTTCTGTAGGAACTCTCTAATACTGGCTTAGAATAAAACAATGCTACATGTAATGAGTCACATTTGACAATTTTTAAAGTTTAAACTACAATTTTTATTTGTTGTCATATTAACATATAGGGTTTTTGGACATTTTTTTTTAGTTATTTCACTTTACACATGTGTTTGTATACATTTTTAATTTCACTCTGGTCCTCAAACTGGAAAGCAGAATTGCAGAGCAGTTTTCCTTTTGTCACTTGGCTTTATGGTCTGTAATGGCATGTTCCATTAACAATTCAGTCAGAATGTAAAAGAAGCTGTGATGTCTGTCTTTCATAATATTAAAGTGAACAAATTACCTTTCAATTTCGTTAATATTCTTATTTTATTGTGTACATACCTGACTATTATCCAAACAGAATTCTATTAGTATGATTGAATGGGGACACTGTGTACTGTGTGGAGTTTGCATGTTCTTCCCGTCTGATTGGGTTCTGTCAGGGCACTCTGGCTTCCTCCCACAGTTCAGAGACGTGCACAGGGTTTGGTTAACTAGTGATTGTAAACTGCCCGGACTTGAGTATATGAGTGTGAATGGATATCTGTCTCTATATGTTAGTTCAGCAACAGATTAGCGACTGGTGCAGGGTGTATCTTGCCTCCTGCCACATGCCAACTGGGACATGTTCCAGCTCCCTAGCAACCCTGAACTGGAGAAGCAGAAAAAATGGAATCGACTGTAGTACAATATACCAATGATTGTAATGACATTAAAAGCAGTATCTGTTTCAGGTGGAACGTGGGGAATCAAGATGCCACAGAATATAAATGTCATGAGTGGAACCTGTGTGACCATCCCCTGCTTCTTTGATGTAGACAGAAATCACAAAATTAATTTAGATGATTCATGCAAAGCATATTGGAGTGACTCAACTTCATTTAACAGTGAAAATGCAAAACTAAAACCAACTAAAGACATGACAGGAGACTTAACAAAGAAAGACTGCACCACAACTTTCAATAATGCAAGTCTTCTTCAAAGTACTAAATATTACTTCAGACTGGAGTGTGATAATGCACTGAAATACACTTTTTCACAAACTGGTGTAAATATTTCATCCATAGGTAAGTTTTTATATCCATATATAGACAATTCATGTGAATAAATGACACTAGTCAAGCTGCTTTGACTTGATTGTGAATTCAATAGATTTTACACAGCATATAAAAACCTGAAAGGAATTACTGCTCATTTGTTTATTGACTGATCTTTTTGCCAGATGTTCCTCCCTCTCTGACTTTGACTCCATCCACACTGGAGGTGAAGGAGGGAACCTCAGTGAGTCTGACGTGCTCTGCTCCAGCTCCATGTTGGTCTCATCCTCCAGCTCTGACATGGACCCCTAACCTGGGTCAGAGTCAGGAGACACTGCAGGAGAATCAGGACAAAACTAAAGTCAAGACCTCTGTTATGAATTTCACTGCTTCTCACCTCCATCATGGAAATAAAATCTCCTGCACTGCTGTCTACCAGAAAGAAGATGGTAGCCCTGATGTCACTGCTGAAACAAGTTTAACTCCTGATATTTCAAGTAAGTTTATTTGTGCTCTAATATAAAAAATGTCACTGCTATTGACTTACTTTTCTTGACTTTGTTCAAATTAGACATAAAACAGCTTGTAACGTAATGATTTTAGTTATTCTGCAATCATGACTCCTCTGGGATTTGCAAAACATAATGGAAGACTTAAGCTCCTAAATGTTGATAAATATACAAACTTTTCCTTTTAAATTGATTTCCTTGATGTATGATTGTCTTAATGATTAAAGTGAACTGCAGGTCTTCTTTTCTGAGAATACATGACCTAAAATTTCCAGTGAAACATATAATTTCCAAACAATATTGTTTACTTCTGTAGGAACTCTCTAATACTGGCTTAGAATAAAACAATGCTACATGTAATGAGTCACATTTGACAATTTTTTAAAGTTTGAACTACAATTTTTATTTGTTGTCATATTAACATATAGTTTTTTTGGACGTTATTTATTAATTGTTTCACTTTACGCATGTGTTTGTATATGTTTTTAATTTCACTCTGGTGCTCAAACTGGAAAGTAGAATTGCAGAGCAGTTTTCCTTTTGTCACTTGGCTTTATGGTCTGTAATGGCATGTTCCATTAACAATTCAGTCAGAATGTAAAAGAAGCTGTGATGTCTGTCTTTCATAATATTAAAGTGAACAAATTACCTTTCAATTTCGTTAATATTCCTACTTTATTGTGTACATACCTGACTATTATCCAAACAGAATTCTATTAGTATGATTGAATGGGGACACTGTGTACTGTGTGGAGTTTGCATGTTCTTCCCGTCTGATTGGGTTCTGTCAGGGCACTCTGGCTTCCTCCCACAGTTCAGAGATGTGCACAGGGTTTGGTTAACTAGTGATTGTAAACTGCCCGGACTTGAGTATATGAGTGTGAATGGATATCTGTCTCTATATGTTAGTTCAGCAACAGATTAGCGACTGGTGCAGGGTGTATCTTGCCTCCTGCCACATGCCAACTGGGACATGTTCCAGCTCCCTAGCAACCCTGAACTGGAGAAGCAGAAAAAATGGAATCGACTGTAGTACAATATACCAATGATTGTAATGACATTAAAAACAGTATCTGTTTCAGGTGGAACGTGGGGAATCAAGATGCCACAGAATATAAATGTCATGAGTGGAACCTGTGTGACCATCCCCTGCTTCTTTGATGTAGCCAGCAATCACAAAATTAACTTAGATGATACATGCAAAGCATATTGGAGTGATTCACTTCCATTTAACAGTGGAAATGCAAAACTAAAACCAACTAAAGACATGACAGGAGACTTAACAAAGAAAGACTGCACCACAACTTTCAATAATGCAAGTCTTCTTCAAAGAAGTAAATATTACTTCAGACTGGAGTGTGATAATGCACTGAAATACACTTTTACACAAGCTGGTGTAGATATTTCATTCATAGGTAAGTTTTTATATCCATATAAAGACAATTCATGTGAATAAATGACACTAGTCAAGCTGCTTTGACTTTGACATTGTGAATTTATTGGATTTTACAAATTAATTGCTGCTCATTTGATTATTGACTGATGAAAATATTTCTTCCCACCACAAGATCCTCCTTCACCGACTCTGATTCCATCCCCACTGGAGGTGAAGGAGGGAGCCTCAGTTAGTCTGACGTGCTCTGCTCCAGCTCCAGCTCCATGTTGGTCTCATCCTCCAGCTCTGACATGGAGCCCTAACCTGGGTCAGAGTCAGGAGACACTACAGGAGAATCAGGACAAAACTAAAGTCAGGACCTCTGTTATGAATTTCACTGCTTCTCACCTCCATCATGGAAATAAAATCTCCTGCACTGCAGTCTACCAGAAACAAGATGGTAGCCCTGATGTCACTGCTGAAACAAGTTTAACTCCTGATATTTCAAGTGAGTTCATTTTTTCTCTTCTCAAATGAAATAAATAGTAATAACATATAAATAGTAGTAATGTCTTTAGTAATAAATGCAGTTATCTAGATCTGTTATTTATTCTCTCTAAGACTAAAACTACATTTAGTCACTCACATTTGACAGTTGCTTTTCACTTTAGTTTTCAGTTTCAGAGTTTCACTTACTATAGATTATCATGTATTTTCCCCAAGTTATGACATTTGTTTTGTGAAGACACAACCAGTAAAGCAGAATTATTAATATATATATATATATCCATATAACTGTTATGTGATGTGAGAATGAGGCCCCAGTTCCAGATGCCACAGATAGTAAATAAAAAAATAACCTTTGTTCAGGAAAAATACTTTGTAGCAGAAAAATCCCGATGGTAGCCGATAGTCTTTGAATGCAAACCAGGACAAATGTGAGTGAAAACAACAGTGAGAAAACCAATATTCAACAGTCCAATGCAACAAAGAAATGTGGGTAGATAGAGGCAATAAATACACACTCAGTAAATATGGATAATGAACACAACTGGGTAAAGTGGGACTGTAGCTCAGGGCTGGTGAGGTTGGTTGGCTTTTAGCTTAGGAGGGGTGGCTCGGGTGGGTGTAGCTCAGGGCTGTGCAGAGATGTTTAAAGGAGCGGGTGCTCAAAGTTAAAAAGGGGCACATAGAACCAGACTGAAGCCACACCCACCAACCATCAGGAATCTAATATGGAACATCATCATACTATATCACTGTCATCAGGTGGGGGACAGTGCAAAGAATAAAACTGTGAGAAATAAACTAGGCTCTGCCTGTGAATCACTCTTTGACCCTCTTCCATCTCCTCATCTCATCTATCACTCTCCACTTGCTGTCCATCTGACAACCAGGCACACTTTGCTATTGCATTAATCTATTATTTAATTATCCACACTTAACAACTCTTGCACCTAATCTATAATAAAGTAACGATAGAAAAATGTTATAGAACCAAGACATTGTGTTTATTATTGTTTTTATACTTGAATACCTTTGCAATGGAACAACTGGTACATGTGTTATTGATACTTGTGCTCTTTTTAATGTAGCTGATGAGAGATCCACTGTCTCACACAACTCCTTTTAACACTGTTTCCTCCTCATGTCCTTACAGGGCATGTCTGGACAATATCATATCATGAGTTATAATTTAAAAAATCTATACTCATATATATTATATAATCCAGCTCTAGTAGCTTATACTAAATGCCACTTTCCCATGGTAATACACTTTTCCATTATTTAGACATTTCTAGTTATCTACAGTTAGATCCTTGATAGCCAATCATTTTAGCACAGATTAGCACAGATTAGCACAGACTAAATATATCTCCATTTAGAACAAAACAATCTTAAGCAGTAAAACAAGACAATCTTTGCAGTGTGATTTACTGAAATAAAAATAAAAAGTCTGCACTGTCTGTGTTGGGCAATACATTATGTAGATCTCTTTTGTGCACAGGTTAAGACTATTTCAAAAGCAATAAAATGCTGCTGATATCAATAAGTACTGCAAGTAAGTATTTTCAGAAAGGAATTTCAAGAACATTCAAGTCTTCAGAGACAGACGGACATTTTTCTGCAAGGCTGAAAATGAGCTCGGACTCGAACATTCTAATCTGATTCAGCTTGAGATTCTTTGTATGTATCTCAAAATTAAATTATACTTTTTCTCAGAAATTGTAACAACACCCTAGTGTTTTCCATTTTTCTGACATTTCTGGTTATCTCCAGTAAGAATCCTTGATAGCCAAACATTGTAGCACAGATTAGCATAGTCTAAAAATATCCCCATTCATAACAAAACAACCTTCGGCAGTAAAACAAAACAATCTTTGCAGTGTTATTTTCTGAAATAAAAATAAAAGGTCTGCACATACTTTAATAGTCTGTGTTAGGCAATAGATTGTGTAGATCTGTTTTTTGCACAGGTTAAAGCTATTTCAAGAGCAATAAAACACTCCTGATATTGATAAGTATTGCAAGTATGTTCAGAAAGGACTTCAGTTTAAGACATGACCATTTTTACACACAGCATTTTACCGGACACTTTCTCAGTTCATATTTTTAGTAATTTTTGCAAATATTTTTCAATCATCAAGGTTATTTTGGCTGACTCCTCTCCCTTTCTTTCAATGACAGTTCTTCCACAGATCCTGTTTTCATCAGATTGTGTTAGAACTGCAAGTCAGGTTAACTGTTCCTGTGACACTGAGGGAAACCCTTCCCCTGCTGTACAGTGGTATTTGAACGGTGAACCTGTCAATCAGTCTGGTGGATTTGAAATATTCAGTGAGATTCTAAACCTCACAGTTCACAGGAGCTCCTTCATTCTGAGTCAACCACAAGTGAAGCATTTTTCCACCCTGCTCTGCCGTAGCTTCAACTCGCTGGGATCTGCCAGTCAACTATTTTATATGAGCAAGTTTAAAAGCTCTGCAGAATTTCAAGGTTTGTATTTGGTGCAACTGTAAATACTCTTGTTTAACCCACATACATAATGCAGTGGAGATCAAGGAGATTTGTTGCCTTAGTCAATGATATCCTGTGCTCTACAAAACCAGTGAAGAGATATTGTCAGGATTGTTTTTTTGTAAATTTTAGTATTCATTTGCAATAAATTTACTGTCAATAACTTTAGGAATTCCACTAATCCACATGAGCAGTTAGTGTGTTGGGTTAATCCAGCTACAGTACACTCACTACCAGTTTCATAAAATATGTAATGTTTTGTTTTCCTGAATGCTCAGGACCAGCAAACTGCCACAAACATCTGCTTCTACAAACATGGTCACAATTACTGACGGTCATTAAATGAAGTGTGAATGTTTAATAATCAAGTGCTTGATTATCAGCATTATAAAGAAAAAAATGTATTAGCATTCTTAAACTGTTGTTTTAATACAACAATCAGACTTAATGAAATACATGTCAATATCCAATATATACAACCAAGTGATTGTGTTATTGCACTATTTTTTTACATTCAAGTAAAATACCACACTTTTGTCTGATCTAAATGATTTTAAATAGCTCTTTAGTTTATGCATAACATTTCACATGCATAACCCTTTTTTATGCAGAAGAGGCAGTAGGCTAAAATAAGGTCCAAGCATTCTTAAGATGTCATCTTTTTAAATAAATTTATAAGGCTTTATGTCAGGAAGTGCAATACCCATACTCATTCTTTAGATTCACCTAAAAACATCACAGTTTCAGTCAGTCCTTCTGGTCCAGTACCAGAGAACAGCAATGTGAGTCTAACCTGTAGCAGTAATGCCAACCCAGCAGTGAGTAACTACACCTGGTACAGAGCTGATGGAGACCAGGAGACTTTATTTGGAACAGGAACCAGTTTAATCACTGTAGCCTCTAAATTCATTCGGGCTTTTTGGGGTTTTTTTTTTGCCAGGCTGAAAACAAGATTGGATTTGCACGTTCTAATCTGACTCAAGTCAAAGTTCAGTGTATGTATCACATTATTAGGCATTTGTATTCATCCAGAATTTTAACAACACATAATCCACCTCTCATATAATAATTCATAATTCACCTCTCTTATACTCTACAACTACTATACTGAATGCCACTGTCCCTTGCTAGTAGCCTATTTAATTTTTCTGACATTTTTGGGTATCTAGTGTAAGTATTACAGCTAGCCAAACATTATAGCACAGATCATTTTAATGTCTCAACCACACTAATAAAACACATTCCTATTTATAACACCACAACTTAAATCAGAAAAACAAGACAATATGGTTTACATCATTGCAATGGGGTTGTCCCAAATAAATATAAAAAGGCTGGATATATTTCAGTAAATACAATGATGCGTAGTACAGTATGTAAATTGTTCACTTTGGTTTATGAGCACCTTCACTCACATGTTACCAGTTGTTGTGTTGTTACATTGTTTGTCTAAGTGTTCTAAACTTTATTCAGTGGTGCTTTGACTGATCCTCTCACAGTGGTAACTGAGTGGGCTACCTGTCAATCAGTCTCATAAATTTGAAAAATGTGTCCTTCCATTTTCTTCTGGTTATCAAACTCTGCAGTCTGTCACTGGGCAAACACAGAGAGAAAAAGTGATTCACACTCACATCTATGGTTAATATAGAATCACCAGTTAACCTAACCTCACAAATTAAAGAAAAAGGAATCAAGACTGGCTTACCACTCTACAATTTGTAGAGTATTAAATCTCTTAAAACAGTCTGACTATACTGTTTAAAACTTTGTTTAAGACACTAGAGTATGCTGTTCATTTGGTCCACTACCAGCAAACACCAATGTGACTCTGACATGCCGTAGTAGTAATGACAACTCAGCGGTCAGAATGAACAAAGACTAAGATACTTTGATGGGAGACAGATATACTTTATAAATTAAAGCATGAAAGTTGATGCTACCAGTGTGCAAAATTTTGTCAAGGGCCATGATATTCAACAGGGTCTCAAGTGTACTCATAAATATTATTAATTATGGTAAAAAAAATAACATGTTTTTTGTCCTTAAAGTTTAAGCTCACTATAAACAACAATATCCAACATTTCTGATCCAGTTCAAATTGATAGGGATCAGATTTGTTCTGTTGGAGCTGATCCATGTCATGATGCTAGAATAATTACTTGTAACTTAAGTATTAGTTGATTAGGAATATAATGTCCATGGCATTATTTCTCATGGCAGGGTCTGAAATGTACTATGGACTTTACAGTGGAGTCGTTCCTTGGGTCCTCGCTGGTGTGTTTTTCAGTGTCAGTGTCATCTGTGCGGCATACTTTCAAATAATTCATTTGTTTCTTTTTTTGCAGCAAACTACGAAAGAATGTGAAGCCAAAAGAAGAGGACAGAACTTATATGTCACTGAGTGGTAGAAACGTCAGCTCTTCAGAGTATGATGTCATTAACACAGCTCCAAAGAGTCAGTGGCGCTGACCTTGAGGGAGCTATGCAAGAGGGAGATCTTGCATAGCTATGATGCGTTGTTCCATTGCCAGACATGCAACCTTTGTAATCTCATGTACTATATGAGAGTGTCCTGTAAATTTCCAGTTATCAAATGTAATTGTTTCTATGTATTCTCCACAGCCAAGAAGATGTAATGCATTTTTGGAATAAACTCGTCTGAATGCCTTGTAGTGACAGATGAGCACAACAAATGATTTTTACTGCTCAATAGTTTGTGTTTTATTGTTGTATTTCTTATTTCATAACACGTTAAATGTTTTCCATGGGTGCCAGGTCTGAACTGCAGGCATGTTTAGCACTCCTATTGTAATAAAGGCAGAATGTAATAAAAATGCATTGCCGGCAATAAGTCGGACTCGTTCCCGGTGGGTGATGGGCTCCGCCAGGGCTGCCCTTTGTCACCGGTTCTGTTCATAATTTTTATGGACAGGATTTCTAGGCACAGCCAAGTGGCGGAGGGCTTTCGCTTCGGTGGCCTCAGAATCTCATCTCTGCTTTTTGCGGATGATGTGGTTCTGTTGGCTTCATCAGGTGAAGGCCTCCAGCTCGCACTGGAACGGTTCGCAGCCGAGTGTGAAGCAGCGGGAATGAGGATCAGCACCTCAAAATCTGAGGCCATGGTTCTCAGCCGGAAAAGGGTGGAGTGCCCACTCCGGGTCGGGGATGAGTTCCTGCCCCAAGTGGAGGAGTTCAAGTATCTCGGGGTCTTGTTCGCGAGTGATGGGAGAAGGGAGCCGGAGATCGACAGATGGATTGGTGCTGCGGCTGCAGTGATGCGGACGCTGCACCGGTCCGTCGTGGTGAAGAGGGAGCTGAGTGTAAAAGCGAAGCTCTCAATTTACCGGTCGATCTACGTCCCGCACATACAACATGAAATGGATGAAGAAGGACTATTGTATTGGGTTAAAATAATGCCAGATTAGAATCAATGTTAATATTTTTAGTTTCAATATTATTTGTCATTGTCATTTTAAGCTGGCATCGTTTTAACCCCATAACATGGATACAAAAAAAACCCTCCTAATTATTAAGAATAATTTTTGTCTGCATTATTCTGCAGATTCGTTTTCTCCTCAGTGCTCATGTAAAAGAACTGAAATTTGTGTTCAGTGTAAAGACATCTCTATCACTGACTTTTATCAAAGAACTCCAAGTCACCAATCATCACTGTATTATTGTGAAAATCTTTAACCCTCTACAACACACCCCTGCCCCAGGGTTTTTTTTTTTAAACCTAATGCCCAGTACATGTGAAATTATTCCAACCAATCAGAGTGTTTGGGAAAGTATCAAATTTCAGTCAAGTAAGAGGTTTGAGTCAAGCATCAATCAAGCATGATTTGAAGGCGGGGCATCCTTTTCTGACACATGGTCATAGGACCGCATGGTGTGAGAAGAAGGTAAGAATGGTTGTCCTAGTAATCATTATTTAGAATGACATAAACTGCAAATCAAAAATACATGTGAGTGTAAGAAGATGTATAGAGGGTTTTTATCAGGTTTTATGAAGTTTTTTTTTATTTTTACTTCGTCAAAAATCCAGTTTTTCTTTTGGCCACTTTTGGGGGGGTGGTTGATAACAATGTGTCTGTATGTAAATATTTATTCATGTATTTGTACAAAAAAAAAGTTCACATTTCACATGCTGCTGATGTGATGCCTCTTGTACAGTGGGAAGACATCAAAACTTTTCTCCATTTCACGACAACAGCTGCCAGGCCAAAAGGGACAGGATGAAGCTGGAACAGCTTCCTATCAAAGAGACATTGTATGGATGAGCAAATGGTGCCATTTAAGGGCAAGAGCAAATTCAAGCAGTACCGACCCAGTAAATCCAGAAAACGCGGTTTCAAACTATTATTTCTTGAACTAATAGGGGGTGGCTGTAGCTCAGGTGGCAGAGCAGGTCAGCCACTAATCAGAAGATCGGTGGTTCGATCCCAGGCTGCTTCCTGGCTGCATGCCAAATATCCTTGGGCAAGATACTAAACCCATGTTTGCCTACTGGTGGTGGTCAGAGGGCCCGGTGGCGCCAGTGTCCGGCAGCCTCGCCTCTGTCAGTGCGCCCCAGGACAGCTGTGGCTACAACGTAGCTTGCCATTGCCAGTGTGTGAATGTGTGTGTGAATGGGTGAATGACTGAATGTAGTGTAAAGCGCTTTGGGGTCCTTAGGGACTGAGTAAAGCGCTATACAATTACCATAACACTTCGAATTGTATGAGCGCAGCAGGCAGCGTTTTCCCTCTTGGAGGCTCTGGGGGGGTCCTTGGAGGTGCTGCACTCCTCCACCTACTGCCCGCCTGCACTCGAGCCTCCGCAGGGGGATCTTCGGCTGTTCAGTCTTCCGCCTCTCCCCGCCTGCCTCCTCATAAAACAGGTGTCCCATCACCCCCGCCTGTTCACAGAGGAGGCAGGAGTGGTGGCCGGCCTCCAGATCGGCTCTGTCGCTGCTGCTGACCACTTACCTGCCCTCCTGAACTGTTTCGTCTTTGCAGCTGGCTATGCGGCCTCCCTCCTAAGCTTTTCTTCTGATTCTCATAACATGAGAATCCATATAACATGATATTGGACATTTCCAATCTAAGCCTGTATCAAGTCATATATGTCAATATGTTTCAAAATTTTTTTCAATTCTGCACATTTCGGGAAGATTTCCAGATGTTTTTATTGCTTTCTAATAGTTGTGCAATGGTGTCTGAGTTCATCATTTTCTCTGTCGTGTTATACATGCACAAAAAATATCTTGGATTACATCTGAAATATCATTTTTTAGGCAATAAAATGGCCCAAAATGAGTCATAATATGATGTTGAGTAATTTTCAACATGTACCATCAAAATGTGTACAGCAGGGGGATAAATCATCTTATAAAAGTGCTTTGTTAAGACATTAAGTTCTTTTGGCGTCAACACAGTACATAATTTTACATATTGTTTGACTTTTTGACCCTGAGATCAAATATGTTGTGTAGTTCACACTGTTACTGTTTTTAACTTTCAGTTTCTTGTTTAGAAAATAGAAACATTACTCTACTTTATTCCTTCAGCCAAATAATATAAAGCCAAATAGTGAACATTATTACTAAGTGAATAGAAATGCTTACAGCACATTCAGTGGTGCAAGATGTGTTGTGGAGATCATGGTCAAAAAAGAAGGTGGTACTGTTAACAGCCACTTCTGGTAAAAGCATATCTAATATTCACACTCATACTTTTGTGTTATTTCCTCTTTTTACATCACTTCCTGAACAGTTCTTAAAAAACCTTACATATGTGGAAATGACTTCTCTATGAAGCTTGTAAGAATGTAAGTTTTTATATCTTAAATATGAAAGAAATATCAAAGTTTTATGCAAAGATAACATTTCTATCATTCTTGGATTCACTGCGATTTAGATTAAAAATCATATTTGTCGAGGAAAAAGTTCCACAGGAAAAAGGTGAAGGATTTTCTTTTTCTCTCGTCTATCATGTTTATGAACATAACTTTTTGAAATAAGAGCTGTATGCTGGTATCTTAGCAGATTTTTTGAAGCTGAATATTTATCCTAGTAGTGACAGTAGTTACATGGGAACGCTGGGCTTTGCAAAATGACCATTACTGTCATTGTCACATATTTTAAAGGTGATAATGAGCCCTGTTACTGAGTGAAATATATGTGCTGTATCACACTGTTATCTTGAGCTAACGCACGAAAAATATTCTCAAACATCATTTGAGAGTTTTAACAAAATACTTTAAAAAGTTATTTACTTCACTTTTCACCATAACAGCTTGTCACTGGTAATGTTTAACAAATAATCATGTAAATTGTTTCATGTGCAAACTTCAGACTCCTTTAAACTTCACTTTTTTGCAACAAAGATGGCTGCAACTCTGACTTTTCTTCTCATTAGTTCTCTGCTGCAGGGTGAGTGAAAAAAATCAGCATCACGTAAAGATTATTGTGTAAAGATTATTATTTAACATGAAACATCTACTAAACTACAAAGGGTGTCCATTTATTAGATATTTAACAGTAAAAATATTTAGCATTTGTCCCTGAATTAAACACTGAAGTCCTAGTAACAGTGATAACTCTGGATAAAGGCTACAATAATTAAAAACTGTACTGTTGCTGTAAATTACTGTTTCCATTTCTCTTTTAAAAATCATTGTGTTGTGTTTCAGGTGCTCTGTGTGGAACGTTCAACGTCAGTATGCCACAGAATATAAATGTTTTGAGAGGATCCTGTGTGACCATCCCCTGCTCCTTTGATGTAGACAGCAGATTTGAAAAATACTTAGATGATACATGTAAAGCATATTGGAATGATTCACCTTCATTTACCAGTGAAAATGCAAAACTAAAGCCAACTAAAGAAATAACAGGAGACTTAACAAAGAAAGACTGCACCACAACTTTCAATAATGCAAGTCTTCTTCAAAGAAGTAAATACTACTTCAGACTGGAGTGTGATAATGCACTGAAATACACTTTTTCACAAACTGGTGTAAATATTTCATCCATAGGTAAGCTTTTATATCCATATATAGACAATTCATGTGAATAAATGACACTAGTCAAGCTGCTTTGACTTCATTCTGAATTCACTGGATTTTACACAGCATATAAAAACCTAAAATGAATTACTGCTCATTTGTTTATTGACTGATCTTTTTGCCAGATGATCCTCCCTCTCTGACTCTGACTCCATCCACACTGGAGGTGAAGGAGGGAGATTTGGTGAGTGTGGCGTGCTCTGCTCCAGCTCCAGCTCCATGTTGGTCTCATCCTCCAGCTCTGACATGGACCCCTAACCTGGGTCAGAGTCAGGAGACACTGCAGGAGAATCAGGACAAAACTAAAGTCAAGACTTCTGTTATGAGTTTCACTGCTTCTCACCTTCATCATGGAAATAAAATCTCCTGCACTGCTGTCTACCAGAAACAAGATGGCAGCCCTGATGTCACTGCTGAAACAAGTTTAACTCCTGATATTTCATGTGAGTTTATTTTTTCTCTTTTCAAATAAAATAAATAGTAATAACGTATAAATAGTAATAATGTATTTAGTAATAAATACTGTTACCTAGATCTGTTATTTTTTCTCTCTAAGACTCATAATAAAACAAAACTACATTTAGTCACTCACATTTGACAGTTGCTTTTCAGTTTACAGTTTACAGTTTCAGAGTTTCACTTAGTATATATTATCATGTATTTTCCCCAAGTTATGATATTTGTTTTGTGAATAAAAAACCAGTAATGCAGAATTATAAAAAAAAAAAAAAATTCAGATAACTGTTATGTGATGTGTGAATGAGGTCCCAGTTCCAGATTCAGGCCACAGATAGTAAATAAAAAATTAACCTTTGTTCAGGAAAAATACTTTGCAGCAGAAAAATCCAAATGGTGGCCGGTAAGTTCTTTGAATGCAAACCAGGACAAATGTGAGTGAAAATAGCAGTGGGAAAACGAATATTCAACAGTGCAATGCAACAAAGAAATGTGGGTAGATAGAGGCAATAAATACACACTCAGTAAATATGGATAATGAACACAACTGGGTAAAGTGGGACTGTAGCTCAGGGGAGTTGAGATTGGTTGGCTTTAGCTCAGGAGTGGTGGCTGGGGTGGGTGTAGCTCAGGGCTGTGCAGAGACGTTTAAAGGGGCGGGGCCTCAAAGTTAAAAAGGGGCACATAGAACCAGACTGAAGCCACACCCACACTCATCAAGAATCTAATATGGAACTTCATCATACCATATCACTGTCATCAGGTGGGGACAGTGCAAAGCAAACTTAGCCCATGTTTTACCTGATGGGTAAAATGTTGCTGTTCAGGGGGGTTGCTGCTGCTCCTGCTGCTGATAGTGCTGGAGGGCAGGGCTGTGTTGATCTGAGACTGTAAAAAGTCCATAGGAGAGATGGTAACTGATTGAACAAGTGTTATGAGATAATAATAAAATGCAAAGATTGGCGACAGCGCTTGGAACCATAAGGCAACAAAACTTTGAGAAATAAACTAGGCTCTGTCTGTGAATCACTCTTTGCCTCTCTTCCATCTCCTCATCTCATCTATTACTCTCCACTTGCTGTCCATCTGACAACAAGGCACACTTCACTATTGCATTAATCTATTATTTAATTATCCACACTTAACAACTCTTGCACCTAATCTATAATAAAGTAATGTTAGAAAAATATTACAGAACCAAAACATTGTGTTTATTATTGTTTTTATACTTGAATACCTTTGCAATGGAACAACTGGTACATGTGTTATTGATACCTGTGCACTTTTTAATCTAGCTGGTGAGAGATCCACTCTCACATCATGGTGCTGATCCAGAATACTTCCCTTATTATTTATTCCTAGTGCTATAATAATAAAGTGATGAAAATAAACAAATTAAGTAATAAACATAAAATAATGTATTTATGAGGATTCAATTTGTTTGACTGTACACTCTGTGCAGGCAGAAAGCTTATTAAATGTTTAAACTGTAAAGATACAATAATTTTGCTGCTGTAAAATCAGCATTTTGTCATATTTGAAATGTAAATCTAATATATTTTGTTTAATGTATTAATGTATTTTCTTTGATAACATAGGATGTGTTTTTAAAAAATCATTACAATAATCCATAATTATTTGGATATGCGTATTAGATCATTTTCAGTGAAATATAAGCCCTCCAAGAAGGCAGCAAAAGCCCTGTAACTTAAATATGTTCCCTAAAACGGTGGACAGAGCTACAGACCCTTACCCAGTTAGCTAGCAGCTTTCACCAGCACTACTTGTGCAGTTAATAAAAGGACAGGTAATGTTTGTCGCGCTGTTGCACACACAGCACGCTCATCTGTTTCAATTTGTCAGTTGTCACAAGACAACTTTCCTACATGTAATAATAAGTTAATACTCCTGTGTGCTATAGACTATGTGTACGCCTTGTACGCATACTAGGTGTACGCTGTACACCTACTTACTGGTTTTTGTTGCATCAGTCTGCGTTTCCCAATTAATTTGTTTCTCCTACAGCTCTGCATATGGCAAGCCATTTCAGCCAAATATCGTGAGTTTTATAATACGTCTGGTTAAGAAATGGTGTAAAAAATGCTGTTTAACGCCATGGGGAAGGCCCTGCATAATTTCAAGAAAACAGCGTTTTAAACGCCTTCACGGCTGACACTGAATGCCGGAAAAAAAACATAGTTTTTTAATCTGTCTTTGACAGGTAAAAAGTGCGTTTTGTTCCGCCCCTCAGAAGGGACGTTCAAGGCGTCACTTCCTGGTGTAAAATACGGCGTTCTGTCAGGTCAACGCCATTTGTCAAGGCATTCTGAATTAATAAACAGTGTTTCTTAACCAGACGTGTTAGAAAACTTGCGATATTTGACTGAAATGGTTTGCCATATTGGCGCCGCTCAGACAGCAAAAAAATGTGCGTCTTCTTTACAAGCTCGTTCGCAGCTCGTAACCAACGTGCTCTGCCATCAGGGGCGATCATTGGTTAATGGTGGTCATGTGACTGATGCAAGCCAGATGTTTTATTTAGCTAAACTGTGATTAATAGTTAAATATCATTGTTGAGGGACACAGGCGGGACTCCGCACGCACACACATTAAAAAAAGTTGCCTCAAGAAAAGGGCATTTGGGACACTCATCAGGAAAGGGGCAGGTACTCAAGCCCTGCCTCGCACGTGCCTGGTGTAGCTCAGAAGGTAGAGCAGGTTATCTAATATTTGGAAGGTTGGCATGCAGACTGGAGCCAATTTGCACACCAAATATCCTCGGGTAACGATATTTAGATAAGCTGTTATCCGATGAACACAACACTTTCTCTGTTATTTTAGTTAGAAAACACTTAAACATAAATTAGGGGAATGGATGAGGCGTGTTATATAAAGCTGTTTAAGTAGATTAGAATAGTGGTATGCAAGAACCGGGGCATTTATCATTTCCAGGTGACCAACCTTTAAATAAGACAAAGAGATTAAAAATGATTAAAAATCCCAGTCTGCAATTAATACAATACAAAATACTACATAGAGTGCATTATACTGGTCATCGGATGTTCAAGATGGGCTTTACATCTTCCAACAACTGCTCACACTGTCAAGGCAATACACCAGACAATTACATCCACGCCCTTTGGTTCTGTCCACCAGTGCAGAAGTTTTGGCGTGAGATATGTGAAGACTTATCAAAGTGTCTGAAATGTAACATTCCAGCCTCCCCTTTAGTGTGCTTGCTGAGCAACTTGGATGAGGTCACTGCAGAAATAAACACAGCCCACATTGTTTTTACAGCCCTATGCATTGCCAAGAAAACGGTCCTCCTTAACTGGAAAAATAAAAATAATCTTAATTCTAATCAATATAAAAACCATCTAATAGATCACATTAGTCTTGATACAGCCTCTGCCACCACATTTGATCAATCCCTTTGGGCTCCTTTGATCGGCTTCATCACCTAGTGGGGGTGGGGGGTCATGGTTTGGTCCTGCCTTCGCTATTGTGGTTGATGTGGAGGTTGGGATGGGCTTAGGGCACCAGGAGAACCCCTAGAGACGTTATCCCTGGAGGGCTCAACCCGGGGGGTTGTGGTCATAACCTGGTTAGTGGCTCTGGTCGCTCTTAGAGGGTGTTCTCTTCGTGGCTGCGTGCAGCGGGGCTGGGGGATGGTCTGTACTGGCGGACGTAGGTTACTGGCCTGGTGGCCTGGCTGCCTCTGAGTGGATCCGGGGCAGGCGGGGGGGCTTGGGGTTCGGGGGTGCTTCGTCTCAGTGATGGGGCTCTGGCTGGGCCTTGGGGGCTTCGGTCCTCGTCGGTGTGTCGCCGAGGTTGTGGGCGGGTGGGTGCGCGGGGGCTCAGCCCTGGCGCAGGGGGCCTCTGGTGCATCGGCCTAACTGGGGGGCTCTTCAACTGGCAGGGAGGTTGTTCCATCCTTGCAGAAGTCCACTCTGCAGGTGGGGGAGAGACACAGGAGAGGTGGAGAATAAACCTAACCTGGGTGTCTGTTGTCTTGTGTAGTCTGGAGATGATTGAATGTTGGGGTGGGTATAGTTTCCTCTGCGGTGGGGTGGGGTGGGCTTCCCCAGGTCCTGTGGGGCTTAGCGGCGCTGCTGCCATAGGCCCCGGTCTGGATGGGCCTGGGCTCCCTTGCCTTGGTGGGTACTAGAGGACGGGGGTGCCTACTGGGGTCAGCGGGGGAGCTGGCCCTAAGGAGGGGCATCTTGCCCCTCCCTTCTTTTCCTCCCCATCCCCGGCTGCCTCCTTCTTCCCGCTCCACCACACCCACCCACACAGGTAGGGCCTTGGGGTGCGGGTGTGTCACCAGGGTGCAGGGGAGGCATTCCCCCCCCTCTGTCCCCTTCTGGCCACCTGTGCCTCAATTTTATTTCACAACTTAGACATCCACATTATTCACACTCTCATAACACACACACACACATATATATATATATATAGGGCCTTGAGGGTGACCACGTTAACGGCATCCAGAGGACGGTTTGGGTATTCAACCCTACCTCTGGCGCCGGTGCCCACCTCTCAATTTTAAGTCCATGTAGACATTGAGGGTTCTTGGGAGGGGCCGTGCTAACACCTGCTGCTCTCTGGCAGCAGCACCATGCCCTCCCTTGTTTTAAATGCACTTTAGAACAACACGCAGCAACACTACACATGAGCGGGAGGAGGGAGGTATGGGGTCTTCACACACCCCCGTTCTCTACTAGCCATCAGGGCGGGGGGCTGGGAGGAGGTGTTGGCTGTCCGATTGGCCTCCCTGCTGCTGCGGAGCCTGGGGCGGTCTGCTTGCCTCCACCCCGGGGGAAAGGGTCACATCTCTTGGGTCTGGGTGCCGTTTCCCCCTCTGGGGGCGAGGGTACCTGGACCCGGGGCATAGAGTATGTTTGGGGAGTATGATTGTGTGTACATGTCTATGTATGTCTATCCTTACGTTGGGTGAGTGCTGAGTGTTTGTATATGTGTGCATGAGGGTGGGAAAGCATGTTTATGTCTGTGTGTGCCTGTTTGTCTGTGTCTATATGTCAGGTCGGGTCTTAGACTCCACCTCCCTGGGTACTCCCAGGCCCTCCAAGTGTGGAGGCCTATCTCCCCTCACCACACTCCCTGCTGGTAACTGATGCCCTCAGGGGTTGGTGCATTGGTGGTTCTTGGTGTCCGGGGCTGGGCGCTCAGGTATGCACCAGTTCACTCCCGGTGGCTACTTGGCGGGGCCTGGTGCCTATCGCTCGGTCAGGCCTCTTCCGGGGCAAAAGGGGCCCTCGGGCCTCCGGCCTCGGGGCCTGCAACTCGGTTCACTCTGGCACAGCTGGCTGCTGGCAGAGCCGGCGGGCACGCCAGTGCAGCCCCTCTGGCTTCTGCTCCGTGGCTACTGGGTGACCCCCTCGTCTGGGGATCTCCTCAGCCCTTCCCAGGAGGGTGGCACGGATGCCCCTCCGGTGGTACTCCTTGGGCTCTCGCACTCTGGGGCCTCTGGATGTCTGGAGCCTGGATCTCCTCCATGCCTGCTTCATGCCCTGGGGGACGGGGCTATGGGCCTCCACACCCTCTAGCAGACTGTTACATGGGGAAACCTTTTGTATACAAGCGCGTTGATCCACACAGGTGTGCACACGGGTGTTCACTGTTCGTAGACATAAACTACACCTTTCTTAGCTGCTACTTCAAAGCACATTGTGCGCTGTCTGTCCTGCGTGCTGCACAACAACTTTCAATATTTAGTATTTACTGCTGTTCACACTTAGCTAGATTAACGTGATGGTGTTGTGTTTAGTATGTTGCTTTGTCTTTGTTTGGTTTTTTTGCTTGTCTTCTCTTCTTTTTCTCTCAACGGGTGATCCAGGAGATTTTTTTTTTCTTTCTCTTTGTCTTTGTAAGTGCCCTTTCTCACTGTCCCTTTTCCCTTCTGTTTTTCTTTTCCTTCCTCTCTTTCTTTCTCCCTTTCCTATCCCCCAGTCATGTCTGTCCCATCTGTAACAACTGAAAATAAAATAAATAATAACAACAAAGTTTGATCAAATGGACCAATACGGCAATGCCATGATGATCCATTTGGCAAAATAAATCCATTTGGTATCCTTGTTGGTCTTCAGACAACAATTCTGACGGCTAAAGAACCAAATGGGACAGACAAAAAAAAAAAAAAAAAAAAAAAAAAGAATAGTGGTATGAAAGAACTGGGGCTTTTATCATTTCCAGGTGACCAAACTCTAAATAAGACAAAGAGAAAAAGAAGTATTAAAATAGATCATGAAATAACAAGTCCACCATCTGGCTGGAGCCTTTCTATGTGGTGTTTCTCTTCCCACCCACAGAAGGAGGGGTGGGTTTACTGGAGATTCTAAATTCCCCACAGGAGAGAATCACTGTCTGTGTCAGTGTACCCTGCCTCTCACCCAGTGGCATTTGGGCTAGGTGTTACGGTCCTGAGTCTGTGGACTCAGTGTTTTTCTGTTTGTATTAGTTTTCCTTGATTTCATGATGTGTTTTGATTTCTGTCGCTAGTATCCCTAGTTCCTTGGCATTTCTTGTGTTCTAGTTCTTAGGCTGTGGTTCTGTGTTACTTCTGTTCAGTTTCCTGTTTTACTTTGAAAGTCTGTGTACTATGTCAGTGTGTTGAGTTTTGCCTCCCCTTGTCTTGTCATGTCTGAGTCCCAGCTGTGCTCTCCTCCTGTTTCACATTCCCTAATTTCCTCAGTAGGTATTTAAGCCCTGTGTTTTTTCCCTGCCAGTTGTTGCGTCCTCCACGTTCGTTGTGTGTGTATTCATTGTCGTCTACCTTCAGCATCTCCAGTCTAGTTAGTTTAAGTTGTTGTTTATGTATGGCCAAGCGTGACTCACCACCAAATAAAGCTGCCGTTTAAGTTAATGTTTTGTCTCCGAGTCCTGCACGTGGGTCCAGCCACTGACAGCCACACAACTCACCGTGACACTAGGCTCCAACGCCCCTGGAAGATGATGAATGGCTAGTTTTTGACACTCAGTAAAAAGAACTATAAAGTTGGTGAAGTGACTGTAAGACAAAGAAAAATCATTTTTATTGGATACATCAGTCTTTAGAAAGAAAGGGCCAAAGCAACTTCTTACTATCACTCTACAAATTTTCTTGATTAAAGAAAAAAACATGTAAATTGGTGCGGTTTGCTCCCTTCTCTCCTGTTTGGTGTTAGATATGTATGAGTTATTAATTTAATGGGAAAAAATATATATTTTAAAGGTACCCAACTTATAAACACTACTTCTGCAAGGAAAACTGTCTTAACATTTCAGTTTGTATGTTTCTTTGCTCATTTTTCAGATTCACCTAAAAATATCACAGTTTCAGTCAGTCCTTCTGGTCCAGTACCAGAGAACAGCAATGTGAGTCTGACCTGTAGCAGTAATGCCAACCCAGCAGTGAGGAACTACACCTGGTACAGAGCTGATGGAGACCAGGAGACATTTATTGGGACAGGAACCAGTTTAAACATTCAAGTCTCCAGAGACACACAGTCATTTTTCTGCAACGCTGAAAATGAGATTGGAGTTGGACGTTCCAGCAGCATTCAAATAGATGTTCAGTGTAAATATCACATTTCACATCTGCTTTACATATCACCAGTATAACCCAGCATCAAAGATTTAGAGAATTAACTGGAATTTACACACTGGGGTTTTTGAATAGTCATCAAATAAAAAAGCAATGCATTTTTGCACAAAAAGTATCAGCATTCTTAAACTGTTTCAGTGTACAAAAGTCTTTGCTTGTCTAGTCACACACATATAACTAAATGTGACATCTGATTCTCAATTAATAGGGTTATATGATATGATGTCGCCCAACTCTTTGTAGCTATAATAGTTTCAACTCTTCTGGGAAGACTGTAACAGGGCAAGAGCCTTGGCACACGCTGGACAGATTGCATGTCTGTCGCAGTCCCAACACAGAGACACAGACGACCATTCGTAGTAACATTCACACCTATGAGCAATTTAGAATTACCAATTAATCTAACTCCTCTAACTGCATGTCTTTGGACTGTGTGAGGAAGCCAGAGTACTTGGAGAGAACCAACGCAGACACATGGAGAACATCCACAGTCACTGTTAAAATACACATATACGACTTAAGGATAGGCAGTGTAATACCCAACATACAGTGCACTACTAATCTGCATGTTTGATTCCTTATTTTTCAGATTCACCTAAAAACATCACAGTTTCAGTCAGTCCTTCTGGTCCAGTACCAGAGAACAGCAATGTGAGTCTGACCTGTAGCAGTAATTCCAACCCAGCAGTGAGGAACTACACCTGGTACAGAGCTGATGGAGACCACGAGTCGCTTATTGGCACAGGAACCAGTTTAAACATTAAAGTCTCCAGAGACAGACGGACATTTTTCTGTAACGCTGAAAATGAGATTGGAGTTGGACGTTCCAGCAGCATTCAAATAGATGTTCAGTGTAAATATCACATTTCACATCTGCTTTACATATCATCAGTATAACCAAGCATCAAAGATTTAGATCATTAGAACAGAGTTTATACACTATGTTTTTCGAATACTCAGCAAATAGAAACAGTGATTATTTTATAAAGAAAAAAGTATCAGCATTCTTAAACTGTTGTTTTAATACATAAATCAGACTTCATGAAACACACATTCACATCCATTATATACAGCCAAGTGATTGTGTTATTGCACTTTCTTTAGATTCAAATAAATACCACAGTTTTGTCTGATCTAAATGATCTTAAACTCTTTAGTGTATGCATAACATTTCACTGTTTTACACTTTATTTTCAGAAGAGTTAGACAGTAGGTTAAAATAACGTCCAAGCATTCTTTAGCTGTCATTCTTTTAAATTAATTTATCAGGCGTTATGACAGGTAGTGTAATACCCAATGTACAATACACCACTAATTTTCATGTTTTAATACTCATTCTTTAGATTCACCTAAAAACATCACAGTTTCAGTCAGTCCTTCTGGTCCAGTACCAGAGAACAGCAATGTGAGTCTGACCTGTAGCAGTAATGCCAACCCAGCAGTGAGGAACTACACCTGGTACAGAGCTGATGGAGACCAGGAGACGCTTATCGGAACAGGAACCAGTTTAAACATTCAAGTCTTGAGAAACAGATGGACGTTTTTCTGCAAGGCTGAAAATGAGATTGGAGTTGGACGTTCCAGCAGCATTCAAATAGATGTTCAGTGTAAATATCACATTTCACATCTGCTTTACATATCATCAGTATAACCCAGCATCAAAGATTTAGATAATTAGAACAGAGTTTTATACACTATGTTTTTCAAATACTCAGCAAATAGAAACAGTGAATTTTTTTAATAGAAAAAAAGTATCAGGATTCTTAAACTGTTGTTTAATACATAAATTAGATTTCATGAAACAAACATTCACATCCATTATATACAGCCAAGTGATTGTGTTATTGCAATTTCTTTAGATTCAACTAAAATACCACAGTTTTGTCTGATCTAAATGATCTTAAATAACTCTTTAGTGTATGCATAACATTTCACTGTTTTACACTTTATTTTCAGAAGAGTTAGACAGTAGGTTAAAATAATGTCCAAGCATTCTTTAGCTGTCATTCGTTTAAATTAATTTATCAGGCTTTATGACAGGTAGTGTAATACCCAATGTACAATACACCACTAATTTTCATGTTTTAATACTCATTCTTTAGATTCACCTAAAAACATCACAGTTTCAGTCAGTCCTTCTGGTCCAGTACCAGAGAACAGCAATGTGAGTCTGACCTGCAGCAGTAATGCCAACCCAGCAGTGAGGAACTACACCTGGTACAGAGCTGATGGAGACCAGGAGACTTTAATTGGAACAGGAACCAGTTTAAACACTGTAGCCTCTAAATTCATTCGGGTTTTTTTTTTTTTTTTTTGCCAGTCTCAAAACAAGATTGGATTTGCACGTTCTAATCTGACTCAAGTCAAAGTTCAGTGTATGTATCACATTATTAGGCATTTCTATTCATCCAGAATTTTAACAACACATAATTCACCTCTCTTATACTCTACAACTACTATACTGAATGCCACTGTCCCTTGCTAAAAGCCCATTTAATTTTTCTGACATTTCTGGGTATCTAGTGTAAGTATCACAGCTAGCCAAACATTATAGCACAGATCATTTTAATGTCTCAACCACACTAATAAAACACATTCCTATTTATAACACCACAACTTAAATCAGAAAAACAAGACAATATGGTTTACATCATTGCAATGGGGTTGTCCCAAATAAATAAATAAAAAAAGGCTGGATATACTTCAGTAAATACAATGATGTGTAGTACAGTATGTAAATTGTTCACTTTGGTTTATGAGCACCTTCACTGACATGTTACCAGTTGTTGTGTTGTTACATCGTTTGTCTAAGTGTTCTAAACTTTATTCAATGGTGCTTTGACTGATCCTCTCACAGTGGTAACTGAGTGGGCTACCTGTCAGTCTCATAAATTTGAAAAATGTGTCCTTCCATTTTCTTCTGGTTATCAAATTCAGCAGTCTGTGACTGGGCAAACACAGAGAGAAAAAGTGATTCACACTCACATCTATGGTTAATATAGAATCACCAGTAAATCCAACCTCACAAATTAAAGAAAAAGGAATCAAGACTGGCTTACCACTCTACAATTTGTAGAGTATTAAATCTCTTAAAGCAGTCTGACTATACTGTTTAAAACTTTGTTTAAGACACTAGAGTATGCTGTTCATTTGGTCCACTACCAGCAAACACCAATGTGACTCTGGCATGCCGTAGTAGTAATGACAACTCAGTGGTCAGAATGAACAAAGACGATGGGAGACAGATATACTTTATAAATTAAAGCATTAAAGTTGATGCTACCAGTGTGCAAAATTTTGTCAAGGGCCATGATATTCAACAGGGTCTCAAGTGTACTCATAAATATTATTAATTATGCTAAAAGAAAATAACATGTTTTTTTGTCCTTAATGTTTAAGCTCACTATAAACAACAATATCCAGCAATTCTGATCCAGTTCAAATTGAAGTTGATCAGATTTGTTCTGTTGGAGCTGATCCATGTCATGATGCTAGAATAATTACTTGTAACTTAAGTATTAGTTGATTAGGAATATAATGTCCATGGCATTATTTCTGATTGCAGGGTCTGAAATCTATTATGGACTTTACAGTGGAGTCGTTCGTTGGGTCCTCGCTGGTGTGTTTTTCAGTGTCAGTGTCATCTGTGCGGCATGCCTTTGGTAAGTTAATATGTTCACAATGGAAAGTCTACTGATGTTTTTTTAGCATACTTTCAAATAATTCATTTGTTTCTTTTTTTGCAGCAAACTACGAAAGAATGTGAAGCCAAAAGAAGAGGACAGAACTTATATGTCACTGAGTGGTAGAACCGTCAGCTCTTCAGAGTATGATGTCATTAACACAGCTCCAAAGAGTCAGTGATGCTGACCTTGAAAATGATCCAATAGATGAGATTTTTCCTTAAGATTGTAAGATTTTGCTGTATTTTTTGTGAAAAAAAAAATCAGTTATCTGTTATACTTGTCTTTATTGAAGTGCATTGAATAACCACTGTGCTAACCAACCTAGCCTAATAACATGCTTTAAGTGATGGAATCACTTTAAATGGGTGTGGTGAGAGCAGAGGGTGAATGATAATTCTAGGAGTTGATAGTGGAGAGATGCCAAGCACTCTTACTTCACAGTTCTATTACAGCTTTTACGCTCTGACAACTTTTGGCTGATTTAAACATCTTGGTAGTCGACTACTATCTACTGGGACAAAATAGCCTGCAGCCATCTGCTCGGTACAGTCTACTGAACAAAAGGGAGGGCAAATTTAGGAGTGTGGAGTTTTCCGCACAGAGAGCCTTTTTCACTCAATTAAATGCCACCTAGCACTGCTCCATCCACTGCACCACATCTGATGCAACCTCTCCGGTGAGGTTGGTCAGGGAGCTGGTCAGAAGTAAGAGTTCAGGAAACAGAGATACCACTGATCAACAAATCTGCGCTTTTACTGTTTTTAAGAGGGAGATCTTGCATAGCTATGATGCGTTGTTCCATTGCCAGATGTGCAACCTTTGTACTCATGTACTATATGAGAGTGTCCTGTAAATTTCCAGTTATCAAATGTAATTGTTTCTATCTATTCTCCACAGCCAAGAAAATGTAATACATTTTTGGAATAAACTATCTAATCATCTGAATGCCTTTTAGTGACAGATGAGCACAACAAATGATTTTAACAGCTCAATAGTTTGTGTTTTATTGTTGTATTTCTTATGTTGTCTTATGTTGTATTTCTTATGTCTAACATGTTAAATGTTTTCCATGGGCACCAGGTCTGAACTGCAGGCAGGTTTAGCACTCCTGTTGCAATAAAGGCAGAATGTAATAAAAATGTATATATCGTTCAACAAGTTACTCATCCTATATTTAATAATGCAACCCCATAAAGTGAGTTTTCATATGAACTCTGCATCATAACATGCATGTTAAACAAAGTCCGTGATTACTCAGAACACAGGACAGTTGTACACACACCTGACTCTACCTTGAAGGAGCTCAGGCAGCAGCAAAATACCAACATTTCCAATACAGTTTAATTTCAGTACATCAGAGGTTCTTGGTCTAATTTTTGGAATAACTTGTTTTAAATTCATTTTAGTGCATAAGGTTTCCATCCTTACTGTCATGGTCCTGAGTCTGGGGACTCAGTGTTTATGTTTTTGATTATTAATATTCTTTATTTCAGTTGGTTTCTGGTTATACTTTAATGATTTTTAGATCTTATGTTTTGCACCGTGCCTCTGAGTGTTACATGTGAATTTACAGCCTTTGGTGTGTAACTGTGGGTGGTACGGTGTTTTAGAAAGACATTTTTTAGTATGCATACTAAATCATTTGTTTTCTGAGCATAGATTACTTATTCTATACTAATCTATTCAGAAAGTCACAAGATCAAGACCAGCACGGTGAAAGATTGGAAGCCAAAGCTTAACACAGGTAGTACACCGCACATACAACATGAAATGGATGAAGAAGCGCTATTGTATTGGGTTAAAATGATGCCAGATTAGAATCAATGTTAATATTTTCAGTTTCAATATTATTTGTCAGTGTCATTTTAAGCTGGCATCGTTTTAACCCCATAAGGGGGATATAAAAAAGACCTCCTAATTATTAAGAATAATTTTTGTCTGCATTATTCTGCAGATTCGTTTTCTCCTCAGTGCTCATGTAAAAGAACTGAAATGTGTGTTTAGTGTAAAGACATCTCTATCACTGACTTTTATCAAAGAACTCCAAGTCACCAATCATCCCTGTATTACTGTGAAAATCTTTAACCCTCTACAACACAGCCCTGCCCCAGGGCAACAACAAGGTTTTTTTTTAAACCTAATGCCCTGTACATGTGAAATTATTCCAACCAATCAGAGTGTTTGGGAAAGTATCAAACTTCAGTCCAATAAGAGGTTTGAGTCAAGCATCAATCAAGCATGATTTGAAGGCGGGGCATCCTTTTCTGACACATGGTCATAGGACCGCATGGTGTGAGAAGAAGGTAAGAATGGTTGTCCTAGTAATCATTATTTAGAATGACATAAACTGCAAATCAAAAATACATGTGAGTGTAAGAAGATGGAGAGAGGGTTTTTATCAGGTTTTATGAATTTTTTTTTAATTTTTACTCTGTCAAAAATCCAGTTTTCTTTTGGACACTTTTTTTGGGGGGGGGGGGGGGGGGGGGGGGATAACAATGTGTCTGTATGTAAATATTTATTCATGTATTTGTACAAAAAAAATGTTCACATTTCACATGCTGCTGATGTGATGCCTCTTATACAGTGGGAAGCCATCAAAACTTTTCTCCATTTCACGACGACAGCTGCTGGCCACAAAGGTCAGGATGATGCTGGAACAGCTTCCTATCAAAGAGACATTGTATGGATGAGCAAATGGTGCCATTTAAGGGCAAACTCAAGCAGTACCTACCCAGTAAATCCAGAAAACGCGGTTTCAAACTATTATTTCTTGAAATAACACTTCGAATTGAATGAGCGCAGCAGGCAGCGCTTTCCCTCTTGGAGGCTGGGGGGTCCTTGGAGGCGCCGCACTCCTCCACCTGCTGCCCGCCTGCACTCGAGCCTCCACAGGGGAGAGTGGGCGTCTCTAGCCGATCTTCGACTGTTCAATCTTCCGCCTCTGCCCCGCCTGCCTCCTCATAAAACAGGTGTCCCATCACCCCCGCCTGTTCGCAGAGGAGGCAGGAGTGGTGGCCGGCCTCCAGATCAGCTCTGTCACCGCTGCTGACCACTTACCTGCCCTCCTGAACTGTTTCGTCTTTGCAGCTGGCTATGCGGCCTCCCTCCTAAACTTTTCTTCTGATTCTCACAACACGAGAATCCATATAACATGATATTGGACATTTCCAATCTAAGCCTGTATCAAGTCATATATGTCAATATGTTTCAAAAATTTTTTCAATTCTGCACATTTGGGGAAGATTTCCAGATGTTTTTATTGCTTTCTAATAGTTGTGCAATGGTGTCTGAGTTAATCATTTTCTCTGTCGTGTAATACTATTGTTGCACAAAAAATATCTTGGATTACATCTGAAATGGCCCAAAATGAGTCATAATATGATGTTGAGTAATTTTCAACATGTACCATCAAAATGTGTACAGTAGGGGGATAAATCATCTTATAAAAGTGCTTTGTTAAGACATTAAGTTCTTTTGGCGTCAACACAGTACATGATTTTACATATTGTTTGACTTTTTGACCCTGAGATGAAATATGTTGTGTAGTTCACACTGTTACTGTTTTTAACTTTCAGTTTCTTGTTTAGAAAATAGAAACATTACTCTACTTTATTCCTTCTGCCAAATAATACAATAAAGCCAAATAGTGAACATTATTACTAAGTGAATAGAAATGCTTACAGCACATTCAGTGGTGCAAGATGTGTTGTGGAGATCGTGGTCAAAAAAGAAGGTGGTACTGTTAACAGCCACTTCTGGTGAAAGCATATCTAATATTCAAACTCATACTTTTGTGTTATTTCCTCTTTTTACATCACTTCCTGAATAGTTCTTAACAAACCTCACATATGTGGAAATGACTTCTCTATGAAGCTCGCAAGAATGTAAGTTTTTATATCTTAAATATGAAAAATTTTATGCAAAGATAACATTTCTATCATTCTTTGATTCACTGCTATTTAGATTAAACATCATATTTGTCGAGGAAAAAGTTCAACAGGAAAAAGGTGAAGGATTTTCTTTTTCTCTTGTCTATCATGTTTATGAACATAACTTTTTGAAATAAGAGCTGTATGCTGGTATCTTAGCAGATCTTTTGAAGCTGAATATTTATCCTAGTAGTGACAGTAGTTACATGGGAACGCTGGGCTTTGCAAAATTGCCATTACTGTCATTGTCACATATTTTAAAGGTGATAATGAGCCCTGTTACTGAGTGAAAAATATGTGCCGTATCACACTGTTATCTTGAGCTAACGCGCTAAAAATATTCTCAAAGATCATTTGAGAGTTTTAACAGAATACTTTAAAAAATTAATTACATCACTTTTCACCATAAAAGCTTTTCACTGGTAATGTTTAACAAATAATCATATAAATTGTTTCATGTGCAAACTTCAGACTCCTTTAAACTTCACTTTTTTGCAACAAAGATGGCTGCAACTCTGACTTTTCTTCTCATTAGTTCTCTGCTGCAGGGTGAGTGAAAAAAAATCAGGATCACGTAAAGATTATTAAAGAAAGATCATTATTTAACATGAAACATCTACTAAACTACAAAAGGTGTCCATTTCTTAGATATTTAACAGTAAAAATATTTTTATTTGTCCCTGAATTAAACACTGAAGTCCTAGCGACAGTGATAACTCTGGATAAAGGCTACTATAATTAAAAACTGTACTGTTGCTGTAAATTACTGTTTCCATTTCTCTTTTAAAAATCATTGTGTTGTGTTTCAGGTGCTCTGTGTGGAACGTTCAATGTCAAGATGCCACAGAATATAAATGTCATGAGTGGAACCTGTGTGACCATCCCCTGCTCCTTTGATGTAGAGAACAAGCATGAAATTAACTTAGATGATACATGCAAAGCATATTGGATTGTTTCACCTTCATTAAACAGTGAAAATGCAAAACTAAAGCCAACTAAAGACATGACAGGAGACTTAACAAAGAAAGACTGCACCACAACTTTCAGTAATAAACATCTCCTTCAAAGTGCTAAATATTTCTTCAGACTGGACTGTAATATTAAACTGATGTACACTTTTTCACAAGCTGGTGTAAATATTTCATTAATAGGTAAGTTTTTTTTTATCAGTTTACTCACATTTTATGAACAAATGACAGCTGTGGAGCTGCTTTAGCTTCATTGTGACTTCACTTGATTTTACAAAGCATATGAAACCTGAAAGGAACTGCTGATCAGAATATGTCTTCCCAACAGATGATCCTCCCTCTCTGACTCTGACTCCATCCACACTGGAGGTGAAGGAGGGAACCTCAGTGAGTCTGACGTGCTCTGCTCCAGCTCCATGTTGGTCTCATCCTCCAGCTCTGACATGGAGCCCTAACCTGGGTCAGAGTCGGGAGACACTGCAGGAGAATCAGGACAAAACTAAAGTCAAGACTTCTGTTATCAGTTTCACTGCTTCTCACCTCCATCATGGAAATAAAATCTCCTGCACTGCTGCCTACCAGAAACAAGATGGTAGCCCTAATGCCACTGCTGAAACAAGTTTAACTCCCAATATTTCATGTGAGTTTATTTTTTCTCTTCTCAAATGAAAAAAACAGTAATAACGTATAAATAGTAGTAATGTATTTAGTAATAAATACTGTTACCTAGATCTGTTATTTATTCTCTCTAAGACTTAGAATAAAACAAAAGTACATTTAGTCACTCACATTTGACAGTTGCTTTTCAGTTTACAGTTTCAGAGTTTCACTTAATATATATTATCATGTATTTTCCCCAAGTTATGATATTTGCTTTGTGAATAGACAACCAGTAATGCAGAATTATTAAAAAAAAAAAAATCAGATAACTGTTATGTGATGTGTGAATGAGGCCCCAGTTCCAGCCTCAGGCCACAGATGGTAAATAAAAAATTAACCTTTGTTCAGGAAAAATACTTTGTAGCAGAAAAATCCAAATGGTAGCCGATAAGGTCTTTGAATGCAAACCAGGACAAACGTGAGTGAAAATAGCAGTGGGAAAACGAATATTCAACAGTGCAATGCAACAAAGAAATGTGGGTAGATAGAGGCAATAAATACACACTCAGTAAATATGGATAATGAACACAACTGGGTAAAGTGGGACTGTAGCTCAGGGGAGTTGAGATTGGTTGGCTTTAGTTCAGGAGTGGTGGCTGGGGTGGGTGTAGCTCAGGGCTGTGCAGAGATGTTTAAATGGGCGGGTGCTCAAAGTTAAAAAGGGGCACATAGAACCAGACTGAAGCCACACCCTCCAGGAAGGCAGGAAAAGTCCTGTAACTTACTTTAAAACTAAATATGTTCCCTAAAACGGTGGACAGAGCTACAGACCCTTACCCAGTTAGCTAGCAGCTTTTACCAGCACTACTTGTGCAGTTAATAAAAGGACAGGCAATGTTTGTCGTGCTGTTGCACACACAGCACGCTCATCTGTTTCAATTTGTCAGTTGTCACAAGACAACTTTCCTATGTAATAATAAGCTAATACTCCTGTGTGCTATAGACCAGCGGTCCCCAACCCCCGGGCCTCGGACCGGTACCGATCCGTGAGTCGTTTGTTACCGGGCCGCGAGAGTTGAGGCTCAGGTGTGAAATGTATGGTTTTCATGGTTTTGATCGGTTTTCAGCGTTATTTTGTTATCTTTTTTTATCGTTAACTCTGTTTTCCTGGGTCTTTTCACGTGTGTTATGAATAAATCTTCTTTTTTTTGGTACCGGTACTATTTTTATTTTATTATTTATGTATTTATCCGCGACACCTTAAAGGCCGGTCCGTCAAAATATTGTCTGGCATAAACCGGTCCGTGAGGCAAAAAAGGTTGGGGACCGCTGCTATAGAGTATGTGTACGCTGTGTACTCATGCTAGGTGTACGCTGTACACCTAGTTACTGGTTTTTGTTGCATCAGTCTGCATCTCCCAATTAATTTGTTTCTCCTACAGCTCTGCATGTGGCAAGCCATTTCAGCCAAATATCGTGAGTTTTCTAACACGTCTGGTTAAGAAATGGCTTAAAAAACGCCTGTGATTAATAGTTAAATATCATTGTTGAGGGGCACAGGTGGGACTCCGCACGCACACACACATTAAAAAAAATTGCCTCAAGAAAAGGGTATTTGGGACACCCATCAGGAAAGGGGCAGGTGCTCAAGCCCTGCCTCGCACATGCCTGGTGTAGTTCAGAAGGTAGAGCAGGTTATCTAATATTTGGAAGGTTGGCATGCAGACTGGAGCCAATTTGCACACCAAATATCCTCGGGTAACGATATTTAGATAAGCTGTTATCCGATGAACACAACACTTTCTCTGTTATTTTAGTTAGAAAACACTTAAACAGCTTTATACAACACACCTCATCCATTCACCTAATTTATGTTTAAGTAGAGTAGAATAGTGGTATGTAAGAACCGGGGCTTTTATCATTTCCAGGTGACCAAACTCTAAATAAGACAAAGAGAAAAAGAAGTATCAAAATAGATCATGAAATAACAAGTCCACCATCTGGCTGGAGCCTTTCTATGTGGTCTTTCTCTTCCCACCCACAGATGGAGGGGAGGGTTTACTGGAGATTCTAAATTCCCCACAGGAGAGAATCATTGTCTGTGTCAGTGTACCCTGCCTCTCACCCAGTGGCATTTGGGCTAGGCTCCAACGCCCCTGGAAGATGATGAATGGGTAGTTTTTGACACTCAGTAAAAAGTTGGTGACTGTAAGTTGCATGATTCAGTCAGACAATATAAAGACAAAGAAAAATCATTTTTATTGGATACATCAGTCTTTAGAAAGAAAGGGCCAAGTAAAGCAACTTCTTACTATCACTCTACAAATTTTCTTGATTAAAGAAAAAAATGTGTAAATTGGTGTGGTTTGCTCCCTTCTCTCCTGTTTGGTGTTAGATCTGTATGAGTTATTCATTAAATGGGAAAAAATATATATTTTAAAGGTACCCAACTTATAAACACTACTTCTGCAAGGAAAACTGTTTTAACATTTCAGTTTGTATGTTTCTTTGCCCATTTTTCAGATTCACCTAAAAATATTATGGTTTCAGTCAGTCCTTCTGGTCCAGTACCAGAGAACAGCAATGTGAGTCTGACCTGTAGCAGTAATGCCAACCCAGCAGTGAGGAACTACACCTGGTACAGAGCTGATGGAGACCAGGAGACGCTTATTGGCACAGGAACCAGTTTAAACATTCAAGTCTCCAGAGACAGACGGACATTTTTCTGCAAGGCTGAAAATGAGATTGGAGTTGGACGTTCCAGCAGCATTCAAATAGATGTTCAGTGTAAATATCACATTTCACATCTGCTTTACGTATCATCAGTATAACCCAGCATCAAAGATTCAGATCATTAGAACTGGAATATACATGCTTGGCTTTTTGAATAGTCATCAAATAAAAAAACAATGCATTTTTGCAGAAAAAAGTATCAGCATTCCTAAACTGTTGTTTCAATACACAAAAGTCTTTGCTTGTCTGGTCACAGTGTTGGGCAGTAACGGAATAAATGTACTGGTGTTACGTATTTAAAATACAAAATATGAGTAACTGTCTTCCGTTACAGTTACCGTTTAAAAAGGTGGTATGCCAAATACAGTTACTTTGTTGAAATAAACGGATTACATGGCGGTCTTTTCCTGTTTCATATGTTAGGCTGTCCCCTCTCTATTTTCGGTAATTCCACGCCGGTGGAAACCCAAACAAAACACACATTAAGAGGCTCTGATGCCTGTGTCTCAATCTCGCGGCCCATGTCACCTCTACTTGCAGCCCGCATAATGACGTGACAAAATATTTTTTTAAATTTCTTGTTCAAAAAATTATTTAATATAAAGGCAATATGAGCAGAGTGTTACATGCATAGCCCTGAAGAATATAGCCTCATGGGCAGTGCAGCCCAGTTGTAAGTAAGCTGCTAAGATTCGACTGTACATTATTTTTGTGTTTTTCTCTGAAACAATAAGTTCTGTTGGAGCAGCCTGTCAACGCCTCTCTCTGTCTCTCACTGGCAAAGTTGACCCAGACAACAAAGTAAAGCTAGTTTTCAGTTACGAGCCCGACACGGAACCAACGTATTAGCCAGAGGTCCCTTTACTACATTTTGGAGCCGTGGACCTGTTTTATATACACGCGGAATAGTTTTCTATACGAGAACGCTGCCAAAAGTGCAGCCTTACCTAATGTCCACCCTACTGTTACTCATTTTATATTAAGATTTAAAAATATCTAGTTGGTATTGGTATGGCGAGTATCCGTCAGTAATAGTAATAAATCCCACAGCAACAGTACATTCATGTAGTTGTAAAAAGCATGATAATATATTAAGTAATCCAAAGTATTCAGAATACGTTACGTATATGTAACATTAAGTAACAGAATATGTTACAAAATACATTTTGGGGCATGTAATCTGTAATGTGTAGTGGAATACATTTTAAAAGTAACCTTCCCAACTCTGTCTGGTCACACACATATAACTAAAAGTGACATCTGATTCTCAGTTTATAGGGTTATATGATATGATGTCGGCCAACTCTTTGTTGCTATAATAGTTTCAACTCTTCTGGGAAGACTTTCCACCAGGTTTAGAAGTGTGTTTATGACTATCCCAGCTGTCACAGCGCAAGAGCAGGAGCACACCCTGGACAGATCACCAGTCTGTCGCAGTGCCAACACAGAGAGACAGACAACCATTCAGACTAACAATCACACTTAAGAGCAATTTAGAATTACCAATTTATCTAACTCCTCTAACTGCATGTCTTTACACTATGGGAGGAAGCCAGAGTACTCGGAGAGAACCAACGCAGACACATGGAGAACATCCACAGTCACTGTTAAAATACACATATACGACTTAATGATAGGCAGTGTAATACCCAACATACAGTGCACCACTAATCTGCATGTTTGATTCCTTATTTTTTAGACTCACCTAAAAACATCACAGTTTCAGTCAGTCCTTCTGGTCCAGTACCAGAGAACAGCAATGTGAGTCTGACCTGCAGCAGTAATGCCAACCCAGCAGTGAGGAACTACACCTGGTACAGAGCTGATGGAGACCAGGAGACTTTAATTGGAACAGGAACCAGTTTAAACATTCAAGTCTCCAGAGACAGACGGACATTTTTCTGCAAGGCTGAAAATGAGATTGGAGTTGGACGTTCCAGCAGCATTCAAATAGATGTTCAGTGTAAATATCACATTTCACATCTGCTTTACATATCATCAGTATAACCCAGCATCAAAGATTTAGATCATTAGAACAGAGTTTTATACACTATGTTTTTCGAATACTCAGCACATAGAAACAGTGTATTTTGTTGTAAATAGAAAAAAAGTATCAGCATTCTTAAACTGTTGTTTTAATAAATAAATCAGACTTCGTGAATTACACGTTAATATCCGTTACATACAAGTGATTGTGTTATTGCTCTTTTTTTGGATTCAACTAAAATACCACAGTTTTGTCTGATCTAAATGATCTTAAATAACTCTTTAGTGTATGCATAACATTTCACTGTTTTACACTTTATTTTCAGAAGAGTTAGACAGTAGGTTAAAATAATGTCCAAGCATTCTTTAGCTGTCATTCTTTTTAATTAATTTATCAGGCTTTATGACTGGTAGTGTAATACCCAATGTACAATACACCACTAATTTTCATGTTTTAATACTCATTCTTTAGATTCACCTAAAAACATCACAGTTTCTGTCAGTCCTTCTGGTCCAGTACCAGAGAACAGCAATGTGAGTCTGACCTGTAGCAGTAATGCCAACCCAGCAGTGAGGAACTACACCTGGTACAGAGCTGATGGAGACCAGGAGACTTTATTTGGAACAGGAACCAGTTTAAACACTGTAGCCTCTAAATTCATTCGGGCTTTTTTTTTTTTTTTTTTGCCAGGCTGAAAACAAGATTGGATTTGCACGTTCTAATCTGACTCAAGTCAAAGTTCAGTGTATGTATCACATTATTAGGCATTTCTATTCATCCAGAATTTTAACCTCTTAAGCCCCAAGCCTACCTGATCTCCTGCTTAATCCACCTCTCATATAATAATTCATAATTCATAATTCACCTCTCTTATACTCTACAACTACTATACTGAATGCCACTGTCCCTTGCTAAAAGCCTATTTAATTTTTCTGACATTTCTGGGTATCTAGTGTAAGTATTACAGCTAGCCAAACATTATAGCACAGATCATTTTAATGTCTCAACCACACTAATAAAACACATTCCTATTTATAACACCACAACTTAAATCAGAAAAACAAGACAATATGGTTTACATCATTGCAATGGGGTTGTCCCAAATAAATAAATAAAAAAAGGCTGGATATACTTCAGTAAATACAATGATGCGTAGTACAGTATGTAAATTGTTCACTTTGGTTTATGAGCACCTTCACTGACATGTTACCAGTTGTTGTGTTGTTACATCGTTTGTCTAAGTGTTCTAAACTTTATTCAATGGTGCTTTGACTGATCCTCTCACAGTGGTAACTGAGTGGGCTACCTGTCGGTCTCATAAATTTGAAAAATGTGTCCTTCCATTTTCTTCTGGTTATCAAATTCAGCAGTCTGTGACTGGGCAAACACAGAGAGAAAAAGTGATTCACACTCACATCTATGGTTAATATAGAATCACCAGTAAATCTAACCTCACAAATTAAAGAAAAAGGAATCAAGACTGGCTTACCACTCTACAATTTGTAGAGTATTAAATCTCTTAAAACAGTCTGACTATACTGTTTAAAACTTTGTTTAAGACACTAGGGTATGCTGTTCATTTGGTCCACTAGCAGCAAACACCAATGTGACTCTGACATGCCGTAGTAGTAATGACAACTCAGCGGTCAGAATGAACAAAGACGATGGGAGACAGATATACTTTATAAATTAAAGCATTAAAGTTGATGCTATCAGTGTGCAAAATTTTGTCAAGGGCCATGATATTCAACAGGGTCTCAAGTGTACTCATAAATATTATTAATTATGGTAAAAGAAAATAACATGTTTTTTTGTCCTTAATGTTTAAGCTCACTATAAACAACAATATCCAGCAATTCTGATCCAGTTCAAATTGAAGTTGATCAGATTTGTTCTGTTGGAGCTGATCCATGTCATGATGCTAGAATAATTACTTGTAACTTAAGTATTAGTTGATTAGGAATATAATGTCCATGGCATTATTTCTGATTGCAGGGTCTGAAATCTATTATGGACTTTACAGTGGAGTCGTTCGTTGGGTCCTCGCTGGTGTGTTTTTCAGTGTCAGTGTCATCTGTGCGGCATGCCTTTGGTAAGTTAATATGTTCACAATGGAAAGTCTACTGATGTTTTTTTAGCATACTTTCAAATAATTCATTTGTTTCTTTTTTTGCAGCAAACTACGAAAGAATGTGAAGCCAAAAGAAGAGGACAGAACTTATATGACACTGAGTGGTAGAACCGTCAGCTCTTCAGAGTATGATGTCATTAACACAGCTCCAAAGAGTCAGTGATGCTGACCTTGAAAATGATCCAATAGATAAGATTTTTCCTTAAGATTGTAAGATTTTGCTGTATTTTTTGTGAAAAAAAAAATCAGTTATCTGTTATACTTGTCTTTATTGAAGTGCATTGAATAACCACTGTGCTAACCAACCTAGCCTAATAACATGCTTTAAGTGATGGAATCACTTTAAATGGGTGTGGTGAGAGCAGAGGGTGAATGATAATTCTAGGAGTTGATAGTGGAGAGATGCCAAGCACTCTTACTTCACAGTTCTATTACAGCTTTTACGCTCTGACAACTTTTGGCTGATTTAAACATCTTGGTAGTCGACTACTATCTACTGGGAAAAAATAGCCTGCAGCCATCTGCTCAGTACAGTCTACTGAACAAAAGGGAGGGCAAATTTAGGAGTGTGGAGTTTTCCGCACAGAGAGCCTTTTTCACTCAATTAAATGCCACCTAGCACTGCTCCATCCACTGCACCACATCTGATGCAACCTCTCAGGTGAGGTTGGTCAGGGAGCTGGTCAGAAGTAAGAGTTCAGGAAACAGAGATACCACTGATCAACAAATCTGCGCTTTTACTGTTTTTAAGAGGGAGATCTTGCATAGCTATGATGCATTGTTCCATTGCCAGATGTGCAACCTTTGTACTCATGTACTATATGAGAGTGTCCTGTAAATTTCCAGTTATCAAATGTAATTGTTTCTATCTATTCTCCACTGCCAAGAAGATGTAATGCATTTTTGGAATAAACTATCTAATTGTCTGAATGCCTTTTAGTGACAGATGAGCACAACAAATGATTTTAACAGCTCAATAGTTTGTGTTTTATTGTTGTATTTCTTATGTTGTCTTATGTTGTATTTCTTATGTCTAACATGTTAAATGTTTTCCATGGGCGCCAGGTCTGAACTGCAGGCAGGTTTAGCACTCCTGTTGCAATAAAGGCAGAATGTAATAAAAATGTATATATCGTTCAACAAGTTACTCATCCTATATTTAATAATGCAACCCCATAAAGTGAGTTTTCATATGAACTCTACATCATAACATCCATGTTAAACAAAGTCCGTGATTACTCAGAACACAGGACAGTTGTACACACACCTGAGTCTACCTTGAAGGAGCTCAGGCAGCAGCAAAATACCAACATTTCCAATACAGTTTAATTTCAGTACATCAGAGGTTCTTGGTCTAATTTTTGGAATAACTTGTTTTAAATTCATTTTAGTGCATAAGGTTTCCATCCTTACTGTCATGGTCCTGAGTCTGGGGACTCAGTGTTTATGTTTTTGATTATTAATATTCTTTATTTCAGTTGGTTTCTGGTTATACTTTAATGATTTTTAGATCTTATGTTTTGCACCGTGCCTCTGAGTGTTACATGTGAATTTACAGCCTTTGGTGTGTGACTGTGGGTGGTAGGGTGTTTTAGAAAGACATTTTTTAGTATGCATACTAAATCATTTGTTTTCTGAGCATAGATTACTTATTCTATACTAATCTATTCAGAAAGTCACAAGATCAAGACCAGCACGGTGAAAGATTGGAAGCCAAAGCTTAACACAGGTAGTACACCGCACATACAACATGAAATGGATGAAGAAGGGCTATTGTATTGGGTTAAAATGATACCAGATTAGAATCAATGTTAATATTTTCAGTTTCAATATTATTTGTCAGTGTCATTTTAAGCTGGCATCGTTTTAACCCCATAAGGGGGATATAAAAAAGACCTCCTAATTATTAAGAATAATTTTTGTCTGCATTATTCTGCAGATTCGTTTTCTCCTCAGTGCTCATGTAAAAGAACTGAAATGTGTGTTCAGTGTAAAGACATCTCTATCACTGACTTTTATCAAAGAACTCCAAGTCACCAATCATCCCTGTATTACTGTGAAAATCTTTAACCCTCTACAACACAGCCCTGCCCCAGGGCAACAACAAGGTTTTTTTTTAAACCTAATGCCCTGTACATGTGAAATTATTCCAACCAATCAGAGTGTTTGGGAAAGTATCAAACTTCAGTCCAGTAAGAGGTTTGAGTCAAGCATCAATCAAGCATGATTTGAAGGCGGGGCATCCTTTTCTGACACATGGTCATAGGACCGCATGGTGTGAGAAGAGGGTAAGAATGGTTGTCCTAGTAATCATTATTTAGAATGACATAAACTGCAAATCAAAAATACATGTGAGTGTAAGAAGATGGAGAGAGGGTTTTTATCAGGTTTTATGAAGTTTTTTTTATTTTTACTCTGTCAAAAATCCAGTTTTTCTTTTGGGGGGGGGGATAACAATGTGTCTGTATGTAAATATTTATTCATGTATTTGTACAAAAAAAATGTTCACATTTCACATGCTGCTGATGTGATGCCTCTTATACAGTGGAAAGCCATCAAAACTTTTCTCCATTTCACGACGACAGCTGCTGGCCACAAAGGACAGGATGATGCTGGAACAGCTTCCTATCAAAGAGACATTGTATGGATGAGCAAATGGTGCCATTTAAGGGCAAACTCAAGCAGTACCTACCCAGTAAATCCAGAAAACGCGGTTTCAAACTATTATTTCTTGAAATAACACTTCGAATTGAATGAGCGCAGCAGGCAGCGCTTTCCCTCTTGGAGGCTGGGGGGTCCTTGGAGGCGCCGTACTCCTCCACCTGCTGCCCGCCTGTGTGGTGAACACAAATGTGCTACCACATTTTGGTAATTTTATTAAGAAAAATATATGCCAGTAATTAAGACAATTATTATTTTACATTCATTACGTGTAGTCCATAAAAATTGAGGAGAGTAAAAGTGAGAAATGATAAGCGGAACTTTTGACACTGTAGTCGTTCACCCGTGGTTGCCTAGAGCGGACCAACTTCCTGTCCTCTCAGACGCAGTTCGGGAAAAGATACGAGTGCTCCTGTGATTCTTTCTCTGAGACTCTACCTTTATTTTTACAGGTCAGTATCGTCTTAAAAATACAGTGTATGAGGGCTTTGTGCCTCGTTCTACTTCAGTGTTTACTGAGGGTTATGTTGACACCGCCGATGTAAACTTAAGTGTGGTTTAGTTGGAAGTTACTGTAGCGCGGCACCACAGCGGCGGTAAAGCCGAGCCGCGCAGCCCCAAGTCTCGCGAGATTTACCGCGAGTTATCGCGAGAGTTACCGCGAGAGTTCGCCAGCCCACGGGATGTATTTAAACTTGGTAAACTCCATTTAACAATCAAATATGTGTGTGTGGTGCTCCAATTTAACTGTAAAGGCCCTGACATCAGATTATTCAAGTTTAAAATATCTCATATACACTTTATGGTTCAAGTAATGTGGAAATGTTAAGAATAAGCTAAGAATGCATGTACATTTATGTGGTTACATTGCAAAGTAATACACTCAGGTGTGTTTTGTCTAATCTAGTAAGATTTATGCACTTATATCAGATTTGTGGATAAGCTATTTTGAGTTTGCTCTATATGTGAGAAAGAGCAATAAGACATTTAAGGCAATGTATGGTATCTGCACTGTTGATGTAAATGAGTGTAGGAATAGTGTAATTAACAGTGTAAACTGGAGAAATGTAATAACCATAGATACATATATTTGCCAAATGCCTTTTATTTACCTTTTACAGTTATTGAGCATATCTGACAAGTGAATGCACTGAATGTAAATTATCTTTGTTGATCTGAAATAAGAGACGCAGTTCGGGAAAAGATACGAGTGCTCCTGTGATTCTTTCTCTGAGACTCTACCTTTATTTTTACAGATTTGTATTCTTTTTGTTATTGTGGTCTTCACACCCGGGACCCGTAACAAACTGTGGGGGCTCGTCCGGGATCTCTCCTCTACAGTCGTCGAGGGCAGATCCAGTGATACCAGAACCACGACACGAGCGTGACAAGGCCGCTTCTCCAGCCAAGCCAGCGAGTAGGTGTCCAGATAGTGAGGCGAAAAGGGGACCTTTGCCTCGACGTGGAACCGTACTGCAGTGAGGGGAGTGTAAAGCATCCTAGTCACTATCGAGCTGAAGGATAATCAGAAATACATACAACATGTCGACTGAGCGAAAGGAACTCGCCTGGAATATCAGGAGACGCTTGTTTTCACTCCAAGGCCAAGACCTCTTCGAACTCGCTAAGAGCCTCGCATCAGAAAACAAAGACACTACACAGCTCAGTCAGGATGATAAAGAAGGTTGTATGGACTATATCACCTCCTACATACAGTCAAATACACTACTGCAACTCGAAGATGAGGGCATGAGTCATTTGTTGACGCTGAATGATTTGATTAATCTAGTCATCCAGGGAGGTAATCCTGCCGTGCAAACAGCTGGTGAGAATGAAGTACATGCTATGCCCAGTCCACAACCATCCAATACCTTGCTAGACCCACAACCGCCGGAAGATCCACCAGATATATCACCAAACCCCTATGCAAACACAGAAACACAACAGTTAGAGGAGTTGAGGAAAGCGTATGAGACACTGGGTGAGAGGCTAAGGCTATGTGGAACTGTAAGGGCCCTGTCACCTGCTGTAGCAAGCCAGCAGAGCAGTTCGCAGCCACAACCAATCATACAGGTTAGCCCTAAGCAGCCAGTCACTGTAAGAGACCTTTCCTACTTGCCTCGCAGAGAATTCAAAGTGTTTGGAGGACAGATTGGAGACAACAGTTCTGAAATCAGCTACAACAGTCTCACCAAGCAGATTAATGAAGGAGTTAAAGAAGGATTTGTGGAGGCTGAAATTGTTCGAGGTGTGTTGAGAACTGTGAAGCCTGGCACCTTCCGGGACATGTTAATGCTCAAAGATGACCTGTCTCTCCATGAACTTCAGGGCTTTCTGAGGTCTCATCTCGGAGAAAAAGCGACAACTGAAATGCTCCAGGAGTTAATGTGTGCTAGACAAAGTGAACAAGAGACGCCCCAGCAGTTTCTGTATCGCATGATTGGACTTAAACAGAAGCTTATTTTTCAGTCAAAGCAGGCCAACACAGAGATCTCCTATGACCCGAGAACCGTCCAGGAAGTTTTCCTTCACACAATCTATCAAGGCCTGGGAACTAAGTACGCAGACTTGCGACAAAGACTAAGGCCCCTCACCTCAAACAACAATGTCACTGACGAAGAGATTCTTAGTGAGGTCACAAAGATTATCAGTGATGAAAATGAACACAAGCGAAGGTTAGGCCAAGTCACCCGCCAAAAGAGTGCACAAGCCCAAAGTGCTGGGATCGAAGCAAACGACAAGGTAGCCAAAGAACAGTCCTCACCAACAATCAAACAACTTGCCGCCCAAGTAGAGACTCTAACTAACATGGTCGCCAGCCTAATTAAACAGCAGGAGGCAAAGCCTTGCCAGCTGTCCCCACAACCACCCTCCAACCCGCTTTTCCAAACCCCAGCCAACCCCAACAGACCTCCTCAAAAGAAAGCGTTCCTTTGTCCAAAGTGTACTGAACAGAACTTGCAGGACTGTAGTCATTGCTTTGTATGCTGCGAGTCAGGACACCGAGCAGTGGGATGCTTAAAGCGGACCAAAACTCAGGGAAACTGGAATCGGTCTCTGCCGAGGGACAGCCAGAGGCCGGCGCAGAGTCACAGTCCCAGCCAGTAAGGTCCTCCTCTGCACAGCTCACTACTGAGTGTGCAAGACGTCGCAATAAGCTAAAAAGAAAGCAGCCAAAGCGAGACCAGAGAAAGCAACAGATAACCTCTTGCCAAAGTTCAACACCAAACAGCTGTAAAGTCCCCCTAGTTGGAAAGAAAAGCCTTCTCAAGTGTTTGATTGGTGGCTATCCAGTGACAGTGTTATTTGATTCTGGCTCACAAGTGAGTTTAGTGGACAGACAGTGGGTGCAGCGGTTTATTCCTAACTATCAGGTGCGACCCCTCCAAGAGCTGTTAAATGATGGACTTGAAGTTTATGCGGTTAACGGACAAGCAGTTCCTTATGAGGGGTGGGTCGAACTTACAGTCACTCTCGCTGGTCACGAAGATCCCAATCTTACTGTGCAAGCCCCTTTCCTTGTCAGCAAGCTGTCACTCCCTCAGCCCCTCCTGGGAGCGAATGTGCTTGGCGCCATTATCCAAGCACAAGAGTCAGACCGAGAGGCTAGTGCTTTATTGTATAGTCTCCTACGCAAAGCTTTTGGTACAGATGAAGAGCAAGTGATGGCTATGGTAAACTTCATACAAGCACCACAAAAAGCAGGATGTGATCCAGCCGCAGTGAGAATTGGGAAGAGCAATGTGTCCATTCCTGCTGGGAAAGCAGTCCAAGTGTGGTGCAGAGTACCCCAAAGTTTTGACATTTGTGACCCCCTGGTGCTGTACGAACCCGACGAGAACATTGCCTTGAGACACCTGAGTGTTGGGGAAGGGCTCCTTGAGATCAACAACCCTCAAAGGCCATTTGTTAAGGTTCCCATCTCTAACCACTCCAAACATGAAATAATTCTACCGAAGAGAACAGCCCTGGGTACTATTCAACATGTCGCTAAAGTTATTGAGACAGACCGACCCACAAACACATCAGAGCTGACTCAACCCACACAGAGCCCCACCACCACAGCTGAGGTAAGCGCAGCCACCTCTGTTTCTGAACTGTCCACTGAGTCATGGCTGCCACCAGTTGATCTTAGCCACCTGAGTCCGGACCAACAGAAGTCAGTTGAAAAGGTGCTAAGGGAAGAGTGTGAGGCGTTCTCTCGTAGCAGCACAGACATAGGCTGTATCCCTTCACTACAAATGGAAATCAGGCTCAAAGATGATACACCAGTCCAGAGGGCCTATGCTTCTATCCCTAAACCCCTCTACAGGGAAGTGAAGGAGTATATTCAAGAGCTGATTGTCAAGGGATGGGTAGTGAAGTCACAGTCGCCGTATGCTGCTCCAGTCATTTGCGTAAGAAAGAAGGACGGGTCTTTACGTTTGTGCATCGATTATCGCCTCTTAAACAACAAGACTGTGCCAGACAGACACCCACTTCCCCGGATCCAGGATCTCACAGACTCGCTAGGTGGTTACAGCTGGTTTTCGATCCTGGATCAGGGTAAAGCTTATCATCAAGGTTTCATTGCAGAAGGCTCAAGGTACCTGACGGCATTCACTACCCCGTGGGGCCTCTACGAATGGGTGAGGATACCTTTTGGACTGTCGAATGCCCCAGCAGCCTTCCAACGGAGCATGGAAGAAATGCTTGACACCCTCCGAGACGAGTGCTGTATCCCTTACCTTGACGACGTGCTTTGTTTTTCCAAGTCGTTCGACGAACATGTCCAAGTGCTACAGAAAGTCCTCCAAGCCCTACAACGGCATGGTGTAAAGCTAAAACCCGAGAAGTGTGAGCTGTTTCGTAAAGAGGTTCGCTATGTCGGCCGATTGGTATCTGCAGATGGAGTAAAGGTGGACCCCAAAGATACCGAGGCAGTACAGGCACTCAAACACAAAAGGCCACAGACCGTTGGAGAAGTCAGGCAGCTTTTGGGATTCCTAAGCTATTATCGGACGTATGTGCAGGACTTCTCACGCATAGCCAAACCGTTGTATGACTTGCTCCAAGTCCCGTCCAATACACTGCCACCAAAGCCAACCAGAGGCAGAGCAAAACACACTCAGCGGCCCTCTCGAGCCCTGATACAGTGGAACAAAGAACACCAAGAAATCCTCGAGCGCTTGATCGACATGCTCACTCAGCCACCAGTGTTAGCATACCCTGACTTCACCCGCCCTTTTACATTGCACACGGACGCATCCCAGAGAGGGCTTGGTGCTGTCTTATATCAGAACCAACAAGACAAGATGAGAGTGATTGGGTACGGGTCTCGCACGCTCACACCTGCTGAACAAAACTACCACTTGCACAGCGGAAAACTAGAGTTTCTCGCCCTCAAGTGGGCAGTTTGTGACAAGTTTAAGGATTACCTCTACTATGCTCCACATTTCACCATTTTTACAGATAACAATCCCTTGACATATGTCCTCAGCACAGCAAAGCTCAACGCAGTCGGACACCGTTGGGTCGGACAATTGGCAGATTTCCACTTCGACATCAAATACCGGCCAGGGAAAGTAAACATTGATGCAGATGTGCTGTCACGTTGCCCACTTGACATTGAGAGGTTCATGGACGAGTGCTCAGAGGAACTGTCGGAGGAAGCCGTATGTGCAGTTTGGGAAGGGAGCAGAAGAGCGAAGCAAGGAGACGTGGCATGGATTGCAGCCCTTAGCCTCACCACACCAAGCCTACCCGTCAAAGAACCTCTACAGTCAATCAGTCATGACCAACTTGTACAATCACAGAGAGCAGATCCAGCAATCGGGAAAGTCATTGACATGGTAGAGAAGGACATAAGACCAACGGAAGATGACAAGGCTGACGCTAACACAAAGAGACTGTTGAGAGAGTGGAGTCGGCTGCACATGGAGAATGATCTTCTCTATAGAAAGACTACAGGACGCAAGCAACTGGTCCTACCTACTCTCTACAGACAGGTCGCGCTCACACACCTCCACAACAACATGGGCCATGTCGGCGTGGAGAAAGTCTTGAACCTGGCTCGAGAGCGGTTCTATTGGCCTTTCATGAAGAGAGAAATTGAAGAGTACGTCACAAGGAAGTGTCAGTGCATCAAGCAGAAGAAGCCAACGACACACGAGAGAGCACCCATGGGTAGCATAACATCCAGCTCCCCTCTTGAGCTTGTTTGCATTGACTTCCTGCACCTAGAGTCTTGTAAAGGTGGGTTCGAATATATACTGGTTGCTGTGGACCATTTTACCAGGTTCGCACAAGCGTATCCCACCAAGAATAAGACCGCAAAGACCGCAGCAGACCGCCTCTTCAACGACTACATTCCCAAATTCGGCTACCCCTCCAAGCTCCACCACGACCAGGGTCGCGAGTTCGAGAATGAGTTATTCAAGTCCCTCAGAGAACTCGCAGGCGTTGGTCACTCAAGGACATCCCCCTACCATCCCCAATGCAACCCTACCGAAAGACTGAATCGCACCCTGTTACAGATGCTGCGTACACTGGGAGAAAAGGAGAAACAAAATTGGAAGGAACACCTACCACATGTTATCCATGCTTACAACTGTACCAAGCATGAATCTACTGGCTTCTCTCCGTACTACCTCTTGTATGGTCGACACCCTCGTCTCCCAGTGGACCTTCTCTTTGGTCTCATGGCAGAAGACAACACTGAGACACCACATGGGTATGCAGAAAGATGGAAAGGGAAGATGACAGAAGCATACCGCATTGCAAATGCAAACAGTCAACAGTCAAGTTCCAAAGGCAAAGCAAACTATGACAAAAGGTGCAAAGGAGTAATGCTACAGACAGGAGACCGAGTACTGGTACGAAACCTGAGTGAAAGGGGGGGCCCTGGCAAACTGAGACCCTACTGGGAGCAAACGGTCTACATTGTGAGGGAGCAAGTGGGCGACAACCCAGTCTACAAAGTGAGTCCAGAGGCGGGAGGCCGTCCTGTTCGCACCTTACACAGGAACTTGTTGTTGCAAGTAAACGACTTGCCAGTGGACATTATCCAAAGTCAGGCCACAAGACCACACAAGAGGAACAAGAAGTCCACCGGAAGACCAATGACACCAGAGCCGAACCCTGACACAACTGACTCAGAAGAGGGTGAGCCACTCTACTGGCTTGGTGTACCCAGATATCCTCGAGAGGGTCATTCTCCAGTCACACCAGTTCCAAGTGGAGCGCAACGGAGCTCCGGTCCAAGTGAACTAAGACAAGTCTTAAGGGCTCGTGTCCAACCTGGGAAAAAAAGTGACATGGTTCCAGAAGAGGATCTAATCGTGTTAAGAGACTCAGACCTACCTCAGCTAAGTGACGATCAGGAGATGTCTCATGTTCAAGAAGAAGTTGACGTCACTGAGTCCAGCCCTGATCCAGTAGAGGTTCCTGACCCAGAGCCGGGACCCAGGGTGGAGCCAGGGGATGACATCCATCCAGAGCCACCGCCTCATCTTAGGCAGTCCAGCAGGCAGAGACGTCCCACCACATTCTTCACCTACCCATCCTTGGGTCAACCAGCCTATCAGGCTCATCCTGCGGTGAACACCATCAACGTCCAGCCATGTCCTTCCCTGTACTACCCTCCTCTCTACTCCCAGCCCCTCTACCCCTCTCCCCTTACCCATAGCCCTTACTTACCTGTTCTATATGTTGTTCCTTGCTATTGAATCGAACTGAAATCTCAAGAAAGAGGATGCCTGAAGGTTAAGGACACCTGGGCAAGAGGAATATTCCAGGGACTTCTGCAAAGAGACTTTGTTAGTTTAAAGGTTTTTTTTATAATTCAAGTTAAGTGTCAGGAGCCACTTTTGCTGTTGGGGAGCGTGTGGTGAACACAAATGTGCTACCACATTTTGGTAATTTTATTAAGAAAAATATATGCCAGTAATTAAGACAATTATTATTTTACATTCATTACGTGTAGTCCATAAAAATTGAGGAGAGTAAAAGTGAGAAATGATAAGCGGAACTTTTGACACTGTAGTCGTTCACCCGTGGTTGCCTAGAGCGGACCAACTTCCTGTCCTCTCAGACGCAGTTCGGGAAAAGATACGAGTGCTCCTGTGATTCTTTCTCTGAGACTCTACCTTTATTTTTACAGGTCAGTATCGTCTTAAAAATACAGTGTATGAGGGCTTTGTGCCTCGTTCTACTTCAGTGTTTACTGAGGGTTATGTTGACACCGCCGATGTAAACTTAAGTGTGGTTTAGTTGGAAGTTACTGTAGCGCGGCACCACAGCGGCGGTAAAGCCGAGCCGCGCAGCCCCAAGTCTCGCGAGATTTACCGCGAGTTATCGCGAGAGTTACCGCGAGAGTTCGCCAGCCCACGGGATGTATTTAAACTTGGTAAACTCCATTTAACAATCAAATATGTGTGTGTGGTGCTCCAATTTAACTGTAAAGGCCCTGACATCAGATTATTCAAGTTTAAAATATCTCATATACACTTTATGGTTCAAGTAATGTGGAAATGTTAAGAATAAGCTAAGAATGCATGTACATTTATGTGGTTACATTGCAAAGTAATACACTCAGGTGTGTTTTGTCTAATCTAGTAAGATTTATGCACTTATATCAGATTTGTGGATAAGCTATTTTGAGTTTGCTCTATATGTGAGAAAGAGCAATAAGACATTTAAGGCAATGTATGGTATCTGCACTGTTGATGTAAATGAGTGTAGGAATAGTGTAATTAACAGTGTAAACTGGAGAAATGTAATAACCATAGATACATATATTTGCCAAATGCCTTTTATTTACCTTTTACAGTTATTGAGCATATCTGACAAGTGAATGCACTGAATGTAAATTATCTTTGTTGATCTGAAATAAGAGACGCAGTTCGGGAAAAGATACGAGTGCTCCTGTGATTCTTTCTCTGAGACTCTACCTTTATTTTTACAGATTTGTATTCTTTTTGTTATTGTGGTCTTCACACCCGGGACCCGTAACACCTGCACTCGAGCCTCCACAGGGGAAAGTGGGCGTCTCTAGCCGATCTCCGGCTGTTCAGTCTTCCGCCTCTCCCCCGCCTGCCTCCTCATAAAACAGGTGTCCCATCACCCCCGCCTGTTCGCAGAGGAGGCAGGAGTGGTGGCCGGCCTCCAGATCAGCTCTGTCACCGCTGCTGACCACTTACCTGCCCTCCTGAACTGTTTCGTCTTTGCAGCTGGCTATGCGGCCTCCCTCCTAAACTTTTCTTCTGATTCTCACAACATGAGAATCCATATAACATGATATTGGACATTTCCAATCTAAGCCTGTATCAAGTCATATATGTCAATATGTTTCAAAAATTTTTTCAATTCTGCACATTTGGGGAAGATTTCCAGATGTTTTTATTGCTTTCTAATAGTTGTGCAATGGTGTCTGAGTTAATCATTTTCTCTGTCGTGTTATACTATTGTTGCACAAAAAATATCTTGGATTACATCTGAAATATCATTTTTTAGGCAATAAAATGGCCCAAAATGAGTCATAATATGATGTTGAGTAATTTTCAACATGTACCATCAAAATGTGTGCAGTAGGGGGATAAATCATCTTATAAAAGTGCTTTGTTAAGACATTAAGTTCTTTTGGCGTCAACACAGTACATAATTTTACATATTGTTTGACTTTTTGACCCTGAGATGAAATATGTTGTGTAGTTCACACTGTTACTGTTTCTAACTTTCAGTTTCTTGTTTAGGAAATAGAAACATTACTCTACTTTATTCCTTCTGCCAAATAATACAAAGCCAAATAGTGAACATTATTACTAAGTGAATACAAATGCTTACAGCACATTCAGTGGTGCAAGATGTGTTGTGGAGATCGTGGTCAAAAAAGAAGGTGGTACTGTTAACAGCCACTTCTGGTAAAAGCATATCTAATATTCAAACTCATACTTTTGTGTTATTTCCTCTTTTTACATCACTTCCTGAACAGTTCTTAAAAAACCTCACATATGTGGAAATGACTTCTCTATGAAGCTCGCAAGAATGTAAGTTTTTATATCTTAAATATGAAAAATTTTATGCAAAGATAACATTTCTATCATTCTTTGATTCACTGCTATTTAGATTAAACATCATATTTGTCGAGGAAAAAGTTCAACAGGAAAAAGGTGAAGGATTTTCTTTTTCTCTCGTCTATCATGTTTATGAACATAACTTTTTGAAATAAGAGCTGTATGCTGGTATCTTAGCAGATCTTTTGAAGCTGAATATTTATCCTAGTAGTGACAGTAGTTACATGGGAACGCTGGGCTTTGCAAAATTGCCATTACTGTCATTGTCACATATTTTAAAGGTGATAATGAGCCCTGTTACTGAGTGAAAAATATGTGCTGTATCACACTGTTATCTTGAGCTAACGCGCTAAAAATATTCTCAAAGATCATTTGAGAGTTTTAACAGAATACTTTAAAAAATTAATTACATCACTTTTCACCATAAAAGCTTTTCACTGGTAATGTTTAACAAATAATCATGTAAATTGTTTCATGTGCAAATTTCAGACTCCTTTAAACTTCACTTTTTTGCAACAAAGATGGCTGCAACTCTGACTTTTCTTCTCATTAGTTCTCTGCTGCAGGGTGAGTGAAAAAAATCAGCATCACGTAAAGATTATTGTGTAAATATTACTATTTAACATGAAACATCTACTAAACTACAAAAGGTGTCCATTTCTTAGATATTTAACAGTAAAAATATTTTTATTTGTACCTGATAAACACTGAAGTCCTAGCGACAGTGATAACTCTGGATAAAGGCTACAATAATTAAAAACTGTACTGTTGCTGTAAATTACTGTTTCCATTTCTCTTTTAAAAATCATTGTGTTGTGTTTCAGGTGCTCTGTGTAAAGCGTTCAATGTCAAGATGCCACAGAATATAAATGTCATGAGTGGAACCTGTGTGACCATCCCCTGCTCCTTTGATGTAGACAGCACATTTAAAAACAACTTAGATGATACATGTAAAGCATATTGGAGTGATGAACCTTCATTTAAAAGTGAAAATGCAAAAGTAAAGCCAACTAAAGACATGACAGGAGATCTAACAAAGAAAGACTGCACCACAACTTTCAATAATGCAAGTCTTCTTCAAAGAAGTAAATACTACTTCAGACTGGAGTGTGATATTGCACTGAAATACAGTTTTAAACAAGCTGGTGTAGATATTTCATTAATAGGTAAGTTTTTATATCCATATATAGACAATTCATGTGAATAAATGACACTAGTCAAGCTGCTTTGACTTGATTGTGAATTCAATAGATTTTACACAGCATATAAAAACCTGAAATGAATTACTCCTCATTTCTTTATGGACTGATCTTTTTGCCAGATGTTCCTCCCTCTCTGACTCTGACTCCATCCACACTGGAGGTGAAGGAGGGAACCTCAGTGAGTCTGACGTGCTCTGCTCCAGCTCCATGTTGGTCTCATCCTCCAGCTCTGACATGGACCCCTAACCTGGGTCAGAGTCAGGAGACACTGCAGGAGAATCAGGACAAAACTAAAGTCAAGACTTCTGTTATGAATTTCACTGCTTCTCACCTCCATCATGGAAATAAAATCTCCTGCACTGCTGTCTACAGGAAACAAGATGGTAGCCCTGATGTCACTGCTGAAACAAGTTTAATTCCTGATATTTCAGGTAAGTTTATTTGTTCTCTTCTCAAATGAAAAAAATAGTAATAATGTATAAATAGTAGTAATGTATTTAGTAATAAATACTGTTACCTAGATCTGTTATTTATTCTCTCTAAGACTTAGAATAAAACAAAACTACATTTAGTCACTCACATTTGACAGTTGCTTTTCAGTTTACAGTTTCAGAGTTTCACTTAATATATATTATCATGTATTTTCCCCAAGTTATGATATTTGTTTTGTGAATAGACAACCAGTAATGCAGAATTATAAAAAAAAAAAAAAAAATTCAGATAACTGTTATGTGATGTGTGAATGAGGCCCCAGTTCCAGCCTCAGGCCACAGATAGTAAATAAAAAATTAACCTTTGTTCAGGAAAAATACTTTGTAGCAGAAAAATCCAAATGGTAGCTGATAAGGTCTTTGAATGCAAACCAGGACAAACGTGAGTGAAAGTAGCAGTGGGAAAACGAATATTCAACAGTGCAATGCAACAAGGAAATGTGGGTAGATAGAGGCAATAAATACACACTCAGTAAATATGGATAATGAACACAACTGGGTAAAGTGGGACTGTAGCTCAGGGGAGTTGAGATTGGTTGGCTTTAGTTCAGGAGTGGTGGCTGGGGTGGGTGTAGCTCAGGGCTGTGCAGAGATGTTTAAATGGGTGGGTGCTCAAAGTTAAAAAGGGGCACATAGAACCAGACTGAAGCCACACCCTCCAGGAAGGCAGGAAAAGTCCTGTAACTTACTTTAATTTACTTTTAATAATAAGCTAATACTCCTGTGTGCTATAGACCAGCGGTCCCCAATCCCCGGGCCTCGGACCGGTACCGGTCCGTGAGTCGTTTGTTACCGGGCCGCGAGAGTTGAGGCTCAGGTGTGAAATGTATGGTTTTCATGGTTTTGATCGGTTTTCAGCATTATTTTGTTATCTTTTTTTATCGTTAACTCGGTTTTTCTGGGTCTTTTCACGTATGTTATGAATAAATCTTCTTTCTTTTGGTACCGGTACTATTTTTATTTTATTATTTATGTATTTATCCGCGACACCTTAAAGGCCGGTCCGTCAAAATATTGTCTGGCATAAACCGGTCCATGAGGCAAAAAAGGTTGGGGACCGCTGCTAGGTGTACGCTGTACACCAAGTTACTGGTTTTTGTTGCATCAGTCTGCGTCTCCCAATTAATTTGTTTCTCCTACAGCTCTGCGTATGGCAAGCCATTTTAGCCAAATATCGTGAGTTTTCTAACACGTCTGGTTAAGAAATGGCTTAAAAAACGCCTGTGATTAATAGTTAAATATCATTGTTGAGGGGCACAGGTGGGACTCCGCACGCACACACACATTAAAAAAAAATTGCCTCAAGAAAAGGGCATTTGGGACACCCATCAGGAAAGGGGCAGGTGCTCAAGCCCTGCCTCGCACATGTCTGGTGTAGCTGAGAAGGCAGAGCAGGTTATCTAGTACTATTTGGAAGGTTGGCATGCAGACTGGAGCCAATTTGCACACCAAATATCCTCGGGTAACGATATTTAGATAAGCTGTTATCCGATGAACACAACACTTTCTCTGTTATTTTAGTTAGAAAACACTTAAACATAAATTAGGTGAATGGATGAGGCGTGTTGTATAAAGCTGTTTAAGTAGAGTAGAATAGTGGTATGTAAGAACCGGGGCATTTATCATTTCCAGGTGACCAAACTCTAAATAAGACAAAGAGAAAAAGAAGTATCAAAATAGATCATGAAATAACAAGTTCACCATCTGGCCGGAGCCTTTCTATGTGGTGTTTCTCTTCCCACCCACAGATGGAGGGGTGGGTTTACTGGAGATTCTAAATTCCCCACAGGAGAGAATCACTGTCTGTGTCAGTGTACCCTGCCTCTCACCCAGTGGCATTTGGGCTAGGCTCCAACGCCCCTGGAAGATGATGAATGGGTAGTTTTTGACACTCAGTAAAAAGTTGGTGACTGTAAGTTGCATGGTTCAGTCAGACAATATAAAGACAAAGAAAATCAGAATCATTTTTATTGGATACATCAGTCTTTAGAAAGAAAGGGCCAAGTAAAGCAACTTCTTACTATCACTCTACAAATTTTCTTGATTAAAGAAAAAAATGTGTAAATTGGTGTGGTTTGCTCCCTTCTCTCCTGTTTGGTGTTAGATGTGTATGAGTTATTAATTTAATGGGAAAAAATATATATTTTAAAGGTACCCAACTTATAAACACTACTTCTGCAAGGAAAAACTGTCTTAACATTTCAGTTTGTATGTCTCTTTGCTCATTTTTCAGATTCACCTAAAAACATCGCAGTTTCAGTCAGTCCTTCTGGTCCAGTACCAGAGAACAGCAATGTGAGTCTGACCTGCAGCAGTAATGCCAACCCAGCAGTGAGGAACTACACCTGGTACAGAGCTGATGGAGACCAGGAGACGCTTATTGGCACAGGAACCAGTTTAAACATTCAAGTCTCCAGAGACAGACGGACATTTTTCTGTAACGCTGAAAATAAGATTGGAGTTGGACGTTCCAGCAGCATTCAAATAGATGTTCAGTGTAAATATCACATTTCACATCTGCTTTACGTATCATCAGTATAACCCAGCATCAAAGATTCAGATCATTAGAACTGGAATATACATGCTTGGCTTTTTGAATAGTCATCAAATAAAAAAACAATGCATTTTTGCAGAAAAAAGTATCAGCATTCCTAAACTGTTGTTTCAATACACAAAAGTCTTTGCTTGTCTGGTCACAGTGTTGGGCAGTAACGGAATAAATGTACTGGTGTTACGTATTTAAATTACAAAATATGAGTAACTGTCTTCCGTTACAGTTACCGTTTAAAAAGGTGGTATTCCAAATACAGTTACTTTGTTGAAATAAACGGATTACATGGCGGTCTTTTCGTGTTTCATATGTTAGGCTGTCCCCTCTCTATTTTCGGTAATTCCACGCTGGTGGAAACCCAAACAAAACACACATTAAGAGGCTCTAATGCCTGTGTCTCAATCTCGCGGCCCATGTCACCTCAACTTGCAGCCCGCATAATGATGTGACAAAATATTTTTTAAAATTTATTGTTCAAAAAATTATTTAATATAAAGGCAATATGAGCAGAGTGTTACATGCATAGCCCTGAAGAATGTAGCCTCATGGGCAGTGCAGCCCAGTTGTAAGTAAGCTGCTAAGATTCAACTGTACATTGTTTTCGTGATTTTCTCTGAAACAATAAGTTCTGTTGGAGCAGCCTGTCAACGCCTCTCTCTGTCTCTCACTGACAAAGTTGACCCAGACAACAAAGTAAAGCTAGTTTTCAGTTACGAGCCCGACACGGAACCAACGTATTAGCCAGAGGTCCCTTTACTACATTTTGGAGCCGTGGACCTGTTTTATATACACGCGGAATAGTTTTCTATACGAGAACGCTGCCAAAAGTGCAGCCTTACCTAATGTCCACCCTACTGTTACTCATTTTATATTAAGATTTAAAAATATCTAGTTGGTATTGGTATGGCGAGTATCTGTCAGTAATAGTAATAAATCCCACAGCAACAGTACATTCATGTAGTTGTAAAAAGCACGATAATATATTAAGTAATCCAAAGTATTCAGAATACGTTACGTATATGTAACATTAAGTAACAGAATATGTTACAAAATACATTTTGGGGCATGTATTCTGTAATGTGTAGTGGAATACATTTTAAAAGTAACCTTCCCAACTCTGTCTGGTCACACACATATAACTAAAAGTGACATCTGATTCTCAGTTTATAGGGTTATATGATATGATGTCGGCCAACTCTTTGTTGCTATAATAGTTTCAACTCTTCTGGGAAGACTTTCCACCAGGTTTAGAAGTGTGTTTATGACTATCCCAGCTGTCACAGCGCAAGAGCAGGAGCACACCCTGGACAGATCACCAGTCTGTCACAGTGCCAACACAGAGAGACAGACAACCATTCAGACTAACATTCACACCTAAGAGCAATTTAGAATTACCAATTTATCTAACTCCTCTAACTGCATGTCTTTGGACTATGGGAGGAAGCCAGAGTACTCTGAGAGAACCAACGCAGACACATGGAGAACATCCACAGTCACTGTTAAAATACACATATACGACTTAATGATAGGCAGTGTAATACCCAACATACAGTGCACCACTAATCTGCATGTTTGATTCCTTATTTTTTAGATTCACCTAAAAACATCACAGTTTCAGTCAGTCCTTCTGGTCCAGCACCAGAGAACAGCAATGTGAGTCTGACCTGCAGCAGTAATGCCAACCCAGCAGTGAGGAACTACACCTGGTACAGAGCTGATGGAGACCAGGAGACGCTTATTGGAACAGGAACCAGTTTAAACATTCAAGTCTCCAGAGACAGACGGACATTTTTCTGCAAGGCTGAAAATGAGATTGGAGTTGGACGTTCCAGCAGCATTCAAATAGATGTTCAGTGTAAATATCACATTTCACATCTGCTTTACATATCATCAGTATAACCCAGCATCAAAGATTCAGATCATTAGAACAGAGTTTTATACACTATGTTTTCCAATACTCAGCAAATAGAAACAACGTGTTTTTTTTAAATAGAAAAAAGTATCAGCATTCTTAAACTGTTGTTTTAATACATAAATCAGACTTCATGAAATACACATTAATATCGTTTGTCACGAGCACAGGAGGGACTCAGACGCAGACTGGAATCACAGAAATTGGTTAGTTTATTTTCTCGCACTGAGTGCAACTATATACAGGTGAAGGGAAAGGGGGTTGGGGTCTCCAGGGGTCACGAAGGCAGTTAGGGCAAAACCCAAGCGGGTTATTCACACACAGGGCTTCTCCTCCCAGGGATTTCCCTTCACGCTCACACCACACCGACTTACCACACTCACTACAGACCAGTAGCAGCAGGTCCTCAGGCTGGGCATGCAGAGTGAGGGTTACACAGTAACCCAGCGACGAGGCATTCCCAGCAGCTGCCTTAAGTAGCTAGTGCTGATCACAGATGATTGTTTGCAGGTGCGGAAGCCAGGGGCGGGAGTCCACAATGAACTCCGCCCTGGTAGCGCGCAGAGCGCAAGAGGGGAGGGAGAGGGGACAAAATAGACAAAAACACTTGTAGCCACCATGAGTCAGCCGAACAGGCACAGGGACAATGACATTCATTATATACAACCAAGTGATTGTGTTATTGCTCTTTTTTTAGATTCAACTAAACTACCACAGTTTTCATCTGATCTAAATGATCTGAAATAGCTTTTTAGTGTTTGCATAACATTTGACATGCATAACCCATTTTTATTTTCAGATGAGTTAGGCAGTAGGCTAAAATAAGGTGCAAGCATTCTTAAGATGTCATCTTTTTAAATAAATTTATCAGGCTTTATGACAGGTAGTGTAATACCCAATGTACAGCACACCATTAATTTTCATTTTTCTATACCCATTCTTTAGATTCACCTAAAAACATCACAGTTTCAGTCAGTCCCTCTGGTCCAGTACCAGAGAACAGCAATGTGAGTCTGACCTGTAGCAGTAATGCCAACCCAGCAGTGAGGAACTACACCTGGTACAGAGCTGATGGAGACCAGGAGACGCTTATTGGAACAGGAACCAGTTTAAACATTCAAGTCTCCAGAGACAGACGGACATTTTTCTGCAAGGCTGAAAATGAGATTGGAGTTGGACGTTCCAGCAGCGTTCAAATAGATGTTCAGTGTAAATATCACATTTCACATCTGTTTTACATATCATCAGTATAACCCAACATCGAAGATTCAGATCATTAGAACAAGGTTTATACACTATGTTTTTCCAATACTCAGCACATAGAAACAGTGTATTTTGTTGTAAATAGAAAAAAAGTATCAGCATTCTTAAACTGTTGTTTTAATACATAAATCAGACTTCGTGAATTACACGTTAATATCCGTTACATACAAGTGACTGTGTTATTGCTCTTTTTTTGGATTCAACTAAAATACCACAGTTTTCGTCTGATCTAAATGATTTTAAATAGCATTTCAGTGTGTGAGAAACATTTCATTGTTTTACACTTTATTTTCAGAAGAGTTAAGGAGTAGGCTAAAATACGGTCGTAGCATTCTTAAGATGTCATCTTTATGATGGGTAGTGTAATACCCAATGTACAATACACAACTAATTTTCAAGTTTTAATATTTATTCTTTAGATTCACCTAAAAACATCACAGTTTCAGTCAGTCCTTCTGGTCCAGTACCAGAGAACAGCAATGTGAGTCTGACCTGCAGCAGTAATGCCAACCCAGCAGTGAGGAACTACACCTGGTACACAGCTGATGGAGACCAGGAGACTTTAATTGGAACAGGAACCAGTTTAAACATTCAAGTCTTCAGAGACAGACGGACATTTTTCTGCAAGGCTGAAAATGAGCTTGGAGTCGAACGTTCTAATCTGACTCAGCTTGAGATTCATTGTATGTATCTCAAAATTAAATTATACTATTTTTGTTAGAAATTGTAACAACACATTGGTGTTTTCCATTTTGACATTCTGACATTTCTGGTTATCTCCAGTAAGCATCCTTGATAGCCAAACATTTTAGCACAGACTAAAAATATCCCCATTCATAACAAAACAACCTTAAGCAGTAAAACAAAACAATCTTTGCAGTGTTATTTTCTGAAATAAATATAAAAAGTCTGCACATACTTTAATAAAGTCTGTGTTGGGCAATACATTATGTAGATCTGTTTTCTGCACAGGTTAAAACTATTTCAAAAGCAATAAAACACTCCTGATAATGATAAGTATTGCAAGTAAGTATGTTCAGAAAGGACTTCAGTTTGAGACATGACCATCTTTACACACAGCAGTTTACCGGTCACTTTGTCAGTTCATTTGTTTTTAGTAATTTTTGCAAATATTTTTCAATCATCAAGGTTGTTTTGACTGACTCCTCTCCCTTTCTTTCAATGACAGTTCTTCCACAGATCCTGTTTTCATCAGATTGTGTTAAAACTGCAAGTCAGGTTAACTGTTCCTGTGACACTGAGGGAAACCCTTCCCCTGCTGTACAGTGGTATTTGAATGGGGAACCTGTCAATCACTCTGGTGAATTTGAAATATTCAGTGAGACTCTAAACATCACAGTTCACAGGAGCTCCTTCATTCTGAGTCAACCACAAGTGAAGCATTTTTCCACCCTGCTCTGCCGTAGCTTCAACTCGCTGGGATCTGCCAGTCAACAATTTTGTATGAGCAAGTTTAAAAGCTCTGCAGAACCTCAAGGTTTGTATTTGGTGCAACTGTAAATATTCTTGTTTAACCCACATACATAATGCAGTGGAGATCAAGGAGATTTGTTGCCTTAGTCAATGATATCCTGTGCTCTACAAAGCCAGTTAAGCGATACTGTCAGGATTTTTTCTCCTAAATTTTCATATTCATTTACAATAAATTTACTGTCAATAACTTTAGGAATTCCACTAATCCACACAAGCAGTTAGTGTGTTGGGTTAATCCAGCTACAGTACACTCACTACCAGTTTCATAAAATATGTAATGTTTTGCAGTACATTTATTTCATTGGTGTTGTGCTAACACACTCCTAAATGCTCAGACCAGCAAACTGCCACAAACATCTGCTTTTATAAACATGGTCACAGTTACTGATGGTCATTTTAATAAAGTGTGAATGTTTAATAATCAAGTGCTTGATTATCAGCATCTGGCTGCTACGTATCCTTGTGATTCCTATGGAAGCAGTAAGAGTGCACAGTTTTAACACACTGCTTCTGAAATTTCGATCAATCAATCAATCAAAGCTTTATTCGTCACATGCAGGTTGCCCTGCAGTGAAATGGGACCCCCCCGACCTTACACATACAACACAGACATTACATGGGGATACAGGTCGGAGATTGGTAGCATTAGAGAAAAAACATTGAAATGTTCATTACAATGGGAAAGTACAAGAGGAAAAAAAGAGACCTCTACTCATGCTGTGCTTCCATGGTAGGACAGCATGAGAACAGGAAACAAAAAAACTCCTCTGCACAAAAAAGCACATGAATGTCCACAGCACAACATTATGAAGGACATGACAAGCCACGGGGTTGGGTGGGGGGTGAGGAGTCATCCGAAGCGAACACAGCAGCCGCCCTGCACAGCGCTATCATTCCAGCGCGGCACATAGACCCGCCGTGTTCCTCCGCAGGAAACAAGTATCGAAGGCGTTTGGAAGGGGAGGGGGATCAGTGTATGCTTATCAGTGTAAGTGTATGTGTGTGCGTGTCCATAGTTCAGCAGAGACAGTGTCCTTCGCCCTGCCAGGCTAAGTAAACAGTCTACCAGCCAACCCAGGTGGCCTTGCATGGGATGGGAAGGAACAGTCTCAACATAGTCGTTATCAGGGATTGTTTTGATCAGCTCCAGCCTTGAGCCCGCAGCTGGCGCCGGAGGGGTAGCCACATTATGATAGCGAAATTTGAATTAGTTTTTGTTCATTAATGACAGAGCATACCATTTTATGTTTTGTAGTTCAGCTGAGGCTGTAGACCTGGTGAAGAGCAGGTGATTTTCAAAAAAAAGTTATCCAATATTTAAAACCTTGGAATTTGAAATAAGTTTGTTTTACCACATTGATAATTTTATGAGTAATATGGCTAATTAAAAAAACAAAAACATTATGTATATCATGCACAGAATTAACAACTAACTAGGGTGATTTTTTTTTTAATTTTTTTTTTTTTAATTTTTTTTTTTACATGGTTTATTTTTATATTTATTTTTGTTTTTGCTTTTTTAGGTTCAGTTCTGTATCCAGCGATCGTCTTCATTCTTGTAGTGTTACTATTAGCACTAATGTGTGTTCTGCTGTTTATTATCAGGTATGTACACAATTTGGTCCTTAAAATTGTTCAAACTACCCACTGAGTTTACTATTTACTAAGTTGTATTTGGCCTGATTTTCTCTGATCTTTAACTGAATACTGATACTTGTGCAACTACTGTGTATATTCATGCTTGATCCATCAGAAAACATACTCAACATTGGTAACACTACTGACTAACTTTAACATTAGTCTGAGCTGTTTATTAACAATTTATATAATGTCAGTGTTTGTTATTTTTAGACATGTTTTCATTTTCAAGACCTCTGTTTGTGAACATTCAGATTAGTTTTCAGCTGGCCAGCTATAATACACCACTATATTTCATCATCAGCTTATCCTGTGAACTAAAAAGTGAGCAGTGAAAAACTAAAGAGTAGGAATTGTAAAAATATATATTTGATATTTGATATTTGGTATATATTCTTTATTTTTCAGGACTCAGACAAATCACTGTAAGCTGAAAGTTGGGTTAATAGATGAAAACAAAGTTGCGATTATTCAGCCTCCAACTGAAGAAGGAAATGAGGTACTTTAACTTTATTTTTAAAGCTTTTTTAAAGGTCTGATACTTTTACATTTACACAAGAATGAATGGATGATCTTCACCGGAATGTTCACTGAAATTTACTATGCAATTTTAGGTACCAAACACAACAGAAGAGAGCATTTATGCAAATGCTGAAAGGTTGAGAGAGGCAGGCATTGTTGACCCTACAGGAGTTGCTGAGCCAAGCAGCACCAACTTGCCAAGCGCTGAGCCAGCGGGTGCAGAAGGAGGAAGCAAAAACTCTGAGAACAAAGGCGACAAGTGTGAAGTCATTTACTCTAGTGTGAACTGGAAGACCAAGAGCAAGAAAAAGAAGGAAGAAACCTCTGTGGACTTGAATTCACCTGGTAGCTCTTATCTGGAGGAGGAGAAGTGCATTGTGGGAATTAACAGAAATTTTGTGAGCAATGCACTAGAGATGGGAGGCCTGTATGATGAAGTGGGGTTTAAGAATGTAAAAAAGGAAGTGGAGTGTGAATATGCCCAGGTAAAATTTAAAGACAAGACTAAAATGCAAAAGTAGTAAACTTCTGTTTTGTTGAGCTTACTGCTAAAAACATAGCTGCCCAGCTGTACACGTGTTGCTCGCTGCATTTAGTCACACTATGACAAAAACATTTAAGATAGGAATAGAAATACAATTACATACCCTTTATTGATGGGCCTTTGAATAGTTACTAAGAAATATTTTTTGTTGTGTAAATATACCATTGCTTAACTATACCTGTGCTAGACCCACTCATTTGTAGTTCCACTGAATATCATTTGTTGGTAAAAGAGCAAAAAGACCAGACTTTTTATTAATAAGGTGTTTTTTTAATTAAAACTTTTGTATGTCATGCGATGACATTGTGTCATCATTCTGTCTCAAAAAAAAAAAGTCTGAGACATAATAAACAAAATTATATATGATAAACCATGAGGAGAAGTGCGAGGATCGGCAGACACTTTGACATGAAACTGTAGGAAAGACAGAATTATCACTCACAGTAGCTGTGGTATTGTGTACAAATTGTTTGTATATTTACAAAATATTGCATAAAAGTGTATCTAGTTGGTTTTGTTCTTTTTGTATGCTCCATATTAACATCTTTTAGGCAAGCTTAACATAATTCCACTGGCTAGCTGCATATTATATTGTATCATTTAGGGCCTAAATCCTTAACATAGTACAGCATCTTAGATGCATCTAATGTTTGAGGCCATGCTTTAAAATTGAATGTACAACAAATATTAAAGAACTTTAATCTTCCTTCTTTCGTCCTGTCTTTCTTATATCTTCTTTCAGATAGTGTTGCATATTGACATTAAATACAGCAGCTGTAGCTTTAACTAGCAGACAATGTGACAAATTGTGCCAACAGAATTTGCATGTATGGTGATGTTTTCAGGTGCTTGAAAAGTTGCATTTGGAATTACCTAACTCTTTAACTTCTTTGTGTAAAAAAAAAAAAGGACTGAAACAGACAAATTAATGATGAATGTTTGTTATGAGTAAAAGGAAAAACAAAGGTTCCCATCATGTTTAATGCCGTAAACAGCACGTTCAGACACAAGATATACTGCAGAGATGAGAGTGAGAAAATAAGGTGGTACTGTTTATGGCCACTTCTGGTAATGTTTCTTAACATTCACACTTTTTGTGTGAGTTCCTCCTATCACTTTTTTAAACACCTATTTAAAAATGTAACCTCACTTTGCCCATGCACTCATCATGGGCATGAACATTATGGTAATTCTGGGCATTTTAATGATTTCTGTGAATTGTTCTTTTTCCAGGGTGGAACAATTGTACAGCATACATATTTAATAACTTTTAAAGAACAAAAATGGGTGCCCAAGATGAAATTTATTTTGGATCTTCTCAAATCCACACATGGTCCAAAGCATAGTGTGAGGGACGAGGCACCTCAGTCCCTAAATATTTACTGTGTAAATGCTTACACAGTAAATATTCAGAAAAAGTGGGTTTTATTTACACACAAAATGAAAAAATATACAAAATGAACTAACAATACTTAAACAAAACTTAAGCCAAAAACAGCAACTTGCAAACAAAACTAACCTAACCCACAAGAAACAAAGGGGACCTAAATCCTGGCTGATCAGACCAAGTTGACACATAAGGATGTATTAACACCAAACAAACAAAGCAATGCTTAGTTTAATAATCACTTTAATTAAATAATATCCAAAAGAATACTAAGTGAACAGACAATTCATAAATCAAAGAAAAAGCACAACATTAAAAATAATTTATATATTGCAACCCATGAAGGAGCTGCACATGGTATGGCCCAATAAACTCTTCCCATATATAACACAGCTTTTGCCCAACTTCAGAGTTGTGAGGCTGCAGGTGTGGCCATCACACATACATAGAGACTAGAAACATATGCGCTTGCTCACTTAAATATTTTAACAAGTGGTCCTGAAGGCCTATTATCTCGTCAATCATGATAAATGATGAGAACTGGTAGTTTCTCTTACCGGTATAAAATGATTTATTGGACTGGTTAATAGTCAGAACAATTGGAAAGTCCAATTGAGCAACTCAGTGACAATTCAAGAAGAAGAACTGTAGAGTTGCACATGTTGGGAGGATATCTTGCAGCCAGTTTTTAAACAACTGTAGATTCCAAGATCATTGGTTCAAAGAATTGTACTTGTAATTGTATTGGATGTTACTTGGATGTGGCATGACTTTGCCATAGTCTGGTAGAAGACTCAAACCTTGTAATGATAGGAAACTGATTAGGATGTTCAAACCTGCTATGAACTGGAAACAAGATCACTGTCCACAGTAAATTGAGCTGTGCATCGTCCTGGATTCAGACGGTGCCAACCAAGAAAGAACCCCCACTCCAAAAGTGACACCTTCAACTAAAGCTCAACTTAAATTTGCAGCAGTCCTTCTGGAAAAATGTTAATGGTCAGAGGAGACAAAGATTGAGCTATTTGGCCACAATGACAAGAGGTATGTTTGGAGGGAAGACATGAGGCTGTCAAACCTAACAATACTGTACCATACTGTAATATGAATACACTATAATATCAGTTTGTCAATGCCTGTAACATCCATTAGTGTGAAAGATGCAGCAAAATACTGTGGCTTACATAGTATAAATGTTATCAAACATCTGCAACGCTAGTTCTTCGGATGGATATTCACTTCCATTTATCCAATTTAGGATCACTGGAGCCTAACCTAGCTGTCATGGGGAAAGGTACAAGGTACACCCCCGCTCAAGCCGCCAATATGTTGCAAGGCACACACAGCAACAAACACTATTCACCATGGTCAATTTAGAATGACCAATTAACCCAATCCCATTAGCGTTTTTGGACTGGTACAGAAAGTCGAACTACCTGGAGATTACCCATGCAAAAGGGGAGAACATGCAAACTCCCCCCCAGAGTGGATTTGAACCCAGGACCTTTTGTTGTAAAAAGGCAATGCTAATGACAACATACCTGCATACCTTTTTTTTTTTTTGCAGTACTTTATACATAAACACAAACAAGAAAACAAAGAACAAATAATTGGTGGGAAAATGTTAACCAAAGCTAGCCAATGTAAAATAAGTCCTGTTCAAAAATATATAAATACCACACAGCTGCCTAAAACCACCCCAGAGACTGTGATTTACCCAGCAATTTTCGATAATGGTTTCCTAAAATAAAGGAAAGTTAATATAAGAACTGCCTTTACTCAGTGTGGTAGGCAGCATCCTATTAAGGCAATTTACAAAACAGGAAAGTCATGCTGATTTTGCTGATTTTTCTTTTGCTGCGGCAATGCTTTCCCCCAGAGCTCGTCTTTGGTGGGATGGGGATGACCTTGTCCTGTCAGAGCAGCCAAATATGACCAAATTACAGTGCAGTTTTGGAAAACCAGCCACATATATACCTGCACAAATTTCTCAGACTTGGAAAGACAAAACAGGTGTGATAACGATATTTCTGCAATACCACATTTTTCACACAAGGGGGAGACAGTGCCAAATATTTTGTTACATTATCTTGAACTAATTGAGCCTGTGTGAGACTAGTGCTGAGAGTCTTTGGACACTAAACAGGCTCTCTTCCCAAGTTTCATCTTTAATTACAAAACTCACTAGTCACTCATTAGTTGGAGTAGCGAAACCTTTAACAAACTGAGAAACTAAATATTTAGCATTTAGCTGCACTGAAATGACCATAGACAGTATGACTGTTCGGCTTAACAGTGGACTCAGGGATGCACCCCTTTAAAAAGGGTCTGATTTTAAGGTAATGGAAAAAATGTGACTTGATTTGAAGAAAAGGAACCAAAGCAGTCACTGATAAAACAGTTGGGATAATGGGATGCAATTCCCTCTTTGTCCAGTCTAGAAAAAGTCAGTGCTGGCGAAAAAAGATTGTTGTTTGTTATTGTGGAGTGAACAGAAACATTTTTTGTGTTTTGATTTGATTTAGAATTTTTAGAGATTTTCAGAAAATTCATTTGTCACTGGGCGATGTAGAGGAAGAAAGTTACAGAAAAAAAAACAAAGCCGGGAGAGAAAAGTTTGAGACTAGTGTAGATTCAATGTTTAAGTGCTGCTCACCAGACATCATCGGGTGAGACTGTGAGAAATAAAGTGAGAGGTGTTGTATTAGAGGTGTTGTATTAGCAGCTAAATAAAAGTTGGGGGGTTTTTTTAGGGTTTTTTTTCCAATGACACTGGTAGTTCAGGTCAGCTCGGAAAGAGTTACAAGAATAGCAGCAACACCATCATTGTTATAGGACTGATATGACTAGTTATAGAGAAAATAACTTCCAAACATCTGTTTTTAACTTGTTTAGTTTCAGCAAGAGTTTGAAATTCCAAGGAATTTTAAAACTGAACTAATAGCAAATTACTTGAATTATGAAAATGTCTATAAATCCATGGAGGAGCCTGTGTGGAGTGGCTGTTGTGCAGGTCATTTCAATACCTGGCGGCTGTAGTCTGCATGTCTAAGTACCATGAGCCAAGAATCCAGATTTGCTTTCAAATGCATTCATTGCTGTGTGGGACAGGAACCAGATCTGAAAACATGTAAATGTGACCAAAAATAATGAAGGGGGGAAATATTTTGAATGTTTTCAAGTTGTATCAGGTCACTGTACTTTTAGGAGTGTGAGAGAAAGAAGACTTTGGGAGTTGAGGTCCTGTGGAATGTAGAAAACTGTCACGGCTGCGCTGGCAGCTTGTGGGGATGAGGGAAAGGAGGACCCAAATGGAGGACTCTTCAATGCAAGCAGTGCGTTTATTTACAGTGACGTAAATAACACACAACAATAAATCCCTGTGTGCCCCAGACTCCCGTGCCGTGTCTTCCTCCCAGTGTCTGTGCCCTATGTCCTCGCTTCCAAATGTCCATGCACCCTAGTTGCTAGCTGCGCTCTCATTTCCAGGCTCCTCCTGGGAAATAACAGAGGCAGACGGTAGACACTTTCCAACTGCGGCAAGCTTACACTTACTGATATGTTGAAAACACTGATGGGTAGTCACATAATGATCAAGCGTCAGAGAGAGCTCCACCACACTCCTAAGTAGCTCCTCCGACGAGGCTTGATCAGCTGCAGGTGTGTGATGATCTTCAGGCATGGCCAACCACCTGGCAGGGCCACACCCACCAGGCGTGAAGGTGCCTGTCACAGCCGCACCCACACAAGCGCACACACCTGTCTATATACACACACACAAGCGTGGACGACAGGGACAGCAGCACAGCGCAGCAAAAACACATATAATATGATACAAGTCCATAACTGCTCAGGGACCCAGCTCAGATCTAGGTCCCTGACAAAAACATGAAACCACAGCTTGGAGTGTGTATAAGTATGCACAGAACAGAGTAAAAGCAGATGTAAGTCATGAGCATACAATGTTTCAGTAAGATGTTAGTTTGATGAATGTTTTTTCTCACTACTAATCACGCGCCCAACATCCACTCTGCACGTGCTTACGTCACACATATACACCCACACCCAAGTATCAGCACAGGTTGGTACCGCACCCACCAACATAACAGCTTTGGTTGCCATATAAGAGAATCCCCAGGGTTTTATAGCATGTTTTGAAGCTTATGGGGAACCCCCCCCCCCCCCCAAAGGATGAGGATAAATGTATATATGTGTAGGACTGAGTGACTGCCCATCAGATCTGCTTTTTACATTGCATAATCTCCCACTGCACAGTGCATGATCTCTCAACTTGACTAATTCAAGCCATTGTTAAATAAAAACAGACATATCCATTTCAACAGAACACGGACACACTCAAGAACATCTACCTCATATAGATAACTCTGTTATCAAGCCAAATGAATTCCTCTCCCGGACAGAATAACCAACTGCCACAAGGTGGCAGTAATGTCAAGGATGGATGTAAACGGCCTTAAGCAGAATACTATTTCAGATGAAAGGAGAGAGATTTCTTTAGTTTGGTAAGTTAGTTTGCCATACTGGTGTAGGTTTTAAGTAATCAGGTCATGGTAGTCATGGTAGTCTTGAAACCTTGAAAAGGAAGGCAGTCAGACTTATTATCATCTCAGCCACCAACAGCACTGAGTTGAGATCTAGGTGACCTCAATAGTTCACATAATGGTGAGGTGTGGCAATGTCTCACAGTGGTTTCACCTGTTTGCCCCTCATGTGATGACTCGCATGATCAAAATTAGGTTTATGAGCCTCAGGATCACCTCCTCCAACATCAAATGAATAATGTGTAATTTGAAATGAATTTACAAATGTAAATGACCTGTTTTGCACATGCAAAACAGGTCAGAGCCTTGCCAGATGTGAAGGCTAAGCCCAAGAGACAGGGAGGCTATAGCCAAGACCTGGAAACAACCTCCAGCACCCACCCCCAGAAGGAGGCTGGCTGCCACATTAAGTAGGTAGAATGTAGAAAAGATGGACTGAGAAAACTACTTCGCTTGTGCAGAGAGCGAAGGAACCCTCCACAAGGTCCATGAAGTGGTCACACCTTGGGTCACTTTGGCAGCACTGTGGATGGAAAGGGAGGACCTGAGAAAACATACACCTGCTGATTGGCATCTACATCCAAGTGGAATAACCTGAGCTGATGAGGGTCTGACCAAAGCCCCAGAGTTAAAACAGACAAAAAGTTTGTCAGTGTTCCTAATGGCCTGATTGTGGGTAATATATTCTAGGAAGACCCAAATAGGTCACAGTCCAGCAAATGAACAGCAATTTTACGCCCTCAAATGTGCTTTATAAATTCACTGTAGACAGTGTTAAGTATTCAGCCAAGACCCATAGGGAAGGCTATTAGGCCTGACAAACTGTTATAAGACTGACAAACTGTTATAAAGTAACACATTATTGTAATCACATTACATTTTTCAGTAACCTCGTATTTAATGCATTACTATAATAAATTAAATAATCACATTACAATTACAATTATGTTGTTACTTGCATTACAAAGGTTTTTCAGTTGTCTGCATGCTGGATGGATATAAAAAAATAAAATAAAATTTATTTTACTTTTTTTTCCTTCTTGTGCATTTGTGCTGCAATAGGTCGATTTCAGTTTGTGTGCCAGAAAGAGGAAAATTATGGAGAGGTATGGAGAGGTTACTTTTTTTGAGTAACACCCCCAATACTGGCGATGGGGTGTGGCCAAGCAAGTCAGAGTGCAATGAAGAATCCACATCCCCTGACTAATAGGAGATCATTCCCCCCCGAAAAATGCAAAAGAAGTGAGTCTCGCTACAACACAGAGATTTGCCTGCCACTGCCCTGTAGCTCGAGCCAGTTATTTTCAGCCTAGTTATTTTGGGTCTCGCTGTTTCTGTTCTGTTCATTCCTTAAAGTGTGAATCTTTATTTAGGTCTGTGCTACATATTCAAAAGTTATCTGACTGCAGTAAAATGGACTCTCATATGCTTTAAATTGTTTTCGTTGTATGTTTTGTTTCAGTTACCATGTCATTAAGTTCTATTCATGCACTTCTATTTGTAGAATAACCCACCCTAAGCCTAAATAAATAATAAAAAGACTTAACATTGTGTGCAGACTAGAGGTAAATCATTGAGTAAACATTTTTTAAGACTTTTAAGCCGATCTTTTTGTCACACCATGACTAGGCTGTTCTCTAAGTGAACATTATGTAATCTAAAACTGGTTCTTCTGAAACTAAAGATCATTGTTATTGTGTCCCTCATCGTCAGACTTCCTGGAAACTTGTGATGTCATTAAATGCATTTAAAAAGTGACACAGCAAAGATAACCATGTGAAACTCTCTAGCCCTGCCCCTTCTGCAATCTGAGTAAGTGCTAGACAAATATGAGAAACCTTTACCCCAGTCAGAGAAAAACCTACTTGATACACTTATTGCTCTGCATAGACAACAGGTAAGACGGAATTTTTTTTTTCCCCCTCAAATTTGGCTTCAACAGTCATGTGGTCCGAAGGAAGAACTGGCTTGACTTTGGAATGTAATGATCATTATCATGATCTCAGATCTGTGTGAATTTCCATTTAAAAAAAAAAAGGAGATACACTCAGCAACTCCCAAAAACACAAAAATACTCAGGTTTGTCAGAGTCACAACTCCTTTACAGTCAAATTAAAACTTTCAGCCTAGTACCTGAAAAACCCTCCTTGCTGCTGTCATATCTTATTTAAGTCAATGAAAGGTTTGAACAGCGTGTTCAGGTGAGGAGTATTTCATGTCATGTGGACTTAAGTGTATTGTTTCGTCAACACTAAAAATGTTCCGGTTTCTCAAGGGAAACTCCCCACACAAGAAAGGCAGCACAAAACATGCTGGTCAGGGGTCAAATATGTTATCTATTAACTCAGAGGATCTGTCTGCAAACGTACACAGAGGGAAATTTCTGACACTTAATAGTTCATCTGGTGGACCAACACTGCAGGAAAGACTCTCATAACTATTTTGATCATGGCTACTGTATGTTTGTTTTATTATCTGAACAAATCATTGAGTTCCTTTAATTGTTATATCACAGTTTGTTAACCAGTTACTTTACTGTAGAAGAAAATGAATGGGGAGAAATTAAAACTAAATATGAATGAATTCAATGTGAATGCAAAAAAGAATTCCACCACTTAAAAAGACATTAATCTCTATACATTTTAAGCAATAATGTATCGTGTTTCAAGTACTAAATTTAAGCAAAGAAAATTTAACCCATGAACTGATTTTCATGTTCTCCAGTTAGTTTGGATGGAGAACATCCAAACTAACTGCAATACCTCCTGTACAGGTGAGTCCTTGCAAACAAGCAATCAGAGATTAATTATTTAATTGTTTTTTGGTTTTGTTTTTTAATTTTGCATATTAACCTAAGACCTGAACTCTTTCATGGCATACATTTTTAATTTCTCTTTGCTATTTGGGTTGATTGGGACCGGATGAATGTAGAAAACAAAGAATTACCTGATTTTTTTTTTTTTTACCTGATTTTTGTTTCTGAAAAAAATGAGATCCACATAAGAGGACATTCGTTTGAAATCGCGATAGAACAGTGGCAGTATAATGTCCTCGTAAGTGGATATCAGGCCCTTGTAGAGCAAAATTTAGTATTTTGGTCTAGACAACCCAAAATTTGATGTCCACATATGTCGACGCCAGGTCCTAAGGGGTTAAAAATGGCTTCTTTTTTCTTGCAGCTTTAACTGATTATGACGTAACTGGTGATATCGCTTGTGCCATCGACACTGCATACTAAAAGTAAGTTTCTGGACACCAAAATACAAATAAACTGAAATTACATGACTCTGTGGTACAATATTTGGCAGATGTATTCCCAGTATATATACTGTGCAACTGCTGACCAATTAATTAACTTTGAACTTCCACTTCCACTTTGCTCAGGTGACCTCAGTAACTCACATGATGTCCAAATGAGTTTTCCCACATTGGCCCCTGTGGGAGTAAAGATGTTAAATAGACTAGTTCCTTTATAATGCATTGTAACTCTGCTTTAGCATTCAAATCTATGTCCACGTTTTTTTATGTTCATTCATTATCTTGCCTAAGGATACTTAAGCATGCAGACTACAGCAACCAGGGACCACCAACTTTTCAATTATTAGATGATCTTAGTAGAAGCTCTAAAGCAGGTTGGGCCAACCCCAGGCCTCGAGGGCCGGTGTCCTGCAGGTTTTAGATCTCACCCTGGGTCTACACACCTGAATCAAATGATTAGTTCATTACCAGGCCTCTGGAGAACTTCAAGACATGTTGAGGAGGTAATGTAGCCATTTAAATCAGCTGTGATGGATCAAGGACACATCTAAAACCTGCAGGACACCGGCCCTCGAGGCCTAGGTTTGGACACCACTGTTTTAAAGAACTTGGAAAGGAGACACTCTACCTGTACCTAGAACCAATATGCAATCACACTGTAATCTCAGATAAGATGCACTGAAATTCCATTTAATTCTGGGGGAAGACTTATCCATAACATGTACATTTTTTTTCTGTTTCCCCTTGAAGATGACAGATTAAAAACAATCCTTTCGCGGACATTTAAAAACCACATTTACAACTTCAGGTGACTTTAACAGTTCAGATGATGGTGGGGTGGGGCAATGTCTATGAGGCTTTTCTGCCTTGCTTGAACACCCAAAGTCCATTCACACATTTACACAGCACAATTTTTTAAGTTGCAAGTGATTTTTTAAGCACAATCATTGTATCCCAATGCCTTGTAGAGTTTGACCTGACTGCATCATTAAAAGCTGACATGGGCCTATGCCCTGCATTGTTTTCGGGTGTTTATTTTTGTTCATAAGCATATTGACTTCAGCTTGATTGAGAGTAAGGGATTTAGTTTTTTTAGTTACAAGCTAGTTACATTTACTTATGTACTGCTTAAAATGACATAAAATTAATAATGAAGTCTTTACTTTTAGTTTTCATGTGATGAGGCACATGATCGATTGTGGGTCAACTACCCTCTTAAGGGACAACTCCAACTAGGGATTAAATACTTGGGACTTAAAACTGAAGAACCTTCTTGTTTTCAAGAAACTTAAGTCCAGTCGCTTTTCTTTCCCAGCTCTTTAGATTACCATGACCTGGATGACTGAGAACCTACACAGACTTAATATAATTGTAATATCAGATAGAATACATTAGAAAAATATTATTTTAAAAAAGTATTATAAAAAATTTTGCATCTTCTTTTGCTCTTTGTTCTCTTTTTTCATTCTTTCCTTTTACTGATGAAGATAAATATGAGACTATGACAGAAGATTCTGTGGCCCTTATCTGATGTATCTGCAAAATTTAAAAAAAAGAGATTTTGTTTTTAATTGTAGATAATTTTCCAATTAAAAGTAGTGAACCATTTAAAAAATACAACCCAGCAATCTTGGAACGACAAAACCACATGTAGGACACTTACAATATTGCTGTTTAAACAGTGTGTTTTGCTCCTTAGGTCTTATTCATAAAGGCCCAGAAAAATGTATATTTCCTGACCCGTAGTGAAGTGTCAGGTGTGAATGAAGCGACTTCCAGAGCTGACTCTTTGAAGTGAACAACGAGAATCGGTTCCTGCCTGGGAGCCTGAGAAGCTTTTCTTCTTTTTTTCTTCCTCTCTCTCTTTTTTTCCTATTCAGGTCATACATGATTGGTCAACTGCATGATGTGTGATGACGTCTGAGTGTTCACACCAAACAGTCATTGGTCAGTACTGAGCAGAAGGGAAGGAGGGGAGCTTACAGACGCACCACACGCTCATTTCCCTCCCTTGTGCTTCTTTGTACGTGTAAGTGAGAGAGAGAGAGAAAGAACATCTGATGCAAAGAAAACAATCTGGAAACTTGAGAAGATGAGTGACGACAGTAAAACTTCAATCCCCTCTGAGAGAATGCTCTCCAACACAAGGCAGATAAAAATAAAGAGAAGAAACAGGATCAACCCCTTAAAGCTGAGGGACTTGGTTTTTCTCATGTTTTTTATTGTGTGATACTCTATGCTGATTCACTCTAGTGAAATAGTGAAAAGATTATAAATATTAAACATACAATCAGAGATTTGGATCTTTTTGTCAAATTCAGATGTGTGCTTGTTTTTGTACTTCAAAATTTATTTTTTATGACCATATAAATAATAAACATCTGATATAATGTATGTTTTGTATACCAGTCACTCATTTTACACATAGTTTTACTTTAATTTTGGCAATAAATAATTTAAGAATCAAAAAATCTGAAGAGCCACTTGGGAGCCAAAAGAGACAAACTATTTTGTTGCAATTGCAATTTTGTTGGTCGCTAGCAGATTCCTGCAGTCATGTGATAGTTTGATTTTATCATGAAGCTGATCATCAAGAGCAGAATAGGTATTTAAAAAGTCCTCCTGAAAGATTTGATTTAAATAACTTAGTGATGGGGACGTTTTAGACTAGATGCTATGCTGCACAAAGTTTGATGGCAAAAGGGAAGTGGACTTTATCAGCTGGAGCATTTCCCAGCCACCAGAGGTGCCGTACAGATTATAGTTTGTATTTTCTAGTTTTTACTTTTTGTTTTTATTTGGTGACTTTCCAGAGTACCTCTGCTCATTTCATTTTAGTTTTTGTTTTTTGAAAACCTAAGAAAAAAGATGACTTTTTGAAAGCAGGTTTGATAATATATTTTACCAAATAAAAAAAAAATGCAAAAACTACCTAGTTTTACCAGTTTAACAAAATCGTTTCAGTTAGTTTACATATTTTAAGGTTTATTTTGATTTTTTATTTTCAATTAACTAAAATGTATTTTCACTCATTTTCATCTAGTTTTCATCTAGTTATTGTTATTATTAAACTATACCATTATATATAGCGTTATAGTATACTATAACAGTGTACAGCATTGTTTTGAAGCTTAAAGACATTTCACAACATCAAATGTAAAAAACCATGATAGCATATGACATTAAGATCATTTCATGTAAGATTTAAACTTCCAGTTTATCAACTATCAGTTTGCCAAGCAGAGGCAGATTGATTGTGGTCGAAACAGCACAGACACAGTTTGTGAAGTTCTTAAGTCCCTTCATAAAAAATAGCTATGTTTGTCCTTGCTTCTCTTCAGCAGCTCTAGCTAACTGAGCATGTTTCACTGCTTTTTGTTCTCACTGCTTTAAGGTACAAATTACTCTCTATAACCTTGTTCCAAGAATTTTGAATTCATCTGACTGCAGTAAAATAAAGTCTTAAGTGCTATAAATCATTTTCACTGTATTTGGTTTTTATAATGACGTGATTTTTGTTGTTGTTGTTGTTGTTGTTGTTGTTGTTGTTTTGTTGTTTTTTTACAGTCCATGCACTCCTGTTTGTAGATGATCTCACTGTAAGACTATATAAATAATAAAATAACTTGACATTTTGTGCGGAGTGCAGGTAAGTTAGCGAGTAAACATTTAAGCCCCTCTTGTAGTCACACAATGACTAGGCTGTTCTTTAATTTAAACTGTTTTTTCTGAAACTAAAGACCATTGTTATTGTCTGCCTTGTGTTCCAGAGTATCTGGAAACATGTAATTCACGAGCCAAAGAATTTCATTACAGGTAAATGTGGCTACACTGTTTATCTGTACATGACAACAAAGCTTGAAACTTGAGACTTCAGTACGCATAACTTTCTCTAATCAATCGCGAGGAGTACCTCAGACTCAAGTCGCCGCAAGATTGTAACTAAATCACTTCATCATGAAACAAACAATGTTTTTTATATTTGAGTGGGATGCCTGCGTATGTTTTATTGTTATGCCAAAACTTCTTGTTTGTTCAAAAACATCACATGAGATGAGCACCAGTATGGGAAGCAGAACCCAGCATTAAAGCATTATTCAGAAAGGCAGACTAATAATGTATTTTATTGGTGAGAAATAAACCAAGCAAATGCTTACCATTTAAGCCATTAAAATCATTATCATTTGAAATAAAAAATGGAATAATGTGAACTGAGCTTTTCAGCTGAGTTTAGGACCCAATGCTAAGACTTACCCTTAACACTTACATGTTGACCTACTAAATGGTAAAGTAAAATAATAGGGCCAGGTAGGTTTGGATAACCCTTTCCCCCCCACAATAAATGAAATTATCATTTAAAAACTGAATTTTGTATTTACTCACAAGTGGCACATATTTGCCTTCATAAAGGATTGCAAAATATGATATTTGGCAACGACTACTGAGGGAAAAAACTGTACAATTAGTGTAGTTTAACTGATATTTTTTTGAATGAAATTTATTAACAAAAGCTTTCCTGTTAATACAGTAGAATAAAGGAGTAAAAATGTAAATTTCAAAGGAAAGAGGAAGTATTTATACTGTAAAGTATTTTAAGTAGTATGAGTATTTTTAAGGAGGCAAAAGGCCGTCAACCACCTACAATTCCATCTTGAGATTTTTCCTCAACCACCCTCAGGACCATCTCCAAAGGGGACGATCCCTTTTAGATATTTTTACCCACTCTCTCCCAGGTTTTATAACTGCTGAAGGATTTTCACAAACCAAAATAAGTCCAGGTGCCTTCATTTTTGAGCTCTGAAAACTGTGTTGGTGTGGCTCCTGGATACTCCATTATTTAATTGCCCTTCTCTATTACATATAAAGATGGGACAAGAAATGTTTTCCATTGCTACAAGTAAAAATGAGCTGAAGTGAACATTGCAGGCATAAGTTTATGTCTTGATTTTTAACTTGATTTTTTTCTTTCACTTTTCAACGATGGGCTGTAAGAAGGCTTAAAAAACGGCCATAAATGAATAAAGACTTCAGTTGATTCAGTTGTTGTCTTGATTTACATGGAAGTGAAAATTAACAAAACAGAATGAATAATAAAGTGTTCTTATTAGTTATATTTCTGATTTTTGTGTGTATAGTTGTCAGCATAGTTTGTTGATCTTAGTAGATCTTAGTGGTTTTATAGTTTGTTTGCTTCACGTTGTGATTTTTTCTTTTTTTTCTTTTTTCTTCTTTATGTTTTTTATTGAATTGAATCTTTTTTTGTGATTAAGATGAAAGGGAGAAAATAGAATAACAGAGGTGATATTTTTTATTTCTCTACATACACGACAGCTGTGACTGGGAATTTCTTTAAATTTGGCTGCAACAGTCATGCAGACTAAAAGGTAAACTGGTTTTATTTTGGCGTTGAGTAATCAGAGTCACTCTGACCTCAAATCTGTTCCACTCTCATGAATATTTCAAGAGGAAGATACATTCTGCAATTCTCAAATACTCAAATACAATGATATTAATCAGGCTAACATCTCATTTATAGTTATATTAAAGAGTTTAGAGAAGAGAAATAGAGAAATCTAGTCCCTGATTTGCCTCAAGATACTCTTCAATGGTGCAGTCACATGTTGTTGAAGCCAATGAAAGGTCTGAATGTCATGTTCAGGTGATAAGTATTTAATGTCATGAGGGCTTTTGTGTATTGTTTGGACAGTGTTAAAAATTTTCCTTTCCCAAGCGAAACTCCCCAAACAGCATACGCAGCAGTAAAACAGGCTGGCCCACTGGTCAGAGGCATCATATATAAACCCACAGGCTCTGTCTGCAAACACACACAGTAGGGGGAAAATTCTCTCAGTGAACAGCCAAGCTTGTAAACCAACGTGGTAAGAAAAATTCTCGTCAGATTGGTCTCCTCGCTTGTTATATCACTTTTATTTTTTTTTTAACTGATCACTTCATTGTAGACCTAGAAATACAAATTAGAAGTGAGCTCATCTAATTTAATTATTCTGTTTAATTAATTTAATATATTTTAATTTTAAACTGACGGTGGCTCAGTTTGAATTGTACATGAATGCAAAATAATCTCACCGCACTGAAAGGTATCTTACTTGTTTAAAGCTAAGCTACATTATTCTGTGTTTCCTTTAATCAATAGCACACCTTGTAATGATGAAATCTGAATAACATGAAGAACTTTTTTTTTTAAAAAGGAAGGATGTTTTTTCCACGACAATATTTTCATTTTCCCTTTTTTCCCTCAGAAACTGCTGACATGAAACTCGAGTTGCTTGTTGTGGTGGCTGTGGCAGTCCTGCTGCCCAGTTTTTCTGAGAGCCGCATCGTCTCCAAATGCGAGCTCAGAGAAAAGCTTGGTGAAATGCTTGATCTGCCCCTGAGACTGGAGGAAAGAACGTTGGCAACAGGTGAGCTCAAATGTGCTTTGGGTACTTACCAATGAACCTTCATCACCTTCAGAGTCAAAGTACAAATCACTTTGGTGCTCATGAAAATCAGGACCAAATCTGTACCTTAGCGGTACAAAATTATTTAAGTTGACCATTTGATATATCTGATGACTTTACTTACTGTTTACTTTAAACATTCAAATGGAGAGTCAGTAATAAATCTTTATCTTAGCTGTAAATACTTTGTGAAGTAATATTAGCAACATGCAATTTTTCTATTTAAATGTCTTTATCAACTGTATCAATAATGTAACGTTAAGGTGAAATTTTCCTACAACACAGATAATAACTGAAAAAGTAGCCACTTAAGTAAAACTAAAAGAACATACATAGGTTGAAGGAAGATGGCTCTTACTGGACATGCCCTTTTTAATCTTATTTTCTTCTCCTTGTTTGTGGACATGAATGGTTTGTTGCAGTTATCTGTGAAGTACAAAGGAGGTCTGCTCTGAACACCAAGTTGCTCAAGTCATTTGGCAAGTGCATCCCTACCACACCAAAGCCAGCGGTGGTCACAACCCCCTCCACAAGCGGAGGCAACAATATGGTCACTGGAGCAGCCACAGCGACAAACACCAATTCAACAACCATAGACCTGACCAACACCACTACTGCTACTAACACTAGTACTATTCCCACTACTGCCAACTCCACCATCAGCTCAGGGAACACAACCTTTGTGTCAAACAGCACAACTGGCATGAAAAGACGAAGGCGGGATGCTGATTCAGGCAGTGAGAAGGAGAACAAGTTTAGTGAAGAGGAGCACGAGGATGACAGTGAAATGGAAGACGAGGATGAAACGAGCAGTGAGGACGATGACGAATCCAAAAACCTTTACGGGCTCTTTCAGCTGTCTGACAGAGAGTTCTGTGATTCGGGGTACTGCCCATCCAAAAATATGTGCCATGCCTCCTGCACAGGTGAGTCCTTGCAAACAAGCAAACAGAGATTTACTGTTTAAATGATGCTTTTTTATTGTGTATATTAAAAATGGTTTCTTTTTTTCCTTGCAGCTTTTACTGATGATGACATAACTGATGATATTGCTTGTGTTGTCGAGACTGGTTACTGGAAGTAAGTTTCTGGAAAGCACAACACAAATAAGTCAGATAAATAACCAAAGCTTTGAAAAGATATCATATGATTGTGTGATACATTAATTGGCTAATCTTTCATGCTGCTGTAAGGATTGAACACCATTGTTCAAAAAGACATTCCCTCATTTGGTGCTTAAATGATAGTATTGGAGACCACTGGCTGTGATTTTGATTGGGTTTTCTGAGCGGAAACAGGATATCTTTCTGTGTATGACGTTAATGAAAGTTAATCCTGCATTTCAATCTGCCCCAAGGCAAATTATTGCATGTATTTCCCAGCTTTCCTGTACTCTGTTTTAATGTGTTAAAAATGGGTACCCAAACAGTTATATACTACAAACAAGTTAATCTATAGAGAGCTAAAATTGAGAAGTACAACAAATATCATTGTCTAATAACTGCGTTTTGTTCTAATCAAACAGGGAGATCATGAGAAGTGCCTCAGACTCATGTCGTCGCCCCAGGGATTTCTTCGAAGAATGTGACTAAATGGTTGTGAGATCATGGTTGCTACGTTCAGGATCACAGCAGTGTCTTCATCAGATCCATCTCCAGTGAGCCGTGATCGAGAAACCACACGGTCCATTACCTGCTAAACAGTTTTTTTTTCTTGTTGTTTGGTAGGTGGATCATTCATTAACCGTTGCCCTGGACCTGTATGCTGTAATTGTTATGTCAAATGACCTAATCAGCCTTCGGATTCCTATAAAATAAAGACTTTTTTCAAGAACCTAAAACTCAACAGTTTATCTTGCAGCATCTCTGTGTTTGTGTGATTATGTTTTTATAGAGATTTCAGCAGTAATAGCAAAACTTGACTGTTTCAGTCTCATACAGCCTGCCTCTTACTTCCTGTTTATTCAAAAACATCATGAGATGAGCACCAGCATAGGAAACAGAACCAACAAAGCTTGAGTCACAAAACATTATTGTAACCAGGAGACTATAAAATTTATTTTATTGGCTAGAAATGAACCAAGCAAGTGATCACTTAAATGATTCTCATATAAAATAAAAATGGAATAATCTGAGATATTTAAACAGAAAAACTCTTCAGGAGATTTTTTTTAACCAAATGCTAAGTCTTACTTTAAACACACATATTCTGTTTTTTCTGCTTGTCCTTACAACTCACACTTACACTTTTCTGCAGGTGACCTCAGTAGTTCACATGATGTCTAAATTAGGTTTCACACATCAGCCCCTACAGGTTGTTTATAATGCTTTTTGCTGTGCTTGAGCACTCAAATCTTATTTACTCATTCATACGCACAGTGGTATAAGCACTTTTTTCTATGTCTAAGCACTTTCAACTGTCGCTAACGTTCACGCTCCAATAAACATCGGCACAAGCAGGGATCCACGTTGATAAGAATTTATTGATTCCATAATCAATATCACTTATGGATTCTCACTGACTCTACTTTAAGAGTCACCACCATCTCAAAGCAGCTTAACAAAGACATTGCATACATAAACAGTGCATTTTACTTCTTTGATCTTAGTCATTAAGTCCTGTAGACATTGGTTGGTGTCCCACTTAGAGCCTCGAGTTGGGGTGGAAAAATTTGCTGACTGGCTGGCAAGACAGTAAGTGAAACTCATCACAAAGAGGTATACAGTGTTGGAGCAAAAGCTGGACGTGCAATTTTTTTTTGGTTGCTAGCAGATTCCTATCTGTTAGCAGCCAGCCTCATGATAAAATCCATGCTGATACATGGATTCCAACACAAAACTAATCATCAAGAGTTGAATAGGCATTTAAAAAGTGCTTTTGAAAATTTTAATTTAAAATAAAGTAGTGATAGTGTAAAGTTGCCCTGCGACACTTGACAGTACTTAATTTTCTTCCACTTATCCAACTCAGATTTGCTGGAGCCCATCGCACCTGTCAGAGTACCAGAGGTGTGGTACATCCTGGCTAGATTGCGAGTCTTGTTTTAAAGACATTTCACCACAGTTAAAAAGCAGATAACATTCGTAGTGCATTGTGGTCAAGCAAGTAAGCAAGTAAACATTTTTAAAGACATTTAAGCCCCTCTAGCCATGAAACAGTGACTAGGCTATTCTTTAAGTGGACATTGAGTAATTTAAACTGGTTCTTCTGAAACTTAAGATCATTGTTTTGTCTACTTTGTGTTCCAGAGTATCTGGAAATGTGTAATGCCATTCAATGTGCTTAAACAGTGACACAGCAAAAATAATCATGGCAAACTATTGAGTTCTACCTAACTTGCCAACTGAGTCAGTACTGAACAAATATGGGCAAACTTTTCCCCAAACACAGAATAAAATAACTCACATATTTGCTCCTCTCTATAGCCAACAGCTGTGGTTGGAAATGTCTTACAATATGGTATTTGTAGTTACTGATTGGATTTATTTTATTTTTCTGTGTGTGTGTCACTGTGACATCACATTTGTTCCCAGGAAGGTATACATATAAAGTGCTGGCACTAAATCCAATACAATGAATTTAGTATAATGAGAACCAAAATAGTGAAATATAACTTTTTCTAATCAGACAGGCAGATCGTGAGGAGTACCTCAGCGTCAGGTCACCACAGAAATGTAACTAAATGACTGCAAGATCAGTTTCTACTTGTAAGATCACAACAATTTCTTCATTAAGTCCATCGCCACTAAACTGTGATCAAAGAACCACATGGTCCATTACCTGCTAAAAATAAAGAAAAAAACAATGTTTTCTATATTGAAGTGGCATGCCTGTATATTTTTTCATTGCAATGCCAAAACTCAATCTACCTCTTACTTCTTATTTGTTCAAAAACATCACATGAGATGAGAGCACCAGTATGGGAAGCAGAACCAACGAAGCATTACTCAGAAAGGGAGAGTAATAAAGTCTTTTATTGGCTATTCAAACCATTAAAATGATTCTCATATGAAATGAAAATTTGAATAATGTGAGCTGATATTTTTAGCTGAACTTCTCACCAAATGCTAAGACTTACCCTTAACACTTTTTTTCTGCTTGGGTTTGAAGTTGGCAGATTACAACTAATCCAGGAGAAACATTCGTGTTTTAAATGATGCAGATGTGAAGAAATTTGGAATCAATTACATTTTCTTGTAACATCTTAGGACAAGTTAAATACATTTTATCTAAATGAAAATTGACAGAAACAAACTTAACAGTAAACTGTTTATATTAGAACAGTTATGAATACCCACGTTTCATTTTTTTTGTTTATCTTTTGCTTCACTTTGCAATTTTATCTCTTTTATTTTTTATCTCTCTACATACTCAACAGCTGTGACTGTCAAGTCAAATTTCAAACTTCAAATTTGGCTGCAACAGTCATGCAGACTAAGAGATGAATTGGTTTGACTTTGGTGTCCAGTGATCACGATCACTGTGACCTCAGATCTCTTCCACTCTTGTGAATATTCAGCATTTAGAGAAGTCTATTCCTAGTATGGTTACTCCTCGTAGATGCAGTCACATGTTGTTGAAGCCAATGAAAGATCTGAATGTCATGTTGTCAAGTATTTAATGTCATGAGGGTTTTGTGTATTGTTTGGACAGCGTTAAAAATTTTCCTTTCCCGAGCGAAACTCCCCAAACAACAAACGCAGCAGTAAAACAGGCTGGCCCACTGGTCATAGCATCATATATAAACCCACAGGCTCTGTCTGCAAACATACACAGTAGGGGGAAAATTCTCTCAGTGAACAACCAAGCTGGTGAAGCAACGTGGTAAGCAAATTTTATTTAATTTTTACGAGTTTTTTAGTTGCTATAATTTTTTGTTTGTGTATTATGTAAAAAAAAAAAAAAATCAATTTGTTCCCTCACTTGTTATAGTGCTGTTATTTTTTTAACCATTTTTTTTCGTGTTATAGACCTACAAATACAAAGCAGAAGTAATTTTCCCTTTTTTCCCTCAGAAACTGCTGACATGAAACTCGAGTTGCTTGTTGTGGTGGCTGTGGCAGTCCTGCTGCCCAGTTTTTCTGAGAGCCGCATCGTCTCCAAATGCGAGCTCAGAGAAAAGCTTGGTGAAATGCTTGATCTGCCCCTGAGACTGGAGGAAAGAACGTTGGCAACAGGTGAGCTCAAATGTGCTTTGGGTACTTACCAATGAACCTTCATCACCTTCAGAGTCAAAGTACAAATCACTTTGGTGCTCATGAAAATCAGGACCAAATCTGTACCTTAGCGGTACAAAATTATTTAAGTTGACCATTTGATATATCTGATGACTTTACTTACTGTTTACTTTTAGCATTCAAATGCAGAATCAGTAATAAAGCTTTATCTTAGCTGTAAATACTTTGTGAAGTAATATTAGCAACATGCAATTTTTCTATGTAAGTGTCTTTATCAACTGCATCAATAATGTAATTGCAAAATGAAATTGTTCTACAACACAGAGGATAATAACTGAAAAAGTAGCCACTTAAGTAAAACTTTCTTCTCCTTGTTTGTGGACATTAATGGTTTGTTGCAGTTATCTGTGAAGTACAAAGGAGGTCTGCTCTGAACACCGAGTTGGTCAAGTCATTTGGCAAGTGCATCCCTACCACACCAAAGCCAGCGGTGGTCACAACCCCCTCCACAAGCGGGGACAACAATATGATCACTGGAGCAGCCACAGCGACAAACACCAATTCAACAACCATAGACCTGACCAACACCACTACTGCTACTAACACTAGTACTATTCCCACTACTGCCAACTCCACCATCAGCTCAGGGAACACAACCTTTGTGTCAAACAGCACAACTGGCATGAAAAGACGAAGACGGGATGCTGATTCAGGCAGTGAGAAGGAGAACAAGTTTAGTGAAGAGGAGCACGAGGATGACAGTGAAATGGAAGATGAGGATGAAACGAGCAGTGAGGACGATGACGAATCCAAAAACCTTTACGGGTGTCTTTCAGCTGTCTGACAGAGAGTTCTGTGATTCGGGGTACTGCCCATCCAAAAGTATGTGCCATGCCTCCTGCACAGGTGAGTCCTTGCAAACAAGCAAACAGAGATTTACTGTTTAAATGATGCTTTTTTATTGTGTATATTAAAAATGGTTTCTTTTTTTCCTTGCAGCTTTTACTGATGATGACATAACTGATGATATTGTTTGTGTTGTCGAGACTGGTTACTGGAAGTAAGTTTCTGGAAAGCACAACACAAATAAGTCAGATAAATAACCAAAGCTTTGAAAAAATATCATATGATTGTGTGATACATTAATTGAAACAGCTGAAAAATTCAGTAATCAGAATCACGTCTCCAAAGTATTTGGTCTTCAACACTGCTGTAAGGATTGAACACCATTCTTATGTTGCCTAATAACTGCCTTTTGTTTTAATCAAACAGGGAGATCCTGAAAAGTGCCTCGAAGTCATGTCGTCGCCCCAGGGATTTCTTTGAAGAATGTGACTAAATGGCTGTGAGATCATGGTTGCTACAATTTCCTAATGAAATCCACCTTCAGTGAGCCATGATTGAGGAACCGCATGGTCCATTACCAACCAAACAGCATTTTTTTTGTTTTGTTTTGTTTGGTGGGTGGATCATTCAGTAACCATTGCTTTGTACCTGTATCTTTTAATAGTTATGCCAAGTGACCTAATCAGCCCTCAGATTCAAATGTGATTTTTTTCAAGTCTAAAACTCAGTGGTTTACATCTAGTCCTATTCCTTTTCTTTCAATAAATATTGATTTGCAGCATCTCTGTGTTTGTGTTATTATATATTTATAGAACTTTTAATAGTAATGATAATACTGTTTCAATCTCATAAAGCCTAACTGTTGCTTCACGTTTATTTAAAAATACCAGGAGATGTGCACCACGATATGAAACTAACCCAGAAAGCATGAGGGATAAAATGTTGCTGCAACCAGGAGACTTAAAAAAGGTATTTCATTAACCAGAAATAAACAGAGCAATTGGTCACTGTGAAAACCATTAAAATGATTCTCGTATAAATAAAAATGGATTGAACTGAGATATTTATACAGAAAAACTTCAAGGACAAGCAAAAAAGAAGGAATATATGTGTTAACAGTAAGTCTTAGCATTTGGGTCGTGAAGTTGGCAGATTATAAAGGACCTCTTTCCATGTGTTTCAACTCCTATTTACACTTTGCTTCAGGTGACCTCAGTAGCTCACATGATTTCTGAATGAGGTATTCTGCTTTGGCCCCCATAAGAGTAATTATAGTAAATAGCCTAGTTCTTTTAAAATCCTTTTCTACCTTGACTGAGCACTCACATAAAATTCACTCATTCACACACTGTCATATAGTGACTTTTTCACTAAGTACTTTCTATCTGGCATTCACGTACGTATCAGCATTCAGTATCTTTCCTAAGGATACCTCGGCATGAACACTTCAGCAACCAGGGATTGAACCACCAACCTTGAAGTTGATGATGATTTTCCTGTTAAAATTAATGAACCATTTAAAACATAGAACCCAAAAAGTTTGAAATGACACCGTCATTGCAGACATTGGCTCGGGGTGGGGGGTATGTTTCCCGGCAAGCTGCCAAAACAATGTGAAACTCATCATAAAGATGTATATAGTGTATATAGTGCAGCAACAAGCGTCATGGTCATTAGCAGATTGATGTCATAGATGTTATCATTAAGCTGATCATCAAGAGTTGAACGGTATTAAAAAGTGCTTCTGAAAATTCTAATTTAAATGAACAGTAATGGGACTGAGTTAGATTTGTCCTAGTCCCATGAGCTTGTGCTCTGCAGTGTTTAGCGTTAGGGAAAAGTAAAATAGTTCTTATGATCCATCAATGCGTTCTAAGCAGATAACTTGAGTAGCCGTTGTGTACAAATACAATAATATATAACATTAATAATGACTTTTCATGTAAGATTTACATTTTCAGTCTATCAAATATAAAATACAAGATACCATGTTATAGGTAGATATACCGCAATCCAAACAGCACATAGATTCTTTGTGTGTGTTCCGACATGTTGTTGTCTGTTTATCCTCACTCACTTTTAGTAGTTCTACTGTAGCTAACTAAGACAATGCAATACTGTTATTCATGGTGTCACTGTTTCTCTTCTGTCTTGAGTTTTCGCTATCAATCTACCTGCCAGCAGCAGTCGTTTAAGCTCTTCCCATAATGCACTTCCCGTTCATCAGTGAGAAAATGAACTGAACAATCTTTCACTGGAGAGATGACTCAGGCAGCTCCTCTACACAAATGCCTCATTCCCACTAGAACCTACTCATTCGAGTCTGCTCGGTTCAGTCATTTTTCATTATGACTGAGTACCACCTCAATGTCCATGGGCTCATTATAGCAGTGTGGAACTAAAGTCTCATGTCATTTGTATGCAACACAAGCACAACACAACATTAGAGGATGTTCAGGCGATAGTATATCTGCTGCTTGGTCTATAGCTTTTTGTCAGACTCAGACTGTGGCATGGAATCTTTTGATGTCACTGACTGGTTTGATGGACTGACTCAGCTTGTTTGGAATCCCGGCCAAGCAGGTACTAAGAACATACTTGCTAGCAAGTACTACCACCTAATGGAAAACCCCCAAATCAAGTCGAGCCTAGTAGGTACTAGTGGAAAAAAGGTCATAGTAGTAGTGAACCAGATAAAGTTAAGGTTTGACTGACAGATGTTTCTCCCAATGTCAAGATTTTTACAGCCAGACATTTTCGAAGCCCAAGTCCTATTGGGCAATGTTTGTGCCATGGTCTGTGTGCCTGTGTAACCGGTTTCTGCTTCATCCTGCTGCAACAGTTCGGCCCAAACAGACTCCTCGACTCTGCGTTGTGTTGTGTTTTAAGAAAACAAGGAGTCTCTGATCGATGCCACTTTATTTCCTGAATGGAAACAACGGTGTTTTATCAGTGCACAGGCTCGCCACACACCACTCCGCACAGCACACTCTTGTATGGCTACGACAGACTGGCAGCGATTACTGCCGCAATATTACAATTTATAATATACAAGAAAGTAACAGCAACAACAAATGATGTACCTGAATGGAAACAACGGTGTTTTATCAGTGCACAGGCTCGCCACACACCACTCCGCACAGCACACTATGGCAGAACATCCCATTAGCATTCCGCTTTAGCATACAGTTTTACACAGTAATAAACAAATGAAAAGTACATAAAACTGGTGTTGGACATGTGTCCACTAAGCACTTATTACACTCGGTGCCCATCAGTTAATCAAACGTCTTTTATATGTCTGTACTACTTAGCTATATCGTGTGCGGAGCAATACAACTCACCTCTTGTATGGCTACGACAGACTGGCAGCGATTACTGCAGCCAGCCTCCCCTAACCAGCCACACCGAGAGGGGGGGCGCTGTTTCCCCATTACACTGACATTTGTGGCAAGTGGAATAATACCACATAAACACTGTTACATTCCCCCCTGCCGAATTCCACTTGCACACTCAAATAAACAAACACCACAAACAAAATAACACCCTTAAAAAAAACACAGGTACACCACAATCACCATAACACAACAGAGAACAAAAACCCAATAATCCTAAAAAAAAAACAAGATTTAAAAAAAAAAAATTCAATAGCTAATCCACAGCTATCAACATGTGATAAATCTGTTCAGTAATACAGGTCGTACAGTCACAAAGAAAATTCAGTCAGAGGACTATTCCCAAAAGAATCAATAGAAGAAGAAGTTGGCCAGACCCCTTCCAAAAAAGAACAAAATATGCCAGTTACATATTTCATCACATCATAACTGTACGCCTCTCTGACACAGAAAAATCCAAAACAAATAATCTGTCTCAATTCTAAAGATCAAAGTCCCACTTCAACAACAATAGAATTAACTTGCAGTTATCCAACAATATTCAAACTTTAACAGGTTTCTGGTGCATCATTTCAATCAACCTGGAGACAGGCTTAAGTAACCGTCCCACTCTCGATCTAGCACGGGCCCCCACCACCCTGCTAACATCAGTCGGATCTGCGTTGGGCAGAACTACTGTGGTTGAGACTTGACCCTCAATAGCAGCTGTACTGTCTTGGTCACCATCAGTAGTGGCCGCCAACTCCAAAACAGAGGAGACTGTTACTGGGGCCACAGACATAAGCAGGTCAGAATGTTGACCACCAGAGGTGGCATTTACCTGCTCCTCAGTGTCAACAGGGGGAACACTGGTACAGGCAAGTTCTTGATCTACAATGCTTCCTTCTGGTTGAGCAACCTCTGTCATCAGCGAGTCGCTGGACACCGCAGACGGTAAGTCAGACACCCAAGCTCTTGTTCTGTATTCAGCCGTGCCCACCGATGAGTTGCAGACAGCTTCTCCGTCACATCCAACCATCAGCGAGCCAGACTCAGAAAGCTCATCTCCATCATCCTGAACTGAAGCACCACTGAGGGGAAGGAAGTTCACCGGCATTATCAGGTTGCGATGCACAACCTTCACTCGCCCTGTGGAATCATCCATCAGCTTAAAGGTGTGACTCTCATCATTTTTGTCAAAAACTGTATAGACAACACTCTCCCAGCGATCGGCAAGTTTTCTTTTGCCACGTCCCTTTTTGTTGGCCAAAAGGACACGATCACCAATCACTACTGGCGCTCCCCGCACCTTCCGGTTGTAGAGGTCCGTGTGACGCTTCAAATTTTTGCGCGCCACCTCCTGCGCCAAATCCATGGCCTCCTTGAGGTCCCTCCTCAATGTCTGGACATATCGATCATAGTCCATGATGTCTTGGTGCTCAATAACAGAGCCAAAAATCACATCAATCGGCAGTCTTGGCACTCTGCCAAACATCAGCAGAAATGGCGCATAGCCAGTCGTCTCATGCACCGTACAGTTGTAGGCAAATGTGAGAGCTTTCAGCGCATCAGGCCACCTTTGCTTGGCTCTGGGGGGTAATGCACGAATCATGTTGCCCAAGGTACGGTTCATCCTCTCGCAGGAGCCGTTTCCCATTGGATGGTATGGGGTCGTGTGAGACTTCTGGACACCTGCCACATTCAATAGCTCGGCAATGAGCACACTCTCAAAATTAGCTCCCTGATCCGAGTGAAGGCGTTTCGGAAAGCCGTAGATGCAGAAGTAGTTATGCCAGAGTTGGTGTGCTACTGCCTTAGCAGACTGATTGGGGCATAGAAAGGCCTGAGCCATCTTAGTAAAGTGGTCTGTGACCACAAGCACATCCACTGACTTGTTCGCCGAATCCTCCGCAGACCAAAAATCTATGCAGACCAGTTCAAGGGGCTCTGATGTTCTGATGTTCTCCAAAGGTGCTCTCGCCTCTGGCTCAGGCGACTTGCTAACAACACACCTTCTGCAGCACCGTACATACTCTGACACATGTTTGGCCATACCAGGCCAGTAGAATCTATGCCTGGCCAGATAAAGTGTTCTCTGTTGTCCCTGATGACCGGCTTCATCATGGACGCCTTTCAGTACAGCGAGACGCAAGGTTGGCGGAACAACATACAGATAACTCTTTGTCTTTGTGACGGGATTCTTGGAGACTCGATAGAGCACACCATCTCTCACAGTCAACTTGTCCCAAGCCCTTAGAAGTCCCTTCGTATCAACCGGTTCACTTGCTCGCTCCCTCCTCGAGGGTCTCCGTCCCCTTTCCACATAGGAGATCACTCTGCACAGCACATCATCACGCCGCTGGTGTCCCACTAGGTCATCATGCAAGAAGGGTTCAGAGGCAGACTGGTTCGGCGGAAGCACAGTCCGAGAGCATTGGGGTAGAAGGAGAGCATGTGGCCACACCCTGGACTCATGTTCACTATGGGCCTGGAAGACAGCTCCCACCTCAGAAGACGTCAGCATTCCAGCCTGTTCAACAGCCGTGCACTGAGAAACAACAAGCTGGTCATTGCTTGAGGCCTTATCAGCTGAGTGAACAGTCCATCTGAAGGCCTCCTGAACCCCACCAGTGGCGACTGCCTCTGCTTCTGCCAGAAGTTCATTATATGGAACCCTTATCAACCGGTGGGAGGCCCTGGGGTGCACGAAGGGCTCCCTGCTCAGCGCGTCAGCAACCACATTTTTAGGACCAGGAATGTACTTTATGTCAAACTGGAAAGGCGCTAGCTTTGCGATCCACCTCTGCTCACATGCATCCAGTCTTGGCTTAGAAAGTATGTAAGTGAGAGGGTTATTATCCGTCCAAACGGTAAACTGATGACCCCTCAACCAGTGATGGAACTTGTCGCACACCGCCCACTTCAATGCAAAGAACTCCAGCCTATGCGCTGGGTACTTGGACTGTGCATGATTGAGTGTCTTACTGGCAAAGGCGATCGGTCTTGATGTAGAAGCCCCAGCAGGAACTTGCGACAACACGGCACCAAGGCCACTGCTGGAGGCATCAACAGAGAGCAAAAAGGGCTCCTCAAAATTAGGATGGGCCAGGAGCACTCGATCCAACAAGGCCTGCTTCAGCTCATTGAAAGCTGCCCTGCATTCATCCGTCCAGTCCTCCCCACACAGTTTTGTACGCACCGGCCGGTGCTTTCGCCGTGAACCACGAGGGCCTTTATCCCCAGATGTCAGCCGAAAGAGAGGTTTTGCGATGGATGAGCAGTTCTCAATAAATTGTTGGTAGAACATTACCATCCCCAAAAATGAGCGGACTTTCTGTTGGGATGGAACACTCGAGCCCTCTTCCATAAGGTCTGCCTCTGTAAGGGATGTAATGGATGCTATTTTGTCAGGGTCCGACTGTATCCCATCAGCATTTACAATGTGCCCTAAGAATTTCACAGACTGTCTCAGGAAATGGCACTTCTTTGGAGCCAACTTGAGGTTGTGAACCTGGAGTCTCTGGAACACCATATGCAAGCGCTCCAGTGCCAATTCTTCTGTGGGGGCAAAAACCAGAACATCGTCAAGATAGCACAGCACACTGAGGAAGTTCTGATCCCCAAAAATGCCTAGCATCATCCTCATGAAGGTTGCCGGGCTGTTGCACAGTCCTTGTGGCATACGATTATATTCGTACAAACCAAATGGAGATGTAAATGCCGTGTACTTACGGTCCTCCTCATGCACTTCCACATTATAATAACCCGAAGTCAAGTCCATTGTGGAGAACAAGCCGTTCCCCCCCAAAGCAGCCAGTGCGTCAGCCGGATGCGGGAGTGGGTGAGCATCTTTGACAGTTCTAGCATTAAGCCATCGAAAGTCATTACAGATTCTCAACTCACCGGACTTCTTCCAAACTAAGACCAGTGGTGATGCAAACTCACTGCAAGACTTCCGAATTATTTCCCGTTCCTCCATGTCATTCAGAGCCTGTCTTAGTTTTTCATAATGCGTCGGCGGCACACGTCGGCATGGCAACCGGAATGGCTTGTCGTCCACAACTCGAATTCGATGTAGGCAGCCGTTAGCCTTGCCGCAATCCAACTTGTCTCTCGAGAAGATAGACTCAAACTGGGCTATGAGGCCAACCAGTTTCTCTCTGCCAGCCGGCGAGACTGCACATGAATCAACGTCGATATCAGACAGCCCCAGATTTCGCAGTACTGCATGTAAGGGGCTACAACACCCTGTCATCTCCTGTGAGGCTGAATCATCAGGCAGAGTGGAAACATCGGTGACTAGACTCTGCTCATCATGGCACCAAGCTGGGCTAGTAGACCGTTGCATGTTCTGTTGCAAGTAGGAGCCAGTGGGGGTGAAATTCTCCACCGCTGCACAGGGGGACACGTCAGCCAACTTCATGTTCCGTTTCAGGGTTATCGGCTTGTCAAAGGGGTTCAGCACTTTCACAGGGAGCCAACCATCACTGTTTAGATGCGCTACAGTTCTCCCAACCATAACTGACCTCGGACCAGACCTTGACCCGGTGGGCTCTACAACTACGGCACTGCCCACCTCCCCACTATTCACTAGCTGCAGCCTGCCCCAAACCAGGTGTTCTGTCAGGGGCTCTAATGTTACAGCTCTCTTTAGCTTGACAGTTCCGATCTTATCACCAACATGCCCTGGGGCCACCACTCCTGACATTGAACTCAGCAGATTTTTATTAGGCTGTTCTTCAGCACTCAGGGTCTTGCTGCATTCCCCTCCTAAATCTCCCTCTTCCCTCAGGCAATTACCCAGATATCTCATTAGGTTACTGCCCAGAATGAGGTCCTCACTCTGCCCTGCGACCACCAACATTGGCACAACAACTTTGCAACCATACATCTCCACCGTAATGTCACACACACCTGATGGAACTGTCCTCGAACCACCACAGCCAATCAGGACAACATCAGTGGGTTGCAAGGTGGGGGTCTGCAGCACTGCATGATGTAATAGTTGGGGCATCATATTGGTGCTGAGGGTGCAGGCCATAGAGCCACTGTCAAGCATGGCTTTAACAAACACTTTGCCCCCCAGGGTCACATTTTCATAGAACAGCTCATCATGCTGTTTTAGTCTGTGTGTGTTCTGAATAATCGGTCGCCGGCCTAACTGGCGCTCCTCACAAACAGTGTGGTATACAGATTCTAAATCATCAAAATCATCCTTTTTGGGGGCGATTTCAGGCCTAACACTTGCCCCCTCCACATGTAGGCCATCTAGTTTCCCAGCTGCTGGGTGGCTGATTCAGGCCCCCTCACTCTGACAGACACAGCCCTGGGGCATTGAGCCCGTGTGTGGTCGCCAGCATGGCAGATGAAACACAGCTGATGGGCTCTACAGTGGTGATACGTAGAGTGTTCAGTGTCACCACAAATCACGCAAGGCACAATTTTGTGTGTTTGGGTCCGGGGGACCCTGGCATCATCCTTAGCAGGCAGCTTTGCTTGTCGAGGCTGTCCCTCCAGGACTTTCTCTAACAGGGCTATCACATGATCAAGACGATCAGTAGGTGGTTGTGCATTAAGGTTGGTAAGTAATGCTGAGGTAGGGGTAGGTGATGGTGTAATACACTTACTGCTGCCTGTCGCCTGCTGCACATTGGGACTCACCTCCTGTCGCCGAAAACTCAAGGCACTGACTGCCCTAAACTGAGGGGTGCACTTCTGGTCCTTGCCATGCTCCAGCAATTTCTCGTGCACATCAGCAACCGTCCACTGCTGCAGGGGCTTGCACTTGAAAATAAGAGACAGTTCTGAGTCTGGACAGTGACGGATAAACATAGCAGTCAGCTCTTTTGTCAGATATGCAAAGGACTTATTTTGTCTCTTCAGACAGTCTTCTGTCACCTCCATGGCTCTGTTCAACCTGAGCCAGTAGTCAAATGGTGTTTCACCTGAGTTGGGTAGTGTTGCATAAAAGTCAGCTAAAGGCATGCTTGAACAGGCAGTGTCACTGAAGTGCTGCTTTAAGATCTCAAAAATGGGCTCTGGGCCCCTCTCAAGACACACAGATGGCTTACTACGTATGCCCACCTTGACTATCTCTCGTGCCCTCCCCAGCAGTTTACTTAGCACATCATCAGCTTGTTCAGCAACTGGTACCCCTCTTCTCTTAAAAAAAGTCATCATCATTTCCTCCCATTCCTGAACACCACATGTATCACAGCCATCCCCTCTAAAACACACAGGTTCTTTAACATCAGACTTTACAATCACATTCAATAGTGAGGGTTCTGATAACACATTATTGGCAGACCCAACAACACTGTTTCCCACTCCAAAGCCCAACCGAGATTCAAGACAAGAGGCAATGCTTTTCCCAATAGAAAACCCAATTTGCGTTGCCATCTCTGCATAAAGGTTCTCTTTTGCGGGACTGGTTTCTGATCTAGCATTTTGTAGATCATCACCGTTCACATCAATAGGGCTCTCATTTAACTCAGTAAGGACAGGCTTAGGTGTGGATGAAACTGGAGCTGTCAGCAACCTTGATCTGCCTCTGCCAAATGAATGCAGAGGGGTAAAACCAACTGCCCCCCTTCCCTTGCCAAAACTGGGAAAATCTGCCATGGCTCAGCAATGAGTCTCTCTCTCTTTTTCTTTTTTCCTTTTTTTTTAAAAAACTCTCCAAAAAAAAAAGAAAGCACAGAACCCCACCCCGATGTCTCTAAAGAACGCAGAAAACGGCGGAACTAAGAAAAGCCAGTCTCCCGCGACTTTTCCACCTTCCAGGAAGTAGACGGCCCCGTTGCGGTCGCAGGATTGCAGGAGCTTGGGTCACGGCACCAGTGTAACCGGTTTCTGCTTCATCCTGCTGCAACAGTTCGGCCCAAACAGACTCCTCGACTCTGCGTTGTGTTGTGTTTTAAGAAAACAAGGAGTCTCTGATCGATGCCACTTTATTTCCTGAATGGAAACAACGGTGTTTTATCAGTGCACAGGCTCGCCACACACCACTCCGCACAGCACACTCTTGTATGGCTACGACAGACTGGCAGCGATTACTGCCGCAATATTACAATTTATAATATACAAGAAAGTAACAGCAACAACAAATGATGTACCTGAATGGAAACAACGGTGTTTTATCAGTGCACAGGCTCGCCACACACCACTCCGCACAGCACACTATGGCAGAACATCCCATTAGCATTCCGCTTTAGCATACAGTTTTACACAGTAATAAACAAATGAAAAGTACATAAAACTGGTGTTGGACATGTGTCCACTAAGCACTTATTACACTCGGTGCCCATCAGTTAATCAAACGTCTTTTATATGTCTGTACTACTTAGCTATATCGTGTGCGGAGCAATACAACTCACCTCTTGTATGGCTACGACAGACTGGCAGCGATTACTGCAGCCAGCCTCCCCTAACCAGCCACACCGAGAGGGGGGGCGCTGTTTCCCCATTACACTGACATTTGTGGCAAGTGGAATAATACCACATAAACACTGTTACACCTGGAGGCAGGAAAGGACCCAAAATGCAGACTCAATGCAGAGGCAAAACTTAAACTCAAAATGGCAACTTTAATGCTTGGCAGGCACCGCACACACAGACATGCATGAGGGAGTTCACAACACTACAACAAACTGCTTTAAGGCATAACTCATTCTCTATAGCCTTGTGCCAAATATTTAACATTTATTTGACTGCATTTAAATAGATAGTGTGAATGTGAGTGAAAATGGTGGTACGCCTTTCTGTGTTAGCCCTGCAAAAGACTGGTGACCTGTCCAGGGTGTATCCTGCCAATTTTTTTTTTGGCAGCTTGGATATGCTCCACCACACCCACTGAGCACAATTGGCTATGAAGAAAAAATGTATGGATTGATGGATTGATGCAGTAAAATGGACTCTCAGGTGATACAATTTTTTGTAGAAGTAAGTAAGTGTGTAAACATTTATCAAATATCCTTAAATCCCTCTTTTTGTCACACAGAAACTAGGTTATTGTTTAGGTGGACATTGAGTGACTGAAACTGGTTCTCTTGAAACTAAAGATAATTGTGATTGTGTACCTTGCGTCTCAGAATTCCTGGAAACCAGTGATGTCATTCAGTGTGCTTAAACAGTGACAGAGTAAAAATAGCTTTGGTAAACTTTTTAGATCTACCCTCCCCTCAATCTGAGTCTGTGCTGGAAAATATGGGCAAACTTTGCCCCAGACAGAGAATAATATATTGGTTCATTTAGTTCTTTGCATAGGCGACTGTTGTTACTGGAATTACTTTAGATTTGACAACAGTCACGTTGAGAACAGTCAAATCTAAACAGTCTTACATTTCATGTAAGATTTCAATTTTACATGTGACAGCAGTCACATGGACGGCTGTCACATGGACTCCAGGCTGAAGTGATTCGATTTTGTTGTCCAGTGAGCAGCACCTCAGACTCATGTCATCACACATGGAATTTCTTTAAAGAATGTAACTAAATGGCTCTGCGATCACACCTTTTATCATTGTGACTTCAGATCTGTTCCACTGTGTTCCAAGAAACATTTTGCACCTCCCAAATACATCAAATAAAAACATTTCAGCAAAGTCTACTCCCTCGTCTGTCCCTGTATAATCCTTTTGGGTGCGTTGACTTGATGTTCAAGTCAATGAAAGCAGTGAAAGTCAGGTGTTGGATGATTTAATGTTAAATGGCCCAGGTAAAAGAATGTAATCCATAATCAATTGCATAACAATAAGCAAAACCACATTTGTGTGTTCTTTCATCATGATTAAAAGATTTCCTGTGTCTCAAGGGAAACTCCCCATACAACAAAGGCAGCAGTGGAACAGGCTTGTCCAGTGCTAAAAGCCATCACATATAAATTCACAAGCCCTATCTGCAAACATACAGACCTGGCAATTTCTTTCAGTTAACAGTCGATCAAGTGGCCCAACGTGGTAAGTAAGAATTTGCTACATTTATAATCACAATCTTTTCATCATATTATGTAAAAAACATTTGTTTCCTTACTTTTTCTGTCACTATTGTTTTTTAACCAGTGGCTTCACTGTAGACTAGAATCAAATGAATGGGTTCTGCATATAAAGGAAAGGTTCTACAATTAAACCAGAGAAATACTCCTTCATAGCTTAGAAGCAAAATCTTGCATCTTGGCATCCATTATTCAGCTCCTCTCTTAAAAAAAATTAGACCTTGGAACAGTTTGCATGGTACACAAATGCAAAATTGTCTTACATCATGAAAAGATATTTTATTTGTTTAAAAAGACATCACAACAGTCTTTTCATTTTCACTTTTTCCTACAGAAAGTACTGATATGAAGCTCGTGTTTCTTGTCGTGGTGGCCGTGGCAGTTCTGCCCACCTTTTCTGAGAGCCGGATTGTCTCCAAATGTGAGCTCAGAGACAAGCTTGGGAAAATGATCCGTCTGTCTGGGAGACTGGGGGAAAGAGTCTTGGCAACAGGTGAGGTCAAATGTGGTTTTGGTGTTTGACAACCGTGAACTGACTTTCATTTCATTCCAAATTTATATACCTTAACACAAAAAACTGTCTGCTTTAAAGAAATAACTACCAAGAGCTTTATATAAAAGCTAGAGTAGTCTCTTTCAGTCTCCTTCAGTGTGCATTTTGCTCTTGTGAAGGGACACTGGAGAACCTAGACCAATTTGTCTGTTCACTTATCCATTTATCTGGCATACAATGAGAGTGACTGAAAAACAGTAGTTACTAAAGTAAAACTCAAGGCATATACATTAGCTCATTTAGCTTATAGCTCATTTTTTTCTGTCACTGTTGTCTTTTTATGTATTTTGGAGGTTGACAGAAGATGACTCTTATCACCTTTTTAATCTTTTCTTTCTTCCTTGTCTGCTGCAGTTATCTGTGAAGTGGACAGGATGTCTCATCTGAACACAGACTTGGTCAAGTCATTTGGCAAGTGCATCCCTGCCACACCAAAGCCAACAGCTCCCGCCGCAACAGGACCCAACGAAATGACCAATGGACCAGTCACACCACCAAACACCAATTCAACATCCACTGACCTGACCAATACCACTGCTCCTCCGACTCCTCCGACCATTAACTCAACTATCATCGCAATGAACGCAACCTTTCCGTCAAACAGCACGGGTGGTGTAAAAAGACAAAGGCGGCATGCTCACTCAGGCAGACATGAGAAGAACAAGTTTAGTGGGGAGGACCGTGATGACAGCGAAATGGAAGATGAGAATGAAACAAGCAGTGAGGAGGATGATGAATCCAAAAACCTTTACGGACTCTTCCAGCTGTCTGACAGAGAGTTCTGTGATTCAGGATTATGCCCGTCCAAAAATATGTGCCATACCTCCTGTAAAGGTGAGTCATTGTTGCAGAAACAAATTGACATTACTTATTTAAGTGTTGCTTTTAAAAATCCTTGCATAATAAATATTGATCCTTTTTTCTTGCAGCCTTCACTGATGATGATATAACTGATGATATTGCTTGTGTTATCCAGACTGGTTACTGGAGGTAAGTTTGTGGAAAGCACAACACACACAGGTCAGATAAATAACTGAAACTTGTATGTGGTGCATTCATTGTATATGTACTGTAAAACAGTACCATCATGTGTCACCAGCACAGCTTCAGTGCTCTGTTTTATTTCATCTTTAACTTTGCTGTACGGACTGAACACGATTGTTCCCAAAGATATTCCTTGATTTCATCCTTTGATGATGGAAGTAGAGAATTCTCTCTGAGATGCTGGTTAGGCTTTATGAAAGGAATCAGGATACTTTTCTGTGTGCGAAGTTAATCACACTGAAAACTCATGTGTGCAGGTTTAGCTCACTGTTTAGAGCAGGGGTGGGCAATCTCAGTCCACGAGGGCCGGTGTCCCTGCAGGTTTTAGAGCTCACCTTGGGTCAACACACCTGAATCACATGATTAGTTCGTTACCAGGCCTCTGGAGAACTTCAGGACATGTTGAGGAGCTAATTTAGCCATTTGAATCAGCTGTGTTGGTTCGAGGACACATCTAAAACCTGCAGGGACACCGGCCCTCGTGGACTGAGATTGCCCACCCCTGGTTTAGAGCATGTGATTCATGTGCCATATGGCCAATGCAGAGGCGCGGGTTTGAATCTGTCCCGGGATTAATTATTGCATGTCTTTCTCCCAGCTTCCTGTCCTTTGTCCATAAAGTATATTTAAAACAAACAACTTAATTTAAAGAGACTAAAATAGAGAAATACAACAAAATAGTGTTGTCTAATTACTTCCTTTTGTTCTAATCAAACAGGGACATCATGGACAGAGCCTCAGAGTCATGTCGTCGCACAGGGAATTTCTTCAAAGAATGTAACTAAACGGCTGTGAGATCACAGTTTCTACTTGCAGGATCACGTCAGTTTCCTCACCAGATCTATCTCCAGTGAGCCGTGATTGAGAAACCGCATGCTTCATTCTCTACAGTGCAGCAGTGTTTTCTTTGTTTGTTGCACTGATCTTTCAATAACCATTGTCTTGTATCTGCACATTTTAGTGGTAATGCCAAGTAACGTAATCAGCCCTCAGATTCCTTTGAAATTTGAAAACTGCTGATTTTTTTCTTCAAAAGCCTAAGACTCAGCAGTTTACATCTGGTATTTGTCTTTCAATAAATATTGCTTTGCATCATTACTATGTGAGTGTGTGCTTGAATGCCAAAACACAACGGCTTCAGTCTTATAAAGCTTGCCTATTACTTCCTATTTATTCAAAAACATCACATGAGATGAGCATGTGCTAGAAACCATGCTTCATAAAATGTTGTTGCAACCAAATAACTATAAAATATCTTTTATTGACAAATGAACCAAGCAATCACTCACTACTAAAACCATTAAAATGTTTCTCATGTGAAAAAAAAAATGGAATAATGTGAGGTATTTAGAAAGAAAAGCTCTTCGGAATTATTTTGGATGAAATGTAAAACTCACTTTTAACACATATATTCTGTTGATGTTGGCAGATTAAAAACCATCCCTTCCCGCCTAACCTACATGTATACCTAACCTCAGCTAGCCACCTGACCCATATCTTTTGTCTACCTTTGGCTATCATTGTAACAGCAGTGTGATCTGCAAGTCTGGTTTCAAAGACGTTTCACAACATGAAACAAGTAGAGAACTTGAGAAGAATATCATGTACAGATCCACTATTTTATTCATAAAATAAAATGAATGAAGACATCTCATATACAATTTTAATTTCCAGTTCATTAAATATCACTTTGCTAAGCATGTTTTATAGGCCGATGGATTGTGATCCAAAGTGCATAAAAATAAGTTAAAATAAGAGACATTTGTGGATGTGTTTGAAAAACTACTTTTGAAATTACTTGCCACTTCATAAAAGCAGCTACATTTATCTTCATTTTCACTCGGTAGCTCTAGCTAAGTTTTGGCATGTTTTGTTGGTACTTTTGGTCTCTCTCTTTCTGTACTGTCTTGAGTTGTCAGTATCAGTCTTTCACTCCTGATGTGACTGTGTCAAATAATTACTGAGTGCAAGAAGATAATTCTTTCCAGAAATTTTGGAAGTTTAAGCGCAAATGGGGAACATTTCAGAAATCCACCTCACAGTTTCTGAGAAGATTGAGCAGATATCAGCTCGTATGCTGACATGGTTTTGAAACAGTGGGGGCGGGACTGGCACTAAAACTAATATTAACAAAACAGGCTGACTTAAGGCATAACTCACTTTTTATAACCTTTATAACCTGTCAAATATTTACATTTGACTGCAATAAAATCCACTCCCAGGTGCTGCATATTGTTGCAGAAGTAAATAGCTGAGTAAACATTTTTAAAGACACTTAAGATCCACATTTCATCACACCGTGACAAGGTTATTGTTTAGGTGGACACTGAGTGATTGAAGCTGGTTCTTTAGAAACTAAATATCATTGTTGTTGTGTCCCTTGTGTTTCAGACTTCCTGGAAACGTGACATCATTCAGTGTGTTTAAGTAGTGACACAGCAAAAATAACCACTTAGACCACCCCCTTCTGCAATCTGTGTTAGGCTGGAAAACTTTGGGAAAAACTTTGCCCCAGAAAGAGAATAATATACTTGATATGTTTGTTCCGCTGCATAGACAACAGCTGTAACCGGGAATTTCTCCAAATTCGGAATTAATAGTCACATGGACTCAAGATTGAACGGATTTGATTTTGGTGTGCTATTGTGACCTCTGATATCTTCCACTCTTATGAATCTTTCAAGGAGATGTATATACAGCTTTCTAATGGACAAATATGCTAAAGTTTATCAGGGTCATCTTTCCTGATCTGCCCGTGAATAATCCCTCTGGGTTATGTTATTTCATATTCAAGTTAAGGAAAGGTTTAAATGTCATGTTCTGGTGATGATTATTTTGTCAAGTGGGCTTTTGTGTATTGTTTCATCAACATCACAAATTTTACTTGTCTCAAGCTAAACTACCAAAACAAACACAGCAGGAAAACAAGCTGGTCGAGTGGTCTGGGACATCATTTATAAACTCTTAGATTCTGTGTGCAAACATACAGAGGGGTAGATTTGTCCCAGACCAACTTAGTGATGAAGATTCTCTTCTCTGTCATTTGTAATTTAAAAGTAAAATTTCCACAAAGAGGTGCTAAATGACTACAAATGTAAGGAAAACAAACAAAAATGGACTAATACAGGCTTACTCTTCAACCCAACTGTGACAGCCACAATGCAGCATGCCAGGTTACATAAATCAAGAGGTGTATAACCAGATGACACTGCCATACTTAGCCTGTTATATGAGATTTATTGCTGTTCTTCACTGAGGTCAACACTTTTGTCTATTGGTGTAGTGATCGACATCTAGTCATCAATGCAAAAATTAATTGATTAAAAAAGGTAAATTTTTTCAGTTTTATTTTTATAGCACCAAATTACAACAACAGTTGCCTCAAAGCACTTTATATTGTAAGGTGAAGGCCCTACATGAAAAAGGCACACTGTGGAAGAGTGAAAGAGATTAATAATAACTAATAATTAAATGCAGAGACCTCTTTAGACACAAGGTGAATGAGAAAGGTGACTGAAGACAAAACATGGAAATCCCCTAGCAGCCTCGCCCTATTACAGCATAACTAAGGGAGGGTCAGGGTCGACTGATCCAACCCTAACTATATGCTTTTACTAAAAGGAAAGTTTCAAGCCTAATCTTAAAAGCAGAGAGGTTGCCTGTTTCCCGAATCCAAACTAAAATCTGGTTCCACAGAAGAGAGGCCTGAAAGCTGAAGGCTCCCGACTCTGCATCTGGCTAGATACTGCATTTCTAATATGGTTAGGGCCTAACTCCATACAGAACTTATCATATGCACTCAACTTTCTGGCTCACTTTAAAACTCATATTGCCACCTCTACAAAGTATCCCTCAGGTGCACCCCTGAACTCCGGCTTAAACTAGCACCCACTGTTAATCAGTGGTGCTAGTTTCTGTCATTATGCAAATGTACTGTTTATAAAACAGGGGAAATCTGCAGTCAGCTGAGACTGAAGACGTCACTTGGATGAGTGACGAAATGTTCATCCCACTGCAAATGTTATGTCCAATGTTATGTCCAGATGACATACAACAGAATCAACTTTTTGGGATTTCCTTACCTGGATGATTAACAGGCAACAAGACACAAGTGCCATAATTAATTCCTCTCTTTCCACTGCTACTGTTCATGTATCTCTTAAAATAACCTCTATCACCCTCTATTCTTAAGAAACAGGTCCAAATTTCAGCAACCCTTACAATGTTAGGCCCATTTCCAACCCTCCATTTGCATGTAGGTCTAAAATTCCAGCATCCACAGTATCATCTCAACACAAGTCCGTATAGGTTATATAGGTTAACTCATGTAGGTTAACTATATGTTAACCTATACGAGCCATTTCAGACCGGTTTCTATTCAAGACACAATGCTGAATCAGCTTTTATTAAAATCACCAATGACCTACTCCTCTCATCTGATGCTGGCCTTGTCACGTGCTTAGTCCTATTCGTTGCTTTTGACACAGTCTCTCATTCTCTTCTGTTAGAACAACCGGCTTAATATATCTCTCTGACATTTTGTTCAAGGTAAGACTGTCTGCTGTCCATTACCCTATGTTACACATGGTGTTTCTCAGGGATTAGTGCTGGGGCCACTGCAATTTATAATTTTACTCCTTGGTCTTGGAAAAAATATTTATGTATATGGTTTTCACTTTTCATCTAAAGTTTTTAACTAACTAAAAACATTTTTTAGCTTAGTTTTATATTTATGGATAATTTCAGTCTGGTTTTAGATCTCGCCATAGTACTGAAACTGCTGTTGCATCACATTTTAAGTTTAAACAGTATGGTGTGACAGTGAAATAAGTGCAAACAAGCTGTTTGGTTTTAATTTATCAAGGAGCCTTAAACCCCACTGAAGAGGAAAAGGAGGACATTATTAATACTGTGGTGGTGTTGTGTAAGGAATGGCTGACTGGGCCCCGAGAGGATTATAAAGAAGCAGTAGCTCAAAAACTACACAGATTGGTTTCCAGCCCTCCCTGGCTATTAGATTCCCTGCCCATATTGATAAAGAAGTTTGTTGCCACAACAATCTACTTTCATTCCCCTGCTTGACCCCCCATGTCTATGATGAGGGCTGCTAGGCGCACAGCTGCCTCTAAGCCCACATCAGCTAACACCAGGTCCAGAGTTGGCTGTGAGCAGTGTGCAGCACCAACTTGAATCCTGAATGTCCCAAGAAAGAGCTGTGATTAGTCCTAGGGATCATGGACATCAATAGATCCTGGATCCTCTTCTTGCACTAGAGCCAAGGGGAGCTGAGCCCAAAATACAGAATCACAAACAGAGACATTTAGGTCCAGCCGGAACATGAGAGCAGAAACAAAGAATTAAATACAAACAAAATGGCCATGAACAGAGGCCAGATTCCTAAAACTAAGAACATATATAAATACTAAACAGATAGAAAACCAAACAACAACAGGACTAAACACAAAGGCATTCCCACTGTAATGAGAAACCAGAAAACTAAGACAACAGGAAAACTCAAACTATAAGCAAAAGTGCAAAACAAAAAAACTGGGTCAAAAACTGAGGCTCATGGTATGTTGATTCAGGAAACATGATGTCAGTACTTAACAGCCCATTTCGATACTGCTACTCATTCTCATTTACCTAGTCTTGAACTGTGTAAGTTTCATAGCTTTTGATTGCTTTCAATCTTATTCGAAGGACACAACTTTCTCTGTAAAAAACTGGTGAATTTTCTCCTTTTGTGATCTTTGGGGTCATTTTTTAGGCAATACAACCTGTCCTTTCATCTTTTTGGTGATGGCATCTAGATTTATTCTCTTATGAAATCTAATGATCCCAGTTTAATGCTGGTTTTGTTAAAATCCCTTTATTGACCTAAAGTTGAACAATTTTCTTCATCTTAATGAAATCAAAATCAAAATCGTTATGCTAGGTTGTGCTGACCAGCTGAAAGACTATGCGACTCTTTTGGCCATGTAGGGAGATGTATCCATCAATCTTCTAAAAATCTGGATGTGATTCCTGACATCTCTTTTATCTTTGATAAACAAACGTTTACTCATGTCTCCCCAGTCACTGCGTCAAGCTCACGTGTCTTGAGTCTGAGTCTCTTTCTGTGTTTCCTATCTTATTTGTTCAGTTTTGCTTTCTCCCTGTCTCATTATGTCTGATTAGTTCCAGCTGTGTTCCCTCCTGTTTCCAATCCCCTTGTTATCCTCTGGGTATTTAGTCATCTGTCTTCCTCCACCTGTTGTCATGTTGTCCCATTTTGCTACGTGTCTCTCTCTATGCTCCTTGTGTCCCTCGTAGTGCTTAGTTTTCTAGTCTCTTAGTTTTCAGTTTCTAGTTTCTGGTTAGTTATGGTGTCTTGCATCAAGTGTTTTTGTAACAGTGCAATAAAGCTGCCTCCTTTAATTCACCCCTTTGTGTTTTGAGTCCTGCATTTAGGTCCAGCCTCATCCTGCCTGCCAAAGCTCTCCATGACAATTTGTTTATATTATGACTGAATTATTGTAATTCTTCATATATAGGTTTACTATATATGGCTTTGATTTGTTCAAAACACTGCTGCTCAATTTTAATCAGGAAGACAAAATATGTACATATCACTGTCAGAGCCCTACAAAATGACCATTAGCAGACTACTGGTGTGAATGTCTCTGGAAAAAAAGGAAATTCCTCGGTAATACCAATTTTGCCGTGATGGACAGTACTGTCAGGGATAAGAAGAAAATTATATAGTGGGACATCCACGACACACCATAATGCAGAATAAAAATGCAAAATGCAACCTGGAGCAAGTTTACCCAAGCTATATTCAGGTTTCCTCTTGTAACTTGCATTATCTATCCATTTTCTTCCATTTTATCCAGTTCAGGGTTGCAGTGTATTTGGAACCTATCCTAGCTATCATAATACCAGGGGCATAATACACCCTGGATGGGTGACCATCCTTGTTTTAAGAATATTTCACATCATGAAATAACCAGATAACTTGAGAGAGAGAGATCGTGCACAGATCTCCAGCTGAAGCAGTGGCATGAGGCTGGATGGGCTCCTCGGGCCCTCCAGCTGAAGCAGTGGCATGAGGCTGGACGGGCTCCTCGGGCCCTCCAGCTGATGAGGCATGTCCCTGGAGGGCTCTCCTGGGCCTCCAGCAGGAACAAGAATGGTTGCAGGCACCTGCCGGACACTAGCCGCTCCCACCCGAGGAGTAGGTACGGGTGCGGAGACGGGCTGTATCCTGGCTGACCTCACCCTGGGGACCGGCATGGGTGCAGGGGTGGACTGGTTCACAGCCCCCCTCACCCTGGAAGCCGGGACAGGCACCGGCAACAGCTGGGCAGCTGCTGTTCTCACCCGAGGAGCTGGTACGGGTGCAGAAACTGAAAGAGCCTCAGCCGGCCTGGGAACCGGAGCACGGACCAGCTGGACCTCAGCCTCCCTCACCCGAGGAACTGATACGGGCGCAGGGGTACGCTGGGTCCAAGCTGCCCTAGGAGCAGGAACACAAGGAGGCAGAGGAGGTGGCTCAGAAAAAACAGTCTTTTGAGGTGTCACATGAACAGTTTCCATAGACACTGGCAAGAAAGCATGGCGAGTTGATTCAAACATGAGTGGCTGTGGAACACAAAACTTAACTTGATCCATCAGCTCTGAAGCACTAAGTCCAAATCGTTTAGCCAGCTTAAATATGGTGGATGGCACTGCAGGCGACGGCGTGGAAGCCGCAGGTGGTGGACCAGGTGGTGGCGCTGCAGCAGGTGTGGCAGGATACTGGACGGGCTCGGCTGAACCTCCAGCTGGTGCGACAGGACCAGGCGAGGCATTGTCCTCAGGCTGAGGCGTGGCAGGACCAGGCGAGGCATTGTCCTCAGGCTGAGGCGTGGCAGAACCAGGCGAGGCAGGGCCAGCAGGTGCGGAGACCTCTGGCTGAGGCGAGGCAGGGCCAGCAGGTGCGGAGACCTCTGGCTGAGGCGAGGCAGGGCCAGCAGGTGCGGAACCTCCATAACTGGGCCCATGAACTGGCAAGTCTGTGTTAATTTTAGTTTGCTCCTTAGAAAAAACACGTGGATCCAGACTATAGTCACCCACCTCATGCTGCTGTAAGCCACGGTGACGACGTGGGCGCTGCCTCCTCCTGGAAACCATGGTTGTGGAGGCTGGCGCCGCTACGGCTGAGGTGAATGTAGCGCTTGAAGCAGCCACTGGTTGTGGTGAGGAAACCACAGCACTTGTCCGCTGCTGTGGTGACACAGGCGAGAGCCTGAACACGCCGACTCTTACTCCTGTAGCCGGCGAAGGAAGACCTGCGTCTCCGCAGGGCTGTGGTGATAATGGCGAGGTAGAGCAAGTTGAGGCAATAACAAAGTTCTTTAAATCCTCAGGCAAAAAGTCCAAAAACCTTGGGTTAGCCGTGGCTATCCGGGTCATCTGAGCCCGAATAGCCTCCTTCTCCTCCTCCTGCTTGCCTGCAGAGGAAATAATCCAAAGCCCGTGAAGAATCGTAACACGAATCTTGAATTCAAAAAAGTCTGTGAAATAAATGTCCGCTGGGTCCAACATGGTCAGGTCATTCTGTCACAGTCTGGCGGGGGCAGACTGTATGAATTGAAAAAAGGACCCAAAATGCAGACTCCAAGGAACAGGGAACAAAACGTGAATGTTAACAAAAGCGAGCCGTTTAATGAGGCTGGTAAAAGGTACAAACAAAAGGCAAGGCAAACTGAAGCAAAAATCAACACAAACCTAAACTGGGAAATCTAAACAAACAATAAGAAAAACCTAGACAAGAAACTTGGAGGCGAGGCATGGGATGGCAAACATGGCGTGGACAACAGACGACCTGACAAACAATGAACAGAAACACACAGACTAAATACACACAAGGCTGATTAGCGGAAGTGGAAACACACGGGGAAACAGCTGACACTGGTCTGACATAATGAGACAAAGGAAGCAAAGCTGACTGCACTGACATAGGACATAGACTTTCAAAATAAAACAGGAAACATGAGACGCAGACAAGACAATATAACCTTGACAACATAAGACACGCAGCGTGAAACACATAAAGGGCAAAAGGAGACTAAAACACAGGGGTAGAAGACACAAGGGGAATCTAAATAAACAAATGAGCTTAGATAACCTAATGAACTAAAAAATAAACCATCCATCCATCCATCTTCATCCGCTTTATCCGAGGCCGGGTCGCGGGGGCAGCAGCCTAAGCAGAGAAGCCCAGACCTCCCTCTCCCCAGCCACCTCCTCCAGCTTATCCGGGGGAACACCAAGGCGTTCCCAGGCCAGCCGAGAGATATAATCTCTCCAGCGTGTCCTGGGTCTGCCCCGGGGCCTCCTCCTGGTGGGACATGCCCGGAACACCTCGCCCAGGAGGCGCCCAGGAGGCATCCTTGTCAGATGCCCGAACCACCTCAACTGGCTCCTTTCGATGTGGAGGAGCAGCGGCTCTACTCTGAGCCCCTCCCGGATGGCCGAACTTCTCACCCTATCTCTAAGGGAGAGGCCAGCCACCCTTCGGAGGAAGCTCATTTCTGCCGCTTGTATCCGCGATCTCGTTCTTTCGGTCACTACCCACAGCTCGTGGCCATAGGTGAGGGTAGGGACGTAGATCGACCGGTAAATTGAGAGCTTCGCTTTTACACTCAGCTCCCTCTTCACCACGACGGACCGGTGCAGCGTCCGCATCACTGCAGCCGCAGCACCAATCCGTCTGTCGATCTCCGGCTCCCTTCTCCCATCACTCGCGAACAAGACCCCGAGATACTTGAACTCCTCCACTTGGGGCAGGAACTCATCCCCGACCCGGAGTGGGCACTCCACCCTTTTCCGGCTGAGAACCATGGCCTCAGATTTGGAGGTGCTGATCCTCATTCCCACTGCTTCACACTCGGCTGCGAACCGTTCCAGTGCGAGCTGGAGGCCTTCACCTGATGAAGCCAACAGAACCACATCATCCGCAAAAAGCAGAGATGAGATTCTGAGGCCACCGAAGCGAAAGCCCTCCGCCACTTGGCTGCGCCTAGAAATCCTGTCCATAAAAATTATGAACAGAACCAGTGACAAAGGGCAGCCCTGGCGGAGCCCATCACCCACCGGGAACGAGTCCGACTTATTGCCGGCAATGCGAACCAAACTCTTGCAACGGTTGTATAGGGATCGAATGGCCCGTAGCAATGGGCCAGACACCCCATACTCCCACAACACCTCCCACAGGACACCCCGAGGGACACGGTCGAATGCCTTCTCCAAGTCCACAAAACACATGTAGACTGGTTGGGCAAACTCCCATGCACCCTCAAGTATCCTTGAGAGGATAAAGAGCTGGTCCAGTGTTCCGTGACCAGGACGAAAACCGCATTGTTTCTCCTGTATCCGAGGTTCGACTAGCGGACGAACTCTCCTTTCCAGCACCCTGGCATAGACTTTCCCAGGGAGGCTGAGGAGTGTGATCGCCCTGTAGTTGGAACACACCCTCCGGTCTCCCTTCTTAAAGATGGGGACCACCACCCCGGTCTGCCAGTCCAGGGGTACTGCCCCTGATCTCCACGCAACATTGTAGAGGCGTGTCAACCAGGACAGCCCTACAACGTCCAGAGCCTTCAGGAACTCGGGGCGGACCTCATCAACACCATAAACATCAAAATAAACTAAAACTCAAAACGCTGGGTCCACAGACCCAGGAACGTGACACTATTTCATTAATAACATATAAAATTCATCTGGAAAATGTATTCCTCTAAACAGACAACATCTATGACCCACTTTGACCCAATGATGAACTGATTTGATTTTGATGTCCAGTCATCAGTGTCATATCTGAGGCAGATCACCGATAACTCTTGTGAATATTTCAAGAATGAGATACATACTGCACCTCATACATACACAAATATACTGACATTAATCGGGGTCACATCTTCTTTACAGTCAAATTGCAAAATTCAGAAAAGTGTAGTCGCTGGTCTGCCCCTGAATAGGCCTCCTGGGTGTTGTCATTTGATGCTAAAGTCAACGAAAGCTTTGAATGTCATGTTCTGGTGATGTGTATTTAATGTCATGTGGGGTTTTGTCTATTGTTTCATCAGCACTAAAAAGTTTCCCGTGTTACATGGGAAGCTATTCAAACAACAAAGGGAGCAGTAAAACAGGGTGGCCCAGCAGCCAAAGGCATCCTGTATAAACTCTGTCCGCAAACATACAGAGAGGGAAATTTCTCTCAGATAACAATCAGTCAGGTGAACCAATGTGGCAAGGAACATTCTCTTCTGACGCCATGTAATCAGACTCAGCACATTCCTGTAGTTACAAAGCACTGTTTCTATAAAGAAGTCACTGTAAAGTAAAAAAATAAAACAAAAAGGATTAATACAGCTCCTATCTTATTTATTCATTTGCTCCAAAGAAGGATGGTGCAGATCCCATAAAATGATGAAATCTAACCAAAAAGAATGCAAAAATCCAAACTGAATACAAAAAGAATGTCTACTTTGAAGAAATAAGTACAAAGAGATACAGAAGAGCTCCATGTAAAACAACTCATACTGGCAATCACCTTTTTAGATATTTTTTTAAAACAAATTCTGTTCTTGTTTGCTCTTTGTGTGCATAACAGTTTCTACAGTTTTCTGTGAAATGGACCGGATGTCTCATCTGAACACCACCTGGGTCAAGTTTCATCCTTACCACACCCAAGCCAACAGTGATCCCAGCCCCCTTCACAACAGGAGTCAGTACAATGTCCTCTGAAGCAGACACACCAACAAACACCAATTTAACAACCATTCACTGACCTGACCAATACTACTACTATTGACTTAACTACTACTAGTCCTACTAATAATTCCATCATCATCCACTGAGCACAAGTCTTGTGTCAAACAGCTCGGGTGGCATAAAAAAAATAAAATGGGAGGCTGATCCAAGCACTCAAGAAGAGACCAAGTTTAATGAGGAGGAAACGAGTCAAGACTTGATTGATTTGCAGTATATGCACCGTGCAGTGGACAATTAAAGGACAATCCTGTATGTCAATAAGGTATTGGGCTACCATCATTTGTCTTCAATACAGCTTCAGTGTTCAGTGGCATTCAGCCTTTAACTTTACTGTAACCCTTTGATGATGGTGGTGGTCTGAGATTCTGGTTAGGCTTCAGGATCCTGTGTATGAAATTAAATCAAGCTGAAGACTCCACCTTAGATATAAGTGCCAGTTTAGCTCACTGGTTAGAGCATTTGATCCATATGATATAAGGTTAATAGAGACCTGGATTTGAATTGCTGCAATGCATGACTTTCTGGGAGCCATAATAAGAGCTGTTCCAAATCTCTAAACACTAAGGAAAGGTGCTTCGTTGCTTGGAAAGATTGCTTCCTTTAGCATAGGATACACTATACCATCCTTTTGAAAGAAGAATAGAAAATGCTGTCCCATAACTCACTGCAACAGAACGTCCTACCATTGATGAAAACAATCAACATAATAAACAAAGTGGTACAGATCATGTAAATATCAATTAAAACTGTCTTTTCCATTTTATGTCATAACCTGCTGATATATTTTGACTTTTTAAACAACAAATTATTAACCAGCCAACCATACATAGTACGACGTGCAGTGAAATGCTTGTTGCTGTGCAATGTCTGACCATAGAAAACTAAACATAGACATGAAAGTAAACATAAAACTAAAGCAAGAATCACTGTTTGCACACTGCTGTGAAAAATTAGTTTAGTTCTGTTAATTTCTGCTGTTTTTCAAGAAAATCTGAGTGTTAATGAATAATACATGGGGAACACCTCTAAATACTCAGTGTGAGGACTCAACTTCTTCTGTTTTAGAAAGTTTATCTATTACTTTTTTATCACAAAACATCACAAGATGAGCACCAGTATAGGAAACATAAGCCACAAACATGGCTCAGAAATTGTTGTTACAACCAGAGTGCCACAGTACATTTAATCTCCTCTGTCTTCCTTTTGTTCATTGTCAGGTCATCTGTTTATCCCACATCATAGTTCTCTTAGTTTTCAGAGTCTTCACAGTTTTCATAATTAGTTTTCCAGTTTAGTTGTCATGCCTGTTTCGCTTTAGCTGTCATGGTCCTGAGTCCGTGGACTCTGTGATTTTGGTTTGGTTTATAATAATAATAATTATTATTATTATTATTATTATTATTATTATTATTATTATTATTATTATTATTATTAGTGAACTCGTGTTCTAACTTTGGGATGATTTTGTGTTATGAGAATTTGTGGTTCTGGGATTCTGGGTTGGTGCTCCTTCTGTTGGTCTCTCATGTTAGTGTTTCCTCTGTCTTGTCAGGTTCATCAGGTCCAGCTGTGTCTCCCGCCTGTGTGTGATTTTCCCAGTGTCCCTCTGTGTGTATTTATGCTGTGTGAACTTGTGTGCTTGTTACTGGTCCGTCTGTGAACATCTCTCTGAAACTGTCTGCTTTAGTTAGTGTTTCTCCGTGTCTCTCTGCCCTCATCTTGTGATTCTCCCTGTATGTTGCGTGTTACAGGTTTATTAGTTTCCCCAGTTCAGGTTTGTGTCGTAGTGCTATCCTTACCACCACCCTCGCTTCTGTTTGTACTTCACCCATTGTAAATAAAACGCTCGCTCGCAGCAAGCCAGTTCTTGCATTTTGGGTCCTTTTCTCTCACACACCACTTGACTGCCGCCGCAGCCGTGACATTAGCTTTTGTTGTTTACTCCTGCCATCAGCCCAAATAAAGGCTCGCTTTTATTTAAAGTTGAATTCCATCTCCTGCTGTGTCTGCTTTTGGGTTCGTTTACAAAACACACTGGCGTACCCCGCCATGACACAGAGAACTAAAAATGTTTTTTAGGGCACAAATAAACCAAGAAAATCTTCACCACACAAATGATTAATATGATTATTATATGAAATAAAAATTGGATCCATGTGGGAAATTTAAAAATATCTTATCATCCTCATCATCCTCATCCATTTTATTTAAAGGCGCCTTTAAGATTCTCAAGGTCACCTTACAATAGCACAAGAACAATAGCAACAATACAATATAATAAAACATGGCAAAATAAAATTTAGACATAAGTGGAAAAAAAAGCATGAAAGTATAAAAGCTGAGCAACGTAAAAATGGACTAAGACAGAATCAGGTGTATGCAATTTTGAATAGATGGGTTTTGAGACGTGATTTAAAAGTTATGAGAGAGTTTGTGGTCCGGAGATCTGGTGGAAGTGTATTCCAAAGGCTTGGGGCAGAACAAATAAAGGCTCTGAGTCCCATGGTAGTCAGGCGAGCAGGTGGAACAGAAAGAAGGGAAGCTGAAGAAGAGCGAACTGTAAGAGGGGGTGAATATGTATGGAGAAGATCAGGAGCAAGGTTATGAAGTGCTTTGAAAGTAAGAAGCAGGATCTTGAAATTGACACAGAGGTGAAATGGAAGCCAATGGAGCTGTTTAAGAAGAGGTGTTATATATTCAGTAGATCTAATTATGGAATTAATGCAGTTCTCGCCCACATTAGTATTTCTCATTGTTTTTATACACCTATACTGTTTTTACACATGCGTCACTACTAAAGATATTTTCCTGCCGTGTTGATGGAATTTTGACTTGAATCTGACAACTCATCAAAACAGTTTGTACTTCTGTCAGTCACAACTTTAGATCGCTCACTTTACTGACTACTGTTGATTACTGTTGTCAAGTTTTGTTCAAATATGTATACAATAGCAAATCCACCAACACACTGTCAAACAAAAATACATAACTGCTGATCCCTAGATGATTTCTCATTTAAGATGACTCTTTATTGTCATTGCACAGTAATACCTAGTACAATAGTACAAGGAAATTGGAAAACCATTCTCTGTAACCCCTGGAGATCATTGTGTGGGAAAATCCCAGTACATCAACGGTGTCAGAAATCAGCCTTCTGACATCAACAACCATGCCAAATTTCATCATCTTTCTTTCAGGTTCTCAGGTACATGTATAGATTCTTTGAGTTGCTGCTGATGAGAAAGACTGATTAGGTATTTAGATTACTGTGATAAGCAGTGGAACAGGCGTACTTAATAAAGTAGTAAATGAATGTATGTACCGTGACTTCCCACTGGATGTCGGCTAGACATGCAGATCATGTCTATATTGGGTATGTCACTCCATGACCAATTCTGGACATCTAATTAATGTCCAAACTAGGTCCACAATTTGGATGTCCAACCATGACCGAACTTGGACATAAACATGGTGTTCAACATTTGAACTTTGGACTGGGTAATTTTTTAGACGTTATGTGGACATCTATGACAGGTGCAGGAAATTTACATGAATAATTAATATATTGTGTACAAATATCAACATGATGAAGTGACTGACTGACTATTAATGTTTTGACAAATGTGAAAAAAACCCTCCCATTGTTTTGAGAACTGCATTCACAGTGGTGAGAATCACCTTTCTGCTGTGGCATTTCCACCATGTCAGTTGAGAAAAACTGAAATTACATGTCATTACACTATCTGTATTTAGACAAATTAAGAATATTTATATTTAATGAATCCAAAAGTAGATTTTGGTATCCTGAACAGAACTTATTGGATGTTGGCAAAAACAGTTTCAAGCTATGGGCATGGCTGTGCAGTAAGCTGCAGTACCAGCAGAGGGAGAGATTTTATTTCAATCAATATTTTATTTCAAGTCAAGCAGCCTTCCTTTTTGAAGTCACAGCATTATCTTGGTATGACAGCTGTTGCTGGGAATTTCATCAAATTTATCTTTAACGGTCAGTTTGATGTCCAGTGGGCAGTGTCACTGTGATCTGTTCCTTTCTATTTCAAGAAGGAGATGCAGTCTACATGAAGCAAATGCACAAATATATTGATGATCATCAGGTTGACATTGCCTTGACAGTGAAACCACAAAATTCAGAGAAGCCTACTCCCTGGCATGCCCCGGAATGATCCTCCTGGGTGTCATTTGATAGTCAGGTAAATGAAAGCTCTGAATGTCATGTTCTGGTACTGGGTATTTAGTGTCATGTGGGCATTTATGTATTGTTCATCAACATTAAAAATGTTCCTTTCTCAGGCGAAACTCCCCAGACAACAAAGACAGCAGTAAAACAGGCTGGCCCAGTGGTCAAAGGCATCATATATAAACTCACAGGCTCTGTCTGCAAACATACACAGGGGGACATTTCTCTCAGTCAACAGTCAATCAGGTTGATCAACGTGGTAAGGAAGAATTCTCTACTATTTTAATTGTTATCACTTTGTTTTTGTTATATTATGTAAAAATTATAAATTTTATTTACTGACAACTGTTTTTTTCCTTTAAATTGGCGACTTCATTGTAGGGTTGTTGAAAATGATTTGGGAGAGAAAACAATTGAAAATGAGAAGCTTTTAATGAATCTCAAAAGTTCTGCAGTTAAACTGGGGATTTTTTGGTAGCATTTTAGCATTAATTATTAGTGATGTTGACTCTTGGTAGTGGAGATTTTGAAGAACATATAATAATTCAAACAAACAATGATTCCTCCACAGAAAGTGCTGACATGAAGCTTGGGTTGCTTGTCGTGGTGGCTGTGGCAGTTTTGCTGCCCAGCTTTTCTGAGAGCCGGATTGTCTCCAAATGTGAGCTGAAAGACAAGCTCGGGAAAACGATCGATGTGCCCGGAAAATCGAAGGAAAGAATCTTGGCAATAGGTGAGCTTACATGGATTTGTTGTGTTTAACTTCCATTACCTCCAAACACACATCACTTGGGCACTGATTAAAATCAGTGGCAAAACTGAGATGTCCAAAAGTATACCTCTGATGTATTCAAGTTCACTGCTATTTAATGATTCTTCTCTACTAGAGGAAACCCCATTTTAGATATCTGGATTTTAAGTTACTGCTTACTGTGAAATTTAAAGAATTTGCAGAATAAACTCAGCAAATTAACTCTGATACGCAGCATGTAATTTAATACTTACATATCTTTAGCAACTGCAGCAATAATGTAATTGTATCAATAATCTATTGATATATTGTATATATTTAAAAGTATCCATTCAAAGTAAGAGGAACCTACTCCTCCCTTTCTTTGTTTGCTTTCTGACATCTGCTGGTACACCTGGCTTGCTGCAATTGTCTGTGAGCTGAATAGAAAGTCCCATCTGAATGTCAGCCTCATCACAATGTTTGATAAAAAGCATATCAAAATGCCCATGAAAAGAGAAAAAATAAAAAGATAGACTATGTCAAAGAATGTCTACTTCAAATAATTGGCTAAAAAAACTCCCCAAAAAACCTCTTTGTAAAATATCAACTTAGCGTCTCCTTTAATTTACATTTGGCTTCTGTGAAGTAGCACTGCAACACCTGGACCAATTTCTCTATTCATTTGTCGATGAACCTGATGTACAATGTGCTATTTTTGATTGTTTACAGTAGCCACTAAAACAAATCTAATATATGGAAGGTCAAAGAAAACAGCAACAACAACTCTTACTGAATATCATATCTTGTTCTTTTTTTGTCTTTCTTCCCTGTTTGCTCTTTTTGTGTACATGACTGATTTGCTGCAGTTATCTGTGAAGTGGAACGGAGGTCTGATCTGAACACCACTTTGGTCGAGTCATTTGGAAAGTGCATCCCTGCCACACCAAAGCCAACAGTGGCCGTATCCCCCTCTGCAACAGGAGTTAACCAAATGAGCACTGGAGCAGCCACACTGACAAACAACAATTCAACATCCACTAGCATGACCAATAGCACTACTGTTACTAACACTACTACTAGCCCTGCTAGTACTAACTCCACCATTAGCTCAATGAACACAATTCTCGTGTCAAACAGCGCAGGTGTCGTAAAAAGACGAAAGCGGGATGCTGACTCAAGCAGTCATGAGCAGAGAAAGAATAGTAAGGAAGGTGGCAGGGGGGAGGGAAAGGGGCATGATGAAGTGAGCAGTGAGGAGGATACAGAACCCAAAAATCTTTACGGGCTCTTCCAGCTGTCTGACAGGAAGTTCTGTGATTCAGGGTATTGCCCATCTGAAAATGTGTGTCATACCTCCTGCACAGGTGAGTCCTTGCACCCAGAGCAAACAGAGGTTTTTTAGTTGAGTTTTGCTTTTTATTTTGCATCCTAAAAATGGTTTCTTTTTTCTTGCAGCATTCACTGACAATGACATAACTGATGATATTGCTTGTGTCATCCAGACTGGATACTGGAGGTAAGTTTCTGATTAATTTAGATATGGTAAACAACAGTTGACAAATTACAGGAAAGTCTTATCGACGTTTTGCATCACAGCTTCAGTGTTCAGTAGCATTCTGTCTTTAGCTTTACTCTAAAGTTTGAACACCATTGCTTCAAAATATTTGACCTAATTTGGTGCTTCGATGGCAGTGGTGGAGACCACTGTCTGACATTCTGGTTAGGATTTCTGAGGGGGATCAGGATACTTTCTGTGTATGAAGTTAAATCAAAGTGAAGATTCCTTCTCATATTTAAGCGCTACATTAAAAGCTACACACGTATGCCAGTTTAGCTCCCTGGGTAGAACAGGTGATCATTATGTCATAAGGCTCATGCGAGGCCTGGGTTTAAATCTACCCTAAGGTCAATTATGGCATGTCTCCCAGCTATCCTGTCTTCTTTCCAATGTTCAGAAAGTGTACTTAAAAAAATATACATATAAATGGATGCATGGAATATAAAAGAGAAATACAACAAAATTGGTGTTGCTTAATAACCGGCTTTTGCTCTAATCAAACAGGGAGATTGAGATGACAGCCTCAGAGTCATGTCGTCGCACCTGGAATTTCTTCAAAGAATGTAACTAAATGGCTGTGAGATCACAGTTTGTACCTGCAGGATCACAACTATTTATTCTTCAGAACCATCTCCTGTTAGCTGTGATCAAGAAACTGCATGCTCCATTACCTGCTATATATTACGAAGCACTATTTTCTTTCTTTGGTGGGGGAATCTTTCAATAAATATTACTTTGCAGCATGAATGTATGTTCTCATAGTAATGCCAAAGCTCATATCCTGCTGCTCTTCTTATCACATGAGATGAAGACCAGTGTAGGAAACAGAGTCCACCAAGCATGACTCAGAAAATGATGTTATTGGCCACATATGAAGCATCCAAATGTTCATCATGCAAACCATAAATGATTCTCATATGAAATAAAAAAAATTAGAATAATCTAAGATATTTATAAAGAACTACTTGTGAGCCTTATTTTTGATCAAATTCTAATACCCTCAACACAAAAATTAAGTTTTTTTCTGCTTGCTCTATAAGTTAGCAAATTAATAGTTTACATCCAAATGTAGACAGGTTTTGATGCCATGAAGAAGACAAAACTTAGTGGTTGTTGACTAAGAGATTTCTAGCTATAACTGGGGTGGCCCACCCAAACATAAAGAAAAATAGATTAGATATCTTAGAATAGATATTTACTTTTTAACTTAGGACTAGGTAGGTTATGATAGCTATTTTCCCTTGATAAATTAAATTAACATTTAAAAACTACAACTATGTTGTATTTAGTCTGGTTATTTTTATTTATTTAGTTAGTTTTTCAATATGTAGTGTGACAAATATGCAAAAGAAAAAAGAAAAATCAGCTACTGGAGAACAGTTAATGGGGAAATTTGGATACATAAATAGATTATTTGCTCAATTTATTTGTAATAACAACACTTACCTGTAAATCCACTTGAACAGAGGGCAAACAATGTTTTTACAGGGAAGAGGAAATATTTGTACTGTAAACAATTTTAAGTCATGTGTAACAACATCCATTTAACAGGAAAGAAATATTTATGCTGGAAACAACTGTTTTAAAATCTCAAATCTAAGAGACCATTGCATCAATGAAAAAACCCCAGCAGATCCAGGTCCTTGCGTAAGGAAATTACTAATGTAATTACTGATGGAAATTGTGCCCAGTGTCAAAACCATAAACTGGATCAGATTAAAACATACCATTTGTACTGCCTGTCTTGACTCTACATGGACACCTTCTTTTTACTATTAGCTGAAAATGACAAGTGGTGGAGGAAATTTCAAAGCTTTCTAAGAGAGATAAGATAAGATAAGATAAATCTTTATTAGTCCCACACGTGGGAAATTTTTTGGTCATGGCAGAAAGTACAAGTTTAAGAGAAGTAAAAGTTAAGAAAAACAAAAATGGAATAGGTTAAGATAAAATAGAATAACATACTATAAAACATAAAAGACAATGAAAATACCTCAGTATAGACAAAACTTTGTCTATTACTGGAAAACTGTGTGATAGGTTTGTAGCTTGAACCTATTCCCTGGAACGTTGAAGACAATGTAATTACACAGCAAGCAAGACACGAAGTAGGCAAAGTTCTTTATGTTTCACGTGCACGGGAGAGAACTGAACAAACGCCGTTCCTTCGCTTGACCCCAGTTGCTCTCGTCTGCTCCCCCGTAACACTGCTCTTTTATTGTGGTTACATGAATATGCATAGATTCATTAACATATGACATCTTACATAGGTATGCATGTGAACAAAGAATACCCTGTGTGTGTGTCTGTGTGTGTGTGTGTGTGTGTGTGTGTGTGTGTGGGGTCAAAGCATGACCCCATATATGACTTCCCTAAACCTGCTGGCCTGGAAGTCCAGCAGTTCATCTAAACAAAAGGCACCTAGACTACAACACGTTTATCCTACCATAAAACAATAAGACAAGGTACGACCTCTCCCATGCTCCTAAAATGTGGGTGTGAAAGTCAGAGAGCTCTGGAATGCACACAAAGCCTTTTACAGCCTACTAAAGATCACACATCCTATCACTACACAATCGATTATACACCTCTAAGCATATATGGGTAGATATTTCTAAGCATAAATGACCATAAACAATACAAATCTAACACTGTGCATAAAATATCAAAGGTAAATATAATAATTCTGCATAAAAGTGTTTCCCATCTGCTGTAAATGCATTACTTACTGCTGAATGTGGTCAAACTTGAGCTCATTTTAAATAGTTTATATTCTATTTTATGTCCAGCATCATAATTTATAAATCATATGTTTGTGGCTGTCCTGTGAGGACAACATAACAATGAAAAAAGGCCCTGGGCCAGACCCAGGACTCTCTGGAGAGATGATATCGCTCAGCTGGTCTGGTAACGCCGTGTGTTAGGTTTTGTATTGTTGATTGTCATTTATGCTTAGAAATATCTACTCATATATGCTTAGAGTTTTATAATTAGTTGTAGATTAATAGAGGTTTGATCCTTAGTAGTCTGCAGACACACGTTGTGTGCATTCCAGAGCACACTGGCTTTCACACCCACATCTTGGGAGCATGGGAGAGGCCGTGCCTTGTCTTATTGTTTTATGGTATAGGAGGACACCTACTCTGTATCTAGTTAAGCATAAGAGCCTTTTGTTTAGATGGACCGCTAGACTCCTGGCACCAGCTTTGGGGAGTCTTCAAGGGGTCACATCTTGACCCCACACATAGACACACATAGACACACACACAAGGTATTCTTTGTTCACATGTATACCTATGTAAGATGTCATATGTTAATGAACCACAATAAAAGGAGTGCTATGGGGAACCTGGCTGAGAGTCTGACGGTGGTCAAGTGGGTGGAACGACACTTGGCTCCAGACAGGCCTCCTCATGCATGAGTAACACAAAGAACGTTGCCTGCTTGGGTCTTGTTCTTGCTGTGTAATTACATTGCCTTCAACGTTCCAGTGAATAGGTTCAAGCTACGAACCTATCACCGTGTGTTCCTCTGGATAAGCTGGAGGAGCTTTACATCTTTTTTAAAAATTCATTTTAATATGAAGACAAATGCACAAAGAAAAAGGAACATTCTCTGGCATGTCTCTCTGATGACCTGAAGAATTTAAAAACAGAAATTTTTTGTAGATAACTTTCAAATTAAAAATAGTGAAGCATTTAAAACTTACAATACAAAATTTTTAGAATGACACCATCACGTGGACTTAAAGTGCATATGGAAAGTACTTTAATTATTTGACTTGTTCCGCATTTTGTCATGTTGCATCATTATTCCAAAATGGATTGAATTAATTTTTCACCATTTCATTATTCTACACACAACACCTCTTTTGAAAGTTCTGACTTAATGTTGTTGTGTTTGTCAGATCGGCTTACATTGATGGTATTTATTTTTTTATATGTCAGAAAATACAAAAAACATGTTTATCTATTATAGAGAAGCTATAGAATAAAAAGACAATTGAGGATAGTATGATATCCATGAAACACACCAATAAAATGAAAAATAAAAATGTAAAAATTAGGTTTCCTCTTGCTAACTTGTATTACTCATCTTTTTTCTTCCATTCATCCAATTCAGGGGCGCGGCATAGTTGGAGCCTATCCAAGCTGTCCTCAGTACAAGAGGTGTGGTACACCCAGGGCAGTACCAGTCTTGTTTAGAGACATTTCACAATGTGAAATAAGCTTATAACTTGAGCAATAGATCATGAATAGATCCACTATTTAACTGACTTTGCTAAAGCCACTTTACATTTCACTTTCTGGAAACATTAAACAGACCAAAATGAAAAAGTAGTTCCTGAGGCCCTCTGTTTGGGATGAAATCATATAAAAATTTCATTCCTGGAGCAAACAAACCCATTTTTATTGACTTTTCACTGACTAAAGTCCTTATCTGGGTCTGACAAATGCACAGTGCACAGTCAGGATTAAATACCAGCACAGGGTCCTAATCAATCAACACCCATACCAAAATATTGTAACCCCTAGAGTGTGTTAAAAATTGGCCCATACATATCAAAATAGCTGACCCTAATTTCTATAAAATTATAAAAGAAAATACAAAACAATCTGGGAAAAAGACTAAAGAATTTAATTAAATCAAAAGAGAATATAATTCAATCATTAAAATCAAGTATAGAGTGTTAACAATATGCGATGCCATCTAATAAACAGAGATGGGCAGTAGCGTGTTACTCTAATCCAATTACTTTTTTCAAGTAACAAGTAAAGTAAGGGATCAATATTTCAAAAAAAGTAATTAGATTACTGTGTTACTACATTACTAAACCATAATCGGTAAAAAGTGACAAAACTTTAGTGTCCACTGTACACTCTGTGTGGCAAGAGAACTTCTTTCTACAGTAAACAATTAAACTTCAGTCTGAGCAAGCACCTAGACGCTGCCATGGGAATGTGAAATTCACAGAGAAACCCCCACTGAAACGACTGCTGCAGCACCAGGCAAACTTCCTCTTCTGCTAAATAGACTTAAGAGTGACAGGACTTAGTGCTGCTAAATCTTTGATTTTATTTATTTTTTGCAGTGTTTTACTTGCACCCATTTGAAAGAATGAGTGTAAATACAAAAAACTGTTGCATATAATTACATTTTTGCTTGATGCAAAGTGAATAAAAAAAATAAAACAATTTTTACATTTGATTGAATTTTATATGATGTATTATGCAGAAAAAATAGAACTGGGCTGAAAGCGCTATTGCTTTACTACGTATTCAGGTTGTGTATCATGTTTTTAAAAAGTAACTAAGTAATAAAGTAACAAATTACTTTTGAAAATAAGTAATCAGTAAAGTAAAAAAATTGCTTTTTTGGAGAAGTAATCAGTAATTAGTAACTAATTACTATTTTCAACACTGCTAATAAACTAATTGTACAAAATAACTTCAGACTTAACTAATAATAAATACCCAGATCAAAAAGCATAAACTATGATTGTTCACATGAATCAGAAAGTATTGAGAGAAACAGGATATATTTATATATATTTATACTTTATCAAAGGCAGAAAATCGACCTCCTCAATCAGTCCTGATGCTTTAGTGGCCTGCTTTCAAAGGTGTGGGATTTCTGTGTTCAGTTTGGTTATAAAGAACCACAATTGGATGACTTAAAATTATTTGTACAAATAGTAGTGTTATGTTACCTAAGTCTGTGTTTGAATCTCTTCTTTATTCTTCCAACATAAAAAAAATAATGGAATTCAAGACTAAAAAAGGACTGTAACAATTTACAAAGTGATTCGTTTTCCCCCAATTTCCCTTTAGCCCTTTCTTTTCCTTCCCTTTAGTCCCAGCTAATTCCCAACTCTGGGACTTTTAAAATACATCTTATCTTGTTATGTACGTCCTATTGGAGAACACATCTGTGAAACTGTCTATTCTACATGTTCTAGCACTTACCACAGGGGAAATATCCTGTCTGTTTGAAGCCAAGTTCTTTTGGTTGGCAGCAACTTTGAATCAGTTTGCCATGGAGTTCAGAAAACAGCTATCTTAAAGAAGCATCATTCTACATTAAACATTAAACAGAATTACGCTGGTATGCTAACTGTGTTTAGCAATGGGGGAGGAGGGGGTGGCAATAAAATTCACCTTAACCAAACAGGGATGAAATGCATTAATTATTCTGTGTAGCCATGTGCCAAATATTTAACTTAATTTGACTGCAGTAAAATGGACTTTCAAGTGGTTTGTGTTGTGTGTTGTTGTTTTTTTTCCTTTTCGTGACAATAAGTTCTTTTTCATTTCATGCACCCCTGGTTGTAGAATAACCCGCTGTAATCCTATATAAACAATAAAATAACTTTAAATTTTATACAGAGTGGAGTTAAATCAGTGAGTAAACATTTCTAAAGAGACTTAAGCCCCTCTTTTCGTCACATTGTGACTAGACGATTGTTTAGGTAGACACTGACTAATTTAAACTGGTTCTTTTAAAACAAAAGATCATTGTTAATGTGTTTAACTTCCTGGAGATTTGTAATGTCATTCGATGTGTTTCAATGATGACAAAGCAAAACTAACCATGGCAAACTATTTAGATCTCTGTGTTCAGTGCTGGATTAATATGGGCAAACTTTACACGAGACAGAAAATATCATCTTTGATACATTTATTTCTCTGCATAGATGTTGCTGTGAATTTCTTCAAATATGCCATCAATAGTAACTTACATTTAAGCATGAACTGATCTCATTTTAGTCTCCAGTGATCAATGTCATTGTGATTTCATATCAGTTTGATTCTAGATATTTCAAGGAGAGACATTCTGCAACTCCAAATGCAGAAATACACCAAGATTATTCAGGGTCACATCTCCTGTACAGTTAAATTACAAAATTCAAATGAGTAAAGTTTGCCCCGGAATAATCTTTTTGGGTGCTGTCATTTTGTATTCGAGTCAATGACAGCATGCAATGCCCTGGTCAGGTGATGGGTGATTTAACGTCATATGGGCTAGGTAAAAGAATGTAATCCATAATCTGTGTCCCAACAATGATCACAGCTACCTTTGTGTATTGTTTCATGAACATTAAAAATTTTCCTGTTTCACAAGTGAAACTCCCCAGACAACAAAGACAGCAGGCTGGTCCAGTGGTAAAAGGCATATATAAACTCACAGGCTGTGTCTGCAAACATACAGAGGGAAATTTCTCCAGGTTAACTGTCCATCAGGTGGATCCCAGTGGTAAGGAAGATTTTCTTCACTATTTTGATTATCACTTAGTGCTTGTTATAGTCGTTTAAAAAAAAAAATTGCATCTTGCTCCCTCACTTGCTCTGTTAATGGTTTTTAAAATGTTTTTTGACAGTGACTTTACTAAAAAATGAATGAGGAGAAATTATTTGACAATAAACTGTGTTGACTCAATCTGCTTTAAAGGCAGGGAGTGTGTCCTCATTAGAAAACCTTATTTTAAACCAACAGATTTTTTAGTTTTAATAAATCTTAAAAGTTCTGCAATTACATTGTGGAAAACCAAATACAGATTAATAACAAAATCTTACAACTTCCATTTGTTTGTATGTATCCTTTAATGTATTTTTGGCATTTTGTAGAAATGTGAATGAGTGTCATCAAACAAGAAGAAAAGAAAAAAGCTTTATGCTTTCAAAAGTAGAGTTCAGTAAAGCTTGAATTGTACATGAATCATTATTTTAAAAAGCCATGAATCCATATACATTTTTTAGCAATTTGAGAAATTTGAGTACATATACAAATTTGAACAAAAAAAACGTAAGTTGTTTTTTTTTTCGTGTTTTTCCCTCAGAAACTGCTGACATGAAACTCGGGTTGCTTGTTGTGGTGGCTGTGGCAGTTCTGCTGCCCAGCTTTACTGAGAGCCGGCTCGTCTCCAAATGCGAGCTCAAAGACAAGCTCGCAAATGCGATTCGTCTGCCCAGGAGACTCGAGGAAAGCGTCTTGCCTATAAGTAAGCTTAAATGTGGTTTTGGTGTTTAAGCTTAATGCTGTTTATGATTCTTCTGTATTACAAGAAAATATTAACTTTTATAAATCTGATACCTTCAGTTACTCTGAGGATTCAAATGGAGCATTAATAGCAAAGAGAGAGAGCCTAGACCAGTTTGTCTATTCATTTATAAATTAATCTGACATACAATGAAATATATTTTTCACTCATTGGTGCAACTATAAATCATGTGGCCCCCATGACTGAAAAAAGTAACCACTAAAGTAAAACTAAAAGCACATACATTTTGGAGGTTTAAAGAAAACAGCAACTTTTACTGGTTATCACCTTTATAATCTTATTTTTTCTCCTTTGTTTGCTCTCACTTCTTTGCATGTGTGACTTGTTTGCCACAGTTGTCTGTGAATTGGAGAGGATCTCTCATCTGAACACCAGCTTGGTCAATGTGTTTGGCAAGCGCATAACTACAACATTAAAGCCAACAGTGGTCACAACCCCCTCCACAACAGCAGTCACCTTAACGACCACTGGAGGAACGACACTGACAAGCACCAACTCAGCAACCACTGACCTGACCAAAACTACTACAACTGCTACAGCTACTACTGCTACTTCTACTGCTACTACTACTGCTGCTGCTACTTCTACTGCTGCTACTTCTGCTGCTACTACTGCTGCTGCTACTTCTGCTGCTGCTACTACTGCTGCTACTTCTACTGCTGCTACTTCTACTGCTACTACTACTACTACTGTCACGATTACTAGCTCCACCAGCACAAGTGGCATGAAAAGAAGAAAGCGACATGCTCACTCAAGCAGTGAGGAGGAGATCGGGCAAATTGGAGGAGAAATGGATGACAGCAGTGAGGAGGATTCCAAAGAAAACACGAAGCCTCTGTCCCTCGGCCTCTACGGGCTCTTCCAGCTGTCTGACAGCCTTTTCTGTAATTCGGGGCTTCGTCCATCCAGAAATATTTGCCGTACCTCCTGCAACTGTGAGTTCTTGCGCCCAAAGCAAACAGGATAATTTATTATGTTTTGTATTTTATTTTGCATGTTAAAATTGGTTCTTTTTATCTTTACAGCCTTCACTGACAATAATATAGCTGATGACATTGCTTGTTTTATCAACACTGGTTACTGGAGGTAAGTTTCTGGACAGCAGAATAAATATAGATCAAATAAATAATCACACCTTTGAATAAATATAATATGACTGTGATGAATTAATTGACTGATTTATTTGCAGTATATATACTGTACAACAGTTAACAAATTAAAGAAAAATCTGATTTAAAGTGATTTAGTAAGCTGTGTCATTCATACAGCTTCAGCACTCCCTTGCATGTCTCTGGAACTTTAATGTAAGGACTGAACACAAGTGTTACGAAATCACTGTCTGAGATGCTGGTTAGGATTTCTGAAGGGGATCCATCTCGTATATTAGGTGCAATATTCAAACACTACAAATGTGTACAGTTTAGCTAATTTGGTAGAGGACATGATCAATATGCCATAAGGGTAATGCTGAGGCCTGGGTTTGAAGCTGCCCCCAAGGTCAGTTACTGCATGTCTTCCAACTACTTCAAAGAAGTGTATTCTATATATAAAAAAGAAGCAGATACACAAATAACTTCATTGGATGCACTGAATATAACACAAACATGTCAATCTAAAATAGAGAAATACAACATATTGGTGTTGGCTAATAACTACCTTTTGTTTAATCCAACAGGAATATTGTGCAGAGAGCCTCTCGCTCATGTCGTCGCACCTCTAATCTCTTCAGAGAATGTAAATAAATGGATGTGCGATCACAGTTTCTACCTGCAGGATCACAACAATTTCTTTATCAGATCCATCTCCAGTGATCTGTGATTAAGGAACCGCATGCTCCATTATCTACTTCACGTTATGAAGCACTATTTTCTTTCTTCGGTGGAGGAATCTTTCAATAAACATTACTTTGCAGCATATATACAGTGGTGTGAAAAGTGCTTGCTTCCTTCCTGATTTTGTTTATTTGTATGTTTGTCACACTTGTTTCAGATCATCAAACAAATTTTACTATTAGACAAACTAAACACAAAATGCATTTTTTTTTAAATGAAGGTGTTTATTATTAAGGGGAAAAAATCCAAACCTACATGTCCTTGTGTGAAAAAGTGATTGCCCCCTAAACCTAATAATTGGTTGGGCCACCCTTAGCAGCAACAACTACAATCAAGCAATCAAGTGTTAACTGGCAATGATTTTTTTTATAGTGCTGTGAAGGAATTTTGGCCCATGAATCTTTGCAAAATTGTTGTAATTCAGTTGGTTTTCAAACATGAAACGCATTTTTAAGGTTATGCCACAGCATCTCAATTGGATTGACAACAGAACTTTGACTTGGCCACTCCAAAGTCTTAATATTGTTTATCTGAAGCCACCCAAAAGCAGACTTGCTGGTGTGTTTTGGATCATTGTAGTGCTGCAGAACCCAAATGTGTTTCAGCTTGAAGTCACAAACAGATAGCCAGACATTCCCCATCAGACTTTTTTGGCAGACAGCAGAATTCATGGTTCCATTTACCACAGCAAGTATTCCAGGTCTCTGACACAGGGGCCAGGGAAGCAGAAGAACGTCATATCAAAAACACCCTGAGTAAATGTGGTTATCCCTGCTGGACATTTTTCAAAGCTGGAAGGGTGCTTATAGAATGCTACAGGTGATCTAGGAAAGAAAGACAACCAGTAAGATTGAATAAGCGAAAACGTTGGTGATTCTGTACATGTCAAGATTATTGGAGCAGCTGAGCTGCGTTACTTTCAATACCTAATATCTATGGGGCTTTGAAACCCCAAAACACACTACCCTAAAAATTGGTCCACCTAAGAGTCTGGCACCTTGGCACAAGCAGAGTAATACAGAGTACACTATGCTGCAAAAATTGTGGGGGAAACAAAGAAAATGGCACTGTATACAGTCAGTTCTAGTGACAAGTATATCTCATGCTGACACTCACAGCAGCTTTTGTGTTATTTCCTCATTTTGCATCAGTTTTTAACAAGAGCCTCACATCTGACTGACTTCTCTTTTTTTGAACTCATGAATATGCAAGTTAGCATGAATATGCCAGTTTATATATGAACATATTAATATATCTGTTTTATTCAAAGATAACAAGAGGCTATGGGGCACCTTTTGTAAACCTAAGCATGCTGAAATTAACAGCAACATTTTTCCACATTTAGCTCAAAACTTTACAAAAACATGTTTTTTTCGAATCATTTTTACAACATTTACTAAAATATTTATAACTTTTTATATTTAAAACACAACTGCTAACATAGCTGTGTCGCAGCAATCACTTAGCACATCATTATATACCAGCTAGTCCAACTTCAGTAACCCTACAAAAGTCACTGCTGTTTAGTTTTCTGTCTTCATTTATGTTGGAAGTGATATGTTACAGGCATAGCCCTTTAAGGGTGAAGCCCAATGGGAAAGGTATTACGGGGTGTGGAAGGACGTGGGGGACGGCCCCTGGGTGTGTGAGTAGGGAAGAGAGGAAATTAAGGGGCTCATGAGTAGCTACAGTAGAAACAAAAAGAGAAAAGCATTTAAAGGGTATATAATAACTCAGTGTACCACATAAAATCACGGTCAATAAGCACAACCAGAATTCATACATAAGGCACACTGTCGATTTTTGAGAAAATTATAGGATTTTAAATGTCCCTTATAGTCTGAAAAACACGGTAATCTGCACATTTCAGCTTTTTTCTCAAAATAGACTTATGCCTTTCTTCTCAAAGTAATTACAACCTTAATCTCAAATTTCAAAGTGATCAACATTTTCTTAATGTGGCTCTAATACTCCTTCATATACAACACATTCAGTGAAACAGGATGTTAGAAAAAAAGGTAGTGCTTAATACAGTCACTTCTGGTAACACAAGATATCTAATTTTCACACTCAAAGGGACTTATCTGCTAGTTCCTTATTTTAAATCATTTTAAAGCACTTTTTAGAAAACCTCACATCTGAGCAATCGACTGCTCAATAGACATAATGAGAATGTAAGCGATCATAAAAATTCTAGAAAAAGTCAAAAAGGTTGACTGAAAAAAGGTGAGCAATTCATTTTTGTTTTTAATTTTAAGACTTTCATGATAGTCAGTAGGCCATTAATTCTCTGTCTTCAGAAGACTTTTGCTTCTGAGTATTTCAGAAACATGAATTATGTTGGTTTCATAAAGAATGCTATAATCTGGAAAGTGATCTAAAACTGCTTTTGGCTTATAACTTCCTCTTTTTTTCTCTTGCATCATTTAATGTTTTAGACTTTCTGAAACAAAAGATGTATGTTTTTATATTATTTGCTTTTTTATAAAACTAAAACCATATGGGTCATTTATTTTAAAGATCATAATGAACTCCTGTTTCTCCCAGTGACTGAAAAATATGTGCTGTATCACACTGTTTTCTTAACCCTGTGGGGTCCAGGGTATAATTGGCCGTTTTTGACTACTTTTGATTTTACCTCTATATTTCACCTTTAAAAAACTGTTTATCTTGCCTTGTTTGGTATCATTACTTTCAGCACAACCTCAAATATCTGAAATTTGAGTTATTTTTTCATTTTGGCATACTATATTAGCACAGTTGATCTAAATTCAGACAAAACATTCAAAATCCGAGTAGAAAAAAGTTATATTATTTACTGTAAAACCCACAAACATGTTTAACGAATCATTTTCGTAACTTGAAATGCAAATAGAAATTGTACATTTCTAAAAAATTATGCACAAGTTTTGCAAACAACAAAGTTATATGGTACTATTTACCTAAAAATGCAGCCGTTTTTTTTATATAACCATTTAAATCTATTTACAGAACAATCAGGTGTTCTGCATCAAATAAGAAGCCACACAAATGATTTGTGCCAGTCCAAAAAAATTGTTTGTGTTCAGCAGTAGCGGTTTTAGATACGGGCGAGACGGGCAGTTGCCTGGGGCGGCATCGTGATGGGGGGCAGCATCACGGGCATCGGCAAAAAAAGAAAAAACACGCTCGTACTCATGCTGCCCCTACGGCAGCCAGCGCATATTGGGAATGACACAGGCATCGATCGGTTTTCTATCGCCCATTTGCTGGGAGTAAGGGCGCCCTCCGTTTGCGTGGTGCGCCTGCTGCTTGCGGCGCAGAGAGGAGAGGGCAGGGCGGCGGGGGATTCTCTGGCTGACTGGAGCGGCATCTAATAACCAACTAGCAAAATAAAACAAAATAACAAACATGAAAACACCAGACATCATGATGCAGACTTATAATTTGCACCGATGTTTTTTCAAAATTCTATACACGAAAAGTGAGCGCGAGAGCCCTCGGTGCGCCTGCTCGCTGCTGAAGTCAAAGTAAACTTTATTGTCATCTCCACTACATACAGTCCAGTATATAGAGAGACGAGACGACGAGGCTCCAGTTACAGCAGTGCAAGTAAACAAACAATAAATATAAGAAGAGTAAGAAAATAAATATACACTTTAGGACTCGGGGTAAAGGGATCAATAACAATTTAAAATTTACAGTTTGATGATTTAAAGTCTCACACACAACCAGTCGAAAGGGGAGGAGCCCCGGCTGCTTCCAAATCGAGCACATTTCATTCCTAATGTTGTAAATCCAAGTCTATTATGTATTCATGATTTGAATCCTGGGTTGTGTGAAATCTCAGAAATGCACCCTAGACAAAGTGAATCTGTGAACTAAGGTGTAGGTCTGTTAGGTTATGTTGTGGTGATCCTTGGGTTGAGGGATGGGTGTTCATACTGGAGTGCAAAATTAAAACCAATGGAAGATGGACAAGAAAAGTTCAAAGCCATCAGGTGCTCAGTTTAGAAAAAATAGAAAAGAAGAGAAGGAGAAATGAGCAAAAGATACAGGTAAGCAGATGTGTCATTGGATAATGGCAGGTCATCCTGAAACAATCAGAATCAGAATACTTTATTAATACTTTACTAAGGAAATAATGTGGGTTACAGTTGCTCCAAGAAGAAATTGTAAAGATAGCAACACTAACAGATTAAACTCCAAACAATACTTTATGTTACAGATTTTAATATTAATTAGTCATTGTCAGTTGTTGATTTGTCCTGTTCGCATTGTATGAAGAATTTTGATGGCTGTTTGGTAGCCGTTTGCATACTATGCATACTCTCTCTCTTTATATGTGTGTGTGGACAACAGTTTTATGTTAATGTACGATCCTTAATATGTTTTTTGTGTGTGTGTATGTGGGGGGGGGCGCCAGAGGGCGTGATCGCCCAGGGCGCCAAACAGGCTAGGACCGCCACTGGTGTTCAGTATAAGACAGAGGAGAACACCACAGGCCTAAACCCTGCAGGTCTGACAGCGTATCAGTCCTGTTTTCCATGTGGAAACAGCGTTTACACTGGAATCTGCCTTTGATGGCTTTTATGTAGCAAATGTGACATTCATCAGTATAACTGACACACAAAACAAAACAATGTCTACACAACACACTAACTATAGCCTCCAAACACGCTAAACGTCACTAATGTCTCACATTAGTCGCACATTGACTTAGAAAACTCGCTCTCTCTCTTTCTTTCGCTCGCCCGCTTTCTGTCGCGGCATCACTCCTAAAACTTCCCCTTCTCCCTAAACAACCAAGTGCCACATGTTGCCATATCATTTTTTTGATTGGCTGACATGGTAAACTGTAACACCAATAGGGAAGGGGTGTTTTTTCTTTTTCTTTTTTCACTCACAAGTGGAGAGTGTTTGCTATCGATGTCTGTAGAAAACGCCGTTTTTACCGTTCTTCCCGCTGTAAACACCACTGTTTTGTTCAGAAAAAAACATCGTGTGTATTTTTTATCATAACTCTGGTTTTACGTGGCCCATCGACACAATTCAAAAACTGGTATATAGTTTGAAGTCCGTACTTCTGACCCAAGTTGGAATGGAGACTCTGAGTCGCTGCATCTTGTAGCTGTGTCGTCTTAAATAGGTCATGTGGCGCGTCTGTCGACCCCAGAGGGTTAAGCTAACCGACTAAAAATATTCGCAAAAGATGCTTTGGGTCACTTTCCATCTTAACAGGTTTTCACTAGTAATCTTTAACAACTAATCGTGTAAATTATTTTATGTGTAAACTTCAGACTCCTTTAAACTTCACTCTCTTGCAACAAAGATGGCTGGAACTCTGATTTTTCTTCTCGTTAGTTCTCTGCTGCAGGGTGAGTGAAAGAAACTGTGTAATGACTATTAACATTATTAATATCAATACACTGTTGCTAATTTGAAACATTTACATGTAACATGTATTGAACAATCAAATCTGTCAGTTTTTTTTATATTTAGCAATAAAAATTTGTAAGTATTTGAATTTAACACATTCTGGAGAAAGACAGCAAGGATAACAACTGTACTCTTGCTGTAAATGACCAATTCCATTTCTTCCTTAAAAATCATTGTGTTGTGTTTCAGGTGCACTGTGTGGAACGTTCAACATCAAAATGCCACAGAATATAAATGTTTTGAGAGGATCCTGTGTGACCATCCCCTGCTCCTTTGATGTAGAGAGCAGATTTGAAAAATACTTAGATCATACATGTAAAGCATATTGGAGTGATTCACCTTCATTTACCAGTATAAATGCAAAACTAAAGCCAACTAAAGACATGACAGGAGACTTAATAAAGAAAGACTGCTCCACAACTTTCATTAATACAAATCTGCTTCAAAGAAGTAAATATTACATCAGACTGGAGTGTAATAATGCACTGAAATACAGTTTTTCACAAGCTGGTGTAGATGTTTCATTCATAGGTAAGTTTTTATATTCATATACAGACAATTTATGAGTAAATGACATTTGTCAAGATGCTCTGGCCTTTTTCTGAATTCACTGGATTTTGCACATCATATAAAAACCTGAGTAATTGCTGCTCATTTGTTTATTGACTGGTCAAAATATGTCTTCCCACCAGCTGTTCCTCCCTCACCGACTCTGACTCCATCCACACTGGAGGTGAAGGAGGGAACCTTAGTGAGTCTGATGTGCTCTGCTCCAGCTCCATGTTGGTCTCATCCTCCAGCTCTGAGATGGACCCCTAACCGGGGTCAGAGTTGGGAGACACTGCAGGAGCATCAGGATAAAACTAAAGTCAAGACTTCTGTTATGAGTTTCACTGCTTCTCACCTCCATCATGGAAATAAAATCTCCTGCACTGCTGTCTACAGGAAACAAGATGGTAGCCCTGATGTCACTGCTGAAACAAGTTTAATTCCTGTTATCTCATGTGAGTTTATTTGTTTATTTTGTTCTAAAATTCAAAGTTACTGCTAATGGCTTACTTGCCTGACTTGTATACAGTGGATGTTTTATATATTTGAACTAAATGACACATATACATTCTTATTTTTTAAACTAATGCTGATTGTCCGATTTTTGTTAAAGTACATGACCTAAAATGTTTAATAATTCATATAATTACCAGTGTTGGAAACTTTTAAAATGTATTCCACTACAGATTACAGAATGCATGGACCAAAATGTAGTGTGTAACTTATTCCGTTAAGCTACTCAATGTGAGTAACATATTCTGAATACTTTGGATTACTTGATATATTGTCATGCTTTTTGCAGCTACATGAATGTACTATTGGTGTGTGATTTATTGTTATTACTGAAGGCTACTCGCCACCGAGCTGACATTGTTAGCTGGCGTTAGCTGAGGTTAGTTCAGACTGTCAGACTTGATGGATAGCATTAACAACCTGCTAGCTCCAAATGATCATGTGCAGTTCTGAAAGCAATACCAACTAGATTTTTAAATTTTAATATAAAATGAGTAAGAGTAGGGTGGACATTAGGTAAGGCTGCACTTTTAGCAGTGATCTCATATGGAACCTATTTCTGTATTAGTAATATGTTTTCTTTCTGTCTGCTTTTAGAACTGCACATGATTTTTTGCAGCTAGCCGGTTGTAATGCAGCTTTCAGTAATAGCAATAAATCACACAGCAATAGTACATCGAAGATATTGAAGTGGCACATAACCCAGGTAGCTACCACAACTAAAACAAGGTAGTTGCAGTAGGCTAACGTTAGTTTTTTTTAAAAGAACTTACTTCCAGATATTTCTTTAGGTTGGAGGTGGAGTCTTTTGACACTGAGAGCAGCTCGGTTGCTGGCAAACAGAGCTTGCATTGCACGGTCAGATTTCGCCCACCCCTTTCTTCTTTAAATGCGAAGTGGTGTTGGAATTTCAAAGTAAGAAATGCATTCCTGTCTGTGCACTGCCGGCTCTGTTGTGCTGGCTCCAGTCCATTAGTGATGTGCGAGTCATGAAGAAATCATTCAATACTCCAGAATCACTTTACTGACTCGTGAATCATGATTCACAATCCAAACTGACTCATTCACTGACTCATCTCTGTTACTGCTAGCAAACTAATTTCATTAGTAGAAATATATCTAGCTTATAATTAAAATTGTGGAAAAAAAACAACAGCCAGTTTATTAACAAAAACATTTCTGCTCTGGACTGTAAGAAAAAACCCTGAGTAGAAAGCTCACATCAAGACAATAGCTCATCAGTTCACAGTAGCATCACTCTGCTAACAGTACATTTGGGTTATTCACCCCCTCCCTTCTTGAGAGCTAATGTCCGGTGTGGAATCGTAACATGAATGAATCACTCAGTTCCTCCGTAGCGGGCCTCATTCAGGACTAGTCCTTACTAACTCACCCCCTCCCTCCTGGCTCACAGCTCAAACGAGTTGAACGAATCAACTCACCCCCTCTCTCTCGGCTCACAGCTTCTTCGTCTTCTTCTTGGTTGACAACCAACGTTAAGGTGCATTACCGCCTCTCGGCTCACAGTTCAGTGGACGCTTGCGCTACATATGACTCACCCCCCCCGGCTCTCAGCTGCTGAAACTCAGAGTGTGTTACTGTGGAAGAGTCGCTCCTTCACCTGAGATGAATTCTGATAGTCTGACTGACGCAATATAACATTCAGTCTACAATTTGTTTGTTTTGCAAAGATAATAAGCAGACTAAAGGCAAAAATATATGAACTCAGTTCCACCACTATTAAAAAAAAAATACAGTGTCTGACTCGCATTCTGCTGCTGCAATTATGTAAGTAAAATAATCAGAAATTCCCTATTTCACTAAATTATTTAGATGAGAAAATATATATTTGACATATTTGAGGAAAATAATAATAAAATAAAATAAATGTTCCCTTTAAAAATCTTTTTTTCTTTTTTTGCTCTATAAAATAGTTTTCTTTTTCAATCACTGATCTTAGCAGTAGGATTTACATGAAAAGAGAAAAAAATTAAGTTTGAGTGAAAATGTACATTTTTTTTCACTCTCTGAACTCAATGATTCAAATGACTCAAAAAACCCAATTAATTTTGGTGAGTGTCTCATTCAAACTCGATTCAGTAAAAAGAATCGAATTTACTATCACTAGAGTCTATTGTGTAACTGACGCCACCAACATTAATAAGGACTCTTACATTAGAGCTTCTTATTGCGTGCTTTATTTGGGTTTCCGGCAATGTGTGGAATTACCAAAATTAGAGAGGGGATAGCCTAACATATGACACATCAAAAGACCACTGTGTAATCCATTTATTTCAACAAAGTAACTGTATTCTAATTATCACCTATCTAAGCAGTAACTGTAATGGAATACAATTACTCATATTTTGTATTTTAAATACATAACACCGGTACGCGTATTCCATTATTCCCCAACACTGATAATTATTTAGCCATATTATTTACTTTCCCAGAAACCCTCCAATACTGACTTAGAATGAAAAAAAAAACCTATATTTACTGAGTCACATCTGACGACTGCTTTCAGTTTAAACTGCAGTTTTTTATGTACGTCATATTTTCATGTTTTTCAGTCGACACATGAGTTTGTGTACTGTAGACTTTTAGATTCACTCTAATGCTCAAACAAGAAATTAGAATTATAGAAAATGTTTGCTATTGTGACTTGGCTTTGTGGTTTGCAGTGTCACAAACAAAAGACTTTTGCACTTACAAATACTACAAAACTATTTTTGTCAATTTTTTCCCAGATTCACCCAAAGATGTCAGAATTTCCGTCAGTCCTTCTGGTCCAATAAGAGAACAACAAAAAGTGACTCTGACATGCAGCAGTAATGCCAACCCAGCAGTAGAAAACTACGCCTGGTACAGAGCTGGTAGAAATCAGGAGACTCTCATTGGGACTGGACGCACTTTGAATGTTGCCGTTTCAACAATCAACAGTATTTTTTTTTGCAAGGCTACAAATAAAATTGGAGTTAAACAATCCAGCAACCTACAAATAGACGTTCAATGTATGTATTGATATCACAGATTTACAGTTTACATACCTTGACTAGTATCCAGCTACAGTTCTATTAATGGTAGCGCGGGGTATCGTCACTGTTTTCTAGAATCGATTCGATTCTGATTCATAAGGTCCCGATTCGATTCGATCCACGATTCTATTTGAATCGGGGAAATTTTGCCTCAGTCAGTCAGAAATATTATAATTCTGATCATTTATCAGTATATATCCATATTTTTATATCTATAAAAAGAAAGCTGACACTTGTGAGACTCTATCAGAGGTGTAAGCATCACAGCAGATGTCTTTGTGTCAAAGTAACTGAGGATAAAACACAGAAAAACATGAAGGAGATTTTCCTGGCCTGGCTTTTTATAGCAGATAACCTTAAAAATATTCTGCATTAGATCAAAAACGGAAGAAAACTATCAAGAATCAATATATGAACATTACCTGATGCTGCTGAAGTGAAGCAGCGCAAAGTTACAGAGGTTTTATTAGAGACACAGCTAAGCGTTTTGCAATTTGGCATAATTTTACAAGTTTACATTTCTTCAGTTTTGAACAGCAGAAATGAGGCTTTCTTGTCAGAAGTCATTTAAATAAAAAAAAATAAAAAAAAACAGCGGCTGACAGCGCTGTAAACAATGGTAGACTGGTGGGTAATAAGTAAGCGAATAATGCAGAAAACAAAGATTTTTAGATGGGAAGCTGTTCTTGAATTACACTGAGAGAGGGAGAGAGAGCTCTAGAGGAAGTGTGATTTTATCATGGTGGAAGCAAAACAGCAAAAGTAAGAGGGAATTCATGACAATGTTTGTGTGAAGCGAAACATGAAGTGTAGCTTGGATCTTCTTTTGCTGCTGGTTCAGTCAATTTTGGTTGAAGAGAGACAAAATCTGCAGCTTCAGAATCTAGCACAAAAAAAGGACATAAACACAAAGTGCAGCCCCGACCCATCAGAATCAGTGAGCTGTCGGCTTTCAGCCCCGACGGCGTGTCTGTGCGTTTTTCAGTCGACACATGAGTTTGTGTACTGTAGGCTTTCAGATTCACTCTAATGCTCAAACTAGAAATTAGAATTATAAAAAAATGTTTGCTATTGTCACTTGGCTTTGTGGTTTGCAGTGGGGTGTGCCATTAACAGTTCAGACCAAAAAAAAAAAAAATAGCTGTGATGTATCTCTTATATTATATTACATTTAAGAAATTCTCTTTCAATTTTTCATTTTTTTTTGTGAAGATGTCACAAACAAAAGACTTTTGCACTTACAAATACTACAAAAACTATTTTTGTCAATTTTTTCCCAGATTCACCCAAAGATGTCAGAATTTCCGTCAGTCCTTCTGGTCCAATAGTAGAACACCGAAAAGTGACTCTGACATGCAGCAGTAATGCCAACCCAGCAGTAGAAAACTACGCCTGGTACAGAGCTGGTAGAAATCAGGAGACTCTCATTGGGACTGGACGCACTTTGAATGTTGCCGTTTCAACAATCAACAGTATTTTCTTCTGCAAGGCTACAAATAAAATTGGAGTTGAACAATCCAGCAACCTACAAATAGACGTTCAATGTATGTATTAATATTACAAATTTACAGTTTACATACCCTAACTAGTATCCCGCTGGAATTCTGTTAATAGTAGGCCTGGGTATCTGGGTATTTATATTTATAAAAAGAAAGCTGACACTTGTGAGACTTTATCAGAGGTGTAAACATCACAGCAGATGTCTTTGTGTCAAAGTAACTGAGGATAAAACACAGAAAAACATGAAGGAGATTTTCCTGGCCTGGCTGTTTTAGCTGTTTGGTGGTTGTCGAAATAGTTTTATAAGGTCTAACCTGAGATCCTGGCGTTTTGGGCGAAATAAATTTATATTTAAAAATCGATTCAGGATTTTAATGAATCGATATCACTTTATTCAAGCTAAAATCGATTTTAATCTGAAAATCAACTATCAGAACTGACATAAATTACATAAATTGCATGGTAGTGCAATCTATGTATTATTGTCTTCAGAAGGTTACAGGCCAAGATAAACAACTTGTCATTTTTACTTTTTAGTTTTTTTCTTAAGAGAAAACTACATTTGTGTGGTTTGCTCTCTTCCCACACTTAGAAGTTTGTATTATGTGTTTGGGAATGAGTGATTATGTTAAATATTGCTGATTTCAGTGTGCATGTTTTGGTGGACAGATCATTTCATCAACGCCGTGTGGGCAAGTGCGAGAGTTGGACCAAAAGCAGACACTTTTGTGTCCAACTAAAATACAAGCAGTTCTTAGGCATGGGAGTCACAGCGAGACTGAAAATTACTGGAGTGGTGTCCATTAGAGGGTGGTGAGTGAAGGATCTGAGGGGCGGGGTCCTAAATTAAACACTACTAAATACAGGGCTAATACCACCGATGCACTGCAGGTGAGGAGAGGTGGACGCAAGAAACAGGGACTCTGCTCAGGGGTGGGACTGGAGCTTGAGGAGCCAAAGTGGAGATATACACCAAAAGCACTCACACTCAACCAGGACCATGACAGGTGTTGGACGGGGGTGACAGTGAGATCAGTCTCGACTGCGGGAAAGAGTGGTGGTTGGTGTCCTAGTGGTGCCTCAAACAGAGATAAGCCTGTGGTAGAGGAGGTGAGAGAATTATGAGCATACTATGAGTACTCAATCCAAGACAGCTGAGGGGACCTTGTGGAGGAGTTCTGTGAGGTGATCCAGCAGAGGGTAGTCTCGAGCTCTCGGTTGAGCCTCTCAGCCATTGTTGAGAAGGCTCTCTGGGCAGGAGGTCGATGGCAGTCATAGGGCCTTTGTGGAAGGAAAGAGAACTCACCCCAGCTGGCTAAATATTTCTTCGAGATCATGGTATTCTTCCGGGACCCCAGAGAGATGAGAGGAATTAGTGTGTGCAGGATCACGGTTATTGGAGCCAGAGGGAAGCGCAGACTGTAGACAGTTGTCCAAAAACCCCACTAGCTTTTGATTTTACTTCTAGACCAGTCTATATGGCGGTAATGTTTCTCAAGTCAGGGGGAGCCTAAGATGAATGGTGTGTGTCAGGTGGGGAGAAAGTAAAGGAATGAGATGGTCTTCCAGTGGTTAGGAGAGGAAACTAAGCCGATGGGTTGGGTTTGGTCTGATGAGTGATCATGGCAAATATCTGGTTGTTTAGAGCAGTGTCCTGAAAGGGAGGATCCAATAGTGAGAGAGGAAGCCCTAAAGAGTTGGCTTACTCAGAGTCAATTAGGTTCTGTTCAGTCCAGGGGTCAACAAAGGCATGGAGAGACTGAGGAACCTGGTTGAAACAGAGCATGACAGGTAAAAAAAAGTTGGGGCTTAGAAAGCAAAGTGAAGCCACCCACCTGTGTCCCCAAGAACCAGCGGGGAGGCTTCTTTGGCCAAACTGGACAAGTAGCGAGAAAGTCCCCAGAGTGACCACAATGATGGCTTGACTGGAACACAAAATTGGTCTAGGCCAGTGATTCTCAAACTTTTCACAATGAGTACCACCTCATAAAATATATGGCTCTTGAAGTACCACCCTTATGACCGACATTAACTGTACACACTGTACTGCATTAAAACATTCACAGAAGGTGGAATATCCAATCTTTAAGTGATGACCTGATGAATCCTGCTTCCGGGTCCAAACCACTCTGCATTTATTAAGGCTGTTGTGTTTTTAACATGTTTTAATGCTTTGTATTTGGTTCTATTTAATCTGAACAAGCTCCTATAAAAAGTCAGTGATCACTGTCAGCTTCTCTCGGTTTTTATCATCACTGTTCATTTTAAAGCTCAGTTTTTAAAACCTTACAATGTAACTATAGCCCAACCCATGCAGCAGTATACTAATGACTAACCTTATATTGAGTTGTTCTCCTCACTGAAGTTTGGTCCGCTAACCGCATCCTGCCATGCAATTACATTTGTCCCTGACCATCGGGAACCCTCATGGCCCAGGGAAATGAGCAAAGCGCTCTGTAGCAGCCGTGACCGCTGGCGATAAGGAAAGGCTCCTGTTCATAGAGGACTGAAGGATTCAAGGAGCGTTATTGTCATTCACATCACATGTTAACATGAGGTGGAACAAAATTATGTACACACGGTCCCTGAGCGAAAAGAAACCATATAATGAAGAAACAGAATTTTTTTTTAGAAAGTAATAAATAAATAGTTGGGTTTTTTGGGTTTTTATTAACAAACAGAATAACAAGTAATAAAATAATACGATAAATAATACAATAAGTAGAGTGCAACAACCTGAGTACCAGTATGGAGTATGGATATAGAGTGTAGGTATAAATACTTTAGCAGCAAAGGGCATGATGACCAGCATTGATAAAGTGACAGTGTCAGTAACTGTCAGTGTTTAAGGTGCTACAATAGCAGTTCTTGTCCATTTATGCATTGAGAAGTCTCACAGCTTCTGGAATGAAGCTGTTTCTCAGTCTGGTGGTTTTGCATTTAATGCGCCTCAGCCTCCTGCCTGAGGGGAGCAGGACAAAGAGTGTGTGTGCTGGGTGAGTGGGGTCCTTCATGGTACAGGTGGCCCTCTTCCTGCATCTGTAGGTGTATATGTCTGTGACTGTTGGGAGGCTACTTTTGACAACTCTCTGTGCAGCCTTCACCACCCTCTGTAGAGCTTTCCTCTCTGCCACAGTGCAGTTTCCGTGCCACACGTTAATGCCAGAGCACAGAACACTCTCCACCGCACATCTGTAAAAGGAGATGAGGACTGAGCTTTCCATTCCCGCGCGCCTCAACCTCCTCAGGAAGTAGAGCCTCTGGTGAGCCTTCCTGATCAGGCTGGAAGTGTTGTTTTTCCAGGTGAGGTTGCTATCTAGGTACATACGGTACTTGTAGCTAGGTACTACTTCAACTGCAGATCCTCCGACGTGCAGGTTTTCTGGTTGACTCCGGCTCCCAGAAGAGCCTCGGGAACTCTTGTGTTGTCTTTGCATACCTCCACAATGGTATATTATTTAATCTTAAAAAATTTTGGGGAGATTTCCCGCGTACCACCAGAGAGAGCCCAAGTACCAGTTAGTGGTACGTGTACCACAGTTTGAGAATCACTGGTCTAGGCGATACATACATACTAAACTTTTGTTTGATTATTGCTATTGCTGCACTGCAGCATGTGCCAAAAGCTACAGTTTAGCTATTAACAGTGGCTCATCATCAAAGTAGTCATTCTTTTTACTTGAATCCTTGAGTTTCTCCTTTTCTTATTACATCCCTCTATGTATTTTCTTACATTGTTAATCATCCCTGGTCTCTAATCCTTGCTCTCTTCTTGAGACTGCGGTCCCTCCTCCTGCACTTCTCTACAGAGTTACAGCCAACTGTGAAATTTGGCAATGCTGCCGTTACCTTGGCAGAGATTAAGCAATCTTTTGGCTGAACTGCCCTAAGACACTGGATGAGCAAAAGACATCTTTAGCTTATTCATAAAAACATCATATGGGCAGGTAGAAATGGAACAAAACATGAAAAAAAGCCTCCTCCATAGGAAAGTTTAGCTGCATAATTGGGGGATGAAAGAAGCGAGCAGCTGATGGAGAGGCGAATGGAAACAGGAAATCCACCAAGGGGCAGGACTGTACCTTGAAGAGCCAATGTGAAAAAATGGACTGAAAGCACTCACACTCACCCAGGACCATGACATTTACAGATTCACTTAGAGGGACTGACTGTTTCAATCAGTCCTTCTGGTCCGTACCAGGCAACAGCAAGGTGAATTTCACATGCAGCAGCTATGTGATGTGCAATGGGTTGTGTCAATAACAGTTCAAAGTGTAAAAGCAGCTGTGATGTCTCTCTTATATAATATTACATTTAACAAATTCTCTTTCAGTTTGTTTTGATTATTGCATAAATGTCACAGACAAAAGACTTGCACTTACAAACTATTTTTGTCCATTTTTTAAATTGTTTTTTCAGATTCACCCAAAGATGTCAGAATTTCCGTCAGTCCTACTGGTCCAATAGTAGAAAACAGAAAAGTGACTCTGACATGCAGCAGTAATGCCAACCCAGCAGTAGAAAACTACACCTGGTACAGAGCTGATGGAGATGAGGAGACTCTCATTGGGACTGGACGCACTTTAAATGTTGCCGTTTCAACAATCAACAGTATTTTTTTCTGCAAGGTTACAAATACACTTGGATTTGAACGATCAAGCAACCTACAAATAGATGTTCAATGTATGTATTAATATCACAGATTTACAGTTTACATACCCTGACTAGTATCCTTCTAGAATTCCATTAATAGGATTCAATGGTAGTACAATTTATGTAATATTGTCTTTGGAAGGTTCCAGGCCAAAAAATAACACCATTTTCCCCACTTTTTACTTAAGACAAAACAAAATTTGTGTTCTTTATGCTAAGTAAGATTTTGTGTTATGTTTAAGAGCAGGGGGGGTTAAGTTATAGGTGATGCTTAATTGCCCATATTTTTTAGCAAGTAAAAAACTAAAATAGGGGCACAATATCCAAATCATACCAACCCAGATATTTACACTAACTTCATTTTTACTTTTCAGTTTTTACTTTAGATGAAACTAAATTTCTGTGGTTTGCTCTCTAGCCATCCTTAGAAATAGGATTTTGTGTTATGTGTTTAAGAGCAAGTAATTATAATAAAAAAAAAATACAATACAATTCCAGTTATTCACATTTTTTTTTTTTAATAAGAAAACTGTCTTAACATTTAGGTGTGCCTGTTTTGGTGCTCATTTTACAGATTCACCTAAAAACATCACACTTTCAGTCAGTCCCTCTGGTCCAGTGCCAGAGAACAGCAATGTGATTCTGACCTGCAGCAGTAATGCCAACCCAGCAGTGAGGAACTACACTTGGTTCATGGGTGATGGAGACCAGGAGACTTTTATTGGGACAGGAACCAGTTTAAACATTCAAGTCTCCAGAGACAGACGGACTTTTTTCTGCAATGCTGAAAATGAGATTGGAGTTGGACGTTCCAGCAGCATTCAAATAGATGTTCAGTGTAAATATCACATTTCACATCTGTTTGAGATATTCTGAATACAACAAAAGGAGTTGAATTAGGAACAGCTGCAAAGATCAAAGACTAACTTGTGAGAAAAGACAGAAAACGAAAACAAAGGGAAACACTGAAGAAACTAATAAACGCTATTACAAACAGAAACTGCAATTAGGAACTAAAAACTACATAAAGAAGAAGATTCTACATGATGAAAATGTAAACTAGGTGCCAAATAGATAATATTTAATAGTATCCAAGAATACAGTCCATAAACTCAAAACCCTGGGCATAAAACCCAAGACCATGACAAATCTACGGAGCCCCTCTGATGGTCCAAATAATAAATAAATTGTGGCCACAAAATACTACTTCGTGGGCACGAAATGGGTATAACGTGCCCACGAAATACTTATTTGTGCCCACGAAATACTATTTCGGGGGCACGAAATACGTATAACACTTGACCGATAACCGTGATCCTTCCCAGGCCCTTGCAGTTGGTTGACAATAAAATCTATCCCGGTGTCCAGGTCGTACTTATGTCTGTAAAGTAACTGGGCTCTCAATATCCTGTTTAAATGTCTCTCCGTAATAATGGTTCCTTGCATTGCCAGGCTTTTCAAAATGCATTTGTAGCTCATTCCCAGCCTAAAATAAAACTCAATCATGCTGTCTCTGTCCATGGTGTATAGGTTTAGCCTACTCTTATGCTTATGTCTCTATGCAGCTGTCCAGGAATTGTATCAATATGATGTGCGCACATTATCTATTTTGTTGCCACAAATGCATAATTCGTTGCCACGTTATACCCAATTCGTGCCTACAAATTAGCATTTCGTGCGCACATTATACCTATTTCGTGCCCTCGAAATAGTATTTCCTGGCCACAAATAAGTATTTCGTGGGCACGTTATATTATTTCGAGGGCATGAAGTAGTATTTTGTGGCCACAATTTATGTATTTTTTGGACCATGTCATCAGAGGGGCTCCGTACTAATCAATATGATTGCATGAAATACGCACGACAGACCTGACCACTCGTTCATGCTTTTCAGCACTTTATTCATGGTTGCTTGTTTACACACTGGCTGCAGCTTTTCAGCTGACAGCTACACACTACAACAACTACAACAACAAACATTCAGCAACCACCACAGACTTTAAGCCGGCGAGGCGTGATTGCGGGTGCCATGCAGGTGTGTCCGCCTACCCTGCAGCGGCACCGCAGACCACGGCCTGCCACAGATTAATGGCGAACAACTAAACTTTGAAGCATTAAAGATAACACTCCTTTTTAGTGCAAAACTGCAACGAGTTCAAAAGGAGTCAGTAAAATAATGTCAATGATAAAGTATTGCATGTTCATAAAGAACTTCACCTTGGGTCATGACCATCTTCACTCACAACATTTTACGAGTTGTTTTGTTTAACTTTTCAGTAATTTCTGTGAAGTAGTGGTGAACTTAGTCAGTGATATACTGTACTCTACACAGGCCATGAAGAGATACTGTGGGGATTTTATCCAGACTGCTCTTATATTCAGTTGCAGTAAAATTCCTTCCAATAAGTTTTAGATTCCCTGAATCCATGTGAGCAATCAATCTGTTGGTTTTGTTGAAAACTTTTTCATTTTGAGATTCTAGATATTGTTGATTGTGTTCCATATAAATAATATTGGTGATTAAAACAATACATTTATTGTACACATAAGTGAGAAAAAATGAAGCTGATATTTTTACACATGATATTTCTGTTTTTTAGATTCAGTTCTGTATCCAGTGATCATCTCCGCTCTTACAGCATTACTGCTGGTATCAATATGTGTTGTGCTGTTTTTTATCAGGTAGGTAAACAACTGCTAAATTTCATGGAACAATGTTAAATCTACCCACAGTTCACCATCTTACTAAGTTTTATTTGCCTGCTTTTAAATTCTTTTTGTCTGAATACTCATAATTACTGTTTCTTGTTTGGGCCTTCATCCATTAGAAAAAAATAATAAAACTCAGATTTAGTCATCAGCAATCCATATAATACTTTGGTGTTGGTTAATTTTAACATGTTTTCATTTTTGAGACTTTTATCTGTTCACGTTCAATGATGTTGTTTGCTCTCTGACAGTTAATCTAACATAACCCATTACTAAGCATTGTAAAGGTGGTTGACCTAATGACATTTTCTTTCAGCAGCTCTTGTTAATTCGTCCTGTGTGCTAAAAACCGAGCAGTGGTAAAACTTTGATTTATGAATTGTAACCATATATATGCTTTATGTTCTATGTTATTTTTCAGGGCTCAGAAGAATCCCTGTAAACATAAAGGTCAGTTACCAGATGAAAGCAATACAGTTGCTACGTGTCGGCCTATAACTTTGGAAGAAAATGAGGTACTTTGACTTCTTAAAACAATTTCTTTCAAAGTTTGATAGATTATCTTCACCACTGATATTGTCTGTGCAATTGTAGGCACCAAACACAACAGAAGATAGCATTTATGAAAACACTGATTGGCTGAAAGTGCCAGAAAATATCCATCATGCAACCATCGCTGGGCCAAGCAACACCAACTTGCCAAATGTTAGGGCAAACGATGAAGAAAGAGAAAGTGAAAACTCAGAAGAGGAGGACAGTTGTGAAGCAATTTACTCGAATGTGCACTGAAAGACCAAGAGTAAGAAAAGGGCATGAATTCACCTAGTAGCTCTCATCTTGCAAAAGAAAAATCACCATCATAATGAGGCTACCCCTTCGGCGCCAGCTGTGGGCTTAAGGCTGGAGCTGAACAAAAACTCCCTGATAATGACTGTGTTGAGTCTGTTCCTTCCCATTCCATGCAAGGCCACCTGGGTTGGCTGGAAGACTGTTGACTTAGCCTGGCAGGGCGAAGGACACTGTCTCAGCTGAACTCTGGACATACACACACACACGCACACAGACATATACACATGCAGATATACACTCATCCCCCCTCCCCCTCCAAACGCCTTCAACGCTTATTCCCTTCCGATGCTGACGGTGGATCATGGAGACCAGCGCATAGGCTGCAGGCCCGGATGTACTGTCTACATTGGATGTCTCTCACCCTTTACCCATCCCTGTGGATTGTCATGTGTTCTTTGGTGTATTAAGAGTTTTTTTTCATGTGCTATGTGCAGAGGTGTTTTTTTCTGTTCTCAAACTGATCTCCCTGTTGGAGCTCAGTCTGGGGGGAGTTATTTTTTTCTCCTTATCTTTCCTCATGTTGTGCTTTTCCATGTTATACCCCTCTGACCTGTCTTCCCCATGTGATGTTTGTGTAATGTATGTATGGTCGGATGGGTAAGATGGCGCCGCCATTGCGTGCAATAGGTCGGCAGCCTTAACATGAAATTTCCCCTTGTGGGATTAATAAAGGTATATCAATATCAATCAATATCAATATCAATATCTTGAGGAGAAGTGCATTGTGAGAGGAATTAGCAGAAATTATGTGAGCAATGCACCAGAAATTCTGAGGTTTTGTTGACGAAGAAGTACCTAAAAATGTGTGGAAGGAAGTGGTGTGTGAAAACACACAAGTCAAATTTAAAGACAAGAGCGCTGTGCAAAAGTAGATATATCACATTTTTGCATTTTTGAGCTAACAAACATAGATTTCATGTTATCTGTATGTGTCCTTGATGCATTTAGTCAAACTATAAGAAAATATTTAAGATAGAGATAGAGATACAATTACATTCACTTTAGTAAAAAAAAATGAAGCCAACATGAAAATGCCAAAAAATGTAATTCCACCAGTGGCCACTTGAGATCCCATAGACACCCATGTTAAAATACCCAACTTCAGTCATCAAAATAAAATGTTTATATCTTAGCTAACACCCGTCTTTATAACAGCCGTAAAGAGGAAAAAAAAAATTTTATTTACTTATTTTTTTAATTTTTTAAATAGAAATTTTGGGTAAGGCTTAAAGTTTGGGGCATGGCTGTTACGATTGACAAGTGTGCCAACACAAGCAGCTGTGTGAGTCAGTCTGCTAGGCTTCACCTCTGCTAAGTCAAGTCACCTAAGCAGACCACTCTGCTGTGTTTGTGATGTTGGTGTTTTTTAATCATTTTGAATGGAAATATCTGACAAACAATATGAAATAATGTTGAGTTAATTTTACCAACATCCTCTTTTTGCTTCAGTTTTCTTGAAAGTTATTCTAGATTTTTATTAATCTGTTATTCACCACACATTAAAAAGCATCTAACACTTTGCTTTAGACACTTACTGTACAGCTTAAGGATGCAGCTTACTAACAGAGCTTAAAATTCAGCCAAGCATGGCCTCTTCTGTCTTTTAAAGAAGCATGAAAATACAAAGCCTAAACCAACAGGTAATTTTATGGTGACCCTGTTTTTTATGTGTAATTAAGAATTCAAGACCTTTCTAAATTGTAGACTACAATGAGTAATTATTCTGGACCCATAATAGGACACACATTCTATGTGATGAATAAAAATGTAATCTGTAAGTTCGTGGTTTGAGTCTCCCCAGGAACTAATATATAAAATATTACTGGTTTTAAATGTAAGAATTTAAGTATTGTGAAGCTGTTTTATTTGTGTTTTTTTTAAGTTGCAGTGTCTATTTTCTATAATTGGATGGTTGTGTTCATTCTTTCTTTTTTAACTAACTGTATGAAAATCAGAAGTGTCATTGATGCTTGTCTTGGTGTTGTTTGCCCAGTTACACACTGTGTGAACATTTACAAGATTTTCATGTTATACGACAGCCAGATGTGAGAGTTATTTAAAAAAAAAGTGTCAAATTGTCACCAGCATGATTGAGAAGTGGTTGTATCTTATTTAACTTTCTATCACTTTAAGTGCTTATGTTTTTGGTATTTTGGTAAACAATAAAAAAAGCCTTTGTGTTTTGTGACTGTACTTTGGTACTTTTAAGATATCTCATGAATTTGCACTTTCATTTTTTTCATCACTCAGTAGATATTTATTTATATACATAGATTAGATATGGGTAACTCCCACTTCCACATTCCTTTTTGGCTTTAACACAAAACACACCCATGTTGTGTAGTTTGTTTTGTTCTTTTCTTGTCCCAGTCCTAAATCTGAGTAACTTTCATGTTTGTATCGGTGGTGGATGGGACAGGGATTGGATGTGGGGCAGGTAGGGTGGGAGGGGAGGACAGAAGATGGTGAATCCGGAAGTGTGAAAGATTAATAAGGAGGAAATGAGGGCTTTAAAGCACAATATTTAACACATTGTTGGAACATGAAATCCTAGTTATGATGAGAACTAATTACAAACAATGTATTAACAAAGCTAAAGTAGAACAGTCACAGTGCAAGCAGTTCAATACCCAAACCCTCCACAAAGTATCTGTAGGAAAATGAAGCCCACAGTGGCATATCAGGGAAAGACATGTAATATTTAAATAACAATAATCATTCACAACAATTAAATATTATTTATTACATGCACAGTTTTGGTGAGGGTCAGGGTTAGGATGTGATCATGGTTAGAGTTAGGTGTGTGGTGTAATGGTGTTTCCATGTTGCACATTTTATTTTTTATTTAACCTTTATTTATACAGGTAGTCCCACTGAGACTCAGCATCTCATTTACAAGAGAGACCTGTTGCAGACAAACATATTCAAATTACAACAATAAAAGGAACAATAAAATAGCTAAATTTGTCTAATGTACACAGTCATATCAACATGGAATAGGATATTTGTTAATCAGTTCTACACAGGAGCGGAAGACAAATCGAGCCTTTTGCTGTTAGTTTGGTACTTATAATAAAAATACAGAAAGGCTAATGTTAGCTGGTGATTGGGCAGTATAACAGTTTTAGTATCTGAACATCCTTCTATTCAGTACAGTCAGAGCAGTAAAACTATTGTCTAAAGTACAGCACTGACTTTAATTAACGTTCAAGCAGAACAGAGTGACTTCTTTTCTCAAATTCGAGTGATTTGTAAAACTCCAAGATTTGACACTGATTTTGGCTTCGATGCAATATTAAGTAAATATGGGCCCAGCATCGCTTATACTGATACTATTATGAAGGTTTTTATTCAGAAAAAAATAGTACAGTAAAAAAAATCACTGACTGAAGCATGTATGTGGGAATGTATGTGAATATGTTCTCATACTATTCTTATTAGCACTTTAAGTATTTTATTTATTGATTTTATTGAATTTTATTGTTTTATTTATATTTTCATAGTTTTAGGGATGATGCACTGATCGGGGACCACTTTTAATTTCGTTGTACCTGTGACAATGATAATAAAGAAAATTCTGATTCTGATTTCAGTCCAGTTTTGAAAGCTTCAACATTTGTAGAGATTTTTTAATCTAATGTCCAGGTATGTGTCGATGATAAGACCGTAAAATGCTTCAGTAGCTCTGAAACTAACTTGCTACTTTGGTGCTCCAAAGTTCTGAGAAGCAGTGACATCAGGGAAATCACCTTTGAAATGGAAACATGTTTTTCAGTTGATATCCCCATCTGCTTCCTCAAATGGCCTCAGTACATCAATGGTGAGAGTAATGACAGACCATTCTTCCTTATATGATAAACGGTAAATGGCCTGTATTTGTATAGCGCTTTACTTAGTCCCTATGGACCCCAAAACGCTTTACACTACATTCAGTCATCCACCCATTCACACACTGATGATGGCAAGCTACATTGTAGCCACAGCCACCCTGTGGCGCACTGACAGAGACGAGGCTGCCGGACACTGGCACCACCAGGCCCTCTGACCACCACCAGTAGGCAACGGGTGAAGTGTCTTGCCCAAGGACACAACGACCGAAGTTGTCGGAGTCGGGGCTCAAACCAGCAACCTTCTGATTACAAGACGAACTGCCAGCTCTTGAGCCACGATCGTGAGCTCTTTCCAAGAAAACAGGGGACTGTGGTAACTGCTATCTTCTGCAGACAATCTCTCCCGCATGTAGACTACAAAGTTCCACCTTGTCTCAGCTGCTTGAATTAGTTTTTTTGTTTTTCTTCTGCTGCCTGAATTTCATCAAGCTAATCTGCAGGTTTAGTGATATGTATGAAAAAAGGCAGCAATATGTTTTTCTGCTGAATACCAAGCAAGTCAGGGTGATCCGTGTTAAAAACATTGTGTGTAAAACATGGGTAGTATGCCCAATCTGCTTTGCACACATAAGGTTAGCACCATCATCAGTTAAAAAAGCCAGGACCTTGTTCGTTACGCCCTATTGTTCCATTATTCTGGTTAATTATGAACAAATATTGTCTGAAGAGTCAGCCCGACATTGTCCACGGCAATGCTTTAACAGGATAATGAAAATTATGAAAATTAATATTAACTAATGTTGTAGATGACTAAAATATTACATTAATTATTATCTACTTGGATATTCTCTGCCATACATCTGGCATGTTAAAGTAAATGCTGGACCTTCTCTCAGTGTCTCTACTCTTATCTACAATTCCTGAACAGAGATACACAAGTTTCTCCATAAATGCAGCTGCTAATCAAAGTTGTCATCACGACACTGCGCCCAGCTTTACAGCATCAAGTCAGTAATTAAAATAAAACTTTTGGAAAAATTTGCTAACACAGATAATGTGGGTTTTATGACCTTTACTGCAGCCAGACACCAGAGGGCGATAGAGGTGTTTTAGCTTCATTTTTAATTGTCTGCAGTCAATGGTATGAAATAATAATTGTTAAAAAAAATTCTCACTGAATGCCTTATGACAGTTGAACAGGAGGAGGTTAATCACATAACCTTCTACCGCACTCAGACATCCCACAGTCTTTACTAATCTCGAACACTGTTGCATGGCAAGGCAGAGATAAATGAGAAATGAGGTCAAGTAAAGAAGTGAAACAAATAAATACATAAAAAATAAAACAAACAAATAAAATAACCACGACAAATTTCTAAAGGTCTAAAGGAAATATGTGAACAATCACAGAAAAATGTATCTAAATGACCCCTGTTAGCATAAAATAATCTAATATTTGAGGGAAGTGAAGAATTTTAAGTATGTGCTTTTTCTTTTACCGGCTGGTTCAGCGTTTTATCTATGAAGGATAGAAATTTCCTCTGCAGTATTTCCAACATCACACAGGTCAGACACAGAGATTTGTGCTCAATCTGGGAAAATCGAGTGACAAAAAACATTATCCATCCTAAACATGTTTTGCCACCCGAGTTCCGAAAGTTGCCTTCAGGTTGCTGTTTCCTTTACCCAAGACTAGAACATGTTGAAAGACTTTCAATACATTAGCAATACAAATTACATCAAATTTTCTTATTAACATGAAAAGATTTTAGCCTCCTTAAAATTTATATTCTCTGCTGACAACATTTTGCAATGGGCTCTAGAGTGCGACCAATTTGGTCGTAAATGCGAACAGAATTTTTCAATGATGCGACTAAAAAAATCCTAGGTCGCACCAACTTTTCGAGTAAAAAAATAAAATAGAATTCTCTGCATTTCTCTGCAAGTGCAGGCAGATAGAAAGAGGTGAGTAGCTTAAATAAAGCGATATCGATTCATTAAATCCTGAATCGACTTATAAATCTAAATGTATTTTGCCAGAAACGCCAGAATCTCAGGTTAAGGCTCACAAAACTATTTCAACAACCACCAAACAGCAAATGAGAGCAGGTACACGGACTCCACACAAGGACGTAAACACAGAGCGCGAACCCGACGCATCAGAATAAGCTTTCTCTTTCTCGGCTTTCTCACCCGACGGCCCGCACACGGACACGCCGTTGGGACTGAAAGCCGACAGTTGCAGGTTTTATCTCTCTCCAACCAAAAATCATTGAACCAGCAGCAAAAGAAAATCCAAACTACGCTTCACATTTCATAAATGTCGTCATTAATTCCCTCTTACTTTTGCTGTTTTGCTTCCACCCGAATTGAATCGGGACCTCGTGAATCGGAATCGAATGGATTATAGAAATCAGTGATGATACCCAGGCCTAGTGAGTAGCCTAGGAGTGGATGTAGCTGTGGGTAATAAGAAAAGATGAAAAGAACTATTGATAACTTTTTTGTTAAGGCCTGATCTGTCTGAAATTCATAGCCAGTGCTCTGACATGGAGCCATCAATCTTTGAACGCTGAAAAAGCACAGTGTATCCAGAAAACACATTATATGTCGTGATAAATGCTCTCCCTAAGTGTCCCCTCTTCCCACTGCCTTTCAGCGGCAGCCAGCAGCAAACAGGTCGTCAGAGGAGGCCGATGTGATGATTAAGTTTAGCATTGTCTACAATATTGCCAAAGAGTGCCAAAGCACTGCACAAGCAGTTTTTCAGTAACTTATCTTTCTTGCAGAAATGTGCTCCAAATAAAGAACTTTGTGTTGACAAGATTGTTAGTTAATCATTTACAAATTAATAGTGTTTGTATGGACAGCAGCTTAAAAAAAAAAGTGAACATGTAAAACAGTGGGGTTAAGCGATGCAGTTGAAAAATTTGGGTGTGCCTAACTGTTGTGCTGGTGCACCTAAGAAAAAAAGTTAGGCGCACCAGTGCAACCGTGGCAAAAAGTTAGTCTAGAGCCCTGGATGGTCACAAATTGTGCCAAGATATTTGTAAGACTGCACCATATACTCTGTGTTACTTATTGAATTTAATTTTTATTTTGTTATTGACACATTTAGGTCGAGAGTAGTAAGAAAATAAGGAACAAAATCTGTTGTTGTTGTTGTTGTTGTTTTTTTCAACATTAATAGCAATGTAATACAACCTTTATTTACAGAAATAGTGTACTTGAGTTTCATCCTCCTGTTTAAAGATGAAAACATCAATCAGTCATTTGATCTCTACAGTATTACTACATGAATACAAATGTTTCTAGCATGTTCAGTGGTGTAAGATGTGCTACAGAGATCATAGTCAGAAAAGTAGGCAGGACTGTGTAGAGCTACTTCTGGTAACAAACGTCCAGTTTTGCCGTTGCAGTGGATTTTGTGTTACTTCCTCATTTAATATCGTTTTTCGAGTATAAAAAAACCCCTCACATCTGAGGAACTGCCTTTCTTTTTTGACCTTGTGAGAAGTTAAGATAAGTTATCATGTCTTCAATAAGGTACAAATGTCAAAGTTTTATGCAAGGACTACATGATTGTCTATCATTCTTTGATTAACTGCTATTTAGAGTCATCATACTTTCATAAGTTTGAAAGAAAAAAACGGAAGAAAAAGTCAAAAATTTCCCCTGGAATAAAAGGTGAGTGGTTATTTTTGTTTTAGGTATTCTGACCTTTAAGCTATTGCTCAACTGTATTCAGAAGATTTTTCCTGAGTGTATCAGAAGCATAAATTACGTTTATTTCAAAAAGAACGCTTTAAGAAATTACATACTTGTTCGGTAACTGCAAATGTTTCTTCAACTTTCGCTTTCTTTTCTTCTATCATTTGATGTTAAAAATTGTGTAAAATTGAAGCTGTATGTTCTTATGTTAACAGATTAGTAGTGCCGATGCATGGCAACACTGGGCTTTTGCAAAATCACCTTTACTATCATAGTTACTTATTTCAAAGATAATAATGAGCCCCTCTTTCTTCCAATGACTGAAAAATATGTGTTGTTACGGTTTTGTCAAGCTAACCCACTAAAGATTCTGTAATTTAATTTGAGAGTTTTAACAGAATACTTTAAAAGATCCTTTCCATCACTTTCCATCTTAATAGCTTTGGTTAACAAATTATGATGTAAATTGTTTCATGTGTAAACTTCAGACTCCTTTTAACTTCACTTTTATGCAACAAAGATGGCTGGAACTCTGACTTTTCTTCTCATTAGTTCTCTGCTGCAGGGTGAGTGAAAGAAAACATCTGCTTTGTATAAAGATTATTTAGTTTGTTAATAATAATGACATTATTCAAAATAATGTCAAAGCTACACCTGTGCTAATTTAAAACATTTACACATTAATATATTAGTGTCTCTGATATCATTAACATGAAACATCTAGTAAAACTACCAAGACTGTCCACGTTAATTAGGCATTTAACATCAAAATGTTTCTGTTAATATCTAAATGAAACAATAAAGTCATTGTAACAGTGATAACTCTGGAGTAGGGACAAAAAATATATTGTTGCTGTAAATTACAGATTTCATTTCTTCTTTAAAAATCGCTGTGTTGTGTTTCAGGTGCACTGTGTGGAATATGGGAGGTCAAAATGCCACCGAAAATAAATGTTTTAAGAGGATCCTGTGTGACCATCCCCTGCTCCTTTGATGTACACAGCAAATTTGAAAATAACTTAGATGATACATGTAAAGCATATTGGATCGGTAAAAATCTAAAACTAACTGCAACTAAAAATATGACAGGAGATTTAACAAAGAAAGACTGCACCACAACTTTCAAAAATGCAAGTCTTCTTCAAACTGCGAAATACTACTTCAGACTGGAGTGTAATAATGCACTGAAATACATTTTTCCTGGTGGTGTACATATTTCTCTCATAGGTAAGTTTTTAGATCCATTTACAGATGATTCACGAACAAATGACAGTTGTGGAGTTGTTTGAACTTCATTCTGAATTCACTAGATTTTACACAGCACATAAAAACCTGAGTAATTGCTGCTCATTTGTTTATTGACTGATCAAAATATTTCCTCCCAACAGATGATCCTCCCTCTCCGACTCTGACTCCATCCACACTGGAGGTGAAGGAGGGAACCTCAGTGAGTCTGACGTGAGTAGTAATATACCTGTAGCTTTTTTTGCCCCCCCCCCCCCCCCCCCCCCCCTCCCCACCCCACACCCCCCACACCCCCACCCCTACCCCCACACCCCCCTCCCCTATCCCCCTCCGCGTCCATGTGCGCGCGAACGGACCTTGCGCGTGCATGTGCGCGCGAACGGACTTGCGAGTTCAGAGATCGTATGTTTACATGTGTTTAATAGCGTTTTATTTAATGAAACCATTATGTGTTTTAATTAAACTCTTTTTTAAAGGATTGTATAGGTCTCAGAGTTCTGTTATTTAGACATAGATGATTTAATTTAACTAGTTTAGGGGTATTTTTCTTTAGGGCTCTGAAACACACAGAGGCTAATAGTTTTTAAACAGAAAGTTTTTTCCACCTTCTAAAAACACATATTCACACACAGAGGCTAATAGTTTCAAACAGAATACCACAATCAGCAGGCATTCCTTTAGAAATGGGATTCTTAATTCTGCAACAGCTATACAGAGGGGGGTTACAGTTAGACCCCCTACAGTCAGCAGAAGAGGTCATCCTTATCAAGAGCATCTCAATTGTACTGCCATAGTTTTCAATACAAACAGTCTCCTTTATCTTATGGCAGAGTGCCGGCGGTGCCAGGTCCATCGGTGCCACCATACCTTTTATCATGCCATTACACTTTCTACTGACCATCCTCCAAACAGGCATCACCTTTTGTTTACACCTGAAACCAACCCCAACCCCAAGGGACTGTAATGACACCTCCTAGAGGACTGCTCCAATACATATAAAAACGGTCTCTTTCACCATATGGAACATCAACAGCGCAACCTAAAGAACACCTCTAACTAGCTAACTAAGGAGTGCAGGATGACGTCTGTATCAACCATGACGAGCAGCCTGGACATCGCCCAAGCCACAGAAGCTCTAGGTACGTGTACAGGTGTATGTACCCGATACCCTCATCGTAAAAAGCAACGCTGTAAAAACGTCGTAGATGGGTCTAAATTTAAGTTAGAATAGCAAGGCAGTAATAGGTATGTGTATACCGTTAAATATACCAACGGAGCAGTTATACTTCGCGTAGATTGTGGTGAGGGAGTGTTTGCGCAGACTTGGACAATGTAGTCATCCCAGAGATGCTGTATGTTTCCCAGTGGAACAGTCCAACAGGCCCTGAGCTTTACAGTGCGAGGCTGATCGTTTTAACCGTAGACCCGATGACTTTATTATTCTCAGGGTATGTGATGACAGGGAAAGTTTTATAGCGGCCAGAGGGGTTGAAAACTGGAGGTTAAATCCTTACCCTCTGAGCATAGAAGAGCCGCACTACATGGTTTAAGGATATGGTTTTTATACAGTGGCATAAATGTGTGTGCGTGTGTGTGTGTGTGTGTGTGTGTGTGTCTATGCAACAAAATATAAAATCTTTTTTATTGTTCCCATTTTCAGAGCGAGACATGCAAGCGTGGGACCTCTCAGACTCCCCACCGCCTGCGCTGCTAATCCAGACCCCACCACCTCCTCCCCCCTCTCCTCAGCTGCTGCAGGATCCTACAGGATCGGCTCTGTGTGAGGAAACCATTATCGATATCAAGCTTGCAACCCATCACCTGGTGATGTTGGCATTAAACGCCTTTCTACAGGAAACATGCTATGGATGTCGAACAGCTCAACCCAGTCAGGTGCAACACAGCTGTTTGTTCGAACTGCCCGAGTATTACTTTGACACATACTACGACGATGTGATGCTGAGGCTCAAGACATTCCGATTCATCCCTGCCATTCGCCTGTTTGTACGCTCGTACACAGACGATGGGACTAAAACACAATTCAGCAGAATTGCAGAACACACCATGACTGAACTGAGATCATCACAACATATAGTATGCGCAATTAACGACAATATTGCACAGCTGCTAGAAGCAAGTCGTTATGCCCGTCGTGTTAAACCAGCCATGCTTCGCATGATTGGTAACTATTGGGCTGGGAGACACCTGGTTTAATGTATGTTGTTCAGTATTCATTGTCTGTGTGAATGAAATAAAAAGACATGTCAACACCGACATCTTAGTCATTTGCGGTCGATTTTGCTTATACAATAGAGAAAAGCAACAATACAGAGTGTTTCTCTGCTCCAAGACATCGGTGGGGCCTTTCACACGGTAAGCATGACTGTTATACCCAGCGCATAAATGTCTGTATGTCAGTGCTGATTATTCAAACCCTGTTTAAAATGTGACACATATGTTGTCCGAAAACAAATCCTCTAAATTTGCAAAGTTACTGATTTAAAAATATATTTACGAATTTTTAGTTGCATGACAAACATACGATAGACTCTTGAGTGTATTTATTTATATAGCTGCATTCACAACGGTATAAACGTGCTAAATAAAAGAGGCCCAAGCACCAAAGCACTCTAATGCAAGCCTCTAAACTGTATGTTGATAAGTGCATGAAGTTAACCTCTGCAGTTGAAAACAGTTTGTATCCGCACTCCGAGGGTCTGCTGAATTGTTTTTAATATTGTGCTTTTTTTTCACGAACTGCAGATGATGAATTCCTCTTTATTGGACGTAGTGTCCTTAAGCTATTGTTGCTCATACTTACAGAGTTCCCTAGCTACTTCTTTACTATGTCAGTAAACTTTTTGAAAAGGAAGGCGTTGTAGATTTAAAGAAACATCCTAATTGAAGCAAAGGCAAAAAATCGGAATGAATTTTATGTGACTGTTCATAAAGCCAACAACAAGTGAAAATCCAAAACCGACCCCAATCCTTTGTATTAATGATCTCCCTCTCTCTCTCTCTCTCTCTCTCTCTCTCTGGGTGTGTGTGTGTGTGTGTGTATGTGTGAGTGTGAGTGTGTGTGCCCTCACAGAAGGAAGGACACAGCAGGAGCTTTTTCAAACGCGTTTCCAATCATTTTTACAAGAAGTGTAGCTCATACGATGGTATAAATGTATTATTTGCGATACTTTATAAATATGAAACTCTAAAGATTTTGAGTTCATGCAAATTGTGAAACAAGAATCTAAATATTTGTGTCACAATGATTTCTATAAAAGCATGTTGTTTATGGGGATAATGTAACAAATCTTTTGTGGCCCTATTAATGATCAATGGTGATTGAAGAGGAAGCTTGAACCCAGGCTCCGGACATCTTCATGACAAGCGTCAGCGCAGACATCTACTAATGAGAGAACACTGTGATATGAAGCATCGTTAAAGTGTCACTTCAGTAATGTTTTTAATAGATGTCTTTAAAACACTAAACTCTAATTTCTGGGGCTTTATTTTAAGTTTACAGAATATAACATGTGTTAAGACGACGAGTTTTACTTCTCACAGGTCGTGTTATGTGTATCTATTTATCATGTATGCTACTTTGCTCTGTGGACTGTAAAATGTTTCATTGTGTTCATAAAATAAACCAGACTTTCACCGTCTGAATCTTTTACTGTTTTTTCTGCTTTTGTTCACTCCAAGTTTGACAAACCTACAGACATCCAGAGTTAACTCACTAACAATGTGGAGCAGTCTCAGTGTATTTAGCTGCTTTTTCCCTAAACACAACCAACTGAGAGAAACGCTTGTAGTCCTCACTTTGGTCATTTTGAACGTTGAAGGAGATTTGTTCCATAGACACCTTACACTAGTGTTCTATTTAAATTCAGATTACTTTTATAGTTTGCAGTTTCTTTACTAACACATTTGTAGATAAGTTTATTGCTGAACCACACAGCTAGCAGTCTCACTCACTCTCTAGGTTTTGAAGTTTGTGTGTGTGTAATGGTTTAGTCTATCAAACCTTACCTTTTTCTCCCCAGTATCACAACAGTATGACTCCCAAAGTACGGATCAGTAAACAATCAATGATTCTAAAGCCAGAACAGAAAGATACAGTTGGAAGATGCATGATTGCATTTTTATGACGCATAGTAAAACTACCCCCTCTTCTTCTCTGTGTTGTTGTTGTTCTCGTGTGTGTGTGTGTGTGTGTGTGTGTGTGTGTGCCTTAGAAGTCAAATAATACATTAGCCACACTTAAAAAAACAAAAAACAACTGAATTTCATTTAGAACTGAGATTCTAAGTTGTAAGCAGAAATCTTATGCTCAGCCACAAACATGTTTCCCCACTTTCACAATGCTGAGGTGTCAAATCCACAACCCCAACAGATGCTTTGTTACACGCGGGTGTGAAGGGCAAGCTTTACTTACACAGCCTCACACACAGTAGATTTTTAAAGTTTTTGGGGACGATGGTTTAGCCACAGATGTAACTTCTACTTTTGATAAAGACCACTCCACCTGTTTATTTCTTAAGAAATTAAGCATCTTTATTAAGCTCTCATTTATACATGTCTACACAATAATAGACACCGTGTGCTCTGTGACATTATAGTCTTCTACTTCAGCGTTCATTGGTTTGCATTTTAAACTCCCAGCCTTTCAGGTTGTTATGAACGACTTATATTTCTAACATTTTGTGATATAAAAGTGAACCATGTGGGTTTTTTTAATTTTCTGTGTGACGGAATGACTTAAGACACAAGTTATTTAAACAATTCTAAATGAAAGTGTGATGGTCATAGTACTTTATGCTGGGCCAAATATGTTAAGGATAATGTTTATCAATGTAAAATTGCAAAGAACCTTTGAATAGATTATAACATTTTGTAAACAGTTACCTCAGAACCTGTACTGTCAGCCCTATGTATGTAAGGTGAAACTTTCCACAGTACTTACACTTAAGTAACTAAACACATAAAGTCACCCTTTACCAATAATCCACTGCTCCTTGAAAAAAGTAGCACAAACAGACAACTGACTCAGCAATGATGAGTTGAGCTACCCTGAGGCCGAGACTCAAGCAGAAGAAAATTAAAAGTTTTAGGTTTTTGCGGCTCGAAAAATTAAAGAAAGTATGTTTAATAATTCAACAAGACCTACACTTTCAACACACGTACATTCAAATTTTGGATCAGACTAACATCGATGTTGTTCAATAGTTTTTATCCGTTCAAAAAAGTCATTTTACGGCTTTAATGTTTCCAGCTGATAAGGAGAATGAGTGCATTTCATCAAATGGGCGTCCAAAGGCTTTAAACATCCGCTTTGTCTGTAAAGACAGTATCAAACTACAGAGCATTGTTTTTACTAAAATTCAACATTTTCAGATGAAAATTTGGCTGCTTTTTTCACTGTAACACCCCCTCAATGCCATTTTTAGGATATTCTCGGTGATCCCATTTTTATCATATTTATGCTTTTGGGACTGAGGGTATCTAATACGTACGTCGTCACAGTGTATTGTACTACCAACTGTGAGGGCTCTGCTTTTGCTTTGAGCAGACTGTTTTTTATTTTGTCTCCTGAGTGTGTGTTTTTCAAACGAGATCCTCCTCCTCAGTTTGATTTTGTTACCACAAACTTTGTGTAAAGTTCACAACAGAGGTAAAGAGATTTAAACACCCCAGTTTGAGGAGGCAGGGGTTGGACCAGCTGCGCAGGGCAGGTGAAACAGAGAGTGTCAGGGGAGATGTGCAACAGAAGCAGAGGGAGCATTTTACAAGATGATAAATGCCACATTTAGGTGATTAAGGATTTGTTGACAAGATTAAAAGACACGGCAGTCAGAGTTCAACAACATTACAGTTTGATTAAATAAAAAGTTTTAAACTACACAAGGTTCATTTTCTCCTCTGATAGTAATCATATTAAACATGTCAAGAAAGAAAGAGTACAAAGAAAAATAGTAAATGTGTGTCTAATTCAACTCTTCCTGTGAACCTTATATGGTGAACCTTATATGGCGATGGCCAGAGGGGCCGATGGCGCGATATGGCAGCCAAGCCTCTGTCAGCCTCCCCCAGGGCATCTGTGGCTACAACAGTAGCTTGCCGCAACCTGTGTGTGAATGTGAGACTGAATGAATAGTGGCATTGTAAAGCAATTTGGGTGCCTTGAAAAGCGCTATATGAAACCCAATCCATTATTATTATTATTATCATCCCTTAATATGTTCGGTGTTACAAACTTGAAGAATCAGAGAAAAGATCATCAGACATTAATCTAATCACTTTTCAGCCTTCATTCATTCATATTGAAAAGTTGGAAATCTTCCCTGCTAGACCATAGTGTAGCGTTTAACACCGTTGGCCATAACATTTTATTACTGCTATTATTAAATGGAGAGGCCTCTTCACACACTGAGGTTAATTATGAAGCTCCACAGGCTTCTGTGCAAAGACCAGTTCTGTTTACATTATACGTGCTTTAGAAGACATAGCGTACATTTTCACTGCTATGCATATGATACCCACTTTTATTGGTTAAACTGCCGGGATGTCTTAGACACATAATGAGCTTTAATTTTCTGCTTCTAAGTTCAGATAAAACTGAGGTTATCGTAACGGGGAGTAAAAATCTTAGAAACACTGGCTAACAAAATCCTTACTCTGGACGGCATTGCCTCGAGTAGTCTGTTGTAGTCATTTGGCGCATTATAAGTAAAATTGAAACATACAATCCCATAGCACAACATCAACATTTATTTATATACAAAATAAAAATGCTTTTTTACAGAAAAGAATTGTAACTTCATATTTTATCAACGATTACGCGGGTACATAGGGTAAGTCCTCATCATTATCCCATAGCGGTTCCGGTAATCTCTCAGGACCTTGGAAGGGTGGCCATGCCCAGTCTACCTCATCAATGTCTGGAGAGTCGCCGAAATACAAAAAATCTTCCTCGTTGTCAGTGTCCATAGTCCACAGTTGTGGTGGTGAAGGGGGTGGGCTCCACTCTGATACTGGTGAATACGGTGCGTCTTCACTCCAATCTTCAAATGCAGGGTTGGTGGATGGCTCTTCAGAGAGTAAAGATTGCCCAGCATCCCTGATAGTACCAAGTACCAAGTATGTACCAGGTTCAGCCACTTTGATGGTTGATTGAACAGAAGGGCTGGAAGATGCCATTTTCATGGAGAATTTCAAGCCCAACAGATGAAAATTAGCGCTCTTTTCCAAAGTTGCAACTGCTAGAGAGACAAGGTGGCCAACTCTACGGTTTTTGAAAATTGTTGCCACTCCTACCCACACCCTTTAAGATCAACCCACTTCCAGATCACGCCCCCTCCCGTTATTTTAAAAAGAACACCGATGGGTACTATCGTGCCCTCGGCCGCAGAACTTTCCTCCTCCTCAGTGTGGCGCAGGGCTGTAGAGGCCATCCTTCAAACCTTTTTAGCTCAAAAACAGAGAGAAGGATGGCCTCTACAGCCCTGCGCCACACTGAGGAGGAGGAAAGTTCTGCGGCCGAGGGCACGATAGTACCCATCGGTGTTCTTTTTAAAATAACGGGAGGGGCGTGATCTGGAAGTGGGTTGATCTTAAAGGGTGTGGGTAGGAGTGGCAACAATTTTCAAAAACCGTAGAGTTGGCCACCTTGTCTCTCTAGCAGTTGCAACTTTGGAAAAGAGCGCTAATTTTCATCTGTTGGGCTTGAAATTCTCCATGAAAATGGCATCTTCCAGCCCTTCTGTTCAATCAACCATCAAAGTGGCTGAACCTGGTACATACTTGGTACTTGGTACTATCAGGGATGCTGGGCAATCTTTACTCTCTGAAGAGCCATCCACCAACCCTGCATTTGAAGATTGGAGTGAAGACGCACCGTATTCACCAGTATCAGAGTGGAGCCCACCCCCTTCACCACCACAACTGTGGACTATGGACACTGACAACGAGGAAGATTTTTTGTATTTCGGCGACTCTCCAGACATTGATGAGGTAGACTGGGCATGGCCACCCTTCCAAGGTCCTGAGAGATTACCGGAACCGCTATGGGATAATGATGAGGACTTACCCTATGTACCCGCGTAATCGTTGATAAAATATGAAGTTACAATTCTTTTCTGTAAAAAAGCATTTTTATTTTTGTATATAAATAAATGTTGATGTTGTGCTATGGGATTGTATGTTTCAATTTTACTTATAATGCGCCAAATGACTACAACAGACTACTCGAGGCAATGCCGTCCAGAGTAAGGATTTTGTTAGCCAGTGTTTCTAAGATTTTTACTCCCCGTTACGATAACCTCAGTTTTATCTGAACTTAGAAGCAGAAAATTAAAGCTCATTATGTGTCTAAGACATCCCGGCAGTTTAACCAATAAAAGTGGGTATCATATGCATAGCAGTGAAAATGTACGCTATGTCTTCTAAAGCACGTATAATGTAAACAGAACTGGTCTTTGCACAGAAGCCTGTGGAGCTTCATAATTAACCTCAGTGTGTGAAGAGGCCTCTCCATTTAATAATAGCAGTAATAAAATGTTATGGCCAACGGTGTTAAACGCTACACTATGGTCTAGCAGGGAAGATTTCCAACTTTTCAATATGAATGAATGAAGGCTGAAAAGTGATTAGATTAATGTCTGATGATCTTTTCTCTGATTCTTCAAGTTTGTAACACCGAACATATTAAGGGATGATAATAATAATAATAATGGATTGGGTTTCATATAGCGCTTTTCAAGGCACCCAAATTGCTTTACAATGCCACTATTCATTCAGTCTCACATTCACACACAGGTTGCGGCAAGCTACTGTTGTAGCCACAGATGCCCTGGGGGAGGCTGACAGAGGCTTGGCTGCCATATCGCGCCATCGGCCCCTCTGGCCATCGCCATATAAGGTTCACCATATAAGGTTCACAGGAAGAGTTGAATTAGACACACATTTACTATTTTTCTTTGTACTCTTTCTTTCTTGACATGTTTAATATGATTACTATCAGAGGAGAAAATGAACCTTGTGTAGTTTAAAACTTTTTATTTAATCAAACTGTAATGTTGTTGAACTCTGACTGCCGTGTCTTTTAATCTTGTCAACAAATCCTTAATCACCTAAATGTGGCATTTATCATCTTGTAAAATGCTCCCTCTGCTTCTGTTGCACATCTCCCCTGACACTCTCTGTTTCACCTGCCCTGCGCAGCTGGTCCAACCCCTGCCTCCTCAAACTGGGGTGTTTAAATCTCTTTACCTCTGTTGTGAACTTTACACAAAGTTTGTGGTAACAAAATCAAACTGAGGAGGAGGATCTCGTTTGAAAAACACACACTCAGGAGACAAAATAAAAAACAGTCTGCTCAAAGCAAAAGCAGAGCCCTCACAGTTGGTAGTACAATACACTGTGACGACGTACGTATTAGATACCCTCAGTCCCAAAAGCATAAATATGATAAAAATGGGATCACCGAGAATATCCTAAAAATGGCATTGAGGGGGTGTTACAGTGAAAAAAGCAGCCAAATTTTCATCTGAAAATGTTGAATTTTAGTAAAAACAATGCTCTGTAGTTTGATACTGTCTTTACAGACAAAGCGGATGTTTAAAGCCTTTGGACGCCCATTTGATGAAATGCACTCATTCTCCTTATCAGCTGGAAACATTAAAGCCGTAAAATGACTTTTTTGAACGGATAAAAACTATTGAACAACATCGATGTTAGTCTGATCCAAAATTTGAATGTACGTGTGTTGAAAGTGTAGGTCTTGTTGAATTATTAAACATACTTTCTTTAATTTTTCGAGCCGCAAAAACCTAAAACTTTTAATTTTCTTCTGCTTGAGTCTCGGCCTCAGGGTAGCTCAACTCATCATTGCTGAGTCAGTTGTCTGTTTGTGCTACTTTTTTCAAGGAGCAGTGGATTATTGGTAAAGGGTGACTTTATGTGTTTAGTTACTTAAGTGTAAGTACTGTGGAAAGTTTCACCTTACATACATAGGGCTGACAGTACAGGTTCTGAGGTAACTGTTTACAAAATGTTATAATCTATTCAAAGGTTCTTTGCAATTTTACATTGATAAACATTATCCTTAACATATTTGGCCCAGCATAAAGTACTATGACCATCACACTTTCATTTAGAATTGTTTAAATAACTTGTGTCTTAAGTCATTCCGTCACACAGAAAATTAAAAAAACCCACATGGTTCACTTTTATATCACAAAATGTTAGAAATATAAGTCGTTCATAACAACCTGAAAGGCTGGGAGTTTAAAATGCAAACCAATGAACGCTGAAGTAGAAGACTATAATGTCACAGAGCACACGGTGTCTATTATTGTGTAGACATGTATAAATGAGAGCTTAATAAAGATGCTTAATTTCTTAAGAAATAAACAGGTGGAGTGGTCTTTATCAAAAGTAGAAGTTACATCTGTGGCTAAACCATCGTCCCCAAAAACTTTAAAAATCTACTGTGTGTGAGGCTGTGTAAGTAAAGCTTGCCCTTCACACCCGCGTGTAACAAAGCATCTGTTGGGGTTGTGGATTTGACACCTCAGCATTGTGAAAGTGGGGAAACATGTTTGTGGCTGAGCATAAGATTTCTGCTTACAACTTAGAATCTCAGTTCTAAATGAAATTCAGTTGTTTTTGTTTTTTAAGTGTGGCTAATGTATTATTTGACTTCTAAGGCACACACACACACACACACACACACACACACACACGAGAACAACAACAACACAGAGAAGAAGAGGGGGTAGTTTTACTATGCGTCATAAAAATGCAATCATGCATCTTCCAACTGTATCTTTCTGTTCTGGCTTTAGAATCATTGATTGTTTACTGATCCGTACTTTGGGAGTCATACTGTTGTGATACTGGGGAGAAAAAGGTAAGGTTTGATAGACTAAACCATTACACACACACAAACTTCAAAACCTAGAGAGTGAGTGAGACTGCTAGCTGTGTGGTTCAGCAATAAACTTATCTACAAATGTGTTAGTAAAGAAACTGCAAACTATAAAAGTAATCTGAATTTAAATAGAACACTAGTGTAAGGTGTCTATGGAACAAATCTCCTTCAACGTTCAAAATGACCAAAGTGAGGACTACAAGCGTTTCTCTCAGTTGGTTGTGTTTAGGGAAAAAGCAGCTAAATACACTGAGACTGCTCCACATTGTTAGTGAGTTAACTCTGGATGTCTGTAGGTTTGTCAAACTTGGAGTGAACAAAAGCAGAAAAAACAGTAAAAGATTCAGACGGTGAAAGTCTGGTTTATTTTATGAACACAATGAAACATTTTACAGTCCACAGAGCAAAGTAGCATACATGATAAATAGATACACATAACACGACCTGTGAGAAGTAAAACTCGTCGTCTTAACACATGTTATATTCTGTAAACTTAAAATAAAGCCCCAGAAATTAGAGTTTAGTGTTTAAAGACATCTATTAAAAACATTACTGAAGTGACACTTTAACGATGCTTCATATCACAGTGTTCTCTCATTAGTAGATGTCTGCGCTGACGCTTGTCATGAAGATGTCCGGAGCCTGGGTTCAAGCTTCCTCTTCAATCACCATTGATCATTAATAGGGCCACAAAAGATTTGTTACATTATCCCCATAAACAACATGCTTTTATAGAAATCATTGTGACACAAATATTTAGATTCTTGTTTCACAATTTGCATGAACTCAAAATCTTTAGAGTTTCATATTTATAAAGTATCGCAAATAATACATTTATACCATCGTATGAGCTACACTTCTTGTAAAAATGATTGGAAACGCGTTTGAAAAAGCTCCTGCTGTGTCCTTCCTTCTGTGAGGGCACACACACTCACACTCACACATACACACACACACACACACACCCAGAGAGAGAGAGAGAGAGAGAGAGAGAGAGGGAGATCATTAATACAAAGGATTGGGGTCGGTTTTGGATTTTCACTTGTTGTTGGCTTTATGAACAGTCACATAAAATTCATTCCGATTTTTTGCCTTTGCTTCAATTAGGATGTTTCTTTAAATCTACAACGCCTTCCTTTTCAAAAAGTTTACTGACATAGTAAAGAAGTAGCTAGGGAACTCTGTAAGTATGAGCAACAATAGCTTAAGGACACTACGTCCAATAAAGAGGAATTCATCATCTGCAGTTCGTGAAAAAAAAGCACAATATTAAAAACAATTCAGCAGACCCTCGGAGTGCGGATACAAACTGTTTTCAACTGCAGAGGTTAACTTCATGCACTTATCAACATACAGTTTAGAGGCTTGCATTAGAGTGCTTTGGTGCTTGGGCCTCTTTTATTTAGCACGTTTATACCGTTGTGAATGCAGCTATATAAATAAATACACTCAAGAGTCTATCGTATGTTTGTCATGCAACTAAAAATTCGTAAATATATTTTTAAATCAGTAACTTTGCAAATTTAGAGGATTTGTTTTCGGACAACATATGTGTCACATTTTAAACAGGGTTTGAATAATCAGCACTGACATACAGACATTTATGCGCTGGGTATAACAGTCATGCTTACCGTGTGAAAGGCCCCACCGATGTCTTGGAGCAGAGAAACACTCTGTATTGTTGCTTTTCTCTATTGTATAAGCAAAATCGACCGCAAATGACTAAGATGTCGGTGTTGACATGTCTTTTTATTTCATTCACACAGACAATGAATACTGAACAACATACATTAAACCAGGTGTCTCCCAGCCCAATAGTTACCAATCATGCGAAGCATGGCTGGTTTAACACGACGGGCATAACGACTTGCTTCTAGCAGCTGTGCAATATTGTCGTTAATTGCGCATACTATATGTTGTGATGATCTCAGTTCAGTCATGGTGTGTTCTGCAATTCTGCTGAATTGTGTTTTAGTCCCATCGTCTGTGTACGAGCGTACAAACAGGCGAATGGCAGGGATGAATCGGAATGTCTTGAGCCTCAGCATCACATCGTCGTAGTATGTGTCAAAGTAATACTCGGGCAGTTCGAACAAACAGCTGTGTTGCACCTGACTGGGTTGAGCTGTTCGACATCCATAGCATGTTTCCTGTAGAAAGGCGTTTAATGCCAACATCACCAGGTGATGGGTTGCAAGCTTGATATCGATAATGGTTTCCTCACACAGAGCCGATCCTGTAGGATCCTGCAGCAGCTGAGGAGAGGGGGGAGGAGGTGGTGGGGTCTGGATTAGCAGCGCAGGCGGTGGGGAGTCTGAGAGGTCCCACGCTTGCATGTCTCGCTCTGAAAATGGGAACAATAAAAAAGATTTTATATTTTGTTGCATAGACACACACACACACACACACACACACACGCACACACATTTATGCCACTGTATAAAAACCATATCCTTAAACCATGTAGTGCGGCTCTTCTATGCTCAGAGGGTAAGGATTTAACCTCCAGTTTTCAACCCCTCTGGCCGCTATAAAACTTTCCCTGTCATCACATACCCTGAGAATAATAAAGTCATCGGGTCTACGGTTAAAACGATCAGCCTCGCACTGTAAAGCTCAGGGCCTGTTGGACTGTTCCACTGGGAAACATACAGCATCTCTGGGATGACTACATTGTCCAAGTCTGCGCAAACACTCCCTCACCACAATCTACGCGAAGTATAACTGCTCCGTTGGTATATTTAACGGTATACACATACCTATTACTGCCTTGCTATTCTAACTTAAATTTAGACCCATCTACGACGTTTTTACAGCGTTGCTTTTTACGATGAGGGTATCGGGTACATACACCTGTACACGTACCTAGAGCTTCTGTGGCTTGGGCGATGTCCAGGCTGCTCGTCATGGTTGATACAGACGTCATCCTGCACTCCTTAGTTAGCTAGTTAGAGGTGTTCTTTAGGTTGCGCTGTTGATGTTCCATATGGTGAAAGAGACCGTTTTTATATGTATTGGAGCAGTCCTCTAGGAGGTGTCATTACAGTCCCTTGGGGTTGGGGTTGGTTTCAGGTGTAAACAAAAGGTGATGCCTGTTTGGAGGATGGTCAGTAGAAAGTGTAATGGCATGATAAAAGGTATGGTGGCACCGATGGACCTGGCACCGCCGGCACTCTGCCATAAGATAAAGGAGACTGTTTGTATTGAAAACTATGGCAGTACAATTGAGATGCTCTTGATAAGGATGACCTCTTCTGCTGACTGTAGGGGGTCTAACTGTAACCCCCCTCTGTATAGCTGTTGCAGAATTAAGAATCCCATTTCTAAAGGAATGCCTGCTGATTGTGGTATTCTGTTTGAAACTATTAGCCTCTGTGTGTGAATATGTGTTTTTAGAAGGTGGAAAAAACTTTCTGTTTAAAAACTATTAGCCTCTGTGTGTTTCAGAGCCCTAAAGAAAAATACCCCTAAACTAGTTAAATTAAATCATCTATGTCTAAATAACAGAACTCTGAGACCTATACAATCCTTTAAAAAAGAGTTTAATTAAAACACATAATGGTTTCATTAAATAAAACGCTATTAAACACATGTAAACATACGATCTCTGAACTCGCAAGTCCGTTCGCGCGCACATGCACGCGCAAGGTCCGTTCGCGCGCACATGGACGCGGAGGGGATAGGGGAGGGGGTGTGGGGTAGGGGTGGGGGTGTGGGGGTGTGGGGTGGGGAGGGGGGGGGGGGGGGGGGCAAAAAAAGCTACAGGTATATTACTACTGACGTGCTCTGCTCCAGCTCCATGTTGGTCTCATCCTCCAGCTCTGACATGGACCCCTAACCTGGGTCAGAGTCAGGAGACACTGCAGGAGAATCAGGACAAAACTAAAGTCAAGACCTCTGTTATGAGTTTCACTGCTTCTCACCTCCATCATGGAAATAAAATCTCCTGCACTGCTGTCTACAGGAAACAAGATGGTAGCCCTGATGTCACTGCTGAAACAAGTTTAATTCCTGATATTTCATGTGAGTTTATTTATTTTCTTCTAAAATTAAATATATTGTCTTCTGGCTTACTTGTCTTAGCTTGAATTATTAGACATAAAACAATTGGTCAGTTATGTAATTATTTTAGTTATTCTGCTATCGTAATATCGCTGGTCTTTGTAAAATATAACGGGGACTTTAAAATTATACATTTGAAACTTCTCTTTTCAAGCTGTCACTTTATTGCATTAATGTAGGATGGCCTTAATTGTGTAAATGAAAAGATCATTCCTTTGTTATAGTTCATGATCTAAAATGTCTACTAATACAGATAATTAGCTAGCTCTATTGTTTGCTTCATCACGAATTCTCTAATACTGACTTGGAATAAAACAAAACTAAACTTAGTGGGTCACATTAGACAGCTGCTTTTATTTTAAAATTGTTTTTCATTCTTATCATTTTATGGTCTGCAATGCGTTGTTCCATTAAGAGAAAAAAAAAAGCTGTGATGTCTCTTCCATAATAGTATTTTGAAAAAATGATCTTTCAGTTTGTTTCAGACAACAGGCTTTTAAATAAGCCAGAATGATGAAAAGAAAAAGGACAAAATAAAATGATTTTAATGGAAACCCACAGAGTATTTGAAAGTTAGAGGCCAAGAAAAACAACTGGTCATTTTTAGGTTTCAGTTTGTATTTAAAAAAAATATTTACACTGCTTAAAAATCAAAGCCTTCAGAGACGGATGGACATTTGTTTGCAAGGCTGAGAATAAGATTGGAGTTGGATGTTCTAACCTGACTCAAGTTGAGGTTCATGTATTTATCAGTTATATAGTTAAAAGATTTTATTTATCAGCAGTTTTCACATTAAAGAGCTTTTGTGTATAATCCGGAAAGAGTAGGTTATAATGTAAACACCATTGTCACTTGCTACTCGCCTTTTACACTTTGTTTCTGGCCATCTACCATACTGTAAACATGAACAGATGATATTAATACCTCAACCACACTGTCCAACTATTGTACAACAACTTAAATCAGAGACACCAAACACACTTGGTAAACTTTAACTTCACCATGGCTTTACTGACTTCTCTCTCTCTTTGTTTCAATGACAGTTCCTCCACAGATCCTGCTCTCATCGGGTTGTATCAAAACTGCAAGTCAGGTCAATTGTTCCTGTGAGACTGTAGGAAACCCTTCTCCCATTGTAAAGTGGTACTTGAGTGAGCTACCTGTCAAATTGGAAATATTCAGTGAGACTCTAAACAGCACTGCTCTCAGGAGCTTTTTCACTCTGAATCAACTGCATAAGAAGGATCTTTCCACTCTGTTCTGCCGCACCTTCAACTCTCTGGGCTCTACAGGTCAACAATTTTGTGTCAGCAGCCAACAAATTTCTGCAGAACAACGCGGTCTGTATTTTGTGCAATATAATTGGTTAACTCATATGTATACTGCTGTGGAGACCAAGAAAAATTACTGTACTCTACAGTGCCCACTAAGAGACACTGTGGCAAGTTCTTCTACACTTGTCTAGCACCCTCACCCCCTTTTCTTTAATAATGATCTATACTCTGTACACAACCACAGGGGATTAAAATTAAATAATCACTCAAGTATTGAATGCAAAGTATTTTCATCAATGTTTTTAAAACAATCCCTTTTCTTTTTAAACTTGTTAGTTTGTCAGTCCAATTTGTTCTGAGTCTCTAAAATTTGTCGTAATTCTGACAGTTAATATTACACTTCGTTTAAAGCCTGAAGTCCTTACTTCAATAACATATTAATTATTTGATTTAAGATCTACAGTGGTGGTCTTCAGGGGCAGAAATAAAAAAAAAAAAGTTTAAATGTCCAACTTTTTCTGTATATCATACATACAAGGAATAACTAACCAAGCTGAATTGTTTACACAGAATATTATTTTTATTTTTGTCTTTTAGATGCAGTTTTGTATCCAGTGATCATTTCCACTCTTACAGTGTTACTGCTAGTACTGATATGTGTTCTGCTGTTTTTTATCAGGTAGGTAGACAACTTGAGAAACAAGTTAGAAACAAAGTAAAAAGTTTTATTTACCTATCAGACTGCATTTTGATGCTGTGCATGTACCACTGGGTTTGTTTGGGCCTTTTACCAATCAGAAATCAATACACGTTTCATGACTGTGTACTCATAGTCTACATCTATCACATATCAGCTTTGCAGAGGTGACTGAACTGATGACATGTTGTTTCTTGTTAATTCATCCTGTGAACTAAAATGTGACCAGACGCAAAACTACAATGCTTGTTTGTTTAACCATATATGTCCAATGTTCCATTTCACTTTTTAGGCCTCAAAAGAATAACTGTAAACCTAAAGGTCAAATAACAGATGACAACAACACAGTTGCTACGAGTCAGCCTCAAATCAGAGAAGGAAATGAGGTACTTTAACTTTCTTTTCAAGGTTTTTTTCAATGTTTAATACTTTTGTAAATATACAGAAAAGTGTACACTCTCTACATAATTACAGATAATTATACAGACGCTTTACTATATAATATATATAAAGAGAGACATATTATTATATAGATTAATTAATTATATATTAAATTATCTATACAATTTCAGGCACCAAACAGAACAGAAGAGTGATTTTATGCAAACAGCTCCAATGCTCTAGGCCAAACAATGCAGAAGGAGGAAGTCAGAACTCAGAGAAAAAGGTGGACTCAAACGTGAGCTCGACGGCCAAGAGAAAGAAAAACAAGGACGACTCTCTGGACATGAATCCATCTATTAGCTCTTATCTGGACAAGGAGTACATGGTGGGAGACATTACCTGAAATTAAATTAAGTTTTGTACCACAACAAAAATAAGCATTATTACGACTTCTTCTTCTGGGAAATGATGCGACCGGTCCTGCCGTTTCGAGACGGGATCTTCTGCTGCACTTCATCCATGTCAGATCTCGTCTGATCTCATCTTGCATCTGCTCCTTTTCCTGGAAAAAGACAGAGAAAGAAAAACACCTCCCTCACTAACCTTGCTGTATTAATATTAGCTAGCAATTCTCAGCCTGTTGTTTTCTACTTATCATCTACGTGTGGGACATTCTGTTCAGACTCCCTTGGCCCAGAAAAATATCCCCCTGACGTTAACTAGTTGTGATGTGTATGTGTGTTTGCAAAGTCCCTCTGCAACTCAACATGTCAGTCTCAACAATTCAATTCAATCATAGCGCTGAACTGATGCTCTTGACCTTTATTACAAGTAGTGCCAACTCTTAATGAGCACAATTGCAATGTGTATATAAAAATCACAAAAACAGCTTCATCTAAGAATTTTATTCCTAACAACGTGCTTTATACAACATGCCTAAATCACCCAAGTACTTTTTTTTCTATTAAGTTCTTTAAATTAAGTGTTTACTATCTAACAATGACACGCTCATGGATGCCCTGGACAGCAATTTGGGATTAGTTGCCCAAGAGTATTTGCATGCAGACTGGAGCAGCCAAGTTTCAATACAACCAACCTTGTGCTTAGTAGAGGACCTCCTCTACCCCCTGAATTACTCTACACCCACCCAAGTGAATACAGATGTTTATAGCACATTCAGAGGTGCAAATATGCTCCAGAGGTCATGATCAGAAAAGGTGGTACTGTTTACAGTAACTTCTGGTAACAAGCATATCTAATTTTCACACTTAGTGGCTTTTGTGTGAGTTCCTCATTTTATATAAATTTCTGAGCCCTTCTTAAAAATGTTCACATCTGAGAAACCGGCTGCTTGAAGGACCTCATGAGAATGTGAGTTATTATATCATGAATATGGCACAAACATTGTAATGATGAAACATGGTGATTTTCTATAGTTGTTTGGTTAACTAGATTAATCCTCATGATTTCAAACTGTGGGGAAAACTGAAGAAAGAATCAAAAAGTTCCTCTGAAAAAAAAGGTGAGGGGTTATCTTTTTTTTCTCAGATGTAAGACTTCCAAGACTTTAATTAACTATGTTCAGAAGATTTCTGCTCCTGAGAATATATGAAACATAAATATTGTTGACATCAAAATTAACACTTTAATAAAATGCAAAAAATGTATTTGAAGCTGCCTTTGGGGTTATAACTTTCTCTTTCTTTTCTTCCATCATTTAATGTTTTAAACTTTGTTAACTGAAAACTGGATGTTGTTACACTATCAGATCTTTTTAAACTGAACATTTATCTTAGTGCTGACATTATATGGCAACACTGCACCGTTGTCTTGATCTCACCTGCTAGCACATGCTCCAAGTAATGTGAGAGTTTTAACACAATACTTCAAAAGATCTGAACAGGTTTTCACTGGTAAACTTTAACAAATAATCATGTTAATGATAATAATGTTAATTGTTTCATTGTAAACTTCAGACTCTTTTAAACTTCACTTTTTTGCAACAAAGATGGATGCAACTCTGACTTTTCTTCTCATTAGTTCTCTGCTGCAGGGTGAGTGAAAGAAAATCAACATCTGCTTTGTGCAAGATTATTTACATTCTTAATATTAGTACGCATTTGGTAATTAAAACATTTGCACTTCAGTATATCATTGTCTGTGATATCATAGGTTAACATGAAACATGTATAAAGCTAACAAGGTTGTTGATTTATTAGAAATTTAACAATAAAAATGTTTATTAGTGTCTGGATTTAACACTGAAGCATTGCAAAAGTGATGATTTTGCAAAAAAAAAAAAAAGTGGAGATAAAAACTTTTGCTTTAAACTACAGTTTTTGTTTCTTCTTTGAATAACACTGTGTTGTGTTTCAGGTGCACTGTGTGAAACGTTCAACATCAAAATGCCACCAAATATAAATGTCTTGAGAGGATCCTGTGTGACCATCCCCTGCTCCTTTGATGTAGAGAGCAGATTTGAAAAATACTTAGATGATACATGTAAAGCATATTGGAGTGATTCACCTTCATTTACCAGTATAAATGCAAAACTAAAGCCAACTAAAGACATGACAGGAGACTTAATAAAGAAAGACTGCTCCACAACTTTCAATAATACAAATCTGCTTCAAAGAAGTAAATATTACTTCAGACTGGAGTGTAATAATGCACTGAAATACAGTTTTTCACAAGCTGGTGTAGATGTTTCATTCATAGGTAAGTTTTTATATTCATATACAGACAATTTATGAGTAAATGACACTTGTCAAGATGCTCTGGCCTTTTTCTGAATTCACTGGATTTTACACAGCACATAAAAACCTGAGTAATTGCTGCTCATTTGTTTATTGACTGGTCAAAATATGTCTTCCCACCAGCTGTTGCTCCCTCACCAACTCTGACTCCATCCACACTGGAGGTGAAGGAGGGAACCTCAGTGAGTCTGACGTGCTCTGCTCCAGCTCCATGTTGGTCTCATCCTCCAGCTCTGACATGGATCCCTAACCGGGGTCAGAGTCAGGAGACACTGCAGGAGCATCAGGACAAAACTAAAGTCAAGACTTCTGTTATGAATTTCAATGCTTCTCACCTCCATCATGGAAATAAAATCTCCTGCACTGCTGTCTACAGGAAACAAGATGGTAGCCCTGATGTCACTGCTGAAACAAGTTTAACGCCTGATATTTCATGTGAGTTTATTTGTTCTCTTCTAAAATTAAAAGTTACTGCCACTCAGTGTTTGACCTGGTTTAAATAAGACATAAATTAATCAGGCAACCATGTAATTATTTCAATTATTTGGTTTGACTTTTGTAACGTCACGTTTGAAAGTTTGGAATTGATGATACGTACACTTTTGGTTTCACAACTTTTACTGAAGTATGATTGTCTTGATGATTTCTGCGAACCATTGGTTTTCCTTTTGTTAATGTATATGATATAAAATGTCTAGTAATACATACAATTACTTACCTAACTCTTTTACTTTCTCAGGAACTCTCTAATACTGACTTAGGGTTACAAAAAATACATTTACAGTGGCACATGTGAGAGTATTCATTTTAAATATAGTTTTTTTCCCTTATGGTACACCATGTAGATTTAACACATTTTGTTTTTCAGGAAAACACGAGCTTCTATAAGCATTTAGGTTCACTCTTAATTCTCATAGAGGAAAACAGAATTGCAGAAACCACCAGCTTTGACTTTTTAATGTCACTGTACAAAGAATTGTTATATTAAGAGTGCAAACACAGCTGTAGTTTCTCCGTGTATAATGTTGCGTTAAACAAATTCCCTTTTAGATTGCTTCATTTGTTCTCAGACAAAAGACTTTTAACAAAAGTAAAAACAGAGACAATCACAAAGACAAAGTAACAGTTTTTACTGAAAACCAGAAGGGTATTCAAACGTTTTAGATGAAGAAAAACAACTTGTCACTTTCACTCATTTTCACAGTTTTTACACAATTTAAGATGAAACTTGAAATTGTTTGCTTTTTACCAGTTCTTAGAGGAAGAAAATGGCATTACAAGTTGGAGAGTGATATTCTTAACAAGATATGTCAGATCCAACTGATCACATCCCAGATATTCACACTTTTTCTGTATATAAAATTGTCTTAACATTTCAGTGCAAGTTTTCATTATCATATTTCAGATTCACCTAAAAACATCACAGTTTCAGTCAGTCCCTCTGGTCCAGTACCAGAGAACAGCAATGTGACTCTGACCTGCAGCAGTAATGCCAACCCAGCAGTGAGGAACTACACCTGGTACAGAGCTGATGGAGACCAGGAGGCTCTCATTGGGACTGGACAGTCTTTTATTGTTACTGTTTCAAAAGTCAAAAGTTCATTTTTCTGCAAGGCTACAAATGCACTTGGATGTGAACGATCAAGAAACCTACAAATAGATTTTCAATGTATGTATTAATTTTCCATATTTACTCTTTACATATCCCAACTAGAATTCCATTAATAGGATTGAAGGATGTGCAATACGTGAATTATTGTAGTGAAACTAAAATCTGCAACTGATCTTTGGCGTAGAGTCAAATTCTGAGACTGACAATAATCACATTACAAGTAGGTAATTTAAGTATTGGTTAATAAATGTAGGGATTTCTGACAGGCACAATATTAGGCACATAGGAAGAAGAACTAAAAAAAAATCAAACCTCATCAAATGGCGGTAAAGCTTCCATCAATAAATCAGTTGATAAAGATAAAGATAGAAGATTTATTTATTTTTTTTACTGGAAATGGGCAGGGTCTTTAGAAAGAGAAAAGCCGAGAAAAACAACTTGTCATAAATGTCCATAAATGTCAAGAAATGGGTAATCTTAAAAACTGGCAAAAGCACACCTGGGATGGACACAACAAACGTGAACAGACTGCAGCAAAGGACAAAACACTATATGCACAAAATGTAAACAGGTAATGAAACACAGGAGGGTCAGAGGCTCCCACAAAGATTCAAGACAATTAATGAAGAAGAGTCAAGTAAACCAAAAAGCACTACACAATTACTAAGAATAAGTTAGTAACAATAACAAACAAGGTAAAATCAGACACAACACTATAGGAACGAAATGCAGAGAAGGAAAACATGGAGAAATACTGAGCAGAATAAAAACATCACAGTTTCAGTCAGTCCCACTGGTCCAGTACCAGAGAACAGCAATGTGAGTCTGACCTGCAGCAGTAATGCCAAACCACCAGTAGAAAACTACACCTGGTACTTTAATTGGAACAGGAACCAGTTTGAACATTAAAGTCTTCATAAGCAGACAGACATTTTTCTGTAACACTGAAAATGAGATTTTTTTTAAGAAATAGAAAAAGATTATTATTTCTATATGTAATTATGTGTTTTATGATAGTTCGGTATTGAAAAATAAAAATGGACACGAAAATGAGATTTTTGAATATAATATAGTATCTAATAATATAAACACCATTGTCACTTAATACTCACGTTTTATCCTTTGTTTGACATTTACTGGGATCTACCATATGTACAGATGATCATAATATCTCAACCACACTGTCCTCAAATATAACAAAACAACTTGCCAGAAACACAAAAATAACAGATTTACAGCTTTAAAGTGTGATTGTCAGAACACACATAAGAATGTTAATTTCTTTGAGTCATGAACATCTTTATTCACATCTTTTTAAAAAAATTGTTAGTACATCTTATCAGTAATTTTTGCAAATTTTGACTTTGACTGACTCCTCTCTCCCTTTCTTTCAACACTTTCAATGCTTCAAATAACCCATAATACACCACTCCACAGAAGACTGCAGTCACACTCCAATGTATGATAAAACCTAATTTTGTAGTTATTATGTACACGAGACAAGTAAACTGATCCTAATTTTTAACTATTAAAAAACGAGCATTATGTTTTAATAAGAAGACATAATTTGAAAGAATTAAACATGATTTATTAAGATACAGAAGTTAAGACTCCAGTGACCCTGCATAGCAGAACGTAACCCTAGCAGCGACAGGAAGTAGGACCAGAGTCTGGGCGCTGATGCTGGTGAAGATGAAGACGGAGTCTTGACTTGGGCTCTGAGCGACCAGGGTGAGGTGGAGATGGGCTGGAGGTGGATAAGAATGAGAGTCTGAAAGGCAGAATGACAGAAGACTAAAAGTATGCAGAATGGCCAATCAGTCTTGATTCTCTCAGAGAAGGCTGGCAAGAAGATGATTAGAGAAGAGCAATGATGTCAGCTTTGCATTTAACAGTTTGGGTGGAAGAGATGAAAAGAACAGACTAGCAGCCAGAAAAGACTCAGAAAAGCAGGAAGATGAGTGATTACAGATATTCCACATTAAATTTAAACATACGCTTCATAATACAATAAATAAATCAGTATAGTAAAGCATTGCTGTTTAACAACAAGGTGACAAATAAACGCAATAAATAAAATATATATTGTGGCTATACTGATATACTTATTTATCTTAGCCATTTTTCCTCCTTTTTCTTTAAAATTGTCAAACTGTATATCAAATTGTATGTCATACATACAAGAAACAACTAACCAATCTGAGTTCTCTATACAGGATATTTTTATCTTTATTTTTGTCTTTTAGATTCTGTTCTGTATCCAGTCATCCTCTCCATTCTTGCAGTGTTACTGCCTGTAATACTGTGTGTTCTGCTGTTTTTTCTCAGGTAGGTCGACAACTGGAGAAACAGAAGTACCAAGTTTTACTTCGCATGCTTGTCAGTTCTGTTATACTTCATTCTAAAGTTATGCAAGTACTACTGTATCCTCCGATGCCAGATATTTATGTTCTTGAATCGATTCTCTTATTAAAATATTGATAATTTTATAATTTGGGGTCAATTTGTAGTTTATTATTAAAAGAAACATGGTGGAAAGTAACTATATTATTGGGATCAATCATTTAGATGACTTCATCTTCCAATAATAATACAACCTCAAAATATTTCATACAGATAGATATTAACGTGTCTTTAAAATGTCTCTCAGTTTTATTATTGTTTTCAATCAGTCACATTTGTTTTTGATTGTTAATTGAATACTTTAAAATGTAGGAATTGACTTTTCAGGTTTTTTTTATTACTAGTATGATAATTCGTCTTAATTAAGCAATAAGAACAATAGTCTGATGCCTGATGGTATAATTTGAAATAAACTACTTCTTATTTTTATTTTCCAAACACATGAAGTTTTTATACAAAGTATTGGTATCTGATCTGTATCGTCGACAAGTAGTAACAAGTAGTACTTTAGAAAAGTGGTCTGTGTAATATGGGTAATATAATACCTTTTTTGAGTAATGACCCCAAAGCTGATCATATCAAAGATGGGTAATACCTCCAACATGCACAAACATTTGACCACAGAGCGTGCAGTTAATTTCAAGAATGTAACATTATTGCTTCTTCGCGTTGGTGTTGACTCTCAAGGCGGAGCCCCTGAGAAGCCAATGACAATCGATAAGAGATATCAGATAAGGAACAAGGAATGGGGACTGCTAATTTCTTAGCAATTCCCATCCTTAACACATGTTCTGTTTTACTTTTCAGAGCTCAGAATAATCCCTGTAAACCTAAAGGTCAGTTAACAGAAGAAAATACCCCAGCTGCTACAAGTCAGGCTCTAACTGAAGAAGGAAATGAGGTACTATGACTTTCTTTTTAAAGCTTTTTTCAAGGTTGAATACTTCTGTAATTGAACAGGGTGGTGTACATTATTGCTAATACTGATATTTTGTATGCAACTGTAGAAACCAAACACAAATGAAGAGGGCATTTATGCAAATACTGATGAGCTGGGAGACGCAGACGCTGTCCATTCTCCAATCATCACTGAGCCAAGCAGCACCTACGAGCAAAACTCTGGACCAAACAATATAGAAGGTGGAAGTGAAAACTCAGAGAAGAAGGTGGACAGCCCTGATGGAGTCTACTCTAATGTGAACTGGAAGCCGAAGAGCAAAAAAATAAATAAAAATAAGACTGTGGACATGAATCCTCGAGGCAGTTCTTATTTGGAAGAGGAGAAGTGTATGGTGGACGGGTTTAACAGAAACTTTGTGAGCAATGCACTAGAGATGGGAGGCCTGTATGATGAAGTGGAGTCTAGAACTGTGAGGAAGGAAGTAGAGTGTGAATACGCCCAAGTAAATTTTCATAAAAAGAGTGCTATGCAATAGATATAAAAACTTTTTAGAGGTAACTGCTACAAATATAGCTGTCATGTTTGCTGTGTCTTTTTTTTGTGCTTTAAGTTAAATGATAACAAAAACATTTAAGATATGTGTTTAAAATCATTATGTGATTTAAAAAGATCTGCTGAAAAGGCGCTTGTTAAGGCTGTTAAGCAAAATCCATAATTACTCAGAATGCATGCTTCATGCTGCAGGGAAGTAGCAACATTGTTCACACAAATAAAGTTTTATATTTAGGTCAATCACAGAGGTTCTTGCTCTAATTTTTGTTATGTCTTGCTTTTTATTTATTTCCAGCTCATCACCTTGTGAGTTGGAACAAGACTGACCACAGTGCAGTGCAGTGCAGTGTCCTGTAAAGGAGATCAACAGAGTGGAATAAATGCTCTTCTGAGCTGTATCATCCTCTCATCATCTCATTCATAGTTTCAGTCATTTCAAGCCGCGAAACTTATGAGCGGACAGTGGGAGAAGACACCCGATCTAGCACCAAATGTACATTTAGAGCTGTTGTACAAATAAAGCTTTAAATAGCACGTCCGCTACCTGGTTAACATATGATGAATTCCAAGCAGCAAAATTAATAACTGACAGTGTAAGAAGAGCAAATCTCTGGCGAGAGCAGCTGACGAATTTCCGTATAATCTACGGATCATTTCAGCACGAGTCGTTAATTAACACAAATGAACAGCATGAAGGGCATTTGGTTAATAAAACACAATGACCAACAGACTTTATAAATATTTTGAAGCTATAAAATGAATATCTGACTGTTTAAGGACTCCAAATCCTCCGCAGGTTTGTTAGCTAAAGATCATGAAACAATAAATTCACAAAGTCACAGAAAAAAAAACACAACAGCTGCAAAGTGATTCGAGTGAGAGTCTGAAATAATATTTTTTAAGCATTTTTACTGTTATTAAAATTTTAAAAAAGCAAATGAAAATGAATGCGTCAGTACTCAGAGATGAAAACACTGCCCCCTAGTGTCAACTTGTGTTATTACCACCAAATCCATGAAGGACAGTGTGAAAAGTGATGAACTGAGTACAGTTTTTTTCAACATTATTGGTATCAGTGTTAATATAACAGAACATTTATTTGCTGAAATAATTTGTTTTAATTCTTCTCTCTTATTCTCTTATTTAAAGACGAAAACACCACTCTGGTCACTTCAGGCATTTAATCTCTGTAATAAAACCAAATACTAGTTATTAATGTGGAGTGAATAGAAATGTTTACAACACGTTCTCTGTTGCAGAGATGGTGGTAAGAAAAAAGGTGGTGGTGTTTACAGTGACTTCTGGTCATTTTCACACTCATTGTGGCTTTTGTGTTAGCTCCTGATTTTACATTTTTGTTGAACACCTCTTTAAAACCCTCACATCCAAAGAACTGACTGCTCAACAAACATCATAAAAATGTAAGTTATCATATTTTCACTATGGTACAAATATTAAGGCTTTAGGAAAATATGATGTGATTTTCTGTAGTTCTTTGATTCACAGACATTTAGATAAATTGTCACAGGGCAAGGCAAGGGGGCTCAAAGTTAAAAAGGAGCACATAGAACCAGGCCGAAGAACAACAACCCTCATCATCAAGAATCTAATATAGAATCGCATCATAGTATATCACTGTCATCAGGTGAGGACAATGCAAAGCAAATGTAGCCTATGTTTTACCTGATTGGGTACAATGTTGCTGTTGAGGAGTTGCTGCTGCTTCTGCTGCTGATAGTGCTGGAGGGCAGGGCTGTGTTGATCTGAGACTGTAGACTGTAAAAACTGCATAGGAGAGATGGTAGCTGATTAAACAAGTGTTATGAGATAATAATAAAACGCAAAGATTGACGACAGCGCTTGGAACCATAAGGCAACAAAACTGTGAGAAACAGACTAGGTTCTGCCTATGAATCACTCTTTGCCTCTCTTCCATCTCCTCATCTCATCTATCACTCTCCACTTGTTGTCCATCTAATAACAAGGCACACTTCACTATTGCATTAATCTATTATTTAATGATCCACACTTAAAAACTCTTGCACCTAATCTATAATAAAGTAATAACAGAAAAAATGTTATTGAACTGAAACATTACAGGTGGTGTGTTTATTATTGTTTTTATACTGGAATACCTCTGGAATGTAACAAGTGGTACATGTGTTATTGTTAACTGTGCTCTTTTTAATCTAGCTGCTGACGGATCTACTGCCTCACACAACTCCTTTTTAGTCACTTTTCCTCCTCGTGTCTTTACGGGGCATGTCTGGACAATATTATATCATGAGTAATAATTTTAAAAGAAATCTATACACATAAAACAAACACACACACACACACACACACACTCATACACATGCACATATAGTGACATTTTTCCAGAACACTGTAAATACTGTGGACGCAAGTTCGCATCATGGTGCTGATCCAGAATACTTCCCTTATTATTTATTTGAAGTAATTAAAATTAAAAAAATGAAGTAATCAATATAAAATAGTGTATTTATGAGGATTCATTTTGTTTGACTATTCACTCTGCGGAGGCAGAAAGCTTATTTAATGTTTAAACTGTAGAGATACAATAATTATGCTGCTGTAAAATCAACATTTTGTCATGTTTGAAATATAAATCTAATATATTCTGTTTCTTAGTGTATTTTTTTAAATACAGTGTTTTTTTCATAATATCATTATAATAATAATAATCCATAATTATGTGGATATGCATTTTAGTTTTTAGTGAAATATAAGCCCTCCAGAAAGGCAGAGAAAGCCCTGTTGCACACACACTCATATAAATAAATTCAAGAGATAAATTCAATTTCTTTTGTCTTTTGTAGAAATCAGAAACATGAATTATGTTTAAGTGTTGAAGAATATTTTTATAAATTGCATAACTGCTTTAGGCTCACACCTTCCTCTTTCTTCTCTTTCCTCATTAAATGTTTAAACTTTGTGAAATCAGCCCTGTACATTGTTATATACAGATATTTTGTAAGCTGAACATTTATGTATCTGTATTTTTCAAAATTACTATAAGTACCAGTAGTTATGGTAATTTGACTTTACGTGACCTTGCATCTTAACAGCGTTTCCTTGATAATAGTTTACAAATAATCATGTAAATTGTTTCTTTTGTAAACTTCAGACTCCCTGCAACAAAGATGGCTGGGACTCTGACTATTCTTCTTGTTAGTTCTCTGCTGAAGGGTGAGTGAGAGGAACTCAACATGTGCTTATCTGACATCACTATTCAAGATGAAATGTGCAGTAAAGCACATTCATCACCAAGGCTTTTTTTATTTATGAGATATTTAACAGTAAAAGTGTTTTGTATTAGTATCTCAATTTAATACTGAGTCACTGTAACGTGATAAATCTATAGGAAGAAGGAAGATATAAAACTGTTTGGGTTTTTGTTGTTGTTGTTGTTTTTTTTATCATTGTGTTGTGTTTCAGGTGCTCTGTGTGGAACGTTCAACATCAAAATGCCAAAGAATATAAATGTCTTGAGAGGATCCTGTGTGACCATCCCCTGCTCCTTTGATGTAGAGAGCAGATTTGAAAATAACTTAGATGATTCATGCAAAGCATATTGGAATGATTCACCTTCATTTAACAGTCATAATGCAAAACTAAAGCCAACTAAAGACATGACAGGAGACTTAATAAAGAAAGACTGCACCACAACTTTCATTAATACAAATCTGCTTCAAAGAAGTAAATATTACATCAGACTGGAGTGTAATAATGCACTGAAATACAGATTTTCACAAACTGGTGTAGATGTTTCATTCATAGGTAAGTTTTTATATTCATATACAGACAATTTATGACCAAATGACACCCGTGGAGCTGCTTTAGCTTCATTCTGACTTCACTTGATTTTACAAAGCATATCAAACCTGAAAGGAACTGCTGATCAGAATATGTCTTCCCACCAGATGATCCTCCCTCACCGACTCTGACTCCATCCACACTGGAGGTGAAGGAGGGAACCTCAGTGAGTCTGACGTGCTCTGCTCCAGCTCCATGTTGGTCTCATCCTCCAGCTCTGACATGGACCCCTAACCTGGGTCAGAGTCAGGAGACACTGCAGGGGAATCAGGACAAAACAAAAGTCAAGACTTCTGTTATGAATTTCACTGCTTCTCACCTCCATCATGGAAATAAAATCTGCTGCACTGCTGTCTACAGGAAACAAGATGGTAGCCCTGATGTCACTGCTGAAACAAGTTTAACTCCTGATATTTCATGTGAGTTTATTTTTTTTCTTCTAAACTGAAATCGTAATGATTTACTGTTCTTGACTTGGTTTAAATTAGACATAAAATGATTAGTCATTTACAATTATTTTATTAGTATGCCATAAAAACGTCTTTGGGTTTCATAAAATATAATGAAAGCTTTTAAAGTTTGAAATTAATGGTGATTTAACGATTTATGTCTTTCTTTTATTTGCTCTGTTTTTTACTTCAGGATGTCTCAAATACTGACAATAAAACAAAACTACATTTAGTGAATCATGTTGCACAGTCGTTTTTATTTTAAACAGCAGTTTTTCATTTACATCCTATTATAACATTTTCTCACATTATCATGTTTCTAATTTAACACATGAGCTTGTCGGAGCTTTCAGATTCCCTCTAAAGCTCGAACAAGAAGGTAGAATTGCAGAAAAGTTTTACTTTTGACATTTGGCTTTGTGGTCTGTAATATGATGATCTATTAATAGTTCCGTTAAAGTGCAAAAGGAGCTGTGATGTGTGATTTACATAATATTACATTTAACAAATTATCATAATACTCATTTTTAGATTCACCCAAAGATGTATGAATTTCCGTCAGCCCCTCTGGTCCAATATCAGAAAACCAAAAAGTGACTCTGACCTGCAGCAGTAATGCCCAACCAGCAGTAGAAAACAATACCTGGTGCAGAGCTGATGGGGGGGGCTCTCATTGGGACTGGACACACTTTATCAAAATAATGTGAAGCCACAACAATCGATCGATCGATCTATCTAACTATCTATCTATCTATCTATCTATCTAATGTTTTTTAAATTTTGAGTTTCTAGATAAATAATTATCAGTCACACTTTTCTTTATTGAAATGCATTTAATAGCCACTGAGCGCTTATATATCAGTTTTTTAAAGGGTGCTGGACCTGCTCAATTTAGTGGTTTGGATTGAGCAAAACCTGTAAAAAATTCTTCTTAAAGCTTTGATACTGACTATAATCCTGTTTTCTGATAATGCAAATTTATATTAACTTAACAGGTCATAGAGTTTTTCTTTGTTTTATTTTTTGATAGTATGTTCATTTTGAATTTGATGTGAAAAGGCTGGGGCAGGGACATGTTTATCAGTAGGTTACATAATCTTTTGACAAGAGTGTTTAAGAAATAGAGACATTAATAATCTACCCAGCTGCTCTTTTCTGTGTTTAAGAGAAAGACCTTGAATAGTTAAGATGCCTTGTGAGACCTGCCACATATTAGTGCCCCCCCCCCCCGCACAAACACATCCCCAACTACACCACACACACCCATATTTTGTTTTTCAAACTCCATTGAAGTTTATTTCACACCTAAAACTTTTGTAAACAATTAAACAAATAAACAAACCGCATTACATTACAAGTTACAATAAAATAAACCACTAAACAAACCATCTTTATGGTTTAATTATTTTACATATAGTTGTTTTTTGTTTGTTTGTTTGTTTTTTTTTACTGTGTAAGAATATTCAACACTGTTATCAATACATTTTTTAAAAATGTCTCTCTGTGCAAAATGAGTTTAAAAATATAAACAACTGTAGGATACTGTTTGTCTGTGATTTGAACCGGGGGATACAAATTGTGGCAGGATCAGCCTGATATTATTTGTATCCCACTGTAACTTTACTGCATAGAGTTAACATCACCAAAATTTCATTATAAGAAGTGTTTGTAAACTAAAAATCAAGAATGTGGGAAACTGTTTATCTGTGACAGCCCAGGCTGTGCTCCCAACGCAGGGAAAAACATTCCGTTGGGGATACCTTGTCGGGGATACCTACCTTGGTACCGCCGTTGTGCAGGTGAAGCCAAAGGCAAAATATGCTTCATCATGTTTTCTAGTCTTTGGCTTGGAAGAAAGTTGTTTTGGAAGTATTGCGATGCTTCATCTTCTGCTTTGCGTTTGTGTGGGAGCCCTGTCAAAAACCTGTCCATTATGCTTGCAGTGTCCAAGCATTCTTTTGTTGTTTTTATTCATCCCCCCCTGCAATGGCTCTGTTTCACCCTCAGGGGGCGCCCCCCCCCCACGCACACTTTGGGAGCCACTGGTTTAGAGTAAGATGTCCTGTCACCTGAATGCCATTCATGCACAGCTGAACCTTGTACCACCAATATTACCACAACAAATGAATAAATTGAACTGGTCAACAGTTTTTATTTTATACCATGTTAAATGTTTTCCATGAGTAAACATGCATAGTAGTATGTTTAGTATATGTATTGTTAATTATATATATCCACAGAATAAGAGAAGAAACCAAACTTTTAGCTGGTGTGTGTTTGTGTGTGAATTCTACTGAAAAAGTTCTTATTTCCCCTTCTAGATATCATAATGCCTGAAATTGTCAGAGTGAATTAAACAGTTCTTAATATGGACACTAGCTGCTGTCAAACTGTCTCTTTTGCAACTAAGGTTTCAACTTCCTGCTCTGATATCTGCCCCTCCTCCACCTCCTCCCCTGACAGTTGTAAGACTGACTCCCCTTATACAGTGTGGAGTAAAATCCTTTCTGCCAAAACCTACCCTCTGCTTCCTGAAGTATGGACACTGGTTGAAAATATGAGGTCTCATATTTTCAAATACGAAGTCTCTCAAATTAAAGACGCTATTAGTTTAAGCGACAGAATGATAATATCTGAGGGGGGATCAGTTAACGTCTGATGTGGCCATAAAATGTTGACGCTGCAGTTTCATAATTTTGAAAAGAAAGTCCACCTCCTCTGTTAGCCCAGCCCCTGCAAATGTGATATCAACACAAAGCCCATGATGTCCCTTTCACAGTACAGCAGCAGTCACATAGATTGCATGAATGGTGCTCGTCATGGATCAACCAACACTGTATATGATCAAATACAAGCAGTAAAATTAATAACTGACGGTGTAAGAAGAGCAAATCTCCGGCGAGAGCAGCTGACGTGTTTCCGAATAATCTACGGATCATTTCAGCACGAGTCGTTTATTAACACAATTAAACAGCATAAGGGGCATTTGGTTAATGAAACACAATGACCAACAGATTTCATAAATATTTTGAAGATATAATATCTGACTGTGTAAGGACTCCAAATCCTCTGCAGGTTTGTTAACTAAAGATCGTGAAACAATAAATTCACAAAGTCACAGAATAAAAACACAACAGCTGCAAAGTGATTCGAGTGAGAGTCTGAAGTAATATTTTTTAAGCATTTTTGCTGTTATTAAAATTTTTTTTTTTTTTAAAAAAGCAAAGGAAAATGAATGAGTCAGTACTCAGATGTGAAAACACTGCCTCCTAGCGTCGATTTGTGTTATTACCACAAAATCCATGAAGAACAGTTTCAAATGTCGCTGGAGTGATAAATGAGTTCAGTTTTTGTCAACATTACTATATACATAACAGAATTTTTATTTGCTGAAATAGTTTGTTTTAATTATTTCTATGTGGTTGTATTTTTAACATGTTCAAAATAAAGATTCAATACAATAAAATACAATTTTTCTCTTATTTAAAGAAGAAATCATCACTCTGGTCACTTCAGGCATTTAGTCATCCCCCCCCAAAAAAGCCCAAAACCAAATACAAGTTAATAATGTGAGTGAATACAAATGTTTACAGCATGTTCTCTGTTGCAGAGATGGTGGTAAGAAAAAAGGTGGCAGTATTTACAGTTACTTCTGGTCAGTTTCACACTCACTGTATCTTTTGTGTTAGTTCCTCATTTTACATTTTTGTTGAACACTTCTTTAAAAACCTCACATCCAAAGAACTGACTGCTCGACAAACATCATGAAATAATGTAAGTTATCATATTTTCACTATGGCACAAATTTCAAGGTTTTAGGAAAATATGATGTGATTTTCTGTAGTTCTTTGATTCACAGATATTTAGATGAATTGTCATATTTTTGATGTTTGGAGAAAAAGTAATAAAAAAGAATAAAAAAGTTTGTCTGGACAAACGTGAGAGGATTCATTTTTCACAAATTTTGAGGCTTTCAAGACATGAATTCACTGTCTTTAGTAGAATTTTTCAGAAATCAGAAACAATAATGAAGAATATTTTAATAAATGCAATAACTGCTTTAGGCTCACACCTTCCTCTTTCTTCTCTTTCATCATTTAATGTTTAAGCTTTGTGAAATCAACACTGTATGCTGTTATATAGTCTCTTTTTTTCTGGCTGAACATTTATGTATCTATATTTTTCAAAATGACCATGATGTTTACATGTGTAAACTTCAGACTCCCTTATTCAGTAAAAGGACTAGATGTTACAGTCCCTGATAATGCATTGCTTTAAATGGAGAGAATCTTGAGGGATGGGTGTTTTGAGGAAAGGCAGCCCAGAAACTTTGTCAGCAGCGCACATCGTTGTGTGCCTCAACTTTTGGTCTTTTACCCAGGCTAATCTGCCATTTTTTATTCCTTGGTTAGGTTTAGGGATTAGAAACTTCACTCTCTTGCAACAAAGATGGCTGGGACTCTGACTTTTCTTCTCGTTTGTTCTCTGCTGCAGGGTGAGTGAGAGGAACTCAGCATGTGCTTTGTGTAAAGATGATTAAAGTTGATAATAATAAAACACTGTTGTTAATTTAAATCATTTACTTATCAAATTATCTGACATCACTATTCAACATGAATGTGCAGTAAACTACCAAGGTTTTTTATTTATAGGATATTTAACAGTAAAAGTGTTTTGTATTAGTATCTGAATTTAATACTGAGTCGTTGAACATACATGCAAAGCATATTGGAATGATTCATCTTCATTTCACACTGAAAATGCAAAACTATAATGAAATATAATGAAGACTTTTAAAGTTTGAATTTAATTTCATACATGCAGACTTTTCTCCTCAAACTATTTTCACTGATTTGTGATATTTCTTTTGTTAGCTCTGTTTTTTACTTTAGGATGTCTTCAGAACTGACAAAACAAAACTACATTTAGTGAGTCATGTTGCACAGTCGTTTTTATTTTAAACAGCAGTTTTTCATTTACATCCTATTATAACATTTTCTCACATTATCATGTTTCGAATTTAACACATGAGCTTGTCAGAGCTTTCAGATTCCCTCTAAAGCTCGAACAAGAAAGTAGAATTGCAGAAAAGTTTTACTTTTGACATTTGGCTTTGTGGTCTGTAATATGATGATATGATGAGTTCAGTTAAAGTGCAAAAGCAGCTGTGATGTGTGATTTACAGAATATTACATTTAACAAATTATCATAATACTCATTTTTAGATTCCTCCAAAGATGTACAAATTTCTGTCAGTCCTTCTGCTCCAATATCAGAAAACCAAAAAGTGACTCTGACCTGCAGCAGTAATGCCCAACCAGCAGTAGAAAACTACACCTGGTGCAGAGCTGATGGGGGGGCTCTCATTGGGACTGGACACACTTTAAATATTACAGTTTCAACAATCAACAGTAATTTCTTCTGCAACGCTACAAATACAGTTGGATTTAAAGCATCCATCAACTTCCAAATAGTCGTCCGGTGTAAGTATTAATATTACAAATTTATTGTTTATGTACCCTGACTAGTACCCAACTAGAAATCCGTTAACAGAATTGAATGGTAGGAAAATATATGTGTTTTTGTCTTCAAAATATCAGAGACAAAGAAAAACACCTTGTCATTTTACTTCTCAGTTTTTACTTAAACTAAAACTACATTTGTTGTTTTCTCTTGACCCAAGCTTAGAAATAGGATTTTATGTTATATGTTCAAGAGCAAGTAATTACACAAAATAAACGAAATAATCATTATAATAATAGCAATTTTCAGGTGTAAGATGTCCAGATCATACTATCTCAGATATTCACACTTTTTCAATAATAAAACTATCTTACATTTCATTGTGCATGTTTTGGGGCTCATTTTACAGATTCACCTAAAAACATCACAGTTTCAGTCAGTCCCTCTGGTCCAGTACCAGAGAACAGCAATGTGACTCTGACCTGCAGCAGTAATGCCAACCCAGCAGTGAGGAACTACACCTGGTACAGAGCTGATGGAGACCAGGAGGCTCTCATTGGGACCGGAAGCTCTTTTAATGTTACTGTTTCAAAAGTCAAAAGTACATTTTTCTGCAAGGCTACAAATGCACTTGGATGTGAACGATCAAGAAACCTACAAATAGATGTTCAATGTATGTATTAATTTTCCATATTTACTCTTTACATATCCCAACTAGAATTCCATTAATAGGATTGAAAGATGTGCAATACATGAATTATTGTAATGAAACTAAAGCAGTAACTGATCTTTGAGGTAGAGTTAAATTCTGAGACTGACAATAATCACATTACAAGTATTTAATTTAAGTGTTGGTTATTTAAATTAGGGATTTCTGACAGGCACAATATTAGGCACAGTAAGAAGAACTAAAAAATTCAAACTTTCATCAAATGGCTCTAAAGCTTCCATCAATACATCAGTTAAAGATTAAAGAGAGTTAAAGTTAAATACAGAAGAAAAAATATTTTTATTTGACATGAACAGAGTGTTCAGAAAGATCCAAGCCAAGAAAAACAACTTGTCATTTTTACTCTTCAGTTTCTGCTCGAACCTTTTTATTGGTGTGATTTGTTCTCTGCTAATACTTAGAGGTATAATACTGTCTTATGCATTCAAGAGTATTTAATATTATCTTTTAAAATATATATTTTGGGGCACTACTGTATTACAGATATTCACACTTATTCTGTAAATAAAACTTTCCTAACATTTCATTGTGCATGTTTCTGTGCTCATTTTTTCAGATTCACCTAAAAACGTCACAGTTTCAGTCAGTCCCTCTGGTCCAGTACCAGAGAACAGCAATGTGACTCTGACCTGCAGCAGTAATGCCAACCCAGCAGTAGAAAACTACACCTGGTACAGAGCTGATGGAGACCAGGAGGCTCCCATTGGGACTGGAAGCTCTTTTAATGTTGCTGTTTCAAAAGTCAAAAGTTCATTTTTCTGCAAGGCTACAAATGCACTTGGATGTGAACGATCAAGAAACCTACAAATAGATGTTCAATGTATGTATTAATTTTCCATATTTACTCTTTACATATCCCAACTACAATTCCATTAATAGGATTGAAAGATGTACAACACATGAATTATTGTAATGAAACTAAAAGCAGTAACTGATCTTTGGGGTAGAGTTAAATTCTGAGACTGACAATAATCACATTACAAGTATTTAATTTAAGTATTGGTTAATAAATGTAGGGATTTCTGACAGGCACAGTAAGAAGAACTAAAAAATTCAGACTTTCATCAAATGGCTCTAAAGCTTCCATCAATTAAAGATTAAAGAGAGTTAAAGTTAAACACAGAAGAAAAAATATTTTTATTTGACATTTACAGAGTGTTCAGAAAGATACAAGCCAAGAAAAACAGCTTGTCATATTTACTCTTCAGTTTCTGCTCAAACTATTTTCACTGATTTGTGATCTTTCTTTTGTTAGCTCTGTTTTTTACTTTAGGATGTCTTCAGAACTGACAAAACAAAACTAAATTTAGTGAGTCATGTTGCACAGTCGTTTTTATTTTAAACAGCAGTTTTTCATTTACATCCTATTATAACATTTTCTCACATTATCATGTTTCTAATTTAACACATGAGCTTGTCGGAGCTTTCAGATTCCCTCTAAAGCTCGAACAAGAAAGTAGAATTGCAGAAAAGTTTTACTTTTGACATTTGGCTTTGTGGTCTGTAATATGATGATATGATGAGTTCAGTTAAAGTGCAAAAGCAGCTGTGATGTGTGATTTACAGAATATTACATTTAACAAATTATCATAATACTCATTTTTAGATTCCTCCAAAGATGTACAAATTTCTGTCAGTCCTTCTGCTCCAATATCAGAAAACCAAAAAGTGACTCTGACCTGCAGCAGTAATGCCCAACCAGCAGTAGAAAACTACACCTGGTGCAGAGCTGATGGGGGGGCTCTCATTGGGACTGGACACACTTTAAATATTACAGTTTCAACAATCAACAGTAATTTCTTCTGCAACGCTACAAATACAGTTGGATTTAAAGCATCCATCAACTTCCAAATAGTCGTCCGGTGTAAGTATTAATATTACAAATTTATTGTTTATGTACCCTGACTAGTACCCAACTAGAAATCCGTTAACAGAATTGAATGGTAGGAAAATATATGTGTTTTTGTCTTCAAAATATTAGAGACCAAGAAAAACACCTTGTCATTTTACTTCTCAGTTTTTACTTAAACTAAAACTACATTTGTTGTTTTCACTTGACCCAAGCTTAGAAATAGGATTTTATGTTATTTGTCCAAGAGCAAGTAATTACACAAAATAAACGAAATAGTCATTATAATAATAGCAACTTTCAGGTGTAAGATGTCCAAATCATACTATCTCAGATATTCACACTTTTTCAATAATAAAACTATCTTACATTTCATTGTGCATGTTTTGGGGCTCATTTTACAGATTCACCTAAAAACATCACAGTTTCAGTCAGTCCCTCTGGTCCAGTACCAGAGAACAGCAATGTGACTCTGACCTGCAGCAGTAATGCCAACCCAGCAGTAGAAAACTACACCTGGTACAGAGCTGATGGAGACCAGGAGGCTCTCATTGGGACTGGACACACTTTAAATATTACAGTTTCAACAATCAACAGTAATTTCTTCTGCAACGCTACAAATACAGTTGGATTTAAAGCATCCATCAACCTCCAAATAGACATCCAGTGTAAGTATTAATATTACAAATTTATTGTTTATGTACCTTGACTAGTACCCAACTAGAAATCCAGTAATTGAGTTGCATGGCAGGAAAATATATGTGTTTTTGTCTTCAAAATATCAGAGACAAAGAAAAACACCTTGTCATTTTACTTCTCAGTTTTTACTTAAACTAAAACTACATTTGTTGTTTTCTCTTGACCCAAGCTTAGAAATAGGATTTTATTTTATTTGTTCAAGAACAAGTAATTACACAAAATAAAGTAAATAATCATTATAATAATAGCAATTTTGAGGTGTAAGATGTCCAAATCATACTATCTCAGATATTCACACTTTTTCAAAAATAAAACTGTCTTACATTTCATTGTGCATGTTTTGGGGCTCATTTTACAGATTCACCTAAAAACGTCACAGTTTCAGTCAGTCCCTCTGGTCCAGTACCAGAGAACAGCAACATGACTCTGACCTGCAGCAGTAATGCCAACCCAGCAGTGAGGAACTACACCTGGTACAGAGCTGATGGAGACCAGGAGACCTTTATTGGGACTGGAAGCTCTTTTAATGTTACTGTTTCAAAAGTCAAAAGTTCATTTTTCTGCAAGGCTACAAATGCACTTGGATGTGAACGATCAAGAAACCTACAAATAGATGTTCAATGTATGTATTAATTTTCCATATTTACTCTTTACATATCCCAACTAGAATTCCATTAATAGGATTGAAAGATGTGCAATACTTGAATTACTGTAATGAAACTAAAGCAGTAACTGATCAGAGTTAAATTCTGAGACCGACAATAATCACATTACAAGTAATTAATTTAAGTATTGGTTAATAAATGTAGGGATTTCTGACAGGCACAATATTAGGCACAATGTAAGAAGAACTAAAAAATTCAAACTTTCATCAAATGTCTCTAGAACTTGCATCAATAAATAAGTTCATAAAAATAAAGACAGAAAAAAAATGTTTAATTTGACATGAGCAGAGTGTTCAGAAAGATACAAGCCAAGAAAAACAACTTGTTATTTTTACTCTTAAGTTTCTGCTTAAAAAGAAATCTTTATATTGGTGTGGTTTGCTCTCTGCTAATACTTAGAGGTACAATATTGTGTTATGCATTGAAGAGTACTTTACATTACTTTTTTTTTTAAATATATTTTGGGGCACTACTGTATTACAGATATTCACACTTATTCTCTAAATAAAAGTGTCTTAACATTTCAGTGTGCATGTTTCTGTGCTCATTTTTTCAGATTCACCTAAAAACATCACAGTTTCAGTCAGTCCCTCTGGTCCAGTACCAGAGAACAGCAACATGACTCTGACCTGCAGCAGTAATGCCAACCCAGCAGTGAGGAACTACACCTGGTACAGAGCTGATGGAGACCAGGAGACCTTTATTGGGACCGGAAGCTCTTTTAATGTTACTGTTTCAAAAGTCAAAAGTTCATTTTTCTGCAAGGCTACAAATGCACTTGGATGTGAACGATCAAGCAAGCTACAAATAGATGTTCAATGTATGTATTAATTTTCCATATTTACTCTTTACATATCCCAACTAGAATTCCATTAATAGGATTGAAGGATGTGCAATACATGAATTATTGTAATGAAACTAAAAGCAGTAACTGATCTTTGGGGTCGAGTTAAATTCTGAGACCGACAATAATCACATTACAAGTATTTAATTTAAGTATTGGTTGTAAATGTAGGGATTTCTGACAGGCACAATATTAGGCACACAGTAAGAAGAACTAAAAAAAATTCAAACTTTCATCAAATGGCTCTAAAGTTTCCATCAATACAACAGTTAAAGATTAAAGAGAGTTAAAGTTAAAGTTAAATACAGAAGAAAAAATATTTTTATTTGACTTGAACAGAGTGTTCAGAAAGATCCAAGCCAAGAAATACAGCTTGTCATATTTACTCTTCAGTTTCTGCTTGAACCTTTTTATTGGTATGATTTGTTCTCTGCTAATACTTAGAGGTATAATATTGTCTTATGCATTCAAGAGTATTTAATATTATTTTTTGAAAATATATATTTTGGGGCACTACTGTATTACAGATATTCACACTTATTCTGTAAATGAAAGTGTCTCAACATTTCATTGTGCATGTTTCTGTGCTCATTTTTTCAGATTCACCTAAAAATGTCACAGTTTCAGTCAGTCCCTCTGGTCCAGTACCAGAGAACAGCAATGTGAGTCTGACCTGCAGCAGTAATGCCAACCCAGCAGTGAGGAACTACACCTGGTACAGAGCTGATGGAGACCAGGAGGCTCCCATTGGGACTAGAAACTCTTTTAATGTTACTGTTTCAAAAGTCAAAAGTTCATTTTTCTGCAAGGCTACAAATGCACTTGGATGTGAACGATCAAGAAACCTACAAATAGATGTTCAATGTATGTATTAATTTTCCATATTTACTCTTTACATATCCCAACTAGAATTCCATTAATAGGATTGAAAGATCAAAGTCAAAGTCAATTTTATTTGTCAATTTCTTCAAATGTACTTGCCATACAAAGGAATTGAAATTACGTTTCACACTGTCCCATGCGTAAACATTGACAACAATAAAGTGCAGATGCACAACAAAAACAGTCCTAACAATAAGGTAATATAAAATAAAAAAGTGCAGGTAGACTTAAGGCATTATATTTAGGTAACATACAGGATATAACAAGACAAGACCGAACATATGATAAAGTGTTCCAACAGTGTGCCCTGGAAAGTAGTATACTAGTCTACTTGAGGTAGTCCCAGGTTGTGGTTGGTAAGGGTTTTTGTTTTAGTGCAGCATAAGACTGTAGCAGCAGTAGTAGTAATGTAAATAATATAAATAGTGCTAAAAAATACTAAAAATATATAGCAGCAGGTGTGTGCAATTGCAATGCAGAGGTAGTTGTTTCCAGTCAAGAGTGTTTTCCAGTTCTTGGTTCAGAGAGTGTTTCCTTGTTGGGAGTGTGCGTGGGTGGGGGGTGGGGGTGGGGTGGGTGGGGGTAGAGTCCAGTCTGTCTTCCTATACTCCTGCCAGTCTGGTGGTTCTGCTGGCTGGGAGCCGGGAGGGGAGAGAGTTCAGCAGTCTCACAGCCTGGTGGATGAAGCTGTTGGTGAGCCTGGTAGTGCGGGAGCGGAGACTTCTGTATCTCTTTCCAGAGGGCAGGAGGCTAAGCAGACAGTGCGCGGGGTGGGTTGCATCGTTGACAATTGTGATGGCTTTGCGGGTGAGGCGGGTGGTGTAGATGTCTTGCAGGGAGGGGAGTGGTACACCAACTATCCTCTCAGCTGTTCTCACAATGCGTTGTAGAGCTTTCCTGTTATAGTCAGTGCAGCTACCGCCCCACACAGTCATGCAGCTGGAAAGGATGCTTTCAGTGGTTCCTCTGTAGAATGTGGTCAGAATGGGTGGTGGAGCACTTGCCCGCTTGAGTTTGCGCAGGAAATAGAGGCGCTGTTGTGCTTTCTTGGCCAGTGATGCTGTGTTGGTGGTCCAGGAGAGGTCCTCACTGATGTGCACCCCCAGGAACTTGGTGCTGCTCACCCTCTCCACCGCAGCGCCGTCGATGGTCAATGGGGTGACAGGTGTGGCCTCTCTGGAAGTTGACAATAACCTCCTTGGTCTTGCTAACATTTAGCAGGAGGTTGTTGTCTCTGCACCACGTGGTCAGGAGCTCAACCTCTTTCCTGTAGTGGGTCTCATCGCCCTTGGTGATGAGCCCCACCAGCGTTGTATCGTCCGCAAACTTCACAAGGTGGTTGGAGCTGTAGGTTGGTGTGCAGTCATGTGTCAGCAGGGTGAAGAGCAGAGGACTGAGCACACAGCCTTGTGGAGCCCCCGTGCTCAGGGTGATGCTGTTTGAGACCTTGTTGCCCACACGCACCGCTTGAGGCCTCTGGCTGAGGAAATCCAGCAGCCAGTTGCAGAGGGAGGTGCTGAGGCCCAGTCTGTCCAGTTTACAGATGAGTTGTTGTGGTATTATGGTGTTGAATGCTGAGCTGAAGTCTATGAACAGCATTCTCACATATGAGTCTTTCTTGTCCAGATGAGTTAGGGCTGGGTGGAGGGCAGAGCAGATTGCATCCTCTGTGGATCGTTTCGCTCTGTATGCGAACTGGTATGGGTCCAGGGTGGGAGGCAGGGTGGATTTGATGTGTGACATGACTAGTCGTTCAAAGCACTTCATAATGATGGGTGTCAGTGCCACAGGGCGGTAGTCGCTGAAACAGGCTGGGGATGGTTTCTTTGGCACAGGTATGATGGTGGCAGTCTTGAAGCATGATGGGACAGTGGCTTGCCTCAGGGAGGTGTTAAAGATGTCTGTGAAGACATCCTTCAGCTCCTCTGCGCAGTCTTTCAGCACACTACCAGGGATGTTATCTGGACCCGCTGCTTTCCGGGCGTTGATGGTGATGAGTGTCCTCTTCACGATGGCAGCAGACAGGCACAGAGGCTGGTCGTGTGGAGGTGGTGGTGTTTTCTGTGGGCGTGTGTTGTTCTGTGCTTCAAATCGTGCAAAGAAGCTATTCAGGTTGTTGAGCAGAGTGGTGTCGCTCTCACAGCTACGCGCTGCAGGCTTGTAGTCTGTAATAGCCTGGATGCCTTGCCATAGGCTTCGTGCGTCCTTGCTATCATTGAAGTGGGAGGTTATCTTGTGTGTGTAGTCCTGTTTCGCTTTCCTGATGCCACGGGACAGGTTGGCTCTCGCTGTTCTCAGGCCTATTTCATCCCCAGCTCTGAAGGCCTTGTCTCTGGCCTTCAGCAGCCTGTGGACATCTCCTGTTAGCCATGGCTCCCGGTTGGCTCGAGTTGTGATGGTTTTCATTTGTGTAACATCATCAATGCATTTGGGGATGTATGAGCTCACCGTGTCTGTGTACTCCTCGATGTCTATGATGTTATTGTAGGTGGCTGCTTCCTTGAGAAAGATGTGCAATACATGAATTATTGTAATGAAACTAAAGCAGTAACTGATCAGAGTTAAATTCTGAGACCGACAATAATCACATTACAAGTAATTAATTTAAGTATTGGTTAATAAATGTAGGGATTTCTGACAGGCACAATATTAGGCACAATGTAAGAAGAACTAAAAAATTCAAACTTTCATCAAATGTCTCTAGAACTTGCATCAATAAATAAGTTCATAAAGATAAAGACAGAAAAAAAATGTTTAATTTGACATGAACAGAGTGTTCAGAAAGATACAAGCCAAGAAAAACAACTTGTCATTTTTACTCTTAAGTTTCTGCTTAAGAAGAAATCTTTATATTGGTGTGGTTTGCTCTCTGCTAATACTTAGAGGTACAATATTGTGTTATGCATTGAAGAGTACTTTACATTATTTTTAAAAAAATATCTTTCGGGGCACTACTGTATTACAGATATTCACACTTATTCTGTAAATAAAAGTGTCTTAACATTTCATTGTGCATGTTTCTGTGCTCATTTTTTCAGATTCACCTAAAAACATCACAGTTTCAGTCAGTCCTTCTGGTCCAGTACCAGAGAACAGCAACATGACTCTGACCTGCAGCAGTGATGCCAACCCAGCAGTGAGGAACTACACCTGGTACAGAGCTGATGGAAACCAGGAGACCTTTATTGGGACTGGAATGAGTTCATCTATTAAAGTCTCCAGAGACACACAGGCTTTGTTTTGCAAAGCTGAAAATGAAATTGGAGTTGGACGCTCCAGAAACATGCAAATTGAAGTTCAGTGTAAATATCACATTTTATATCTCTTTAGCATATTCTCTATCCACATCTAATTTGCATGTGCATTTGTATAATATTAAGATTCAACAAAAAAAGATAAAGAGAGAGGCAGACTAATTCAATGACAAAAATGTCCTTTGTTTAGCCTAGTCCATAAATGTCAAGAATCCAGCAAATGAGTCAAAACGGGTAATCTTAAAAACTGGTACAAGCACACCTAGGATGCACATAACAAACAAGCAAAGGAGAAAGCACTATAAGCACAAAGGGTTATCAGTTAATGAAACACAGGAGGGTCACAAGAGGATCCCACAAAGATTCAAGACAATTAATGAAAAACAGACAAGTAAACCTAGAAGCACTACACAATTACTAAGAATACGTTTCCAACCATAAATAACAAAAAGGGAAAATCAGACACAAAACTAAAGGAAGAAAATACAGAGAAGGAAAACACAGACAAATACTGAGCGAAGTAAAAAAAAAAAATCTCTATTACAAATAGAAACTGTAACTAAGAATTAAATACATGAAGATGAAAATGTGATAAACAAACTAAGAGCTAAACAGAAAATATTAGTAATATATAGAAATTTAAAGTCCATAAACTCAAAACTGTGTATGTAAAACCCAACACCACAGCAGATCTGATACCAACAAACAGCAATGTCACTCTGACATGCTGCAGTAATGCCAGCTGAGCAGTAAGAAAGTATTTGTGATGCAGCGCTAACAATAATCTTGAAAACTGATGGGGAACAAACACATTTTATAAATTAAAGATTTAAAGTTAACAGTCTGTTTAGCTCAAGTCTGAAAAGGATGTCAAACTCAGTAAAATTTAAATTTAAAATGTTCAAAATGGATTTTGCTTCATAGTAATAACCATCATCAGTGCTTCTTTTTGGTAATTTCTGTAAAATGTATTCAACATGATTGTGACTAACTCCTCTCTCTCTCTTCAATGACAGATCCTCCACAGATCCTGCTCTCATCACACTGCAGCTCAACACAAAGTCAGCTCAACTGTTCCTGTGAGACTCTGGGAAACCCATCCCCCACTATACAGTGGTATTTGAATGAACTACCTGTCAATCACTCTAAATGTGAAATATTCAATGAGACTCTGAACAGGACAATTCTGAGGAGCTTCTTCACTCTGAATCAGCCTCATAAGAAGGATCATCTCACCCTGCTTTGCCGCAGCTTCAACTCTCTGGGCTCAGCCAGCCAACAATTTTGTGTCAGCAGCCAACAGATTTCCACAGAACATCGACGTATGTCTTTTTTTACACTTGTAAATATTATTGCTTAAGTTGTATACGTACTAAAATGGAGACCAAGGAAATTTGAAACCTTAGCCAGTGATATAGTGTACTCTACAGAGCCCACTAAGAGATAATGTTAGGATTACATCTATGCTCCTCTAGGATTCACTTGCAATCAATTTCTTTGCAAGAAATTTTAGATACCCTCTAATCCATATAAAGAATGAATCTGTTACTTCAGTCCAGTTATAATAGACACACTAGGAGTTTCATAAAATGTATGTTGTGAGTTCAAACAAAAATCGTTTTTTAAAGACTACACGATTAATATACAGGGTATTTTTCTTTTTCTTTTTTTAAATTCAGTTCTGTATCCAGCGATAATATCCACTCTTGCAGTGCTGCTGTTAGCACTGCTACTATATGTGTTTTTTATCAGGTAAGTAAACAACTTGAGACTTTTTCAGAAAATCTTCACACTGTAGTGTTACAGTAAACTTTATTTGTCCTGATTCTATTTGACTAAATGCTGATAAGTACTTTGTTTATTTGGGCCTTCATTTGTTAAAAAACAGCTGACTTTATACATAACATTGGTGACACTATTGATTAAATGTAATATCAATCAAATGTGTTCCTCAACAGTCCATATAACATGTTACTGGTGGTTAATATTTGGATGTATTCATTTTCAAGACGTTTGTCTTTTAACATTCAGTAATGCATGTACAACTGTATTATTGCTTGCTAGCAGACAATTAATCTAACATAAGCCTTAACTCACTTTTGTAGAGGTGGTTGAGCTGGGGACTTTTTGCTTTAGCATGTCTTGTAAATTCATGCTGTGAACTAAAATGTAAATATTGGCAAAACTACAATGTATGTATTGTATGCATATAAGCTTGATGTTCTACTTTATTTTTCAGGGTTCAGAAGAATCCCTGTAAAAATAAAGGTCACTTAACAGATGAAAACAACACAACTGCAACGAGTCAGCCTCTGACTGAAGAAGGAAATGAGGTGCTTTATCTTCCTTTTAACAGTGTTGACAAATGCTGATGCTTCTGTAACTATACAGCAAGAAGTAGATTATCTTTACCACTGATATTTTCTATGTAATTGTAGGAACCAAGCACAACAGAAGAGTGCATTTATGCAAATGCTGATGGACTGAGAAGGGCAGAAAATCTTCACCCTGCAAACATCGCTGGACCAAGCAGCACTGACTTGCCAAGCTCTGGGCCAAAAAATGCAGAAGGAGGATGCAAAAAATCAGACAAGAAAGGGAACGAGAACGAACTGATTTACTCTAATGTGAACTGGAAGACGAAGAGCAAGAAAAAAAAGGGTGGAAAATCTTTGGACATGAATCTACCTGGCAGATCTTATTTGAAAGAGAAGTGCATGGTGAGGGGATTTAACAGAAAGTTTGTGAGCAATGCAGTAGAAATGGGAGGCCTGTATGCTCAGGTGGAGCCTAGAAATATGAGGAAGGAAGTGGGGTGTGAATATGTACAAGTCAAATTTAAAGAACAAAGCACTATGCAAAAATAGATATATAGTGCTGTGAAAAAATATTTATCCCTGATTTCCTGATGTCTTGCTTTTTGCATATTGGTCACACTTACGAGTTTCAAAACATTAAACTAATCTTGATATTGGAAAAAAACAACCCAAGTAAATCCATAAGGCACTTTAAAAAAAACAAAAAGTCCAAATCTATTAAAAATGTTCGATTATCTGAAACATTTTAATGTGACAAATATGGAAGGAAATAAGACATCAGAAAGCAGACAAATACTTTTCATGGCATAATGCAACCGTTTGCATTCTTGAGCTTACTACAAAATAAATAAGTAGCTGGTCTGTTCTCTGGGTGTGTCCTTGACACATTTAGTCACACTGTGGCAAAGACATTGAGCAATGCAATTATATTCCCTTTGTTCAGGTCATGGGCTTGTTTAGCACAGTATCTCAGATACTCCCTGAAATAGTCAAAGACTGGGTCGCTACCAAGTGGCTACAACTGGTCCAAGGAAACCTGTTAGAGAAGCGGGGAGAAGCTCTGGACATGCAGTTTGCATGCTTGAAATTTGCTGGTAATTCATTTTAGTCTGATTAGCCTGCAACAAACACATGGCTCTGAGCATGGAGCCTCCTGCATGGAGATGATGTGTGCCTATCAGAAACAGAAAACTGCCTAGCCCTGCAAACCCAAACACAAGCATGGAAAGACCGGCTCTCCGAAAACGGCGTGCGCCTGAACATCAAGAAGACTGAGTACCTTGAATGCGGCCCCCAGACCAACAGTACCATCACTATCGACGGCGAGCCGCTGACTGAAGTTGCCCAATTCAAGTACCTTGGGTTCCTTGTCACCTTGGACTGCGAAACTCTACCAGACGCCAGACGCCGTGTCAACACAGCGTAGATGAAGTGGCATCAGGTGAGTGGAGTCTTATGTGACAAGAGAATGCCAATCTATCTTAAGGCGAAAGTCTATAAGTCGATTGTGCGCCCAGTGGCACTCTACGGGTCAGAGTGCTGGCCACTGACGACCAAACATGAACAAGCTCTTCACACCATGGAGATGAAGATGCTGAGGTGGCATCTGGGTCTCACACGACTTGACCGAGCGAGGAACGAAGATGTCAGGAAACAATGGGGAGTGACACTGATCACAGACAAGATGCGAGAGGCGAGGCTCCAATGGTACCGCCATGTTGTCCGTAGCGATAAAAATTCCATCGCAAAGACAGCCCAGCAATTAGATCTGGATGGAAACAGGCCGCAAGGAAGACCAAAAAAGCGCTGGATGGACCGAATCAAGGATGATATGAAGGCTGTGAATGTTACACCAGAAGACGCCCTTGATAGGAAGAAGTGGAGGAAGGCATGCAAGATAGCGGACCCTGCGTCGCGGGATATAAACCGCTAGGAGGAACAAGAAGAAGAGCCTGCAACAAACACATGGCTCTGAGCATGACCCAGTTATAGTCTAGCTTCATCTGGGATGTGATATAGCCTTCCTATGATTGAATGCTCCAAATTCCAAGTAATTAAATGCTAAATTATTTTTGCTATAAATAGTCTATGCTCGAACCATTTCCAGCCTTCATCAAAGAATTGGTGGTAAATTTGTAGAACATGATAAAATCATTTTTTGGAACAATCTTCAAAAATAATTAAATAAAAAAGATTAAATATAAATAATTTATAGAATATTATTGCTTGGTAACTGAACATCATCACAACACACATCTGAATCTTATCGTTTAGCTGTTTTGTTTGTTTGTTTTATTAACATGCAATTGCAGGAAAAGTGTTGTTAACTGTTCTGATAATTAGTTGTTGTATTGTGTACCCAATCACACACTATCTATATATAGAGGTGATATTAATATATTTATAGTACCATGATAAGCAGACATGATAATTATGAAAAATACAAGGACCATTCACAGTGAGTTGTGCTTGATTTAATTTTCTGTCTTGTTGTAGGCTATAAATATAATGAATGATACTTAAACATAAATACAAGTGATTCAGTTTTTTTCAATAAATTATTTTGTCAAACATTTTTTTTAAATTTCAGTACATCTGGGAGTTTTTGTCTTATGTTAATGTGCTTTGGTGCTTTCGAGTTCGCTCATGGATTCACTCATGCTATTCCGTATTCGTAGAATGTATTCACTTGGTACAACACACTAGATTTGGGGGTGACTGACTGATATCTTGTAGGTTTTCTTTCCTGTACCTTTGTCCTCTAAGGTGTATGACGTCATTTCACTGAGTAAATGTTCTGGGTTGCATTGGCTGATAATAATATTTGTTCATCACCTGATCTAACCTGATTTTGAGTTCCTACGTTCCTCCTTATTGCATTATGAAAAGTGATGTATAAATATGTATGTAATCATTTTTCGAAGAACTTACATTAACACAGGAATCTGTCCCAATCCATCTAACCTTTGTCACACTGCTTTGGAGTTTAATGAACAACATGTGATGAAGTTTTTACCAAACTGGAAATTCAGTGAAACAAACAGAGCCCTTCTTTAAGGGGTTTCAGGGTTTCTCATGTTCAGACTGACTGCCTTAGTCAGCCTCAAAAAGGAAATAGTTTCCTGTTTGAGGCTGAATAGCAAAGAAAGTGGCAGAGCGATTAAGCTTGTGGTCAAAAAGTGACGTGGGAAAGGAAACAGACTGGGCCATCACAAACACAGTGAAGCAGCATCTATCTGGCCTGGTACGTTTCTCGTAAGTTATAAAGACTGAACTTCCTTTCTGTAGATCTAAGGCTGTATTACTAATGTAAAGCGAAGTTTTTGTGCTTTGTTCAACCTGGAAGTACTTTCTATGTACTTTCTACTTTCTAGCATTCTAGTGTAGAAAAATTAACTGTAGTACTATACACTTCCTCAGTAACTGATTTTGTGTCAGTGTATGATGACCTGTATTATAAAAACAATGTTACAGCTGCTGTGTTTCAGAGGTTGAAAGACCAAAGGTGACTTATCGGATGCTGTAAAGTGACTGCTGTCTTCATGGCCTCTGTTCATCTGCTTAGACTGCTGAGCTTGATGACTGGTAATAACGACCCACTTCTGTCTTTAGTTCTGTTGCTGATAATGCTCTTAAACAGTTAATGCAATTGTAAAACCATTAACAACGAGTGTCAACTTGGAATGACTGAGACAGAAAAAAATGGGGGAAAAAAACAACATAAAAGTTCCACAGGTTTCAGAAAAATACAACAACATATAAAAAATTTCAGACAATGTTCATTTCATACTATTGGTGTTACTGTATTATTTTCCTGTAGCAATACTTTTGGTTACTTTGATAATGTGACAAAGTCATAATCGTGTAAACTTATCAAATTAATCTTTAGTAATTTTGTACTAAAGGTAAGTTATATTCCTTAGAATTTGAAGACAGAACATCCACTCATTTCATTTTTAATGAGTTGACAGCAATATTAGGTTGATTTCTGAGAAGTCACTGGTGGTTTTTTATTATTTTTATATTGTTGATGTCTCTTAGTGGTTAGCCAGCTTTCATAATAGCATCTCTTCCAGTTGTGGGTCATCACCAAAGATATTATTGCAACATTTTGTGGTTTAGTGAAGTTTTTGACCTTCGCTTCTGCTCTCCTCTTCCTCTCACCCTTCTGCGGTACCTCAGTTCTCCAGCAGGTGAAAGGCCTCAGCATTAGAGTTCCCAAAACAGTTGTCGCTGTTGAAGGGACCTGTGTTGCGGTGCCAACAAACAGCAATGTCACTCTGACATGCTGCAGTAATGCCAGCTGAGCAGTAAGAAAGTATTTGTGATGCAGCGCTAACAATAACCGTGAAAACTGATGCGCAACAAACACATTTTATAAATTAAAGATTCAAAGTTAACAGTCTGTTTAGCTCAAGTCTGAAAATGAAATCACAGTCAGTAAAATTTAAAGCATCCCATTTTCAAAATGGATTTTGCTTCATAGTAATAACCACCATCAGTGCTTCTTTTTGGTAATTTCTGTAAAATGTATTCAACATGATTGTGACTAACTCCTCTCTCTGTCTTCAATGACAGATCCTCCACAGATCCTGCTCTCATCACACTGCAGCTCAACACAAAGTCAGCTCAACTGTTCCTGTGAGACTCTGGGAAACCCATCCCCCACTATACAGTGGTATTTGAATGAACTACCTGTCAATCACTCTAAATGTGAAATATTCAATCAGACTCTGAACAGGACAATTCTGAGGAGCTTCTTCACTCTGAATCAGCCTCATAAGAAGGATCGTCTCACCCTGCTTTGCCGCAGCTTCAACTCTCTGGGCTCAGCCAGTCAACAATTTTGTGTCAGCAGCCAACAGATTTCCACAGAACATCAACGTATCTTTTTTTACACTTGTAAATATTATTGCTTAAGTTGTATACGTACTAAAATGGAAACAAGGATGTTTGAAACCTTAGCCAGTGATATAGTGTACTCTACAGAGCCCACTAAGAGATAATGTTAGGATTACATCTATGCTCCTCTAGGATTCACTTGCAATCAATTTCTTTGCAAGAAATTTTAGATACCCTCTAATCCATATGAAGAATGAATCTGTTACTTCAGTCCAGTTATAATAGACACACTAGGAGTTTCATAAAATGTATGTTGTGAGTTCAAACAAAAATCGTTTTTTAAAGACTCCACGATTAATATACAGGGTATTTTTCTTTTTCTTTTTTTAAATTCAGTTCTGTATCCAGCGATAATATCCACTCTTGCAGTGCTGCTGTTAGCACTGCTACTATATGTGTTTTTTATCAGGTAAGTAAACAACTTGAGACTTTTTCAGAAAATCTTCACACTGTAGTGTTACAGTAAACTTTATTTGTCCTGATTCTATTTGACTAAATGCTGATAATTACTTTGTTTATTTGGGCCTTCATTTGTTAAAAAACACTTTTGCAGCTGACTTTATACTCAACATTGGTGACACTATTGATTAAATGTAATATCAATCAAATGTGTTCATCAACAGTCCATATAACATGTTACTGGTGGTTAATGTTTGCATGTATTCATTTTCAAGACGTCTGTTAACATTCAGTAATGCATGTACAACTGTATTATTGCTTGCTAGCAGACAATCTAACATAAGCCTTAACTCACTTTTGTAGAGGTGGTTGAGCTCATGACTTTTTGCTTCAGTGTGTCTTGTAAATTCATGCTGTGAACTAAAATGTAAATATTGGCAAAACTACAATGTATGTATTGTATGCATATAAGCTTGATGTTCTACTTTTTTTTTTTTTTTTTTTTTAGGGCTCAAAAGAATCCTTGTAAAAATAAAGGTCACTTAACAGATGAAAACAACACAGTTGCAATGAGTCAGCCTCTAACTGAAGAAGGAAATGAGGTGCTTTATCTTCCTTTTAACAGTGTTGACAAATGCTGATGCTTCTGTAACTATACAGCAAGAAGTAGATTATCTTTACCACTGATATTTTCTATGTAATTGTAGGAACCAAACACAACAGAAGAGTGCATTTATGCAAACGCTGATGGACTGAGAAGGGCAGAAAATCTTCACCCTGCAAACATCGCTGGACCAAGCAGCACTGACTTGCCAAGCTCTGGGCCAAAAAATGCAGAAGGAGGATACGAAAAATCAGACAAGAAAGGGGACGAGAACGAACTGATTTACTCTAATGTGAACTGGAAGATGAAGAGCAAGAAAAAAAGGGTGGAAAATCTTTGGACATGAATCCACCTGGCAGATCTTATTTGAAAGAGAAGTGCATGGTGAGGGGAGTTAACAGAAAGTTTGTGAGCAATGCAGTAGAAATGGGAGGCCTGTATGCTCAGGTGGAGCCTAGAAATATGAGGAAGGAAGTGGGGTGTGAATATGTACAAGTCAAATTTAAAGAACAAAGCGCTATGCAAAAATAGATATATAGTGCTGTGAAAAAATATTTACCCCTGATTTCCTGATGTTTTGCTTTTTGCATATTGGTCACACTTAGGAGTTTCAGAACATTAAACTAATCTTGATATTAGAAAAAAATAACCCAAGTAAATTCAAAACACTTTTTATAAAAAAGTCCAAATCTTTAAAAAATTTTTGATTATCTGAAACATGTGACAAATATGGTAGGAAATAAGACATCAGAAAGCAGACAAATACTTTTCATGGCATAATGCAACCTTTTGCATCCTCGAGCTTACTACAAAATAAATAAGTAGCTGGTCTGTTGTCTGGGTGTGTCCTTGACACATTTAGTCACACTGTGGCAAAGACATTGAGCAATGCAATTATATTCCCTTTGTTCAGGTCATGGGCTTGTTTAGCACAGTATCTCAGATACTCCCTGAAATAGTCAAAGACTGGGTCGCTACCAAGTGGCTACAACTGGTCCAAGGAGACCTGTTAGAGAAGCTGGGAGAAGCTCTGGACATGCAGTTTGCATGCTTGAAATTTGCTGGTAATTCATTTTAGTCTGATTAGCCTGCAACAAACACATGGCTCGGAGCATGACCCAGTTATAGTCTGGCTTCATCTGGGATGTGATAAGGCCTTCCTATGATTGAATGCTCCAAATTCCAAGTAATTAAATGCCAAATTACTTTTGCTATAAATAGTCTATGCTCGAACCATTTCCAGCCTTCATCAAAGAATAGGTGGTAAATTTGTAGAACATGATAAAAATCATTTTTTGAAACAATCTTGGAAAATAATTACATAAAAAAAGATTAAATATAAAATAATTTATAGAATATTATTGCTTGGTAACTGAACATCATCACAACACACATCTGAATCTTATTGTTTAGCTTTTTTGTTTGTTTGTTTTATTAACATACAATTGCAGGAAAAGTGTTGTTAACTGTTCTGATAATTAGTTGTTGTATTGTGTACCCAATCACACACTATCTATATATAGAGGTGATATTAATATATTTATAGTACCATGATAAGCAGACATGATAATTATGAAAAATACAAGGACCATTCACAGTCAGTTATACTTGATTTAAGTGTCTATCTTGTTGTAGGCTATAAATATAATGAATGATACTTAAACATAAATACAAGTGATTCAGTTTTTTTCAATAAATTATTTTGTCAAACATTTTTTTTTAAATTCCGTACACCTGGGAGTTTTTGTCTTTTCTTAATGTGCTTTGGTGCTTTCGAGTTCACTCATGGATTCACTCATGCTATTTCGTATTTCCTGTACGTTTGTCCTCTAAGGTGAATGATGTCATTTCACTGAGTAAATGTTCTGGGTTGCATTGCATTGGCTGATAATAATATTTGTTCATCACCTGATCTAACCTGATTTTGAGTTCCTACGTTCCTCCTTATTGCATTATGAAAAGTGATGTATAAATATGTATGTAATCATTTTTCGAAGAACTTGCGTTAACACAGGAATCTGTCCCAATCCATCTAACCTTTGTCACACTGCTTTGGAGTTTAATGAACAACATATGATGAAGTGTTTAGCAAACTGGGAATTCAGTGAAACAAACAGAGCCCTTCTTTAAGTCTTTCAGGGTTTCTCATGTTCAGACTGACTGCCTTAGTCAGCCTCAAACAGGCTGAATAGCGAAGAAAGTGGCAGGGCGATTAAGCTTGTGGTTAAAAAGTGATGTGGGAAAGGAAACAGACTGGGCCATCACAAACACAGTGAATCAGCATCTATCTGGCCAGGTATGTTTCTCATAAGCTATAAAGATTGAACTTCCTTTCTGTAGATCTAAGACTGTATTACTAATGTAAAGCAAAGTTTTTGTGCTTTGTTCAACCTGGAAGTACTTTCTATGTACTTTCTACTTTCTAGGATTCTAGTGTAGAAAAATCAACTGTAGTACTATACACTTCCTCAGTAACTGATTTTGTGTCAGTGTATCATGACCTGTATTATAAAAACAATGTTACAGCTACTGTGTTTCAGAGGTTGAAAGGCCAAAGGTGACTTATCGGATGCTGTAAAGTGACTGCTGTCTTCATGGCGGCCGCTCATCTGCTTAGACTACTGAGTTTGATGACTGGTAATAACGACCCACTTTTGTCTTTAGTTCTGTTGCTGATAATGCTCTTAAACAGTTAATGGAATGTAAAACCATTAACAACGAGTGTCAACTTGGAATGACTGAGAGAGAAAAAATGGCAAATGGCCTATATTTGTATAGCGCTTTTACTTAGTCCCTAAGGACCCCAAAGCGCATTACACGTTCAGTCATCCAACCATTCATACACACACTGGTGATGGCAAGCTATTGTAGCCACAGCCGCCCTGGGGCGCACTGACAGAGGCGAGGCTGCCGGACACTGGCGCCCTCTGACCACCACCAGTAGGCAATGGGTGAAGTGTCTTGTGTCTGTGAAGGTTCTCAGTCATCCAGGTCATCGTAGTCAAAGGAGTTTGCAGACTCAGCAGACTCAGCAGTCCACCTGCATCTTAAGGATAAAGGTCACTCTTTCGAGGATGCCAATGTTCACATTTTGGACAGAGAGGACAGATGGTTTGAAAGAGGAGTGAAAGAGGCCATCTATGTCCACTGTGAGCGACCATCTTTGAACAGAGGCGGTGGTTTACGACACCAACTGTCTGCCATCTATAATCCAGTTTTGAGTTCCCTCCCCAGACGCCTTAATGCCCACTCACATCCTGGGCCATCCGACCTCAGGAATTCACATGACAAGGTGGGGCCAGGTTTCACAATGAGCTCACCTGAAACCCTGGCTGATTAGGTCCCACACCCGCTTTCACACCTTGGCTCATGTGATTAGAGGATCACCAGGGGGTCCTTTGTCCCTCTTTGGGGGGATACTCCCACTGGGTTTAAATCTGGGACTCTCGGCCATTTGACCTTAGAACTGAAGAAGCTTCTCGGATGAGAGGTGAAACGTCTTCAAGCAACTTAAAGAAGTCCAGATGCTTTTCTTTGCAAACTCCTTTGACTACGATGACCTGGATGACTGAGAACCTTCACAGACCTTGAAAGAGTAGTTGTCAAACAGTTAACAGATCATCTGCAGAGGAATGGCTTATTTGAAGAGTTTCAGTCAGGTTTCAGAGCTCATCACAGCACAGAAACAGCTTTAGTGAAGGTTACAAATGATCTTCTTATGGCCTCTGAAAGTGGACCCATCTCTGTGCTTGTCCTGCTAGACCTCAGTGCAGCGTTCGATGCTGTTGACCATAATATTCTATTAGAGCGATTAGAACATGCTGTAGGTATTACAGGTACTTCGCTGCAGTGGTTTGTATCATATCTATCTAATAGACTCCAATTTGTGCATGTAAATGGAGAGTCCTCTTCACACACTAAGGTCAGTTATGGTGTTCCACAGGGTTCAGTGCTAGGACCAATTCTGTTCACATTATACATGATTCCTTTAGGCAGCATCATTAGAAGACACAGCATACATTTTCACTGCTATGTAGATGACACCCAGCTCTATCCATGAAGCCAGGTAACACACACCATTTAGTTAAACTGCAGGAATGTCTTAAAGACATAAAGACCTGGATGGCCGCTGACTTTTTGTTTCGTAATTCAGATAAAACTGAGGTTATTTTACTCGGCCCTGAAAATCTTAGAAATATGGTATCTAACCAGATTCTTACTCTGGATGGCATTACCTTGGCGTCCAGTAACACTGTGAGGAACCTTGGAGTCATTTTTGACCAGGACATGTCCTTCAATGCACATATTAAACAAATATGTAAGACTGCTTTCTTCCATTTGTGCAACATTACTAAAATTAGAAATATCCTGTCTCAGGGTGATGCTGAAAAACTAGTTCATGCATTTATTACTTCCAGGTTGGACTACTGTAATTCATTATTATCAGGCTGTCCTAAAAACTCCCTGAAAAGCCTTCACTTAATCCAAAATGCTGCAGCAAGAGTCCTGACAGGGACTCGAAAGAGAGAGCAGATTTCTCCTGTATTGGCTTCCCTTCATTGGCTTCCTGTTAAATCCAGAATTGAATTCAAAATCCTGCTCCTCACATACAAGATCTTAAATAATCAGGCCCCATCTTATCTTAATGACCTTGTAGTACCATATCACCCTATTAGAGCACTTCACTCTCGCACTGCAGGCCTACTTGCTGTTCCTAGAGTATTTAAAAGTAGAATGGGAGGGAGAGCCTTCAGTTTTCAGGCCCCTCTTCTGTGCAACCAGCTTCCAGTTTGGATTCGGGAGACAGACAGTATCTCTACTTTTAAGATTAGGCTTAAAACTTTCCTTTTTGCTAAAGCATATAGTTAGGGCTGGACAAGGTGACCCTGAATCCTCCCTTAGTTATGCTGCAATAGACGTAGGCTGCCGGGGGATTCCCATGATGCATTGAGTTTTTCCTTTCCAGTCACCTTTCTCACTCACTATGTGTTAATAGACCTCTCTGCATTGAATCCTATCTGTTATTAATCTCTGTCTCTCTTCCACCGCATGTCTTTATCCTGTTTCCTTCTCTCACCCCAACCGGTCGCAGCAGATGGCTGCCCCTCCCTGAGCCTGGTTCTGCTGGAGGTTTCTTCCTGTTAAAAGGGAGTTTTTCCTTCCCACTGTCACCAAAGTGCTTGCTCATAGGGGGTCATATGATTGTTGGGTTTTTCTCTGTATATATTATTGTACGATCTACTGTACAATATAAAGCGCCTTGAGGCGACTGTTGTTGTGATTTCGCGCTATATAAATAAAATTGAATTGAATTGGAAGTTGCTGTTGAAGGAACCTGTGTTATGGTGCCATGTCAGACAGAACCTTACAATCGAGTCATCTGGTACCAGCATCATAATCTAAAGTATCCTGTTGTTTATGATGGATTTTATACTCATAACGTGGAACAGCCGTTCAGAGGGCGCACCAAGGTATTGGGTAAAGCTGCAGAGGGAAACTGCACCCTGATGATTGACAATGTGAGCACAGCTGACCATAACCTACGTGTTTATGTTTGGATCAATCCAGATTCTCAGACAACTCAGAAATTCCATGATCAAACTGTAACTATCAGTGTTGGTAAGTGAATATTGGCAAACTTCCATTTAAGTCAAAATGACCAAGATTAGTTGCCGCATGTGTTTAGAGAGCAGCCACCCGGGTTTGGGTATGAAGCCCTTTGGTGTGTTTCTTCCCCTCTCACTCTTTCCCCCCTGCTTCCCTGTTCATCTCTCTGCAATATCACTATAAAGGCAAAATGCCAAAAAAGTAATATTTAAAAAATGACAATCAGCTTAATAAAAAATATATATAAAATTCTGTGAAAATGTAAATAAAAACAACTAAAAACTAGTTGGTTTAAGTTTACAATAGCAATTTGCCATACAGTACATCATTTAGAAAATTCTAAATCTGAAGATACACAAGATAATTTTTTCCACTTGCAAAGATAAAGACAGAAGAAAATCGTTTAATTGGACATGAACAGACTCTTCAGGAAGATACAAACCAAGAAAAACAACTTGTCATTTTTACTCTTCAGTTTCTGCTTAAGATTAAACCTTTATATTGGTTTGGTCTGCTCTCTGTTAATACTTAGAGGTACAATATTGTGTTTTGCATTCAAGAGTATTTTATATTTTTTTTATCTTTTGGGGCACTACTGTATTACAGATATTCACAATTATTCTGTAAATAAAACTGTCCTAACATTTCAGTGTGCATGTTTCTGTGCTCATTTTTTCAGATTCATCTAAAAACATCACAGTTTCAGTCAGTCCCTCTGGTCCAGTACCAGAGAACAGATGGAGACCAGGAGAATTTTATTGGGACTGGAACCAGTTTAAATATTAACTTCTCCAGAGACAGGCGAAAATAAGGCTCAAAAAGAGATCGGGGTTGGACATTCTAACCTGACTCACCTTGATGTTCAGTGTATGTATCACACAATTAAAATATTTAAAAGTTTAAGCATAACTTGAGCAGGTATAATATGTGCATGGTATCATTATTCATTGCAGGTTGTGAAACACATTGTGGATTTTACAGTGGAGTCCTTCCTTGGGTCCTTGCTGGTGTGTTTTTCAGTGTCAGTGTGATCTGTGCAGCTTTCCTTTGGTATGTTTTAAAACTGGTTGTTGATTAAAACTAAAAGTTCTGCAGATGTTTCCATAAAATATTTTTCAATAATTGTTTTGCATTCTTGTAGGAAAGTACGAAAGAATGTGAAGCCACAAGAAGAGGACAGAACTTACATGTCACTGAATCGTAGAAATGTCGGCTCTTCAGAGTATGATGTCATTAACACAGCTCCAAGGTGACCTTCACTGATTCTTCAGGATCTATCTAATTTTTTTTTACTTTGTGTTTCTAAATAAATAATTATCAGTCACACTTCTCTTTATTAAAATGCATTTAATAGCCACTGAGCACTTATATATCAGTTTCTTAAAGGGTGCTGGACCTGCTCAATTTAGTGGGATTGCACAAAGCCTGTAGAAAATTCTTCCTAGAGTTTTGATACTGACTATAATCCTGTTTTCTGATAATGTAAAAGGTTACAGTGTTTTTCTTTGTTTTGTTTTTTGCATTCGATGTGAAAAAGCGGGGGCAGGGACATGTTTACCACTAGGTCACGTAAGCTTTTAACAGCACTGTTCAAGAAATAGAGACATTAATTATCTACACAGCTTCTCTTTTCTATGTTTAAGAGAAAGACCTTGAATAGTTAAGATGCCTTGTGAGACCTGCCACATATTAGTGTCCTGTACATTGGCTCTTTTTTCAGTATTTATGCTTCTCACATATGATTGCTTGATTATTTTCTCCTCAACCAAGTTTATTGCACTACACCTGAGTGCCATTCATGCACAGCTGAACCTTGTACCACCAATATTACCACAACAAATTGAACAAATTGAACTCAACAGTTCAATTTTTTATTTTATACCATGTTAAGTGTTTCCCATAGGTAACCACGCATAGTAGTATGTTTAGTAAATGCATTAATTAATTATATATATCGACAGAATAAAAGAGGAAATAAAACTTTTAGCTGGTGTGTGTTTGTCTGTGAATTCAACTGAAAAAGTTCTTATTTCCCCTTGTAGATATTGTAATGCCTGAATTCGTCAGAGTGCATTAAACAGTTCTTGATATGGACACTAGTTGCTGTCACATTGTCTCTTTTGCAACTAAGGTTTCAACTTCCTGCTCTGATATCTGCCCCTCCTCCACCTCCTCCCCTGACAGCTGTAAGACTGACTCCCCTTACACAGAGTGGAGTAAAATCCTTTCTGCCAAAACCTACCCTGTGCTTCCTGAAGTATGGACACTGGTTGAAAATATGAGGTCTCATAAGACAGCCAGAGGAGGCAGCTAACAGTGTGTGCAGTCATTTTTGTTGTTGCTGGGTTTTTAAAAACTGGCAACTTTGACACTTGCCAAGGAGCTCATCCATTGACATCACTCCCTTGCTGATCAGTGGCATGTAAGCTATTGATGCCACATTTTCTTGATTCTTTTCACTTGTATCCCCATCTGAATAGGCAATAAAAAAGGACCTGATACCAGATACTATCTAATGGAAAACTTTAATAACTGAATAGACTCTAGTGAAGCCAAGCAGGTGCAAGTGGAAAAGAGGCCAAAGTGTCACAAAAAAATGAAGCAGAGGCAGGTTGGCATTTTGGATGATACTATATTTGCAGCTGTTGGTGTGTGACTGTTTTTGTGAAAGTGTGAATGACAAAGACATTTAATTATTTTGTATGCATATCAGAGAATTAAAAAAAAAGGTTTTATGTGAACCTTCTGTAACAAATTGATCAACCAGAAAAATCATCAGTGTCCTGCTTGGTGATACTATATGAACACTCTGCCTCCTAGTGTCAGCTGGTGTTGTTACCACCAAAGAATGATACATGAAGGACTGCATAAAATGTAGCTGGAGAAATAAATTGAATTCAGCTTTTGTCAGTGTGGGATGGTGTTGAGGAGCAGCAGCCTGGACATCAGGGATGTGAGGTGAGGCAGACAGGAAAACCTCATGCCTCAAACCTGAGTACTACCTGTAGGCTGAATCACCTGATGGGCTGGAGCTAGAACACAGGGAATTCAAAGGCATTCTCCTCATTGCCTATGTCCACCTCTGGGCCCTTGAGGGCCGAGGCCTCATTTGAGGACGCTCCCTCTAAACAGAGGACATGAATCTGAGCGGATACTACTGCAGGAAAACTTCAGAGTCAGAACAGAAAGCTGCTGAGGTTTTGAGGTATTAAATGATGCCACAAGTGAAACACTCTTTTTGTCCTGTGAAGGAGATCAACAGAGTGGAATAAACCCTTTTATGAGCTCTGCCATCCTCTCATCATTGTTTCAATCATTTCCAGGCTCTAAACATATAAACTGACAGTGGGAGAAGACGCCGGATTTAGCACCGGATGTACAGTTAGAGCTGTTATACAAATAAAGCTTTAAATAACATGACCGCTACCTGGTTAACATATGATGAAGCAGTAAAATTAATAACTGACAGTGTAAGACGAGCATATCTCCGGCGAGAGCACCTGACGTATTTCTGGCTACTCTACGAATCACTTCAGCACGAGTCGTTTATTAACACAATTAAAAAGCATGAAGGCCATTTGGTTAATAAAACACAAGTTTGAAGTTATAAAATTAATAAAAAATTAATAAAAATAATAAAATTAATATCTGACTGTGTAAGGACTCCAAAACGTATGTTCGCTAAAGATCGCGAAACAAAAAATTCAAAAAGTTACAGAATAAAAACACAACAGCTGCAAAGTGTGCTGAGTGAGTGCTGAGTGCGAGTCTGAAATAAATAAATTGTCAACTTGTGTTATTTTCTGTAAATCTTATATTCACAGCTGTTTAGATAAAATGTCAAATTTTTTACCTTTGGAGAAAAATACATCAAAAGAAAAACAAAAAGTTTGCTGGGAGAAATGTGAGAGGTTTCATTTTTAAAAAATTTTGAGACTTTCAAGACATGAATTCATTGTCTTTAGAAGATTTTATCAGAAATCAGAAACATAAATGATGTTTACTTGTTGAAGAATATTTTAATAAATTGCGTAACTGCTTTAGACTTACACCTTCCTTTTTCTTCTCTTTCATCATTTAATGGTTAAACTTTGTGAAATCAAGACTGTATGTTTTTATATAGTCTAATTTTTTTAGGCTGAACATTTATTTATCTATATTTTTCAAAATTACCATAACTACCAGTAGTAATGGTAATTCGACTTTAGATCTTAACAGCGTTTTCTGGTAATGGTTAACAAATAATCATGTAATCTGTTTCCTGTGTAAACTTCAGACTCCCTTAGACTTCACTCTGTTGCAACAAAGATGGCTGGGACTCTGACTTTTCTCCTCGTTTGTTCTCTGCTGCAGGGTGAGTGAAAGAAAGTTGACATGTGCATTACATAAAGATGATTAAAGTTGATGATAATAATAATAACACACTGTTGTTAATTTAAAACATTTACTTATCAAATTATCTGACATCACTATTCAAATGAATGGGCAGTAAACTACTAAGGCTTTTTATTTATGAGATATTTAACAGTAAAAGTGTTTTGTATTAGTTTCTGAATTTAATACTGAGTCGTTGTAACATGATAAATGTGCAGAAGGAAGAGATAAAACTGTTTGGGTTTTTGTTGTTATTGTTGTTTTTTATTATCGTGTTGTGTTTCAGGTGCTCTGTGTGAAAAGTGGGCCATCAAAATGCCACAGAATATAAATGTCTTGAGAGGATCCTGTGTGACCATCCCCTGCTCCTTTGATGTAGAGAACGAGCATGAAAATAACTTACATGATACATGTAAAGCATATTGGATTGATTCACTTCGATTTACCAGTGAAAATGCAAAACTAAAGCCAACGAAAGACATGACAGGAGACTTAACAAAGAAAGACTGCACCACAACTTTCAATAATACACGTCTCCTTCAAAGTACTAAATATTACTTCAGACTGGACTGTGATAATGACGTGAAATTCACTTTTACACAAGCTGGTGTAGATATTTCACTCATAGGTAAATTTTTATATTCATTTACTCACAATTTGTGAACAAATGACAGCTGTGGAGCTGCCTTTAGCTTCATTCTGACTTCACTTGATTTTACAAAGCATATGACACCTGAAAGGATTTGCTGATCAGAATATGTCTTCCCACCAGATGATCCTCCCTCTCCGACTCTGACTCCATCCACACTGAAGGTGGAGGAGGGAACCTCAGTGAGTCTGACGTGCTCTGCTCCAGCTCCATGTTGGTCTCATCCTCCAGCTCTGACATGGAGCCCTAACCTGGGTCAGAGTCAGGAGACACTGCAGGAGAATCAGGACAAAACTAAAGTCAAGACTTCTGTTATGAATTTCACTGCTTCTCACCTCCATCACGGAAATAAAATCTCCTGCACTGCTGCCTACAAGAACAATCGTGGTAGCCCTGATGTTACTGCTGAAACAAGTTTAGCTGCTAATATTTCATGTGAGTTTATTTTTTCTCTTCTAAACTGAAATCATAATGATTTACTTTTTTTTTTAATGGATTAAATTCCACAAAATGATTAGTCAGTTACAGTTATTTTATTAGTATGCCATAACAATGTCTTTGAGTTTTATAAAATATAATGAAGGCTTTTAAAGTTTGAATTTAATGATTATTTAATGATTTATGTCTTTCTTTTGTTAGCTCTGTTTTTTACTTTAGGATGTCTTCAAAACTGACAATAAAACAAAACTACATTTAGTGAGTCATGTTGCACAATCGTTTTTATTTTAAACAGCAGTTTTTCATTTACATCCTATTATAACATTTTCTCACATTATCATGTTTCTAATTTAATACATGAGCTTGTCGGAGCTTTCAGATTCCCTCTGAAGCTCGAACAAGAAAGTAGAATAGCAGAAATGTTTTACTTTTGACATTTGGCTTTATCGTCTGTAATATGATGATCTATTAATAGTTCAGTTAAAGTGCAAAAGAAGCTGTGATGTGTGATTTACATAATATTACATTTAACAAATTATCATTATACTCATCTTTAGATTCACCCAAAGATGTACAAATTTCAGTCAGTCCCTCTTGTCCAGTACCAGAGAACAGCAATGTGACTCTGACCTGCAGCAGTAATGCCAACCCAGCAGTAGAAAACTACACCTGGTACAGAGCTGATGGAGACCAGGAGACTTTTATTGGGACAGGAACCAGCTTAAATATTAAAGTCTCCAGAGACATAAGAAGATTTTTCTGCAAGGCTGAAAATGAGATCGGAGTTGGACGTTCTAACCTGACTCACCTTGATGTTCAGTGTATGTATCACACAATTAAAATATTTAAAAGTTTAAGCATAACTTGAGCAGGTATAATATGTGCATGGTATCATTTTTCATGGCAGATTGTGAAACACATTGTGGATTTTACAGTGGAGTCCTTCCTTGGGTCCTTGCTGGTGTGTTTTTCAGTATCAGTGTGATCTGTGCAGCTTTCCTTTGGTATGTTTTAAAACTGGTTGTTGATTAAAACTAAAAGTCCTGCAGATGTTTCCATAAAATATTTTTCAATAATTGTTTTGTATTCTTGTAGTAAAGTACGAAAGAATGTGAAGCCACAAGAAGAGGACAGAACTTACATGTCACTGAATCGTAGAAATGTCAGCTCTTCAGAGTATGATGTCATTAACACAGCTCCAAAGTGACCTTCACTGATTCTTCAGGATCTATCTAATTTTGTTTTACTTTGTGTTTCTAAATAAATAATTCTCAGTCACACTTCTCTTTATTAAATGCATTTAATAGCCACTGAGCGCTTATATATCAGTTTTCATCAAAGGGTGCTGGACCTGCTCAATTTAGTGGGATTGAGCAAATTCAGTAGAAAACGCTTCCTAAAGCGTTGATACTGACTATAATCCTGTTTGTTGATAATGTAAATTTATATTAAACATCACAGGTTATAGTTTTTTTCTTTGTTTTTTGATAATATGTTCATTTTGCATTTAATGTGAAAAAGCTGGGGCAGGGACATGTTTATCAGTAGGTTACATAAGCTTTTAACAGCACTGTTTAGAAAATAGAGACATTAATGATCTACACAGCTGCTCTTTTCTACGTTTAAGAGAAAGACCTTGAATAGTTGAGCTGCCTTGTGAGACCTGCCACATATTAGTGTCCTGTACATTTGCCCTGTTATCAGTATTTATGTTTCTCACACATGATTGCCTGATTATTTCCTCCTCAACCAAGTTTATTGCACTAAATGTTTAGAGTAAGATATCTTGTCACCTGAATGCCATTCATGCACAGCTGAACCTTGTACCACCAATATTACCACAACAAATGAATAAATTGAACTGCTCAACAGTTTTTATTTTATACCATGTTAAATGTTTTCCATGGGTAACCATGTATAGTAGTATGTTTAGTAAATGTATTATTAATTATATATATTGACAGAGTAAAAGAGGAAACACTGGTTGAAAATATGAGATGTCATATTTTCAAATATGAAGTCTCAACAGAGTGAGCAACAGCGTGATAATATCTGAAAAAAAGGATCAGTTACGTCTCATGTGGCCATAACATGTAGAAGCTGCAATTTCATAATTTTTAAAGAAAGTCCACATCCTCTGTTAGCCCAGCCCCTGCAAATGTGGTCTTAGCAGAAAGCCCATGATGTCCCTTTGACAGTACAGCAGCAGTCACATAGATTGCATAAACGGTGCTCGGCGTGGAGGCCTCAGGCTCATGTCCCGACAAAGAACAAAAATTAATTGCTGGATCTTCCAGTTTGAATCTCCATTATGAGACTAAATGCACAGATAAAGACAAAACCTTTACTGAGGAAGCGCAGCAAGGGAAATATGTACCTAACCAAAGTCTACTTGCACATGAATTGACAACCTGATGAACGCTTTCATGAGAAAGTAGCTGTTTGTTTTAGCTACATTCTTATTCAGATGCTAAAAGCGAAGATCTTGGTTAGGATCAATCTTCATTTGTAAATAAACATTTTCAGTGATGAAGTTTAACACATTCAGACTCAGATCCTCTCTCAGTGACGATCACCTACCTGTCCATCATCCTTTTCATTTCCACCTCAGATACTGAACTTGACTTTAAAGCACTTGTTAAAGCCAAAAAAAGATGACAGATCTGAAAGTCTGCAGATGAAGTAATCAAAATACAAGCAAACTACTAGGCTGCAAACATAAAAAGTTAATGGATGAAGAAGTGCTATTGCAGCTGTTTCAGACTGAATAAGCTGGCAGTCCTGCCATGGTCATCCTGCATCACAGCATCAGTCAGTAGTTACCACTGCAGGTGATGATCTTACAGCTTCCTTCTGTCGAAAGCTTAGACTTAAAAAGAATAAAAAATAATATTATATTTTGATAGCTAAATCACATTATTATAGCTCAACATCTCCAGCGTGAATCAAAAGGTGTAACTTCTCCATATGTGGCTGTAGTTCAGGAGGTAGCATAGGTCATCTACTAATCGGAAGTTTTGTGATTGCAGACTGGCTGCTCCAGGCTCCATGCAGACTTGGGCAAGATACTAACCCCGAGTTGCTCTGCAACATTCATCGGGATGTGAATGATAGACAGAAAACATTTGCACAAAAAGGTATATAAAAAAACTCCTTGTATGAATAGGTGAATGAGAAAAGTTGTATAAAGCTCGTGGAGTGCTCAGATAGAGTAGAAAAGTGCTGGATAAACCAGTCATTTTACCATCTTGTTTGTCTAATCAACTTGAGTATTGTGGTCTGTGTGTGGATCCTTTTGGAGCAGCCACAGTTGCTGCAGGTGTCCTGAATTGATTGGTGGGTTTTTTCTTCTGCTGAGAGCCTTCTGCTGATAACAGGTGAGAGAAGAGCAGGTGTGATCAAACAGAATCCATAAATCATGACAATAGTTTGATTTTTGTTGTGAAAATGACATTTAGATGATTACGTTGTCTGTCACTAGCAGTGGGTGTAGCAGGCAGTGTTGGCTAAATTACCTTAAAAAAGTAATTAATTACTAATTACTTAGTCAATATTGTATTTAAAATACTTATCTAATTACTGTGTCAGAAAAGTAACTTAATTACTAAATAAGTAATTTAACTAAATACTTCTTAAAATCCCTATAAACCTTGAGTGGACAAACAATAGAAATTAAACTCTTTTAATAGTAAATAAATTTTTTTTAAAGACGGAGACTCTATAGTACGCAGCGGTATCTCTTCCACAATGTAGCCTGCAATCATTTTTTAAGCTCACCTTCAGACGCTTTCTGTGCTGCTGAAGTAAAATGAAGTTTTGCCTGCTTAGCAGGAGTTGCCGCGGTGTTATCCATGGATGATGAACAAGGATCACTCAGAAGTGTTCATCTATGCTCTCGTGTCAGGCGTGTCAGTAGATTACTTGTGCTATTAACAGCGGCCGATAGTTTTTTCTCCCCAGCACATAGCTTACATATTACTGTAATATTCTGTCTGCTTGTGTTAGAAAAGTGAAGAGTATGTCCATTTCATAAAACAGCCACACGCTTCAGCCGAGTCCGACATCTTCCACCTTAGAATACGACTATGCAGCAAACTGGTGCGAAAGGACTTGCACCTGCACTACAGCGATGTTAAAGCGGCAGAGTTTACTTCTACGTTTAGAAGATAAATTATTGAAATTAAATAATGATATTTAGCGAGTTTAATTATTTTACAATGTAACGCAAGTACATTGTAAGTAACTGTAATTAAAATACCTAAAAATGAACAGTAATTAGTTACTCTACTTTTTCAGTGGAAAAGTAATTTAATTACAGTAACGCGTTACTTAGTAACGCATTACACCCAACACTGGTAGCAGGAAGCCTGGATGTCAGATGTCTCGATGGAGACAGTCACACCTGACTGAGTCACTGGAAGCTGTAATGCACAGAGACTGTTCTGCTCAGCTCTTTCATCCATTTATTAATATAATCGTTAATCGTTGTTAATATCACCAAATCCATGAAGGACAGAGTGATAAATGAGTTCAGTTTTTGTCAAGATTAATAGATATATTGCAGAATATTTATTTGCTGAAATAGTTTGTTTGAATTTTTCTCTTATTTAAAGATCAAGTCATCACTCTGGTCACTTCAGGCAGTTATTCATTGTTTGCAAAAAACCAAACCAAACAAAACCAAATATATCTCCAAAAGTTGAATCTGTTCATCTGGACGTAGCGTTTTGTAGGAGAAGCGTTTCGTCACTCATCCAAGTGACTTCTTCAAAAAAACCCAAATATGAGTTATTAACGTGGAGTGAATACAAATGTTTACAGCATGTTCTGTGTTGCAGATATGGTGATTAGAAAAGAGGTGGCAGTGTTTACAGTCACTTCTGGTCATTTTCACACTCTTTGTGGCTTTTATGTTAGTTCCTGATTTTACATCTTTTTTTGAACACTTCTTTAAAAACCTCACATCCAAAGAACTGACTGCTCGACAAACATCATGAAAATGTAAGTATCTTATTTGCACTATGGCACAAATATCAAGGTTTTATGAAAATATGATGTGATTTTCTGTATTTCTTTGATTCACAGATATTTAGATGAATTGTCATATTTTTGACGATTGTAGAAAAATAAATAAAAATAAAACCAAAAGATTTGTCTGGACAAATGTGAGAGGTTTCATTTTTCAAAAATATTGAGACTTTCAAGACATGAATTCACTGTCTTTAATAGAATTTTTCAGAAATCAGAAACATAAATTATGTTTAATTGCATATTTTTAATAAATTGCATAACTGCTTTAGGCTCACACCTTCCTCTTTCTTCCATTTCATCATTTAATGTTTAAACTTTGTGAAATCAACACTGTTGTTATATACTTTCTTTTTTTAGACTGAACATTTATGTATCTATATTTTTCAAAATGACCATAACTAGCAGTAGTAATTTGACTTTACATGACTTTACATCTTAAAAGCTTTTCCTTGGTAATGGTTAACAAATAATCATGTAAACTGTTTCCTGTGTAAACTTCAGACTCCCTTAAACTTCACTCTCTTTCGACAAAGATGGCTGGGACTCTGACTTTTCTTCTCGTTTGTTCTCTGCTGCAGGGTGAGTGAGAGGAACTCAGCATGTGCTTTGTGTAAAGATGATTAAATTTGATAATAATAACACACTGTTGTTAATTTAAATCATTTCCTTATCAAATTATCTGACATCACTATTCAAGATCAATGTGCAGTAAACTACCAAGGCTTTTTATTTATGAGATATTTAACAGTAAAAGTGTTTTGCATTAGTATCTGAATTTAATACTGAGTCACTGTAACATTATAAATGTGCAGAAGGAAGAGATAAAACTATTTGGGTTTTTGTTGTTATTGTTGTTTTTTATTATCGTGTTGTGTTTCAGGTGCTCTGTGTGAAAAGTGGCCAGTCAAAATGCCACAGAATATAAATGTCTTGAGAGGATCCTGTGTGACCATCCCCTGCTCCTTTGATATAGAGAACAAGCATGAAAATGACTTAGGTCATACATGTAAAGCATATTGGACTTATTCACATCCAATTAGTGGTGAAAATGCAAAACTAAAGCCAACTAAAGACATGACAGGAGATCTAACAAAGAAAGACTGCACCACAACTTTCAATAATACACGTCTCCTTCAAAGTACTAAATATTACTTCAGACTGGAGTGTAATAATGACCTGAAATTCACTTTTACACAAGCTGGTGTGGATATTTCAGTAAAAGGTAAGTTTTTATATCCTTATAAAGACAATTCATATGAATAAACGACACTAGTCAAGCTGCTTTGACTTTGACATTGTGAAATTACTGAATTTTGCACAGCACATAAAAAACTGAAGTGAATTACTGCTCATTTTTTTAGTGACTGGTTAAAATATGTCTTCCCACCAGATGATCCTCCCTCTCCGACTCTGACTCCATCCACACTGGAGGTGAAGGAGGGAACCTCAGTGAGTCTGACGTGCTCTGCTCCAGCTCCATGTTGGTCTCATCCTCCAGCTCTGACATGGACCCCTAACCTGGGTCAGAGTCAGGAGACACTGCAGGAGAATCAGGACAAAACTAAAGTCAAGTCCTCGGTTATGAATTTCACTGCTTCTCACCTCCATCATGGAAATAAAATCTCCTGCACTGCTGTCTACAGGAAACAAGATGGTAGCCCTAATGTCACTGCTGAAACAAGTTTAATTCCTGTTATTTCATGTGAGTTTATTTTTTCTATTCTAAACAGAAATCTTAATGATTTACTTTTCTTGATTTGGTTTAAATTAGACATAAAATGATTAGTCATTTACACTTATTTTATTACTATGCCATAACAACGTCTTTGGGTTTTATAAAATATAATGAAAGCTTTTCAAGTTTGAATTTAAATTCATACATGCAGACTTTTCTCTTCAAACTATTCTCACCAATTTGTGATCATCTTAATGATTTACGTCTTTCCTTTGTTAGCTCTGTTTTTTACTTTAGGATGTCTTCAGAACTGACAATAAAACAAAACTACATTTAGTGAGTCATGTTGCACGATCGTTTTTATTTTAAACAGCAGTTTTTCATTTACATCCTATTATAACATTTTCTCACATTATCATGTTTCTAATTTAAAACATGAGCTTGTCGGATCTTTCAGATTCCCTCTAAAGCTCGAACAAGAAAGTAGAATTGCAGAAAAGTTTTACTTTTGACATTTGGCTTTGTGGTCTGTAATATGATGATCTATTAATAGTTCAGTTAAAGTGCAAAAGGAGCTGTGATGTGTGATTTACAGAATATTACATTTAACAAATTATCATAATACTCATTTTTAGATTCACCGAAAAACATCACAGTTTCAGTCAGTCCCTCTGGTCCAGTACCAGAGAACAGCAACATGACTCTGACCTGCAGCAGTAATGCCAACCCAGCAGTAGAAAACTACACCTGGTACAGAGCTGATGGAGACCAGGAGGCTCTCATTGGGACTGGAAGCTCTTTTAATGTTGCTGTTTCAAAAGTCAAAAGTACATTTTTCTGCAAGGCTACAAATGCACTTGGATGTGAACGATCAAGAAACCTACAAATACATGTTCAATGTATGTATTAATTTTCCATATTTACTCTTTACATATCTCAACTAGAATTCCATTAATAGGACTGAAGGATGTGCAACACATGAATTATTGTAATGAAACTAAAAGCAGTAACTGATCTTTGAGGTAGAGTTAAATTCTGAGACTGACAATAATCACATTACAAGTAGTTAGTTTAAGTATTGGTTATTAAAATTAGGGATTTCTGACAGGCACAATATTAGGCACAGAAGAACTAAAAAATTCAAACTTTCTTCAAATGGCTCTAAAGCTTCCATCAATAAAACAGTTAAAGATTAAAGACAGTTAAAGATTAACGACAGAAGAAAAAGTTATTTTATTGGACATTAACAGAGTGTTCATAAAGATACGAGCCAAGAAAAACAACTTATCATTTTTACTCTTCAGCTTCTGCTTAAGATGAAACTTTATATTGGTGTGGTTTGTCCTTTGCTAATATTGAGAGTGTGGAGATTCAGAAATTGTTTTATTGCTGCCATATAACCTGCATTATTATAATTGCATTAATAACATGTTTTTCAGCATTAGTTAATTAGTAATATTTCTTACAGGGTTCGTATTGCATTGAATATGTTTGTCATCACATTCATTCTATTCACAGGTAGTTTATTTTATACACATTGCATATCTGTGCTTGTTTAGAGTTGATGTTCCATCCAAGAGGGTTTTAAGCTTCACTGGTGAGAGTGTCCAGGTGATACATGCTGAGGGAAGATGAGAACATAGAAGGTTGACTGCATGCATGCTTACAATACACATAAATCTAGCAACAGGCCTGAGCGAAGGCCCAAGTGTCTTCTGCTCCTTCTTGAGACTTGCTGCAATTTAGTCTACTTAGTGATTAATGATGAGTATCCATTATTAGCTCTTAGAGACCCTGTAGCTTGAAGTTGGTTACCTTAAAAGGCAAGTGTCTTTGACCTTTTTGTAACCGGCTGCCCTTTTAGCGACCTGGTAACAGATGACTGGAGGAGATAACCAGCCCTCAGATACTCTGAAGGCTTAAGACTATGATTGTGCATGGAAGGTGTTATGGAAAAAAGAAGTTATATGTCTGTGTCTAGCTATTAAAAATGTACAAGATGTACCATTGTCTGCAAAACAATGACTGTACATAATGTATTTTTGACCTGTATTTGACGCCATGGGGGGGCGGATACCCCAATGCTTTAAAAGTGTTCTCCACATGTATTTTTCGCAGAGAGACAGAAGACTCATGCTGTAATTTTGTTCTGTATTAATAAACTCACCGTTTGATTGCACTTTTCTGGGGCCTCCGTGGTTTGTTTCACTGCTCTACATTGATCGATTTCGCGACAAGAGGTACAATATTATGTTATGCATTCAAGAGTATGTAATATTATTTAAAAATATCTTTTGGGGCCCTACTGTATTACAGATATTCACACTTATTCTGTAAATAAAACTGTCCTAACATTTCAGTGTGCATGTTTCTGTGCTTTTTTTTTTCAGATTCACCTAAAAATATCACAGTTTCAGTCAGTCCTTCTGGTCCAGTACCAGAGAACAGCAATGTGACTCTGACCTGCAGCAGTAATGCCAACCCAGCAGTAGAAAACTACGTGTGGTTCAGAGCTGATGGAGACCAGGAGAATTTTATTGGGACAGGAATGAGTTTAAATATTAAAGTCTCCAGAGACAGAAGAAGATTTTTCTGCAAGGCTGAAAATGAGATCGGAGTTGGACGTTCCAACCTGACTCACCTTGATGTTCAGTGTATGTATCGCAAAATGAAAATATTTAAAAGTTTAAGCATAACTTGAGCAGGTATAATATGTGCATGGTATCATTTTTCATGGCAGATTGTGAAACACATTGTGGATTTTACAGTGGAGTCCTTCCTTGGGTCCTTGCTGGTGTGTTTTTCAGTATCAGTGTGATCTGTGCAGCTTTCCTTTGGTATGTTTTAAAACTGGTTGTTGATTAAAACTAAAAGTCCTGCAGATGTTTCCATAAAATATTTTTCAATAATTGTTTTGTATTCTTGTAGTAAAGTACAAAAGAATGTGAAGCCACAAGAAGAGGACAGAACTTACATGTCGCTGAATCGTAGAAATGTCGGCTCTTCAGAGTATGATGTCATTAACACAGCTCCAAAGTGACCTTCACTGATCCTTCAAGATCTATCTATCTATCTATCTATCTATCTATCTATCTATCTATCTATCTATCTATCTATCTATCTATCTATCTATCTATCTATCTATCCATCCATCTATCCATCTAAATAAATAAATAAATAATTCTCAGTCACACTTTATTGAAGTGCAATTAATAGCCACTGAGCGCTTATTCATCAGTTTTCATCAAAGGGTGCTGGACCTGCTCAATTTAGTGGGATTGAGCAAATCCAGTAGAAAACGCTTCCTAAAGCTTCGATACTGACTGTAATCCTGTTTGTTGATAATGTAAATTTATATTAAACTTCACAGGTTATAGTTTTTTTCTTTGTTTTGTTTTTTGATAATATGTTCATTTTGAATTCGATGTGAAAAAGCTGGGGCAGGGACATGTTTATCAGTAGGTTACATAAGCTTTTAATAGCACGGTTCAAGAAATAGAGACATTAATGATCTACACAGCTGCTCTTTTCTATGTTTAAGAGAAAGACCTTGAATAGTTGAGCTGCCTTGTGAGACCTGCCACATATTAGTGTCCTGTAAATTTGCCCTGTTAACAGTATTTATGTTTCTCACATATGATTGCCTGATAATTTCCTAATCAACCAAGTTTATTGCACTAAATGTTTAGAGTAAGATATCCTGTCACCTGAATGTCATTCATGCACAGCTGAACCTTGTACCACCAATATTACCACAACAAATGAACAAATTGAACTGCTCAACAGTTTTTATTTTATACCATGTTAAATGTTTTCCATGGGTAACCATGTATAGTAGTATGTTTAGTAAATGTATTATTAATTATATATATCGACAGAATAAAAGAGGAAATAAACTTTTAGCTGGTTTGTGTTTGTGTGTGAATTCTGCTGAAAAAGTTCTTATTACCCCGTCTAGATATCATAATGCCTGAAATCGTCAGAGTGCATTAAACAGTTCTTAATATGGACACTAGCTGGTGTCAAACTGTCCCTTTTCAACTAAGGTTTCAACTTCCTGCTCTGATATCGGCCCCTCCTCCACCTCCTCCCCTGACAACTGTAATACTGACTCCCCTTATACAGTGTGGAGTAAAATCCTTTCTGCCAAAACCTACTCTCTGCTTCCTGAAGTATGGACACTGGTTGAAAAAATGAGGTCTCATATTTTTAAATATGAAGTCTCAACAGAGTGAGCAACAGCGTGATAATATCTGAAAAAAAAGGATCAGTTACGTCTCATGTGGCCATAACATGTAGAAGCTGCAATTTCATAATTTTTAAAGAAAGTCCACATCCTCTGTTAGCCCAGCCCCTGCAAATGTGGTCTTAGCAGAAAGCCCATGATGTCCCTTTGACAGTACAGCAGCAGTCACATAGATTGCATAAACGGTGCTCGGCGTGGAGGCCTCAGGCTCATGTCCCGACAAAGAACAAAAATTAATTGCTGGATCTTCCAGTTTGAATCTCCATTATGAGACTAAATGCACAGATAAAGACAAAACCTTGACTGAGGAAGCGCAGCGAGGGAAATATGTACCTAACCAAAGTCTACTTGCACATGAATTGACAACCTGATGAACGCTTTCATGAGAAAGTAGCTGTTTGTTTTAGCTACATTCTTATTCAGATGCTAAAAGCGAAGATCTTGGTTAGGATCAATCTTCATTTGTAAATAAACATTTTCAGTGATGAAGTTTAACACATCCAGACTCAGATCCTCTCTCAGTGACGATCACCTACCTGTCCATCATCCTTTTCATTTCCACCTCAGATACTGAACCTGACTTTAAAGCACTTGTTAAAGCCCAAAAAAGATGACAGATCTGAAAATCTGCAGATGAAGTAATCAAAATACAAGCAAACTACTAGGCTGCAAACATAAAACGTTAATGGATGAAGAAGTGCTATTGCAGCTGTTTCAGACTGAATAAGCTGGCAGTCCTGCCATGGTCATCCTGCATCACAGCATCAGTCAGTAGTTACCGCTGCAGGTGATGATCTTACAGCTTCCTTCTGTCGAAAGCTTAGACTTAAAAAGAATAAAAAATAATATTATATTTTGATAGCTAAATCACATTATTATAGCTCGACACTCTCCAGCGTGAATCAAAAGGTGTAACTTCTCCATATGTGGCTGTAGTTCAGGAGGTAGCATAGGTCATCTACTAATCGGAAGGTTTGTGATTGCAGACTGGCTGCTCCAGACTACATGCAGACTTGGGCAAGATACTAACCCCGAGTTGCTCTGCGATGCATTCATCGGGATGTGAATGATAGATAGAAAGCATTTGCACAAAAAGGTATATAAAAAACTCCTTGTATGAATGGATGAATGAGACCAGTTGTATAAAGCTCATGGAGTGCTCAGATAGAGTAGAAAAGTGCTGGATAAACCAGTCATTTTACCATCTTGTTTGTCTAATCAACTTGAGTATTGTGGTCTGTGTGTGGATCCTTTTGGAGCAGCCACAGTTGCTGCAGGTGTCCTGAATTGACTGGTGGGTTTTCTCTTCTGCTGAGAGCCTTCTGCTGATAACAGGTGAGAGAAGAGCAGGTGTGATCAAACAGAATCCATAAATCATGACAATAGTCATGATTTATGCCTGTCTCAGGCAGTGTTGAAGTGCACCTTTATCACAGACACAGCATCATCTCCATCATCATCATCACCATACAGATGATGTAATGACCTCTTACCAGCTCAGTGCATGTTATTTGATTCACATAACTCGAGAGGAAGAAACGCTTTTATGAGCTGTATCGTCCTCTCATCATCTTATTCATCATTTCAATCATTTCCAGGCTCTAATAATATAAACTAATACTGGGGAACTCACCGGATCAAGTACCAGATATACAGTTAGAGTTGTTTACACAAATAAAAAAAAAAAGAAAAGAAAATGAATGAGTCAATACTTAAAGATGAAAACACTGCCTCCTAGCGTCAATTTGTGTTAATACCACCAAATCCATGAAGGACAGAGTGATAAATGAGTTCAGTTTTTGTCAAGATTAATAGATATATTGCAGAATATTTATTTGCTGAAATAGTTTGTTTGAATTTTTCTCTTATTTAAAGATCAAGTCATCACTCTGGTCACTTCAGGCATTTATTCATTGTTTGCAAAATCCAAACCAAACAAAACCAAATACAAGTTATTAATGTGGAGTGAATACAAATGTTTACAGCATGTTCTGTGTTGCAGAGATGGTGATTAGAAAAAAGGTGGCAGTGTTTACAGTCACTTCTGGTCATTTTCACACTCATTGTGGCTTTTATGTTAGTTCCTGATTTTACATCTTTTTTTGAACACTTCTTTAAAAACCTCACAGCCAAAGAACTGACTGCTCGACAAACATCATGAAAATGTAAGTATCTTATTTTCACTATGGCACAAATATCAAGGTTTTACGAAAATATGATGTGATTTTCTGTATTTCTTTGATTCACAGATATTTAGATGAATTGTCATATTTTTGACGATTGTAGAAAAATAAATAAAAATAAAACCAAAAGGTTTGTCTGGACAAATGTGAGAGGTTTCATTTTTCAAAAATATTGAGACTTTCAAGACATGAATTCACTGTCTTTAATAGAATTTTTCAGAAATCAGAAACATAAATTATGTTTAATTGCATATTTTTAATAAATTGCATAACTGCTTCAGGCTCACACCTTCCTCTTTCTTCCCTTTCATCATTTAATGTTTAAACTTTGTGAAATCAACACTGTTGTTATATACTTTCTTTTTTTAGACTGAACATTTATGTATCTATATTTTTCAAAATGACCATAACTAGCAGTAGTAATTTGACTTTACATGACTTTACATCTTAAAAGCTTTTCCTTGGTAATGGTTAACAAATAATCATGTAAACTGTTTCCTGTGTAAACTTCAGACTCCCTTAAACTTCACTCTCTTTCGACAAAGATGGCTGGGACTCTGACTTTTCTTCTCGTTTGTTCTCTGCTGCAGGGTGAGTGAGAGGAACTCAGCATGTGCTTTGTGTAAAGATGATTAAATTTGATAATAATAACACACTGTTGTTAATTTAAATCATTTCCTTATCAAATTATCTGACATCACTATTCAAGATCAATGTGCAGTAAACTACCAAGGCTTTTTATTTATGAGATATTTAACAGTAAAAGTGTTTTTTATTAGTATCTGAATTTAATACTGAGTCACTGTAACATGATAAATGTGCAGAAGGAAGAGATAAAACTGTTTGGGTTTTTGTTGTTATTGTTGTTTTTTATTATCGTGTTGTGTTTCAGGTGCTCTGTGTGAAAAGTGGCCAGTCAAAATGCCACAGAATATAAATGTCTTGAGAGGATCCTGTGTGACCATCCCCTGCTCCTTTGATATAGAGAACAAGCATGAAAATGACTTAGGTCATACATGTAAAGCATATTGGACTTATTCACATCCAATTAGTGGTGAAAATGCAAAACTAAAGCCAACTAAAGACATGACAGGAGATCTAACAAAGAAAGACTGCACCACAACTTTCAATAATACACGTCTCCTTCAAAGTACTAAATATTACTTCAGACTGGAGTGTAATAATGACCTGAAATTCACTTTTACACAAGCTGGTGTGGATATTTCAGTAAAAGGTAAGTTTTTATATCCTTATAAAGACAATTCATATGAATAAACGACACTAGTCAAGCTGCTTTGACTTTGACATTGTGAAATTACTGAATTTTGCACAGCACATAAAAAACTGAAGTGAATTACTGCTCATTTTTTTAGTGACTGGTTAAAATATGTCTTCCCACCAGATGATCCTCCCTCTCCGACTCTGACTCCATCCACACTGGAGGTGAAGGAGGGAACCTCAGTGAGTCTGACGTGCTCTGCTCCAGCTCCATGTTGGTCTCATCCTCCAGCTCTGACATGGACCCCTAACCTGGGTCAGAGTCAGGAGACACTGCAGGAGAATCAGGACAAAACTAAAGTCAAGTCCTCGGTTATGAATTTCACTGCTTCTCACCTCCATCATGGAAATAAAATCTCCTGCACTGCTGTCTACAGGAAACAAGATGGTAGCCCTAATGTCACTGCTGAAACAAGTTTAATTCCTGTTATTTCATGTGAGTTTATTTTTTCTATTCTAAACAGAAATCTTAATGATTTACTTTTCTTGATTTGGTTTAAATTAGACATAAAATGATTAGTCATTTACACTTATTTTATTACTATGCCATAACAACGTCTTTGGGTTTTATAAAATATAATGAAAGCTTTTCAAGTTTGAATTTAAATTCATACATGCAGACTTTTCTCTTCAAACTATTCTCACCAATTTGTGATCATCTTAATGATTTACGTCTTTCCTTTGTTAGCTCTGTTTTTTACTTTAGGATGTCTTCAGAACTGACAATAAAACAAAACTACATTTAGTGAGTCATGTTGCACAATCGTTTTTATTTTAAACAGCAGTTTTTCATTTACATCCTATTATAACATTTTCTCACATTATCATGTTTCTAATTTAAAACATGAGCTTGTCGGATCTTTCAGATTCCCTCTAAAGCTCGAACAAGAAAGTAGAATTGCAGAAAAGTTTTACTTTTGACATTTGGCTTTGTGGTCTGTAATATGATGATCTATTAATAGTTCAGTTAAAGTGCAAAAGGAGCTGTGATGTGTGATTTACAGAATATTACATTTAACAAATTATCATAATACTCATTTTTAGATTCACCGAAAAACATCACAGTTTCAGTCAGTCCCTCTGGTCCAGTACCAGAGAACAGCAACATGACTCTGACCTGCAGCAGTAATGCCAACCCAGCAGTAGAAAACTACACCTGGTACAGAGCTGATGGAGACCAGGAGGCTCTCATTGGGACTGGAAGCTCTTTTAATGTTGCTGTTTCAAAAGTCAAAAGTACATTTTTCTGCAAGGCTACAAATGCACTTGGATGTGAACGATCAAGAAACCTACAAATACATGTTCAATGTATGTATTAATTTTCCATATTTACTCTTTACATATCTCAACTAGAATTCCATTAATAGGACTGAAGGATGTGCAACACATGAATTATTGTAATGAAACTAAAAGCAGTAACTGATCTTTGAGGTAGAGTTAAATTCTGAGACTGACAATAATCACATTACAAGTAGTTAGTTTAAGTATTGGTTATTAAAATTAGGGATTTCTGACAGGCACAATATTAGGCACAGAAGAACTAAAAAATTCAAACTTTCTTCAAATGGCTCTAAAGCTTCCATCAATAAAACAGTTAAAGATTAAAGACAGTTAAAGATTAACGACAGAAGAAAAAGTTATTTTATTGGACATTAACAGAGTGTTCATAAAGATACGAGCCAAGAAAAACAACTTGTCATTTTTACTCTTCAGCTTCTGCTTAAGATGAAACTTTATATTGGTGTGGTTTGTCCTTTGCTAACATTGAGAGTGTGGAGATTCAGAAATTGTTTTATTGCTGCCATATAACCTGCATTATTATAATTGCATTAATAACATGTTTTTCAGCATTAGTTAATTAGTAATATTTCTTACAGGGTTCGTATTGCATTGAATATGTTTGTCATCACATTCATTCTATTCACAGGTAGTTTATTTTATACACATTGCATATCTGTGCTTGTTTAGAGTTGATGTTCCATCCAAGAGGGTTTTAAGCTTCACTGGTGAGAGTGTCCAGGTGATACATGCTGAGGGAAGATGAGAACATAGAAGGTTGACTGCATGCATGCTTACAATACACATAAATCTAGCAACAGGCCTGAGCGAAGGCCCAAGTGTCTTCTGCTCCTTCTTGAGACTTGCTGCAATTTAGTCTACTTAGTGATTAATGATGAGTATCCATTATTAGCTCTTAGAGACCCTGTAGCTTGAAGTTGGTTACCTTAAAAGGCAAGTGTCTTTGACCTTTTTGTAACCGGCTGCCCTTTTAGCGACCTGGTAACAGATGACTGGAGGAGATAACCAGCCCTCAGATACTCTGAAGGCTTAAGACTATGATTGTGCATGGAAGGTGTTATGGAAAAAAGAATTTATATGTCTGTGTCTAGCTATTAAAAATGTACAAGATGTACCATTGTCTGCAAAACAATGACTGTACATAATGTATTTTTGACCTGTATTTGACGCCATGGGGGGGCGGATACCCCAATGCTTTAAAAGTGTTCTCCACATGTATTTTTAGCAGAGAGACAGAAGACTCATGCTGTAATTTTGTTCTGTATTAATAAACTCACCGTTTGATTGCACTTTTCTGGGGCCTCCGTGGTTTGTTTCACTGCTCTACATTGATCGATTTCGCGACAAGAGGTACAATATTATGTTATGCATTCAAGAGTATGTAATATTATTTAAAAATATCTTTTGGGGCCCTACTGTATTACAGATATTCACACTTATTCTGTAAATAAAACTGTCCTAACATTTCAGTGTGCATGTTTCTGTGCTTTTTTTTTTCAGATTCACCTAAAAATATCACAGTTTCAGTCAGTCCTTCTGGTCCAGTACCAGAGAACAGCAATGTGACTCTGACCTGCAGCAGTAATGCCAACCCAGCAGTAGAAAACTACGTGTGGTTCAGAGCTGATGGAGACCAGGAGAATTTTATTGGGACAGGAATGAGTTTAAATATTAAAGTCTCCAGAGACAGAAGAAGATTTTTCTGCAAGGCTGAAAATGAGATCGGAGTTGGACGTTCCAACCTGACTCACCTTGATGTTCAGTGTATGTATCACAAAATGAAAATATTTAAAAGTGTAAGCATAACTTGAGCAGGTATAATATGTGCATGGTATCATTATTCATGGCAGATTGTGAAACACATTGTGGATTTTACAGTGGAGTCCTTCCTTGGGTCCTTGCTGGTGTGTTTTTCAGTATCAGTGTGATCTGTGCAGCTTTCCTTTGGTATGTTTTAAAACTGGTTGTTGATTAAAACTAAAAGTCCTGCAGATGTTTCCATAAAATATTTTTCAATAATTGTTTTGTATTCTTGTAGTAAAGTACAAAAGAATGTGAAGCCACAAGAAGAGGACAGAACTTACATGTCGCTGAATCGTAGAAATGTCGGCTCTTCAGAGTATGATGTCATTAACACAGCTCCAAAGTGACCTTCACTGATCCTTCAAGATCTATCTATCTATCTATCTATCTATCTATCCATCTATCCATCTATCCATCTAAATAAATAAATAAATAATTCTCAGTCACACTTCTCTTTATTGAAGTGCAATTAATAGCCACTGAGCGCTTATTCATCAGTTTTCATCAAAGGGTGCTGGACCTGCTCAATTTAGTGGGATTGAGCAAATCCAGTAGAAAACGCTTCCTAAAGCTTCGATACTGACTGTAATCCTGTTTGTTGATAATGTAAATTTATATTAAACTTCACAGGTTATAGTTTTTTTCTTTGTTTTGTTTTTTGATAATATGTTCATTTTGAATTCGATGTGAAAAAGTTGGGGCAGGGACATGTTTATCAGTAGGTTACATAAGCTTTTAATAGCACGGTTCAAGAAATAGAGACATTAATGATCTACACAGCTGCTCTTTTCTATGTTTAAGAGAAAGACCTTGAATAGTTGAGCTGCCTTGTGAGACCTGCCACATATTAGTGTCCTGTAAATTTGCCCTGTTAACAGTATTTATGTTTCTCACATATGATTGCCTGATAATTTCCTAATCAACCAAGTTTATTGCACTAAATGTTTAGAGTAAGATATCCTGTCACCTGAATGTCATTCATGCACAGCTGAACCTTGTACCACCAATATTACCACAACAAATGAACAAATTGAACTGCTCAACAGTTTTTATTTTATACCATGTTAAATGTTTTCCATGGGTAACCATGTATAGTAGTATGTTTAGTAAATGTATTATTAATTATATATATCGACAGAATAAAAGAGGAAATAAACTTTTAGCTGGTTTGTGTTTGTGTGTGAATTCTGCTGAAAAAGTTCTTATTACCCCGTCTAGATATCATAATGCCTGAAATCGTCAGAGTGCATTAAACAGTTCTTAATATGGACACTAGCTGGTGTCAAACTGTCCCTTTTCAACTAAGGTTTCAACTTCCTGCTCTGATATCTGCCCCTCCTCCACCTCCTCCCCTGACAACTGTAATACTGACTCCCCTTATACAGTGTGGAGTAAAATCCTTTCTGCCAAAACCTACTCTCTGCTTCCTGAAGTATGGACACTGGTTGAAAATATGAGGTCTCATATTTTCAAATATGAAGTCTCAACAGAGTGAGCAACAGCGTGATAATATCTGAAAAAAAAGGATCAGTTACGTCTCATGTGGCCATAACATGTAGAAGCTGCAATTTCATAATTGTTAAAGAAAGTCCACATCCTCTGTTAGCCCAGCCCCTGCAAATGTGGTCTTAGCAGAAAGCCCATGATGTCCCTTTGACAGTACAGCAGCAGTCACATAGATTGCATAAACGGTGCTCGGCGTGGAGGCCTCAGGCTCATGTCCCGACAAAGAACAAAAATTAATTGCTGGATCTTCCAGTTTGAATCTCCTTTATGAGACTAAATGCACAGATAAAGACAAAACCTTGACTGAGGAAGCGCAGCGAGGGAAATATGTACCTAACCAAAGTCTACTTGCACATGAATTGACAACCTGATGAACGCTTTCATGAGAAAGTAGCTGTTTGTTTTAGCTACACTCTTATTCAGATGCTAAAAGCAAAGATCTTGGTTAGGATCAATCTTCATTTGTAAATAAACATTTTCAGTGATGAAGTTTAACACATCCAGACTCAGATCCTCTCTCAGTGACGATCACCTGTCCATCATCCTTTTCATTTCCACCTCAGATACTGAACTTGACTTTAAAGCACTTGTTAAAGCCAAAAAAAGATGACAGATCTGAAAGTCTGCAGATGAAGTAATCAAAATACAAGCAAACTACTAGGCTGCAAACATAAAAAGTTAATGGATGAAGAAGTGCTATTGCAGCTGTTTCAGACTGAATAAGCTGGCAGTCCTGCCATGGTCATCCTGCATCACAGCATCAGTCAGTAGTTACCGCTGCAGGTGATGATCTTACAGCTTCCTTCTGTCGAAAGCTTAGACTTAAAAAGAATAAAAAATAATATTATATTTTGATAGCAAAATCACATTATTATAGCTCAACGTCTCCAGCGTGAATCAACAGGTGTAACTTCTCCATCTGTGGCTGTAGTTCAGGAGGTAGCATAGGTCATCTACTAATCGGAAGGTTTGTGATTGCAGACTGGCTGCTCCAGGTCCATGCAGACTTGGGCAAGATACTAACCCTGAGTTGCTCTGCGATGCATTCAGGATGTGAATGATAGACAGAAAACATTTGCACAAAAAGGTATATAAAAAAACTTCTTGTATGAATGGGTGAATGAGACCAGTTGTATAAAGCTCATGGAGTGCTCAGATAGAGTAGAAAAGTGCTGGATAAAAACCAGTCATTTTACCATCTTGTTTGTCTAATCATCTTGAGTATTGTGGTCTGTGTGTGGATCCTTTTGGAGCAGCCACAGTTGCTGCAGGTGTCCTGAATTGATTGGTGGGTTTTCTTTTCTGCTGAGAGCCTTCTGCTGATAACAGGTGAGAGAAGAGCAGGTGTGATCAAACAGAATCCATAAATCATGACAATAGTTTGATTTTTGTTGTGAAAATGACATTTAGATGATTACGTTGTCTGTCATTAGCAGTGGGTGTAGCAGGCAGTGTTGGCTAAGTTACTTTAAAAAAGTAATTAATTACTAATTACTAATTACTTAGTCAATATTGTATTTAAAATACTTATCTAATTACTGTGTCAGATAAGTAACTTAATTATTAAATAAGTAATTTAACTAAATACTTCTTAAAATCCCTATAAACCTTGAGTGGACAAACAATAGAAATTAAACTCTTTTAATAATAAATACATTTTTTTTAAAGACGGAGACTCTACAGTACGCAGCGGTAGCATGTCTTCCACAATGTAGCCTGCAATCATTTTTTAAGCTCACCTTCAGACGCTTTCTGTGCTGCTGAAGTAAAATGAAGTTTTGCCTGCTTAGCAGGAGTTGCCGCGGTGTTATCCATGGATGATGAACAAGGATCACTCAGAAGTGTTCATCTATGCTCTCGTTTCAGGCGTGTCAGTATATTACTTGTGCTATTAACAGCGACCGATAGTTTTTTCTCCCCAGGACATAGCTTACATATTACTGTAATATTCTGTCTGCTTGTTTCAGAAAAGTGAAGAGTATGTCCATTTCATAAAACAGCCACTCGCTTCAGCCGAGTCCAACATCTTCCACTTTAGAATACGACTATGCAGCAAACTGGCGCGAAAGGACTTGCACCTGCACTACAGCGATGTTAAAGCGGCAGAGTTTACTTCTACGTTTAGAAGATAAATTATTGAAATTAAATAATGATATTCAGCGAGTTTAATTATTTTACAATGTAACGTTAGTACATTGTAAGTAACTGTAATTAAAATACCTAAAAATGAACAGTAATTAGTTACTCTACTTTTTCAGTGGGAAAGTAATTTAATTACAGTAACGCGTTACTTAGTAACGCATTACACCCAACACTGGTAGCAGGAAGCCTGGATGTCAGATGTCTCGATGGAGACAGTCACACCTGACTGAGTCACTGAAAGCTGTAATGCACAGAGACTGTTCTGCTCAGCTCTTTCATCCATTTATTAATATAATCGCTGATGTTGTATTTCATAGACACAAACTCAACAGAAGCAGCTCAGCCTGTCTCAGGCAGTGTTGAAGTGCACCTTTATCACAGACACAACATCATCTCCATCATCATCATCACCATACAGATGATGTAATGACCTCTTACCGGCTCAGTGCATGTTATTTGATTCACATAACTCGAGAGGAATAAACGCTTTTATGAGCTGTATCGTCCTCTCATCATCTTATTCATCGTTTCAATCATTTCCAGGCTCTAAAAAGATAAATTAATAGTGGGAGAAGTCACCGGATCAAGTACCAGATATACAGTTAGAGTTGTTTACACAAATAAAAAAGCGAAGGAAAATTAATGAGTCAATACTTAAAGAAGAAAACACTGCCTCCTAGCGTCAATTTGTGTTAATACCACCAAATCCATGAAGGACAGAGTGATAAATGAGTTCAGTTTTTGTCAAGATTAATAGATATATTGCAGAATATTTATTTGCTGAAATAGTTTGTTTGAATTTTTCTCTTATTTAAACCTGAAGTCATCACTCTGGTCACTTCAGGCAGTTATTCATTGTTTCCAAAAAACCAAACCAAACAAAACCGAATACAAGTTATTAACGTGGAGAAAATACAAATGTTTACAGCATGTTCTGTGTTGCAGAGATGGTGGTTAGAAAAAAGGTGGCAGTGTTTACAGTCACTTCTGGTCATTTTCACACTCATTGTGGCTTTTATGTTAGTTCCTGATTTTACATCTTTTTTTGAACACTTCTTTAAAAACCTCACAGCCAAAGAACTGACTGCTCGACAAACATCATGAAAATGTAAGTATCTTATTTTCACTATGGCACAAATATCAAGGTTTTACGAAAATATGATGTGATTTTCTGTATTTCTTTGATTCACAGATATTTAGATGAATTGTCATATTTTTGACGTTTGTAGAAAAATAAATAAAAATAAAACCAAAAGATTTGTCTGGACAAACGTGAGAGGTTTTATTTTTCAAAAATATTGAGACTTTCAAGACATGAATTCACTGTCTTTAGTAGAATTTTTCAGAAATCAGAAACATAAATTATGTTTAATTGAATATTTTTAATAAATTGCATAACTGCTTTAGGCTCACACCTTCCTCTTTCTTCCATTTCATCATTTAATGGTTGAACTTTGTGAAATTAACACTGTTGTTATATACTCTCTTTTTTTTAGGCTGAACAATTATGTATCTATATTTTTTGAAAATGACCATAACTAGCAGCAGTAATTTGACTTTACATGACTTTACATCTTAAAAGCTTTTCCCTGGTAACGGTTAACAAATAATCATGTAAACTGTTTCCTGTGTAAACTTCAGACTCCCTTAAACTTCACTCTCTTTTGACAAAGATGGCTGGGACTCTGACTTTTCTTCTCGTTTGTTCTCTGCTGCAGGGTGAGTGAGAGGAACTCAGCATGTGCTTTGTGTAAAGATGATTAAATTTGATAATAATAACACACTGTTGTTAATTTAAATCATTTCCTTATCAAATTATCTGACATCACTATTCAAGATCAATGTGCAGTAAACTACCAAGGCTTTTTATTTATGAGATATTTAACAGTAAAAATGTTTTGTATTAGTATCTGAATTTAATGCTGAGTGACTGTAACATGATAAATGTGCAGAAGGAAGAGATAAAACTGTTTGGGTTTTTGTTGTTATTGTTGTTTTTTATTATCGTGTTGTGTTTCAGGTGCTCTGTGTGAAAAGTGGGCCATCAAAATGCCACAGAATATAAATGTCTTGAGAGGATCCTGTGTGACCATCCCCTGCTCCTTTGATGTAAACAGCGACCATGAAAAATACTTAGCTCATACATGTAAAGCATTTTGGAATGATTCACCTTCATTTAACAGTGAAAATGCAAAACTAAAGCCAACGAAAGACATGACAGGAGATCTAACAAAGAAAGACTGCACCACAACTTTCAATAATACACGTCTCCTTCAAAGTACTAAATATTTCTTCAGACTGGACTGTGATAATCCATTAAAATACACTTTTGAACCTGGTGTAGATATTTCATTAATAGGTAAGTTTTTTTTATCAGTTTACTCACAATTTATGAACAAATGACAGCTGTGGAGCTGCCTTTAGCTTCATTCTGACTTTACTTGACTTTGCAAAGCATATGAAACCTGAAAGGATTTGCTGATCAGAATATGTCTTCCCACCAGATGTTCCTCCCTCTCTGACTCTGACTCCATCCACACTGGAGGTGAAGGAGGGAACCTCAGTGAGTCTGACGTGCTCTGCTCCAGCTCCATGTTGGTCTCATCCTCCAGCTCTGACATGGACCCCTGACCTGGGTCAGAGTCAGGAGACACTGCAGGAGAATCAGGACAAAACTAAAGTCAAGACTTCTGTTATGAATTTCACTGCTTCTCACCTCCATCATGGAAATAAAATCTCCTGCACTGCTGTCTACAGGAAACAAAATGGCAGCCCTTATGTCACTGCTGAAACAAGTTTAACTCCTGATATTTCATGTGAGTTTATTTTTTCTATTCTAAACTGAAATCGTAATGATTTTATTTCTTTGCCATAACGACATCTTTGGGTTTTATAAAATATAATGAACGCTTTTCAAGTTTGAATTTAAATTCATACATGCAGACTTTTCTCTTCAAACTATTTTCACTGATTTGTGATCATCTTAATGATTTATGTCTTTCTTTTGTTAGCTCTGTTTTTTACTTTAGGATGTCTTCAAAACTGACAATAAAACAAAACTACATTTAGTGAGTCATGTTGCACAGTCAGTTTTATTTTAAACAGCAGTTTTTCATTTACATCCTATTATAACATTTTCTCACATTATCATGTTTCTAATTTAACACATGAGCTTGTCGGAGCTTTCAGATTCCCTCTAAAGCTCGAACAAGAAGGTAGAATTGCAGAAAAGTTTTACTTTTGACATTTGGCTTTGTGGTCTGTAATATGATGATATGATGAGTTCAGTTAAAGTGCAAAAGGAGCTGTGATGTGTGATTTACAGAATATTACATTTAACAAATTATCATAATACTCATTTTTAGATTCACCGAAAAACATCACAGTTTCAGTCAGTCCCTCTGGTCCAGTACCAGAGAACAGCAATGTGACTCTGACCTGCAGCAGTAATGCCAACCCAGCAGTGAGGAACTACACCTGGTACAGAGCTGATGGAGACCAGGAGGCTCTCATTGGGACTGGAAGCTCTTTTAATGTTGCTGTTTCAAAAGTCAAAAGTATATTTTTCTGCAAGGCTACAAATGCACTTGGATGTGAACGATCAAGAAACCTACAAATAGATGTTCAATGTATGTATTAATTTTCCATATTTACTCTTTACATATCCCAACTAGAATTCCATTAATAGGATTGTAGGATGTGCAATACGTGAATTATTGTAATGAAACTAAAAGCAGTAACTGATCTTTGGGGTAGAGTTAAATTCTGAGACTGACAGTAATCACATTACAAGTAGTTAGTTTAAGTATTGGTTATTAAAATTAGGGATTTCTGACAGGCACAATATTAGGCACACAGTAAGAAGAACTAAAAAATTCAAACTTTCTTCAAATGTCTCCAAAGCTTGCATCAATAAAACAATTAAAGTTAAAGACTGAAGAAAAAGTTATGTCATTGGACATGAACAGAGTGTTCAGAAAGATACAAGCCAAGAAAAACAACTTGTCATTTTTACTCTTAAGTTTCTGCTTAAGAAGAAATCTTTATATTGGTGTGGTTTGCTCTCTGCTAATACTTAGAGGTACAATATTGTGTTATGCATTGAAGAGTATTTAAATTAATTTTTAAAAAACATCTTTTGTTCCACTACTGTATTTCAGATATTCACACTTATTCTGTAAATGAAAGTGTCTTAACATTTCATTGTGCATGTTTCTGTGCTCATTTTTTCAGATTCACCTAAAAACATCACAGTTTCAGTCAGTCCCTCTGGTCCAGTACCAGAGAACAGCAATTTGACTCTGACCTGCAGCAGTAATGCCAACCCAGCAGTAGAAAACTACACCTGGTACAGAGCTGATGGAAACCAGGAGACCTTTATTGGGACAGGAATGAGTTTATCTATTAATGTCTGCAGAGACACACGGGCTTTGTTTTGCAAAGCTAAAAATGAAATTGGAGTTGGACACTCCAGAAACATGCAAATTGAAGTTCAGTGTAAATATCACATTTTATATCTCTTTAGCATATTCTCTATCCACATCTAATTTGCATGTGCATTTGTATAATATTAAGATTCAACAAAAAAAAAAAAAAAAAGAAAAAGAGAGAGGCAGACTAATTCAATGACAAAAATGACCTTTGTTTAGCCGGAGCACGAGACAATATAAACAGAATCCATAAATGTCAAGAATCCAGCAAATGAGGCAAAATGGATAATCTTAAAAACTGGCACAAGCACACCTAGGATGCACATAACAAACAAGCAAAGGAGAAAGCACTATAAGCACAAAGGGTTATCAGTTAATGAAACACAGGAGGGTCACAAGAGGATCCCACAAAGATTTAAGACAATTAATGAGGAACAGACAAGTAAACCTAGAAGCACTACACAATTACTAAGAATACGTTTCCAACCATAAATAACAAAAAGGGAAAATCAGACACAAAACTAAAGGAAAGAAATGCAGAGAAGGAAAACATGGATAAATACTGAGCAGAATAAAAAAATAACCTCTAATACAAATAGAATCTGTAACTAAGAATTAAATACATGAAGATGAAAATGTGATTAAAAAAAAAAGCTAAGAGCCAAACAGAAAATGTTAATTCCATATAAGAATTTAAAGTCCATAAACTCAAAACTGTGTATGTAAAACCCAAGATACCAACAAACAGCAATGTCACTCTGACATGCTGCAGTAATGCCAGCTGAGCAGTAAGAAAGTATTTGTGATGCAGCGCTAACAATAACCGTGAAAACTGATGGGGAACAAACACATTTTATAAATTAAAGATTCAAAGTTAACAGTCTGTTTTTCTCAAGTCTGAAAATGAAATCACAGTCAGTAAAATTTAAAGCATCCCATTTTGAAAAAGGATTTTGCTTCATAGTAATAACCATCATCAGTGCTTGTTTTTGGTAATTTCTGTAAAATGTATTCAACATGATTGTGACTAACTCCTCTCTCTGTCTTCAATGACAGATCCTCCACAGATCCTGCTCTCATCACACTGCAGCTCAACACAAAGTCAGCTCAACTGTTCCTGTGAGACTCTGGGAAACCCATCCCCCACTATACAGTGGTATTTGAATGAACAACCTGTCAATCACTCTAAATGTGAAATATTCAATCAGACTCTGAACAGGACAATTCTGAGGAGCTTCTTCACTCTGAATCAGCCTCATAAGAAGGATCATCTCACCCTGCTTTGCCGCAGCTTCAACTCTCTGGGCTCAGCCAGTCAACAATTTTGTGTCAGCAGCCAACAGATTTCCACAGAACATCAACGTATGTCTTTTTTACACTTGTAAATATTATTGCTTAAGTTGTATACGTACTAAAATGGAGACCAAGGAAATTTGAAACCTTAGCCAGTGATACAGTGTACTCTACAGAGCCCACTAAGAGATAATGTTAGGATTACATCTATGCTCCTCTAGGATTCACTTGCAATCAATTTCTTTGCAAGAAGTTTTAGATACCCTCTAATCCATATGAATGAATCTGTTACTTCAGTCCAGTTATAATAGACACACTAGGAGTTTCATAAAATGTATGTTGTGAGTTCAAACAAAAATCGTTTTTTAAAGACTACACGATTAATATACAGGGTATTTTTCTTTTTCTTTTTTTAAATTCAGTTCTGTATCCAGCTGTAATATCCACTCTTGCAGTGCTGCTGTTAGCACTGCTACTATATGTGTTTTTTATCAGGTAAGTAAACAACTTGAGACTTTTTCAGAAAATCTTCACACTGTAGTGTTACAGTAAACTTTATTTGTCCTGATTCTATTTGACTAAATGCTGATAATTACTTTGTTTATTTAGGCCTTCATTTGTTAAAAAACAGCTGACTTTATACTCAACATTGGTAACAATATTGATTAAATGTAATATCAATCAAATCTGTTCATCAACAGTCCATATAACATGTTACTGGTGGTTAATATTTGCATGTATTCATTTTCAAAACGTTTGTCTGTTAACATTCAGTAATGCATGTACAACTGTATTATTGCTTGCTAGCAGACAATCTAACATAAGCCTTAACTCACTTTTGTAGAGGTGGTTGAGCTCATGACTTTTTGCTTTAGCATGTCTTGTAAATTCATGCTGTGAACTAAAATGTAAATATTGGCAAAACTACAATGTATGTATTGTATGCATATAAGCTTGATGTTCTACTTTATTTTTTAGGGTTCAGAAGAATCCCTGTAAAAATAAAGGTCACTTAACAGATGAAAACAACACAACTGCAACGAGTCAGCCTCTGACTGAAGAAGGAAATGAGGTGCTTTATCTTCCTTTTAACAGTGTTGACAAATGCTGATGCTTCTGTAACTATACAGCAAGAAGTAGATTATCTTTACCACTGATATTTTCTATGTAATTGTAGGAACCAAGCACAACAGAAGAGTGCATTTATGCAAACGCTGATGGACTGAGAAGGGCAGAAAATCTACACCCTGCAAACATCGCTGGACCAAGCAGCACTGACTTGCCAAGCTCTGGGCCAAAAAATGCAGAAGGAGGATGCAAAAAATCAGACAAGAAAGGGGACGAGAACGAACTGATTTACTCTAATGTGAACTGGAAGAGGAAGAGCAAGAAAAAGAAGGGTGAAAAATCTTTGGACATGAATCCACCTGGCAGATCTTATTTGGGAGAGGAGAAGTGCATGGTGAGGGGAGTTAACAGAAAGTTTGTGAGCAATGCAGTAGAAATGGGAAGCCTGTATGCTCAAGTGGAGCCTAGAAATATGAGGAAGGAAGTGGGGTGTGAATATGCACAAGTCAAATTTAAAGAACCAAGGGCTATGCAAAAATAGATGTGTGCTGTAAAGAAATATGTACCCCTGATTTCCTGATGTCTTCCTTTTTGCATATTGGTCACACTTACGAGTTTCAGGACATTAAACTAATATTAATATTAGGAAAAAATAACCCAAGTGAATTGAAATCTATAACAATGTTTGATTATCTAAAACATTTTAATGTGACAAATATGGTAGGAAATAAGACATCAGAAAGCAGACAAATACTTTTCATGGCATAATGCAACCTTTTGCATCCTCGAGCTTACTACAAAATAAATAAGTAGCTGGTCTGTTGTCTGGGTGTGTCCTTGACACATTTAGTCACACTGTGGCAAAGACATTGAGCAATGCAATTATATTCCCTTTGTTCAGGTCATGGGCTTGTTTGGCACAGTATCTCAGATACTCCCTGAAAAGGTCAAAGACTGGGTCGCTACCAAGTGGCTACAACTGGTCCAAGGAGACCTGTTAGAGAAGCTGGGAGAAGCTTTGGACATGCAGTAAGCATGCTTGAAATTTGCTGGTAATTCATTTTAGTCTGATTACCCTGCAACAAACACATGGCTCTGAGCATGACCCAGTTATAGTCTGGCTTCATCTGGGATGTGATAAGGCCTTCCTATGATTGAATGCACCAAATTCCAAGTAATAAAATGCAAAATTATTTTAGTGGCCAGCTATAAATAGTCTATGCTCGAACCATTTCCGGCCATCATGAAAGTAAATTTGTAGAAGATGATGAAATCTTTTTTTGGAACAATCTTTTAAAATAATTTTAAAATTTAAAAACAATCTTTTAAAATAATTTTAAAAGATTAAATATAAAATAATTCATAGAATATAAAATATAGAATATAACTGCACAAACATCTGAATCTTATTGTTAAGCTGTTTTGTATGTTTGTTGTATTAACATGCAATTGCAGGAAAAGTGTTGATAACTGTTCTGATAATTAGTTGTTGTATTGTGTACCCAATCACACACTATCTATATATAGAGGTGATATTAATATATTTATAATATCATGATAAGCAGACATGATAATTATGAAAAATACAAGGACCATTCACAGTGAGTTGTGCTTGATTTAAGTTTCTGTCTTGTTGTAGTCTATAAATAGAATTAATGATAGTTTTTTCAAGAAATTATTTTGTCAAACTTTGTTTTTTTAAATTCAGTTCATCTGGGAGTTCTTGTCTTTTGTTAATGTGCTTTGGTGCTTTCGAGTTCACTCATGGATTCACTCATGCTATTCCGTATTCGTAGAATGTATTCACTTGCTACAACACACTAGATTTGGGGGTGACTGATATCTTGTAGGTTTTCTTTCCTGTACCTTTGTCCTCTCAGGTGTATGACGTCATTTCACTGAGTAAATGTTCTGGGTTGCATTGGCTGATAATAATATTTGTTCATCACCTGATCTAACCTGATTTTGAGTTCCTACGTTCCTCCTTATTGCATTATGAAAAGTGATGTATAAATATGTATGTAATCATTTTTCAAAGAACTTACGTTAACACAGGAATCTGTCCCAATCCATCTAACCTTTGTCACACTGCTTTAGAATTTAATGAACAACACGTGATGAAGCGTTTAGCAAACTGGAAATTCAGTGAAACAAACAGAGCCCTTCTTTCGGAGTTTCTCATCTTCAGACTGACTGCCTTAAATGAGCACAGCAAGTTTCCTGTTTGAGGCTAAATAGCACAAAGAGTAGCAGAGCAATTTAGGTTGTGGTCAAAAGATGGACTTGAGAACAGAGACAGACTGGGCCATCGCAAACACAGTGAAGCAGCATCCATCTGGCCAGGTACGTTTCTCGTAAGATATGAAGACTGAACTTCCTTTCTGAAGATCTAAAGATGTATTACTAATGTAAAGCTAAGTTTTTGTGCTTTGTTCAACCTGGAAGTACTTGAGGATTCTAGTGTAGAAAAATCAACTGTAGCGCTATACATTCCTCAGTAACTTTTTCTTGGGGTTTTTGTGTCACAGTGTATTATGACCTGTATTATAAAAACAATGTTACAGCTGCTGCGTTTCAGAGGTTGAAAGGCCAAAGGTGACTTATCGGATGCTGTAAAGTGACTGCTGTCTTCATGGCGGCCGCTCATCTGCTTAGACTGCTGAGCTTGATGACTGGTAATAACGACCTGGTTGTGTCTCTTGTTCTGTTGCTGATAATGCTTTTAAACAGTTAATGCAATGTAAAAACAAGTGTCAACTTAGAATGACTACACCATATGAGTGAGAGAAAAGCAATGGGGAAAAAAACAACATAAAACCTGCACAGGTTTTTACAAAAAATCTTCTTTTCATACTATTGGTATTACTCCATTATTTTCCTGTAGCAATATTTTTGACTACTTTGATAGTGTGAAAAAGTCATAATCGTGTAACCTTATCAAATTAATCTAAATACAAGAAGACAGAACAAACAGTAATTTCATTTTTAATGAGTTGACAGCAATATTAGGTTGATTTCTGAGAAGTCACTGATGGTTTTTTGTTATTTTTATGTTGCTGATGTCTCTTAGTGGTTAGCCAGCTTTCATAATAGCATCTCTCTGTGCATCAGAGTTTCCATTTGTGGGTCATCACCAAAGATATTATTGCAACATTTTGTGGTTTAGTGATGTTTTTGACCATCCCTTCTGCTCTCCTCTTCCTCTCACCTTTCTGCGGTACCTCAGTTCTCCAGCAGGTGAACGGGTTCAGCATTAGAGTACCCAAAACAGTTGTTGCTGTTGAAGGAACCTGTGTTATGGTGCCATGTCAGACAGACCCTTACGAACGAGTCAACTGGTACCAGTACCATAATCTAAAGTATCCTATTGTTTATGATGGATTTTATACTCATAACGTGGAACAGAAGTTCAGAGGACGCACCAAAGTATTGGGCAATGCTGCAGAGGGAAACTGCACCCTGACGATTGACAATGTGAGCACAGCTGACCATAACCTACGTGTTTATGTGTGGATCAATCCAGGCTCTCAGACAACTCAGAAATTCCATGATCAAACTGTAACTATCAGTGTTGGTAAGTGAATATTGGCAAACTTCCATTTAAGTCAAAATGACCAAGATAAGTTGCCGCATGTGTTTAGAGAGCAGCCACCCGGGTTTGGGTACGAGGCCCTTTGCTGTGTTTCTTCCCCTCTCACTCTCCCCCCTGCTTCCCTGTTCATCTCTCTGCAATATCACTATAAAGCCAAAAAGCCAAAAAAGTAATATTTTTAAAAAATGACCAAGGTAGCAGGAGCTTAATAAATTATATATATATATATATATATATATATATATATACACAAAATTCCATGAAAATGTAAATAAAAACAACTAACAACTAGTTCTGACATAATTTGGAAAACATAAAATGTATTACAGCATCCAAGAAACCCAGCATATAACACGGCTACTTGGTTTAAGTGTTCAACAGCAATTTGCCACATGGTACATGTCATTTAGAAAATTGTAACTCTAGAGATACACAAGACAATTTTTTCCCTTTATCACTTTTTCTTTTTGTAACTTCTAGAAAGAAAAGCTCCCGTAATCTATATTCAGAAGCAAATAGTGGAAGGGGAGATTTTCCAGGCCAACTGCAGCATAATCTACTCTTGCCCTTCCTTACCTCCATCCCTTCAATGGAACTTAAACACATTTCTGGAAAACTACACTTTTGTGGATTTCCACATGGAAGTGCATGGCCAATGGTTCTACAAAAAGACACTGCGTGGAGTAGCAACCTATCTGATGAATAACAGCAGGATTAGCTGTTCTGCTAAGTTTAAAACCTTTACCATGGGAAGTCAACAAATGACACTCAACATTTCATGTGAGGAAAACTATATTTGCTCCAAATACAGTAAATCACAGATGTACATGTATTTACCTTAACAAACTGTCTTGTTGTTATGATTTCCTATATCCACAGACAAGCCTGTCACTGTTAGAGTGAAAAAGGAAAAGAAAGTTGTGGCGGAAGGTGACAGCATCATGATTGAGTGTGTTGCTAATAGTAACCCCCCGCCACACAAATACCTTTGGTTTATAAGACAATTAGACCAGCACAAGATAGAAAATTCAACTCAGAGTAAAAAGCATTTCAGCAACATTGTACGAGATACATCTCTGTCCTGCATGGCTCAAAATGCCCTTGGAGTGCAGCAGTCCATCTGGGTGGATCTGGATGTTCAGTGTAAGAAAAAAGAAACACACACACACACACACACACACACACACACACACACACACACACACACACACACACACACACTTAGTAAAATAGTAAATTTTAGTGATCTAATTTTGATTCATATCAGGAACTTCGTATGCACACATTCATCAGCATGGTTAAAACTGATTAGGATTTTAAAAAGTTAATTACCAATTTCACAGGCACTTTTCAACAGAAACAAAGGCTAAAGATACATTTTATTTATTTATTTGCTACTTCTGATTCTGTCACATTTTATTCTTAAAATATACCATGGTTCACAGATGACGTGTCTATTCTCTGTACAGGAAGTATGCAAGTTTATAATGCCACAAACTTGCTCAGTGATATTAAATGCTATGCTAAATAGAGGTTACTTCCTGTTAAAAAAAAAAGGTTTTCTTTTCCACTGTCGCCAAGTCCTTGCTCAAAGGGGGTCATTTGATTGTCGGGGTTTTCCCTGTATTATTGTAGGGTCTTTACCTTACAATATGAAGTGCCTTGAGGCAACTGTTATCGTGATTTGGTGCTATATAAATAAAATTGAACTGAAGTGAATTCACTTTTAACTTGGAAAAACTGGCCTAATAAAAGCACGCTATTCATCCTAGAAAATATATCAATACTTGTCATCTTAGTAGGGGTGGGGGAAAGGAATATTATATTTTGAATTGTATCAATACAAGGAGACCAAATATCAATATTTTTTTAAATCAATTAAAATAATCTGGGAATAATTACAACAAGAGGATTCAGCTCATGCACCACCATCCAGAGATAACTTTAGACAAGCAAGCTTACGTTAAATCCGCTCAACCGAAATAACTACTGAACACTGACGAAGCTACTTCATATTTAAGAGCAAGTCAGTTGCTCAGTCATATGAGTAAAAATAGAATAGCAACCTCCTACATTAATCAAAAATATCAGTCACTGTCTGGTAGAATGAACTTTTTCTGTGACTGACTGCAACTAGGTTGCCTACAAATAGGTTAGGTGACCTAACCTATTTGTAGGCATTTTGTGGTCATGAGTGTGTATGACATGATAGATTGACAGCATGTAGCCATCAGTCTCAATGAGTCTTTGAGACTCAACTCAACTGCCTCCTGCTGATTGTGGTCTGGTTATATTCCTATAGAAGGTGGCTGAACACAAATGTAACAGTTAAACATGAATTTCTGTTAATGGGAATTTCAGTCTAGACAGTAACGTGTGTGATCTTCAGTGACTTATCACTGTTAACTGCTGTATCATCAGAAATAGCTTGCATGTATTTGCCAATTTGACCCCATTCAGTCAGATACTGATAGCAAACTGACTCCATTTATGGCATGTTTTAGTGACAGCATTGGTATGCCTGGCAATATCATTTTGCACTACAAAAATACGTGAAAAAAATCTTAAATCTTATTGGATAGAATAGATAGTGACAAACTTAAAAAGGTGATAAATGTATATGAAAGATAAGTCACAGATATACAACTATATGTTATTGCAATAGTCAGCATATTGCAAAATGGTAAAAAATCCCTATCCCTAAGAATACAGCCTGTACTCTACTCAACCTCTACTTTTTATTGACTTTTTTTTTCAAAACTGTTTGCTAAACAAGCCCTAATAACGACCTACTCAATGCATCAACCTAGAATGAATTTAAAGGTAATTTAAAGAAAAATACTGTTTATTTCTCCCATGACTAATAATAATAATAGTAATATGACTCAGCTTGAATGAGACTCTCTGATAAATTGTGCCTATGTCGCAAAACTGTAATGGTGCTGTAGCTGTTTTCGTGCTCACTCTGCTGATAAATAGTTTTAACAAAGGTCATCAGTGATGCACTGCTGCTTTTTCCAGTTATCAAATATCTCTGTGCGGTAGTCACAGTCCTTTATGGGAATTTTAGAGCTCTGTGGAAGATGTTAGCATATTTCGAGTGAAAGTGTCTTCATGCATGTAGACAAGCATGAACAATTTAAACTATATTTTACTCACTTACTGTTGTTAAGTACTTATTTATATTTATCATATCTCTTTGTCTTTCCACTTGTCTTCTCTTTGCCATAAATAATTTTAAGCTTCAAAAACTTAAAACCTACAGTGGCTAAAATGCATCTAAATAATCTGCCAGAAACTAATTTTTAGCGGAAAGACATCACAGTTTCCTTAGACTTCCACCACTCTTCATTCTAGGGTGTTTTATCAAGAAGGGCCTTATAAAATGTGAGTTTAGGCCAAGATGTTAAATCATTTTCATGTTAACTGAAAGTCATAGACCAAAGATATCTAAGAGGTTCGCATAAATGTAAAGTAGTGATATTTATATTTGGTCTTTTTAGATCCCCCTGTAATCCTACCTGAGTCCTCGTGCCACCTTACAGGAGACGTTCTGAGGTGTGTCTGTTTGGTTGATGCATCCCCTAATGCTTCTATATACTGGACTATAAATGGAAATTACACCCATTTGTCCTCATTCGCCTCCGCTTTGACAAATAAGAAACATGTAATCTTTGAGGAAATAAAGATTACAGTTAAAACCCAGACCAATGTATCGTGCACAGGCAGAAACCCACATGGAAGTGACACCAAACAGATACCTGCAGTCAGTTTGTCAGAATCATGTAAGTAGCACGCATGACTAACAGTGTGTATATGTTTGTGTATCCAGGCATGAATGGTGTGAATGCGTGCCTGTAAAAAACTTTCTTTTTTTTTCAGCCCTTATGTGGCTCATGCTGCCAGGAATGATTTTCCTCTTTGGATGTGCTGTCCTCATTTACAGAAAATATCCCGTAAAGAGGTTGGTAAACTGTGGTTTTTGTTATTGAGTTTGGTGCTTAAGATGTAAAAGTATTAATACAGATTTCTTTTTAAATACTTGACAAACATATATTTCAACTTTACAGAATTCAAACATTTTTTAGGTTATTTTTTGGAGGAGGTCATGTCCAACAACAACAGATAAACAACAATTTTCGGCGGTGAGGAAAATTATTCCAAATGAAGTAGCTACTTCAGTTTTGATGTGTTGTAAAGATATGATAATTAGTAT